>NC_132854.1:1250000-1875000 GCF_048164855.1 Canis lupus baileyi | reverse complement strand
GCATCGTACCAGGGAAGATAGGGGCCTTCTTCCTGTTTGTGTTCCATTAGCAGCTAGAGTCTTGCACATGATGGACTTGGCTGCAGCTCCGATTGGCATCTGGTGCTGGTGGACGCCAGCTGTGCTCAGATCTCAGCATAGGTGTGACCTTGACTTTAGGTCACTGCCATCTTTGTTCTGGTCTCCGTAGGTTTGCTCCTTACCAGGGATTGAGTCAGATGCTGCACTGTGGCATTGGTGTGCAATTTTGGCGAGAGTGAGGACAGTATTTATCCTTTATGGAATATTAGCCAGTTGGGTGTATGCCTTGATAACTTATTTTACAAGGAAAAAAAAACTCTACTAAGTTTTCCCTAGGTTTAAAAGAAGCAGTAAGAGGAAGAAGTTGGTCACTAGGCTTTTCAGTGTCTCTGTCCTGAGACCAATTTTGTCAGCTGCAATGATGAAAGGAAGGGAAGTGAGGTATTCCATGTAGTGAAGTGAGCTGGCTTCCTGCCTCTGGGAGCTCCTGGGCCTACCCTGGTCCAGGTGGTGGATTCCTAAATGCTTCCTCCTCATAGACCTAGACTCGACTTTGTGTGCTCTGTTCTAGTGGTTCTGCATCCACCTCAGCCACCCTGGTAAGGCCAGCAGGGGGGTCAGTGATTTCCCAGGTGCAAGTCGCAGGCACTGAGTCAAATGAAAGCAGGGCCCTTGCTGCCAAAGACCTCTGGCCTCGGATGCAGCAGCAGGTGCCCTCACATACTGGTGCTCTTGTCTCCTGTTCCATAAAACTCATTCCATAGGGAAGTAAACATGCACAGTCACATGCAGGAAATGCGAGCAGGCTCTAGGAACTGGACACAGTTTCCACAAATGGACTAAAATTTCAGGTGGATTTTAAGGGATGGGTGGAATTTTCTTTGTATTTTATTTAATACCGGTCATAATTTTATAAAACAAAAGTAGACACAGGTATTATCTCCAAATCAGAATATACAAACAAGTAAAAAAACAAAAAAAGAACAGACTAAAAACAATCCTATGTGCCTAACCCAAGGGAGAAAACTGGGAACGTTGGCATGATCTTTCCAGAACATCCCTCCTCCCTTTCCCTCCCATCCTCTACCCTGCCTTATTGTAGTCTGCGATAGGCTACTTAGAGGCACCAAGTGCCAAGCTGAGGGTACGTACATGTAAATATATGCAAAGAGGGAGAGAGTAGGATCATGGCATTCGTAAAGTGTCACAATCTGCCTCTCCCTCCTAATAGCATATTGACTTTCCCCACATAAACAAATCTGTTTCTACAGTACCATTTTAAGTGGCTGCAAAGTATTCTGTGTGAAGCTATATTACAATTACACGTTCTCCTGTATTGGGTTTTTCCATCTTTGTTGGTGTAATCACTGTGATGAACACCCTGGTCCTAATTATTTTGCGCATTCTGACTTCCTTTGGATCAGTTCTCAGGATCATTACAGTGGTGGGTATGTACACGTTGCAGGTTTTTTTCAGCATGCCGCTAAATAGTCTCCTCAGATGCACTGATTTCTGCTCTTATCGGCAGTACAGCATCGTATCTGCTATCCTGAGAGCTTGGTGAGAGCAGCCACTTTGATAGGTGAAAATTCACCACCTGTTTGTATTTATTTGATCCCTACTGAGTGTGAAATTTCCTATTTTACCTCCCTGTCTTGCCCTCCTTCTCCCTCTTCCTCCCCTTCCCCTCCTCCTCTCCTCCTTCTTGCTTCCTGTTCCTCTCCTCCTCTACCCCTTTTCCTTCTCATGTGTTTTTCCTCTTCTCTGAATTGCCCTCTTAAACTTTTGGCCCATTTCTCCCGATTTTTTTTTATTGTTTTATAGAAGCTCTTTATTTACTAAGAATAATAGCCTTTGTCTTAAATGCTGAAAGCATATGAGCAAATGGATGTCCAAGGGACTGGCAAGGAGAAAGGGGAAGAGCTTCCCAAGCAGAAGTGGTGAGAAGGGCCATGGTTCAGAGGTAGAATGATGACAGCTGCTTGGGAAGTGTTGTGAGCCTTGTGGTGAGTTCAGGAGAGCACCTGGAAATGGGTGTGAGAGGATCAGAATCGGTCTGGACAGAGAGAGGTGGAGGCCACAGTACAGATGCTTCAGATGCCAGGCCCTGAAGACCCGTGTGTGTGTGTGTGTGTGTGTGTGTGTGTGTGTGTGTGTGTCTAGTTGACAGTGGCCAAAAAGCAATTACCCTCCATGTAATTTTAATCTCTTCCGACAATGGAGGTGGAAAAGGTTTTGGTGTAAAAATTCTGAGAAATGCCAATATGCTTAGAGACTCTTCTCTGCACAGTGAGAATGTGACTTTTCAAACTCTGAACTCTGCCCACTAGGAACTTTTATTTGGCAAGGACATCACTTGGTCAGCAGTGCCTTCCTAGATTTCACTGTGGTTGGCACTGTGGGAAAATCCTAAACTCTGGAAATGTTTCCAACTCCTGAGGAGAGAGGGAGAGAAATACAGCACATGTGCACACACCAATGATGTTGGTACTCCAAATATATGAGATCTTGTATGATATGATAGCTCAAAACAAGAGGAACCACATTTGGTTGGGGTCAAAAGAGAGTAGAAAGACCTTGGTGGGTGTGCTGGGCTTCAGGGTCCTCTGCACCTTAGTCCACAGAGGCCCTGACCTGGAGCTGGCCATTTCTCCTGCACTGGGTGCAGCTGGCATCCTGCTCCGTGCCTGAAATAGTCCATGGCAGACAGATGCTTCCCTGGATGATCTTCTTCTGAAGCAGAGTCAAGTTTTGGAAGAGTAAAGGACTTTGGAAAGGCTTGAAACTTTCAGGCTGGCCTGGTCTGCTTCAGAGGCCACTTCTAGCCCCGGCTGGCTCCAGGAGATCACACATGTCACTCTGAACCCTTGTCACTTTACTGGTCATGTAATCTGAATCAACTGTGTGGTTGAAAATGCCCCGCCCAAAGGCATGTGCTCAAGCCCTGACTCCCAGAAGCACGGGACTGACCTTATTTGGAAACAACATTGCTGCAGATGTCACTGGTTAGGTTGAGATCGCACTGGGGGCAGGTGGCCTTAATCCAATGACAGTGTCCTTATAAAAGGGGAGGTTTGGACACAACAGAGACTGCAGGGAACGTGGTGGGGACTCTGGACAGGTGCTGGACCCCTTTCCCTGGCACCTTTTGAGGGACCAAGGCCCTGCCTGTACCTCGATCCCAGACCTGTGCCTCCAGGACTGGGAGAGAGCAAGTCTGTGGTGCAGTCCCTCGGGCTGGGGCTCCATCAGGGCCCCAGGACACTGACGTGCACACTCTCCTGGGGAGATCCTGGAGCTGGATGGCCTGGCACACAGGAGATCCTGGTGCCCAGGGCAGCCTGTTCCCTGCCGCCTCTCCTGCCCACTGGCAGGTGTCACGGGGCCAGGATGGAGCCTTGCTCTCCCTCGGTTTTTGCTTTCTCAGCTGTTAAAATTCGAGAAGTCCCGCATAAGAAGCCATTTCAGTTGTTTTCTTCTTTGTGAAGTTACAGGACAAATGCTTTATTGTTTATTTTTAACTCTTCTGAACTTGTGTGACAATCTCCAGAACCCAAAAAAGACCTCTTGGAAAACACTCCACGATTTGTGGCTGGGGAAGGTCAGATTGTTTGAAAATGACTAATGATTAGTTTATGGTGCTTATGATATAGGTTTCATAACAATGGAATTAATCTTTAGAGGGAAAAATTAAAAGGTAGTCTGCTCCCGAGGGAGCTGCGAGGGATTTGCACATCAGTTTGATGAGCGATCATCGGGACAGTCAGCAGAAACCCCAGGACGCCTCATTGTTTAATCAGGATGGGTAACATCAACTTGATTAATCCGCCAGGCTTCCCTCTGACAGCACCACTAGCCCCGCCGCCGCCGCCGGGGAGCTGCTTCCATCTCTAGGATGCCTGGCGCCTCTCTGCACCCCTCTGGTTTGGGCCCACCAGCACTTGCCATTGGCTCGCAGCAAGCACTTACCTGAAGGGTAGTATGCCTAGAGGTGCCATCCAGGGGGTGGGGCTTCCTTCCTTCCCTCACCTGCAGAGGGATCCCCGGTTTCTGTGCCCTGGCTTCAGCCTGCAGGGAATGATGATGAATACGAATACTGCCAAATCGGACATGCCTGGGGGGACCCTGCCCCCCACACCTGCATATATGGCCACCATCTAACAGTCCACACGTGGTTCTTAACTGAGGGAGGGGCAACCCTTTAGGAGAAGTAGGAAGGACTCTATGAAGCGCTTGAGGCTGGCGCTGCCCTGATGGGCCCAAGAGATAGAGGGCCCAGACAGAGCATGGCTTGGAGCCTAGACCCAGAGGGGAGCAAAGAAATGCACCTGGCTCTCCTCACTTGCCCCGCAGTGTGCTGGGTCCAGTCAAAACCACACCTTCCCTATCGCAAGAACATTACTGAACTGTTAGACCTATTTTGATTGGTACCGCTTTTCCCAAGATAGCATGCTCATACGTGTTGTGTATGTCCAAGGCAATTCTTACCTGGCAGTGGACACCGGTGGGATCTGCGGGGCTCCATCCCAGGACCCTGAGGTCATGACCTGAGCCCAAGTCAGACACTTAACCAGCTGAGCCACCCAGGTGCCCCTACCCGTCTCCTGAGTTTAGGATTTCGGGACAGTTGTTTAAGGTGAGAGCTTTTCATAGCTTCCAAATCGTACCAGAAGGGCAACAGAGACAATTAGGGCACATATATTGCATGATTTTTATTAGCCTTGAAGAGAAAAAGAGGTCGATATTTTGAAAACTGCTCAACAGCAAACCGGGAACTTTTATCAGCGTTACTCAAGAGAAGAATAATTTTCTGTCATTTTACCTGATAATACAATTAAATAAGGAATCTTGGTGAGCCCACTATTACAGCCACGCAATAAAATTTATATTGAGAATCTCACTATTTACAAAATATATTGTCTTGTAAAACGTTGCTTATTTCATTTTGTGGAAAACACAAAAACCTCTTACACAATAAAGCATCCTCTTAACGTCTTACAATATATTAAAACCATACATGCCGCTTTGCCGGCGGGATGGGTTTCCTCTGAATATCTGGATATTAGCATATTAGTGATTGAAAAAGCTATTATTTGCCCTCAAGGGAAAATCTCTTAGCATCTTCCACCAGCAAAATTTGAAAAGATATGTATTTAAAATAGATCTGCCACCTTACTTTTGAAAGAAAAGTGTAACTATAACAACATTTTAGAGTCTACCCAATTTGCCCCCTTCTGAGAGGAGACTCAGGAGTGCAGAGCAGTTGCGTGGCCTTCTGTGCATGTGGCCTCCCGTGCGCCTGCCTGCATCTGGGTTTTTCTTTTCCCTGCAGGTGGAAGGCATTTCCTTTTTTATACTTTTCACATCATTGTTTATGTTTTCTTTCATTTCTACATTTTTGAGAACTTGCATTAGAAAGAGAGAGCAACATAGCCCCAGTATTAGCCAGTTGCCAATGTGGGTGCTGATATTCAACACTGTGTTGGGGAGTGTTTTCCTTCAAATGGCACTGTGGATTCTCTTGGTTAGTAATGGGAAACTTCCTGATTAACAGTGAATACTACACATCTGATGTCTGCATCAGAGAATCTGGCTAGCATCACCTTTCATGGCTGGGATTTGGCTAATAGCCACCATATTACAAACTGGATGTTCCGTCTCACAAAAAATAGGAAGTGATATGTCACAACAGAGGCCACTGCTGGCACATGAGATAGGACATCACAGCTGTGGTTTCCAGCATCTCTGGGTCACAGTCTCTGAATGAACTTGATTTGCAGTCCTGGAGGCCAAGGTGGGACTCCTTGTGTGTCTGGCTCTGGATAGAAATGCTCCATTAATGTGACATTCAGCCTCTCATATCCTGCTTCTGTTTGTTTTGGGAAAGAAGCCCAGTATACAGAAAGGGGCAGAAGAACCTGCTGCTAATTTGGACACTAAAGTCATCCTGGGTTTCCAGTAGGAACATGAATGGATAGCCTGGTGGTCACCGAGCAGAGGCCAGGGACACAAGTGTGCACCCAGTCCTTTCCTGTTGGCAAAGCCCCCAACATGAAACATCAATCCTGGGTGAGTGGCCAGACCAGTGTCATACCTACTTTTTGAGCCTTATGACTGTAAGTGACAGAGAAACTGGAAGACCTGTTGGGAACCAGCTCAGCATCCTCCCTCTGGAGGTGAGGCTCAGAGCCTGTAAACATAAACTTGCATTTCTGCCTCTTCTGATCCCTATGAGACATGGTGGCACAACTTGGCACTTGATAATCAAGAGGAGGATGTTTGATGAAGATGAATACGCTTTTTGCTGTTGGGGTGCATCGGGCTTCTTCTCACCCCATGAAGTGGTGTTACCGCTTAGGCCCATTAGAAAAGTTCAAGTCAAGGTCAGAGGAGGTTTGAAACCTTTACAAACCAATTTCACCGTAAGCTGAATGTGGGTTGTCGATGCTGGTCTGCCTTACGTACCATCTCTACTAGTGAAGATGATGATGGTTCTGGCAGACACTCCTATCAGACTTTGAAGGGGCTTCTGTGTCCACCTCATGCTCTAAAGCAGCAGAGAATCGGTGGCTTCATCCATAAGGAGTGGGTGCTGACTGGCAGAGCAGCCCAGTGTCCTGTGGCGTCAGGCACCATGGCCCCTGTAGATACCCACTGCATGAGGCCAAGAGAGGTGGGCCTCCACGTTATCAAGGGGCATGGCTCCTTAATGGGGCTGGAGGTTGGTGACCTTTGGAAACACAGTGCCCATCATTCGCTCCTTGTCAGCATGATCAGTTAGGCCCTTCTTCCATTCTGGACCCTGTCTTGTGGCTGCAGACCTAGGAAATAGAGCAGTCTATAGTTTGCAAAGGAGATAAGGAAGGAATGAAGCAAATGCATGCCTGGTGAGGACAGCCATGTGGGTATTTGGGGGCACATGGCACCTTTCCAGAAAAGATGGTAGAGCAGGGTCCAGAGGTGGCCCAGGCAGGGAGCTCCCCACAGGGGGAGGGAAGAAGGAAGTCAGGTGGGGCTGCAGGCACCCCAGAGCCACATCCTGAGTGGTCCTGGAGTCCCTTGAGAAAGATGCTTTGATCAAATGTGCATACTTTTCCGCTAAGGGGAAAGAATGCCCAAGGTAGAAAATATCTCCTGGGGGCCAGGCCAAGGGTTTAGCAGGCCAGACCCGAGTAGACAGTGGTGCCCAGATGAGAGGGATGGCAGAGGAGAAAACCTGATTTGATTTGGAGCTTGTGGAGGCAAGAGGTGGAGGAGAGGATGAGGACTCATCACCTGATTTGGATGTAGGTGAAAGGTAACATCCTTTTCAGAGGTGTAGAAGACAGCCAGGAGCAGGTGGGGGCTCAGTGGGGAGAAGGTGAGGTGCTCTTAGAACCTTCTAGGGGGGGTTCCAGAGGTGGATTTGCAGGTGGATGTTCAGGAGGGATACAGGATGAGGCCCTGGTTAGTAGACTGACCCCAATCTCAGAGGTTTCACATGGGAAAGGTTGTTCCCACATGCTCCTGATGGGGCCTTCCCAGACAGCTACTTACCCTGAACATCATCTTCAAACGGAGGCCCATGGACCCATCTGGGTCTTTCCATCCTTGGCACTGCCATCTCTTCTGGACTCCTGGAGCCTTTCTAGCCGAGAGCAGATAGAGCAGAAATCTGGAGACTCTTTGGGAGATCTTGGGACTCAAACAGTCACAGGTCCTGGCCCAGTTGCAGGGAGGTGGGAGCAAGTAGCTCTGCTACCTGTGCGTTTGCAGGAGGAGCAGATGCAGAGAGTACACAGCCAGCTGGCCACAGGCGGGGAGCCGCCACCCCCAGGGGCTGGCACAACCACCAACACTTGAGACACAGATGGAGCAGAAGGAAGCTGTGAAAAGCGCTAGGAAGGGTGTGTGGGGGTGCGGGGTGGTGGTGAGAGGTCACCGGAGGTAAGGCACAGCAGAACTTCAGGAAGCTGCTGCCCCGTGGGCAAGGTCAGGACAGATTCACACTCCTGGGCACTCAGGAAAGAAAACCTTTCTGTGACTTCTGACCTGGACAGTAACACAGAGCCATCTATTCATTTTCTGTATTTGTTTACCTTCCTGGTTGGTGTGGTGTAAATAGAGTGAGCGAGAGAAGTGCTGGCGTGCATTCACAGCTTGCAGGCTCTCGGCTTGCATAATTGCAAAGGACAGAAGCTGAAACTTCCTCTGTACTGTGTCAGTGGGGAGGGAGCCAGGCGAGAGGCACCTGGGGGCTGCGGCTGAGACAAATTAGGTGTGCGACTCCCAGGGGAAATGACCAGGTCTCTTCCCCTCCACCTTTGTGTCAGAGATGAGATGGGTGGCTCATCAACACAAATTGTAACACTCACAAGAGATTATAAAAATTGGCTCATTATAGTGGTATACATTTTTGTTGTTGGTATTATTCTTTCTTTCTTTCTTTCTTTCTTTCTTTCTTTCTTTCTTTCTTTCTTTCTTTCTTTCTTTCTTTCTTTCTTCTCTTCTTCTTTTTCATGAGAGACAGAAAGAGAGAAAGGCAGAGACACAGGCAGAGGGAGAAGCAGGCTCCATGCAGGGAGCCTGAGGTGGGACTCCATCCCAGGTCTCCAGGATCAAGCCCTGGGTTGAAGGCGGCACCAAACCACTGAGCCACCCAGGCTGCCCGGTATTATTCTTTTTGAGCACAGATCTGCTTTTCTGACAGGACTGTGCTTCTGTAAATGGCACCTCCAAGGAGGACAGGCCATCCACGGTACCTGCCCCGGGTTGGAAGGGCCTTCCCTATCTCTCTGGCTCCGGGGGCTCCAAGGGCTCAGCTTCTACCCTCAGGTGGCCATCCTCCCCCTATGTGTCCTTTCCACCTCCAAATGTCCCTATTTTTAGAGGGATACCAGTCCTATCAGATTAGGGGCCACTCTACTCTGTGTGAGAACTCATTGTAACTAGTCACATCTGCAGCGATCCTGTTTCCAAATAAGATCACATTCTGAGGTTTGGGTTAGAGCTTTCATCTGTGTTTTGGGGGACACGATTCAACCCAGAACAACCTCCATGAAGAAAAATTGTGGAAGAGACTTGTGCTCAGAGTGTTTTCTAATCAGGAGGTATGGGTTCTGGCCCGCCAGAATAGATGTGTAGCTGTGAGATAGGATGCTAGCCAAAGGGAACGGAAGTCTGTCTGTGTGCACCTGACCATGGGCACTGGTCAGATTGGGCAGCATCTTCTAGCCCTGGCCAGGCTGAGTGAGTCTCGAGGCTCAGCTGGTACAGTGGCAAGACACCATCTCCGTGCACTGGCTGAGGGACCCAGGGGCTGTGTGTAGTGCCAGCATCCCACCCATGTCTGTCATGTGGGGACAGGTGTCCTGGTCAGACACCTGGAATGCATGAGGTCTGGGACCAGGAGCTGAGGAATGACCATCTGCACAAGGACAGGAAGAGCCCCCCTACCCCTGCCCACCTTGGATCACAGAAGTGCCAGGCTTGTTAGTGATGCACACTGTGGTCTGAAGGAGTTCCCGGATCCCCAGCTGCATCCGAACCTAGGATGTCCAGACACAGATCAGCTGTTCTTCCCAAGGCGATGAACAGAAAACCCGGCAGGGGTGGCAGGAGCCAGCCCACACGTTCTGTTCCCATCTGAGCCCTCACGGTGGGCAGGGCCATGTACAGTGGATTTCAGGATCTTGATCTGAGAAGGAAGAAAATGGACTAAATGTAAATATGAGTTTCTTCAGTTCTCCAGGTTCTTACAGTCATTTGTCACATCCTGGTCAGGGAATGTGTGTTCTGTAGGATAATTGAAATCTCCCAAGTAACTGCAAGGTGAACGTTACCGAATTGTTTTGGTTCCACCTCCTACTCTGGGTTGCCCCTCTTGTATTTGGGGAGAATGGCCAATAGCCCTTGGCACTGGATGGAGGCTCCCTGGCTGCCTCCTCCCTCTGACTCTTTCTGGGTTGCCTGAGTGGGCTGCTGGGCTGAGCTCTGTTCTTTCTTCTCTCTGAAGGAGTTTTCTTTCCCTTGATGTCTTTAACTTAAAAACAAAAATCAAAGAGTTGTAGGATTCCCATCGGGACACATTATGCAGGAGGAAATTATTCCCATTAGAATCCAGTGAATTTCACATATATCTAGAATTGCTTTTATAATAAAAAATAAATGTTCTATAAGTGATGGTACCTGGGGAATATCACCAGTCCTGACATAAGTCTAGTTGATTTTGTGTTCAGAAGTCAGTTTGTCACGCCACGTAGCAGCATGACTATTTCACAGCATCTAATCTTTGATGGGTGTTCTTGAAAAATAACACTGTATTTGTGCCTTAAATATTACTTCACTTAGATTCCCAGTATGTTCAGGGCTGCTGCACCATTTTACTTGATAGAGCTCTGCACTTCATAAGGGGTCCCCAGGATGTGCACGACACAAGGAAGGGGGGGGATATACTCAGTGAGCTCAGTGCTCACTTCTGACAGTCTCTACCGCCAGGTGAATGACAGCGGAGATAGTCCCTGCAGGAAGAGAGTCAGTCCTGCACAGTCAGTATGCAGAGAAGGGTGTGGAGGGGCTGTTAGAGCAGAGGGGCAGCCAGTTCAGGGGGGGTGATACCGACTTTTGCATACCAGCACTCAGGGGTGCGCGTGATTTTAGAACTGCTGGTGGAATTGAGAGCAGCAGTCATCTCCTGGTGGTTAACGCTGCCAAGGGAAATGCGCTGAACCACGGTGCAGAAACATGGAAGTCAGAACCTCTTAGGTGGATACAGATTGAGCTGTGAGATAAAATCGGAGCGTCTGTCCCTCGTTAAAGACACACACAGAAAACAAAAGATTTTGTCCGTATGTTCCTGCGAAGTTCACAGTATGCAGATGGAAAGGTCCTTTACACACGAACATTTTGAGTCTTTGTCTCCTTAGGTACGTTTTGTACAGGGCTCAGGTGCAACTTGCATGGAGGAGGGCTGGGAGCCATCCCAGCCTCTTACACATGAAGCCCTCTTTTTTTAATCAAAAACAATAATCTTCGGCCTCCCATTTTTTTAATGGGATGAAGCAATTTCTTTTAGATTGTTTAAATTCACTTGCTGATTTACTGGGAGAACATTATTTATAGATTGAAGCATCACTCCTACAGAGAGCCGTGAGCCGTGGCTGTGCCGAATCCAGAATTCCGAAGGCGAACGCTTCCCAAACGCGCAGAGACTTCGTGTTTCCTTTCTTTCTCCCTGCAGCCGTGAGGGCTGGAGCGGGTTTTGGTTCACATCACAGTGTACAGTGTTAACTAGGTGACATATGGGTGGGGGACATTCCTGCTTGTCCACTGCAGCCTGGGGTGGGGGGGGCGGGGGCGTTTCCATAGTGATAAGAAGCAGAAGTGCTTGGTGCCACCTCATTGGTATGCATCCCGAGTTCAGGTTCATTGTGCGTGTGCTAATGACAGGGTGGCTCAGTAATAAGGATGGTGCACTGGAGAAATTTGCTGCCTTGGTATATTTTTCCCTGGCAGAAAACTACTTAGAGACTGTAGTCAGTAAGGACAGTGACTGGCAGGCTGAAGAGGCTGCTTAGCAGCATATGGGGGAAGGCTGGTGCTCTGTGCCACACGCATATGCTGCCATTAAACTCCAGCTTTGCGCTTTGTGTGTTCCTGGGCTCATGCCAGGAAGCCCACCTGCTGCAAGAATACTTGTAAAGCCCAACTCAAAAGTGATTGAAAAGCTACTAGAATAAACTGTAATAACACAGTGCTTCACAGATGGGACATAATTGCAAGCTAAAGTGTACAGCCTCTGCAGTAATGAAAACACGAGCCATTAAATTAAAATCATAAGGGAAAAAAAACGATAAAAGTCTGTTGATTTTTTTTTTAGTTTTATTGCAAAAACTTCAATTTTCTTGCCCTCATTAATCAAATACCATAAAACTGTGGTGTGACTTTGTTCTGGTGGAGGTTCAGGCAATTAGAATGATGAATGTTGATAAAAATGATGTAACTTTTGTTATTTACTTGCTTGGGTAACTAAACCCTCTGGAACGAGAGCTGCCCGCTTCTGACCCATACCCATCAATTTGCAGACTAGGACTGCCTCCAGGAAGTTGCCCTGAAGTTAGGGCGCGGCTGGTCCTAGTTTGTCCAGGGCCGGGGCCATCCGAAGGTGGCACCTTAGCTTGATGCTCCGTATTGATACACATCCCAGGTATGTCCTTTCTCCCCTGTCGACCTGCCCTTTTTGCTTAACTATTCATGATTTTCCACTTTTTTGATAATTAAGAGACCCGCCAAACCGTGTAAACACGTGAACTTGAGCGGCGTCCGTGCGGCTGTGCCGGGCTGGCCGGTGGTCGGAGGCCCGGCTGACGTGCAATTAGCGGCCGGGCGCTGGCGGGAGGCGGGGGCCGTGGGAGCTGAGTGCGCAGCGGGGCGGGAGGCCTCTGCGGGCCGTCTGGTGCCCAGAGCCCCGGCGCATTGTTCTGCTCCTTTCTGTGGGTGGGCCTTCCGAGGAGAAAGGACCGTTTGTGTCACTGTCATCACCCAAGTAAACAGCCTTTAGAAGACTTTCTTTTTCCATTTTTAATTATGCATTTCTTTGGTATTCCTCATGGCAAAGCGGACCAGTTCCCATCAATTAAAAAAAAAAAAAAAAACAAAACAACACCCAGCAACAACAGGATAAATATGTTTTCAGTTTACAAGGGGAGCTGGGCGTGCAGTCCCGGGGCATCTCAGGCCGTTTGGGAGGTAAAGGGACCACGTTTGGAAGAGCATGTTTTTTCCTGCTCTCCCTCCCCTCAGAGGACAGCAGGTTCTTTCTGTCCTGATGGAGGATCCTGTGCCCCCCACTCAGAGTCTAGGAGGTGCCAATGGGTCCCCGTGCGACCACACGGCCCTCTGAGCGTGGTGCAGCTGAACCGGCTGCGGAAACGCTCTCAGCGACTTGGTGATGGGCGTGGAGTGGACACTGCACAGGAGCACACATCATCCCCGGGCTCTGCCCAAGGAGGGACCCGCGGCACCGGGCAGGAGCAGCGTGAGCAGGCCAGGACTGTTGAGGCATCTGAGCCCTGCTGACAGTCCTTCAGCGGGCGAGGCCCTCGCAGCCCCCAGAGCAGGCGCAGGGCTGCCTACAGAGCACCCACCGTGGCTTCTGGGCAGGGCAGCTGGGCTCAGCCTCATGGGGGGACTGCGTCATGGTTCCCTGCCGGGACTGCCCCACACTCGCATCATGCAGCTCTAGGTGTTCTTACTGCCTTCACACCTGAGTGTTGACCACTTCCTGCCTGGCTGGGCCCGTCCGGGCTCACCCTGTGTTACCGTCTTCAGTCGTGGCCCTGGGAACCAGAACACGCAAGTGTGCGCATCTCCCTTGCCTTTTCCTTCAACTTCTGCCTCTCTTCCCTGAGAACTGCCTGTTCCGTGGCCAGAGGCCCCCAGATTGCTGCCTGATCTGATGCTCCACGGCAGCCAGCCAGGTGGCCCTGGAAGGAAACTGGGCTGCAGCAGGTCTAGAAAGGGCAGAAGCAGATGGAGCTCGAGGAAGGAATTTGGTTCTGATGTGATCTTAAATGGAGGGGGATGTTTGGCCTTTCTGGGTTGTGTTTGTGAACAAAACACAGCCTCCTCAGCGGTGATCATGGGGAGCAGGTGTATTCCCTACACTTCCTTTGTGGGGCTGTAGCCCATCCCACTGTTCCTGCCCTCTGCTCCAACTGAAGCATGGCTGGAAACAGCCCCTCTAACTGCTGAAAGAGACGTGCCTCTGATAAGCACGGAGGGAGAATGGCATTCATACTGGTTTTTCTCCTCCCTGAGCTGAACAGCTGATGTTTAGAAAAGCATGGACATGTGTACCTCAGCTTAGGTATCTGTGACCAGACTGCATTTATCTCCCCTGAAATTTTCAGGAACTATGTAAGCCACACATGGCTTCTGAAGCAGCACAGTGTAGCAATAATTTACCTGTGGTCGTTTGAAGGAGGGCAGTGGGAAATCCATGACAAATGAGTAATTTTAGAATACCTGCAACCACTCGAGCCTACTTTCTCATTGTGCAGCCTGGCTTTCTGTATTGTCAACGGGATCCCTGGTCTGAAATTCCAGCAAACGAGCCAGGCTCAGAGGAACATCTGTGAAGACTCAGGAAGTTACACATGCAAGTGTGCCAGCCCCGAGTGGCCGCTGGAGAGATCTGAATATTCCTACAATGCACATGCATTATGTTAGGGGAGTTAAGAAATGTTTTTTAAGAATCCCTTTTATACATATGTTTCTCTTTTATAAGAAAGTATGTATGGAGACACCTGGGTGGCTCAGTCGGTTAAGTGTCTGACTCTTGATTTAGGCTCAGGTCATGCTCAGCAGGAAGTCAGCTTGACATTCTCTGTCTCCCTCTTATTCTGTCCCTCCCTGTCCCCTGAGCATTCTCTCTCTCTCTTGAATAAATAAGATCTTCAAAAAAAAAAAAAAAAAAAGAGAGAAAATATGTATGAATGGGGCTTGGGAGCCCATCAGTGCCATCCAACATAACCACACTCGTAGCCCCATGGAGGACTTGGTGACATGTGGTTCTCTTGGACAAACTTTTCGTGCTTTGGTGACTAACAGCTAGTTTCAGTTGTTGGCTCCCTCTTTCTCTGCGTTCCTTCTAATTTCTAAGCCCAAACCCAGATGAAATGCATTGTATGTTGTCAGATAACAGGGGCTGCTGAAATTAAGGCAGTTTGGGGGAAAGTAGAAGCTTGTGGTTACAAGACTGTTGGACAACAAATACCTCCCTGCATGTCATGTGGCTCCCTCATTGCTGAGGGAGTTGGTTGGCTTTTGAATTGCATCAGTTATTTCCTTTTTATCTTAACAAGATGTTTTAAAAGAAAAAAATGACACTTTCTTTTGTCGTAGAATACTTGGGGCGGGAGAGGGGGTTGGAGGTAACACAGCACACATGGAGCTGTCCAGCAGAAGGGGAAGATGGGCCCATCTTAGGTCCCCTTAGAGAATCGCAGAGAGTGGGTATGTGCCACTTTTCATCAACTCACCATCTCATGGCAACAAAAGAATTGGGAAGATAATTGGTTCGACTTTTAGAGGGTTAGAGCTGACAGATTTTGCTCATTTTTTCAGGGCCGGTGTTATATCAAATCTGGTATGTTACATGTCTATAAAAACATGCCCATTGATGACATTCCATCATTGGCCATAATATTCCATCATTATTATACGGTCTTCCTGCCTCTTAGAGGTCCAGAAAATTGGGAAGTAATTTCTAGAACACAGATGTCCTCGCTTGGGTTTGCTGGAGCAGGTGTGCGTAGCTTCAGAATTGGATGCCCATTTCCATCCCCAGCTTCTGTGCTGTTGTGGGATGACCTTCAGCGGGCTTCTGCCCTCCCCTATGTGTCCCCAGCAGTGTGCCCACATCCTGGTTTGTGTGTGGCCCTCCTGCCTCTGAGCTCACTCACCCATCCTGGGAGCCCTCTGTGTCCATCGCTGGACCAAGGCTTCACACAACCATAGCAGGTGTTCATTTTCCCTGGAGGGCTGAGTGACAGTCTGTGTTCAGCCACATGACAGTACTGCATGGAATCCATTCGGTGACAAGGTAAATTCAGGAATAATTTGCAAGGTCTTGCGTGTATCCCTTGGAGGCGAATATGCTTGTGGGGGATTCACCTGAGAAGTCGCATCACCTGGGGTCTCCCAAGATGTTGATGGTGGTGGTTGTAACCCATATTTGAGATCCTAGGCCACACTGCCCTCCAATGACTATGTGCTCATGCACGACTTCTGCCTGGGGCTGCTGTGTGTCCCCTCAGCTCAAGGCCACACATCTGCCTCAGAGATCATGGTGGGCTCCAACGACACCATCAGAACTTTCCTAGTTAATGTGACCAGCCTGCCTTGTGGTGGCAGTCCAGTCGAGAGGGTGACAATTCAGCGGAACCATGGCCACCACGGCCAGCAGCCCATCATCATGAGTTGGGGGAGGGCTCTCACTTCTTTCTGGAAGGGGCATCAGGTTTCAGAGCACCGAGCCCTCTGCCAGCTTCCGGTGTTCTAACAATCTACTGCAGAAATGCCCAAGTGAGTCAGTCTTGCTGCCAGTCGGGAAGCAGGGAGAGCAGGGCAGGAGGCTGGAGGCTCTGCTTCCACTGCACGTTTTATTTACAAAGCTAGCACTTGCCTAGGCTTCATCCCCTGATGGACCAATCGCTATAGCTCCTGGCTTCTCAGTAGCCTGTGTGTGTGCGAGCACATGACTCAAAATGCAGATGTAAGAGCCTTCTGCTACGTTATAATCACAACCATAGCAAAGCAGTATTTGTGGGATTCCTCATGAAACGAAAGTCTTCTGCAATCCTGCCCCCACTAAGCATTGCCGTCTGTGGTGGGCTAGCCACCCTGGGAGATGGACCAAAGTGGAGGGTAGAGGGGCCTGGGCTGAGCTGCAGGTTATCAACAACCTTGGACAATCCCATAGGGTGCTCTGGGGGTGGGGGCCTTTCAAGGGTGCCTCACACGAGGCCTGGGAAGGGCCAGGCAGCACAGTAGGGCATAACCGGGGGAGGATGCGTGGTCTCCTGGGACTGCTGTAACACAGCACCACCAACTGGAGGCTGAAGCAACACAAGTTTATTGTCTTATGGCTCTGGAGACCAGAAGTCCAAAATCAAGGTGTCCCTCTGACACCTGCGGGGCTGAATCCCTCCTGCCTCTTCCAGCGTCTGGGGCTCCGTGGCTCACAGAAACGTCCTTCTCGTCTCTGCCCCTGTGGCCACATGGCATCTCCCTCTGTGATGTGTGTGCCCGTATCTTCTCTCCTTTTCCTTTTTAAGGTGGGGGAGAGAGGGAGAGAGAATTTTAAGCTGATTCCACACCCAGCACGGAGCCCTACACAAGGATCGATCCCAGGACTCTGAGATCATGACTTGAGCCAAAACCAAGAGTCAGACACTCAATTGACTGAGCCCCCCAGGCGCCCCTCTCCTCTCCTCTTCAAGGGACACCAATCATCTCAGTTAGGGTCCCTGCTCCTGTATAACCTCATCTTAACTAGTATACCTGCAAACACCTTGTTTCTAAACAAGGTCACATTCCGAGGTTCCTGTGGTCATGAGTCCCTTGTCCTGGTAGAGAGGAAGGGGTCTTGGCTGTGAGCCCTTGGTCCTCCCTGAGCTGTGGTCTTTGGGGGGACATTTGCCACCGCACTGGCCTTCCTCCATCCCTGTGTGCTCCCACTGGGGACGCTTACCTGGGCTCAGCAGAGGGGGCAGCATTAGACACAGAGGTGGTCCCAGAATTCTGACACATGGGCGATAATGCAGAATTTGAATTTGGGTCCTTGGGGTAGGGGATCTGGACTGTTACTTTCTCCACTGGTCACTTCCTCTACACTCGCTCAGCCGGTCCACGTGCTAGACACCCACTCTTGACATCCTGACACTTCCTTCTGCCACTTTCTTTCAAGGTCTGCCTTCAGGTTGTCCTCTTTCTAGCCTGGCCTGTCAGCTGTGGTATCCTTTCCCCTTAGGATGGAAGGGACATAGTGGGAAAGGGGGTTCTGTCAGGACCGGCAAAGCTGGGATTGGCTACTCTCAGGAATGGAATTGCGTGCAGGCGGGGGTCCCAGAAAGAAAGGCTTCTGGAAGATTCATCCCTCAGCACACGTGAAAGCTGAGACTCCGGGTGTGGGGACATGAAGTGTTGGAGTCAGCCCAGTTCCCTGACAATTTGTGGAAAAGAGAGATGCATAGAAAACATAGAGACAAGCTCTTATCAACAGACCATGAGCTGAGGACCAAGGCTGAGCCAGCCGGTCGTGGGTCCGGTGGGGAAGGTGCCATGCCAGACACTTCAGCCTGTGTGCCATCCACAGGACACACAGACCTTCCTCTGCCCATCCTGTGTCCTCCTCCTCTCCGCGTTCCTGCTACCTGGGGCTGCTCCACTCTGCTCCACCATGCCTCCCGCCCCACCAGCTGATTTTACTGTTTCTGTCTGTAGTCACACAGACCAGGAAGATCTTGGATGAGAACCCACCAAACCTGTGGATAGCAATCTTGGTAACAATTTCCATGCCACGGAGCAGGGACCGTGTGGGCCCACCTCGCTCTGCTCCTGGTTGTGGTCCAGCCTTATCTGCAGTTACTGTGTATTGTGTGGGTACTGGCTTTATTGTGGTGGTTTGGATCTGCAGCAAGGGAGGAGAATCAGAGGGAGGTGATGCGTGTGACTGTGACTCCTGGCACTTGGAATCAGGCCCCACCCTCTTTCTCAGCTGCCTTAGCGCTCCCTAGGAAGAGGCTCCCAAGGGCAGGACCCGGGGGTGCAGTGGCCACACAGAGCAAGATGCTTTCTGCACCGCAGAAGCCACTCATAGGGCTTCGCGGCTCTCTGGCAGCACCAGAACTCACGTCCCACCAGGTTCCGACAGAGATGCACATGTTCTGTGCCATAGCCTCAGACATGATCCAAGTCCTGAAATGTGCTGCTCTAAGACAAGGAGCAGGGTATCTGCGAGTCTCAGCGAGATTCTATGCCAGTTTTGGAGAAGAAAGACTTCAGCTGGGGCTGAAGGGACTTCAGAGCTGGACAGTCACCAGCTGAAGGCTCAAAGCAGTGGGCAGTGCTTCCTGGCTGTGGCCTGGCAAGGGCGCAGTGATGGCCCTCTACCCTGAGCTCCAGGCCAAGGAGAAGCAGCTGGAGATGCTGCCAGAAACGCAGGGGGGTGGGGGATCCCTGCAAGGGCATGAAACCTACTGTGCTCTCCCCATTCCCATCCTATGGCTCACCCACCCACACCTGTGATGCCACCAGGGGCTGGCACCTAAGAGGGGCCCCATCAAAGCATGTGGCCTGGCTCTGGACCTGTTTTGCTATACAAATATATATATTTTTTTTTATTAAGAAGATGCTGTAGGTGTTTTAAAATACTTTTGATCCTCTAAGATTAGTTTTGGACTCAAAAGGCACTGTCCCCAGAGCTTGTCTTATAATCTCAGGGTTGGGATGTCACTGAAACAGGACGTGATCCCCTATCCCTCCAAATGTCTCCTGATTACCTGCATTGCAGCTCACTAAATGCCAGGGTGAGACAGGAAAGTGAGATGTGACCCCATCTAGCAGGAGCCAAGGATCTAACTGAAGACAGGAGGGTAGTGTCTGAAAAGTCATCAATGCCAGACTGTAGGCTCTGAGGTGGCAGACGAGTCTGTGCTGTGTGGAGTAAACAATCAGGAGTGAGCAGAACTCAGGCAGACAGGGCCACAGAAAGCAAACTCCACGGAGCAGGCTTGGTGGGGGCCAAGGTGATGCAAGAGGCGGGACAGCCTGAGGACAGCTCAAAGGAACAGACTGGGGATCACAGCCTAACTAGGCCCACCACCGTGTGCTCCTTGGCAAGTCCAGGCCTTCATATGGGAGACAAGAAGGTACTTGGGTCAAGCAGTGTCCCCTCACACTCGTGTCCTTCCCATGCCCTCAGAATGTGAACTTATTTGAACCCAGGTCATTGCAGATATAATTGGTTGAGTTAAGGCAAGATCGCATGGCAGAGAGTGGGCTCCAACCCAATGACTAGCGTCCTTATAGAAGAGACTCAGAAGGCCAGGAGAAGACACAGACAGGCAGGGGAAGACGCCACGTGCCCACCAGGCAGAGATGGGGGTGAGGAGACTGAGCCAGGGATGCTGAGGGCTGCTGGAGCCATTGGGGGCAGCCTGTCATCCCCTCGATTGTGGACTCTGGCCTGTGGAGCCCGGGGAGGATGGAGCTCTGCTCCTCTGGGCCACGCGGCGTGTGGCAGCTTGATACTGCAGCCCCAAGATGCCCACGCAGAACGTCGAACCGGTGCTAATGGTCAGCAGGCAGGGTGTCCTGCTGAAAGGGATGAGGAGGTCCCCGAAGGGCCGGATGCCAGCGGAGAGGCCTGAGGCCAGGCTGTTGGCAGAAGGAGTTTGGGGGAGAGTTGTACCCGGAGGCAGGCACGGACAGGGAGACTGCTGGGGGCTTTGTGGCCGGGAGGGGGGTACAGGGCGCAGGGCTGGAGAGGGAGGCGGCGCCGTGATGGGCCAGCCCTTTCTTCGGGAAGCCGCGGTGGGGCCTTTGCCTCCTGAGTTAATGAAGCTCGGGCACTCTCCCCCACCGATCGCTGCTTCCCCAATATTCCCCGCTCCGACGGGAGGGCGGCAATCTGGTCCTCCTTCTTGGCCACGGTTAGGCTTCCAACCAGGGCGAGCCATTCCTCCACCACAACGTAAGACAATGAGAGGGTGTACGGCGGAGAAGGCGGCGGCAGCACCAGTGGGCAGGGCTTTATCGGGAGCTCGGGCCCTGGGGCGGAGAGGCCCCTCTTTCTCCAGCAAGACACAAATCTGAATGTGAGATGTCATTAAAGCCTCTTTCCTCTGGTACTGCTTCTTTTTAGAATAACAAAAACACATCAGTGGCGAGTTTCGCATTATTTTTAATAAAAGAAAACCCTTTAATTTACATATATTTAAGGCTAAGTAAATGAAAATGTATTATGTTACCACTGTTCTAGTGAATAATGAGCCCATAGGGTTCAGAAGAACGTTTGCTTTTCAGGCCCTGCCTGCCCAGCTCAGTCTGCCCCTGGGGCGAGGGAGGGGCACGCGGCCTTGTTGGGCAGGAGCACGGTTTCCTGAACAGGGGCTGGCGATGCCCCGGTGGGTGACTTGGGACGAATGGGTTCTAGTCAAGCTACAGCCCCAAGCCTGGTCATGTAGGGCAGGTGGCCTGCAGGCGCCTGGAGCCCGTCCCCCCACCAGGAAGCCCTACGTACCACCCCCCCGAAAGCTGCCTTGTAGCATGGCTTCTGCCACACTGGGTAGTGTGAGCCAGGAAGACAAAAGGAATTATACACATGCACATGCACGCACATGCATGTACACACCTACAAACACCCATTTAGATGCATGTGCGTGCATGCACACACACACACACATCTTGTCCCCTACATTTTATTAGAAGAAAAATGCCCTTGGGATTGTTGAAAAATCAGCATTGTTCCAGACCTCCCCAGGAGTATCTGGCATTCCCTGTTCTGCCAGGGTTCCCCAGAGAGGACAGGCTGTAGCTGTGTCTTCTCTGAGATGGGTGGGTGAGGGGTGTAGCCCAGGCTCTTACATGCAGCACCTCCAGAAGGAGGGGTCGCTGTTATTATGAACAGCTCTGCTAACAAGCATCTTCTGTGTTACGCACTGACATTGGTGGGGGACGGCCTTCCTTTTCTAAGAAAAAGACTTTCTTGTCAACCTCAATAAAGGGGTAAACTGAGGCAAGCTCGAACGTTCATGGAAACTCTTTGACATTCTCTACCGTAAAGGGCTGCGTCTGGGCCTGAGGGTTCCCTCCCAGGTGCTCTGCCTCTCATTCCACAACGTGGGCTAGATTTAGGAAAGAGAAGCTCTCCACCACCAGAGCGGCCTCCAGGCTACCAGGTGACTGCTGGTTTCCTTTGAGCAATCCCAGATTTGCTGAGGTTGGGTAGGCTGCAATGTCGCATGCAGACCAGAAGCCCCCACACAGTGGGAACTGAACTGTGGCTGGGCCTTTCAGGGAGTCCTGCCCTCCTGGAGCAGGTTGGCTAGGGCTTCCAGGAGGAGGTGGCTTTTCTGTCCAGCCCTGAAGGGGGGCTGAGGATGGAGCTCCATCCTCAGCCACGGGCTGGCTGCGGAATGGCTGAGTGGCCCCAGGGGACCCTGTGGCCGGGATGGAGAGCAAAGGCAGGCCGGTCCCCTGGACTTTCAGTGACATTTACTGCCTCCGTGCAAGGACATGCTCTATTCTCTCAGTTTCTATTTTCTCCAGTTAATCAGGTGACTTGAAAAGAAGCTAGATAAGGGTATTGTTTGCCCTGACAACACCCTGATGATACTGTCTGGGGAGATCCAAAGGAAATGCTGCCTTTCTGAGCGATAGAGTCATTAGAGGCCTCTCATCACCTCTGCGCATCTAGGTTAATTACTGCAGAGAACCTGGAAGTGGCAGCTATAATTTTTCTCCAGAAAGTATCGCTGTTTTTACTCTCTGATGGACTCTGTTTTGTAGTTCAGCATTGTGATAATTTTTGTAGAATGGCTGTCTATGCTCCTATTTGAAGGATCTGGCCAGTGTGTTTGATTCAATCTGGGTTGCAGCTTGCGCAGTGGCCCCACGACATGCACTCACGCCCCTGTGGCCTGTCGGTCAGCAGCAAATTAGCAAGTCTGTCCTTGGTGGGGGAGAAGAGGGCACCGGGCATCTATAGAAGCACATGCCCACTTGGGCGTGAGCTCATTGCTGTCTGGAAAATCGCAAGCGGACTTTACCAAACAGCATAAGGTCACCAGCCTCTGGCTTTGGATTGTCATCAAAGTTATGGCAGGGCTGCTATTCCGAGAGTAGCACATTACTAGGACCTGTGTGAATCTTGTGATGTTTAAGGAAGTCACTTGTGGCATAATTTGTTTGGGGTGAAATCTGAGAGAAGTGCATTGTGTGCCTGTTGAAATCTCTCAGGAGGGGACAGACTGCTTTGGTCAGAGTAGTGTCTCTATTTTGTTTTATTTTAGAACCAGATGAAATTTGAAACAACTCACTTGAAAGCCTGTCCCCAGAACTGTTTCTCCTGCCCTCCAGACTGTCCACTGCTGTGTGGCTTGGCCCCCACACCTGACATCCATCTGGGGAGTACGCATCCTGTAGCAGCTTGGATTATAGGTAGCTTTTGGTGCACTGTTCAAAATCACGTGCAGCTCACGGAGGTTGGGAAAAAGGATATTTGAGTGTCTGTCTTCCTCTGAGGTCAACCCTTGGGTTCAGCCTGCCTTGTCCTTGCAGGGAGCCGGAGAACGTGTGAAGCTCTTGGTATAGAAACCAAAGACTTGGGAGGGCAAGGCCTGCGGGTGGAAGCACATGTCTGCCTTTGGCGTTGGTGGTCCTCTGTGAGGAACGTGCCGAGGGCCAGTGGTGCGGAAGATTGAGACTGTAGCGAAAAATGATAGCATAAGCATCCCTTCTGGAGAGCTCTGGTCAACCTCCCAGGTCTGTGGGGAATCAAGGTGGTGGCATCTTGATTTATTCAAATGTGGCTCCTTTTGGGAAGCCCCGCATGGATCTCCTCATCGTGAGCGCCATGTGAATGCTCATCTGTGATTGTGTAAGTGGAGCCTGTGTGTCTGCTAGACAGTGAGCTCTGTGGGAACGGGGCCGAGCCTGCCTTGTGGCAAGTGTCCGCAGGACGATGCAGAATGGCTTGTGTTTGACGTGGCCCAGCACAGGCACCTCCAGACCCCTGGGCCAATGCCAGAATGTTCTTTGAGGGAGCCCATCCCTGAATGCTTAGCATTTTGAAGCAGATGACTTACCAGCATATTTTTGTTTACCTTTAAGGAAACATCAGAGATTTGTGGGGCTGTTTTCCAAACTGAAGGTTAAACGTTGTGCTAAACCCATTCTTGAGGTTCCGCAGCGTGTCACTTCTGGGGATGAGCCGACAGGGGCGAGGGAGAGGCTCTCCCGCTCCACTTCCCTTAGGGGGGAAATCATAACTGTCAGAAGCATGATACAACTGTCAAAAGTGCATGAAATCAGGTATGCAAATGGGAAACAGAAATCATAGTTCCCTTTGTTCTGTGACAGGGTAAAAATTTCAAATCTTTCATCAAAGAGGAAATAGAATTCCAGCACACGCATGTAAGCGGTGGGGCCTGTCCCCTTCCTGCTTTTCACAGCCAGCACTGTGTGTGCATGGCGAATTGACCGTGGGAGCCCGAGATGGCAAACAGGGAACAGTGGCTAGAGCCACAGCAGATAGGTTTTGTTGGGCCAGTGAAATCGGA
Source organism: Canis lupus baileyi (assembly GCF_048164855.1). NCBI lineage: Eukaryota > Metazoa > Chordata > Mammalia > Carnivora > Canidae > Canis > Canis lupus. Next base: position 1,851,154 of record NC_132854.1, on the reverse strand, counting down.
CACTGTTCCCTTCGATGGGGCGCACACTGATTCCAGATGTAGCCCTGGGACGCAGCCTACGTCTGCTGTCAGGGTGGGCATGCCCCCACAGGACCTTGTCCCCACTGCTTCCCCAGGCAGGCTTCCTGGCCTTTGACAGACACCAGGTGGTTCAGCCAACGAGGTTTGAGGGAGATGCTGGGAGACTGGTGCTGATGGTCAGAGACGTCTTCACCTTCCAGGTCCTGCTTGCTCCCTGCCCTTGGGGGCCCTCACTGGGATGGCTGCTCCATCTTGGGCATCAGCCTGGGTCCCAGGCAGGAAGAATGGGGAGGGACGGGACCAGGACAGCTAGCCGGTCTGCTGCCTCTTCAGGTGCTCATGTGAAGATAGTGGGGCTCCCCTGCCATCTGCCAGGCTGATCTCCCCACCACTTGGCTGCTGGCATCTAGGGCCTGTCCTACATCCCCTGCATCAGAGGCCCAGACCCTCAGAGTGCTTGGAAACCCCACAGAGTGCTCGGGTCAGCCTCCTCCACCCAGCATTCTTCTTCCAGCATGATCCTTGGATTTTATTCGGGAAGATACTTCCTTAAAGAGTGGCAGCAAGCAGGAGAAACACGTTGACTGTGGCCCTTATGTGTCTACTTTCAGAGGCCACATTTCTTTGTGAAACTGTGCAGATGGCCAACCCCACTGGAATCCTACACTTACTGCTCACTCTTGGCCCCAGTACCATCCTTAGGAAGAGGCCACCCTCAGGATCGGTGGGGAAGGCCACTCCAAGAGAGGGGTGCAGTCATCCTGGGAATGCCAAGACCTTTCTACTCTGCTGGCCCTCCAGCAGGAAGGGAACCTCCCTCCATGGCCACCTCTGCCCAGCCCATACCTCCTGCTCCTCTGAGGCTGCGGGGCTTTGGGGAGACAAGTTTCCGCATTACCCTGTTGGATGTGCACCTCCTGCCTGGCAACTTGTTCCTCAGAGGCATACTCGCTTGCAGACTGGCTCCCAGCCTGGGCACTAACATTAGGACCAAGATGGAGTTTTCCAGGAGATAACGTGCATTGGGCACTTAGGGCTGCAGGTGCTGTATCTTCTCTCTGCTGCTCACCATACCTACACCTGTGTAGCTTCAGTCTTCCCACTGGTGCTCTCAGTCATGATCAGGTCCTTGGTCAGACAGAATGGGAGGGGTCATGCAAACATTCGTAGCTGCATAGAGGTGGAATAATTTTCTTTCTTTTTTTGTATATTTTTTAATTGGAGTTCAATTTGCCAACATATAGCATAACACCCAGGGCCCATCCCATCAAGTGCCCCCTTCAGTGCCCGTCACCCAGTCACCCCACCCATCCCCTGCCCACCTCCCCTTCCACTACCCCTTGTTCGTTTCCCAGAGTTAGGAGTCTCTCATGTTCTGTCTCCCTTTCTGATATTTCCCACTCATTTTTTCTCCTTTCCCCTTTATTCCCTTTCACTATTTTTATATTCCCCAAATGAATGAGACCATATAATGTTTGTCCTTCTCCGATTGACTGACCTCACTCAGCATAATACCCTCCAGTTCCATCCACGTCGAACAAATGGTGGGTGTTCGTCGTTTCTAATGGCTGAGGAATATTCTATTGAGAAGTGGAATAATTTTCAAGGGCAGGCCTCCATATACAAATGTCACTTTCCATGTACTTATTCACTTTTTGTTGAGGGGTAATGGTCAGAGGCTCATTCTTGCAGCAGTGTAAGCAAAACTTACTCCCTCAGGGGAGTTCATTCAGGTGTGCCTGCGTCACGTCATCATGCATACGTACTATGTGGCAGGTGCCACGCCACACATGATGCATGTCCCTACTTGGAGGATTTCCACCCAGTGGTCCCTTGGTCATCTAGGTCAGAGTCCCCAGATAGCTTTTCCTAAAGCAGATTCCTGACCTCCCCTCAGACCCACCAAATCAGAGCCTGTTGGGGCGTGACCAGGATCTGCAACCTCATAAACAGCCCCAGGGGTGCTGGGCACACTCAAGTTTGTGAAGACTGTTTCTGGCCAGCCAAGTCTGCGGGTCAGGGATGGTGGGGCAGAGTCTGATGGGCCTCTCTCCCCACACGGCTTCCAGTGGGCTGGGGATCTGCAGCAGAACTAACTGTGGAGCTGCCAGGCCCCAGTTCTGGAGGTTCTGAGTCCTGAAGTCAATCAAGGGCCTGGGCTTCTGCATTTTTGGCAACCATGCCAAGCATCTCAGACTCACACTGAGAAAAACTGCGCTGGACCAAAATCATCACAGGGAATTGTGATGGAGACTCAGTGTTTGCATCTCCTGACTCATCTGGAGAAGAAATCGAGACCTGAGAAGAGGCTGGGATGCCCAAAACCGTGCAGTTACCGATGGGGCCTGGTAGGACCTTTCTCCTGTCCAGCGCCTCCCAGAGGAGATGCAGGTGGGAAGCTGAGGCGAAGCTGCAGACGCGGTACAGCACGGGGCCGGCTGCGTTTCTGGCCGAGCAGTTAGTTATACAGCTGCACCCCTTCTGTCAACGACTCCATTCCAGGCGCTCTTCCAGGGGATGGGAGAGTCTGTGCAGAACGGAGCCCAGCCCCTGCTCTGCCAGCACGCCTGTCTGGGGAAAGAGGGGTGGCACAGAACGTGGGCAGAGCCAGGAGACAGGGTACCACACTTCCGAAGTCCGATCGGGGCTGTACATATCAGTGTTTAAATGGACTTCGGAAGTTTAGGATAGCCTCAGCTTTATAGAAAAGTTGCAGAGATAGTACAGAGTCCCCAGATGCCTGCCACCCGGTTCCCCTGCTGTTCATATATCACATTTGTACGGCACACCTGACATACCAGTGGACCGATACTTGTACTTTATTAACTAAAATCCATACTTTTCTAGTTTCTCTTTTATGAAATGGGCTTTTTTGGTTTCGGGACCCCAGCCACTGTTTTTAAAGCTTAGACTTTGTTGAGCAATTACTAGGTGCCAAGCACTGTGATAAATGCTTCATATGTAGTTTTTGAAATTTTATCCTCTGAATGGCCCTGACTTGAAGCATTAAGTGACTTGCTCAGGCATGCATCTGACCCCCTTCAGGGCTGAACATGGACTCCAGGTTGTCTCTCCGTTCAGAGCACATTCCTGTGCTATGTCACTGCTTCTTCCAGGGTGACCTGACTGGGGTGTAACCATGCTGGTAGCACACTGTCTGTGAAACCCCCAATGTAGAAGCCCAAGGTGGCTTTCATGGAATAAGTTGTCAAGGTGGTTGTGGCGACTAAACTCGGTGACGGCAAATCGAAATACTGGAAGAAAAGACTAGTGTGATGTATTAACAAGCAGCTTTGAAATTCACATATCTAAATTCAGACACAGATTTTCCTCCAACGGAAGAAGATACGGAATCAAAGTCATAGTGTGACATGATTCGCCTAAGAAAGCAACACTGTCTGATGGGTTTCACAGATTGTCATGATATCAGAATAAATATACTGTGAAGTCATGGGTATATTTTCTAGACAAACGTGGTGGAGTAGCAGCTTCACGTTGCACCTGTTTGCTCAGCCTCAGGTGTAGACAAAGTCACCATCTACATACTTTGGCTTTTCTACATGCATTTGAGCTTTTAAATTCCACATGGTAGGAACCCAGCAGAAATCAACTTGAATAAAGAAGGGCTGTTTCGGTTCACGCCACTGGAAGGGCCTCCAGGCTGGATCCAGGCTCTGAGAAGTGTCACTGGGTCTTGTCCTGCATTTGTCAGCTGGTCATACTTTGTTGTCAGAACTGTGCCCCAAGCTGGAGGATGGCCATCTCTGATTCCAGGGAAGAGATCCTGTGCTCCCAGCCCTGGGCCCCTCTTCTTTCCTCCTCAACTCTGCTGCCTTAGTCATCTCGGGCAGCCCCATCAAAGTGCCACAGATTGTGGGCCTAACCACCAGAAATTTATTTCATACCATTTTGGAGGCAAGAAATCCAAGATCAGGGTCTCTTCTGGGGTCTCTCCACATGGCTTGCAGATGGCCGTCTTCTCCCTGGGTGGTTTATGTCCTTATCACCTCCTCTTGGAAGGACACCAGTCATATTGAGTTGGGGTCACCCTTGTGACCTTGTTTTACCTTATTGACCTCTTTATAAGCTCTCTCTCCAAACACAGTCTCTCCTGAGTAATGGGGGGCTAGGATTCTGACCTATGGTTGAAGTTCAGCCTGTAGCATAGCCTCTCCCATCCTTGCCCTGCACACATGGTGGCAGGGGGATGCTTTGTCAGCTATAAAGGTGGCCTGGCATGTTTTGAACTACAGCTCAGAGTCACTCCCATCAGCAGTCTGAGTCCTTTATTGGGGAGACACCAGGAGCTCACATTCCTGTGAGGTTGGCAGGCTTTGTCAGCCACATTTTAGGAGTGAGGATGCCACTTTCCAGTTTGAAATATCTAAAATCTCAAAGCAAATTCCTTGTTATCCCTTTATTTTTAGGTTTTCTATGTATTTTTCATAACTTAAAACCATGGTAAAAAACTAAAATTATCAAGTGTTTTTAAATTCAGAAACTTGCACCAAAAAGTGTGCAGTCCTGGTCATTCAAAATCCATGTCTGCCTTTCTCAGAGCACTAGTCACAAGGACGTGCACGTGCCCCAGAGAAAGCATCCTCTCTGGATGGTTTCCCCCATTCCTAGTACATGGGACAGGATCGCAGTGGCCAGCCTCTGGCACACACCTGTCATCAATCTTTGGTGGATTTTGGGGACAGGGACCTTTCCCACAATTAAGGTGTACCCAGAGGATTAATCTCCTACTTGTAATCTTGTCAGAAACAGGATACTATAATGTAGCTGTCTACTGAAATATGGCTCCGTGTAACTGCGAGACAGGTAGAGGGGCCACCACTCATCTTCTGCTTCCCTTTGCTCTTGTGTTCCTGGTGCCATGGCCAGTTGGTTTCCAAGCCATTTGCAGAGCCTCGAAACAGCTTTTGTTGTTGGCTGGTTGAGGTGGTCATATGTTAAGCATAAAAGCAAAACAAAGTCAGGATTCTTTTTTCCTAAAACCTGTTCAACAGGCCAGGCTGTCTGCTTCTGGATGATGCTCATGCTACCTGGGGACCTGCAGACCCGGGCACTGCCTGGTGAATCATCATGAAAGATGCATAGTCACCTGTGCTGTCAGAGTAGACTGTCCCACCTTCAATCTCAGGACTTGTGCTCTGGAAAACCTGCTCTAATGTGCTTGAGTAAGAGCAACACTCTATATATGTTTCCTATAACAACTTAGGGCTCTGAAGGTAATTTGTGAAGCATAATTTCTGTTGACTTTGATCCTTTTTGGTGGCTGAGTACTAATAAAATGAGACCAAGCTGGCTGAGATGTCTCACAGCTGGTGTGCAGAGCTGATCGACAACTGAAATGCATCAAATATTCATCTCCCTCTTGGCGCCCTGCCCACCTCCGGGACGTTGTCACATGAGTGCTGTGAAGGACGCACCGGGTTGTGCCACGTACCCTCCTGCACTGGGCCTTCCTCATCTGTGATCTCTGCCCTCTAGCTGTTGGCTTCCTTGTGTGCACACTTTCGTGCACACAAGGTCCTATGTGAGCGAATGTCCAGGGTTGACCAGCTCCTGCACGTGGCGGGAGTGCGGTGGAGAAGCAAGGCCCACGGTCCTTCCCACACACCCTCCCCAGGAACTGAGCGCGAGTCCAGCTGGAGGTCCTGCACTGCGTGGCTTTACCATGGGATTTCCCGAAGAACTGGCCAGCATCAAAAATGGCTTTGTGAGCCAGGCACATTGAGCAGTTATGACTAGACTCTATTTCTCCTAAGGATGATATCTTGAGACTTTTTCTTTAAAAGCGTTGCCAGGGTCTGGGTTCCTGGGAAAACAGATCTGGGACCCAGATTTACCTGCAGGCGTTTCATGGGAAGATATTGAGAGTAGCATCTATGGGGGGAGGGTCAAATGGCAGTGCAGGCCCCAGCCAGCTCTGGGAAGCTCTGCCACGGTGTCTACCCCACTCTACCCACAGACTGAGATCACCTCTCTGCTCATTCACTGACCACAAGGGACCTGCCCCTGCAGGGTGGCCAGGGAGAGACACTAGTGCCATAGTGGGAGAGGGTGTGTCTGACCCCAGGTGCTCCCCTCCGTGCTTGCATGGACTGCTGGGGGGTCTGTGGACCTTAGGACTTGGTGGATCTGGCTGTTCCCATTGGTGACAGCAGTTCTGGTGATGTGGCCACTCAACATCCATGGATAAGTGCTCAGCTTCCACCAGAGCCCCAGAGTGTGCCAGATGCCTTTTCCAAATGGCACATAATTCCTTGCTGTGGATAGCATGGCCTTGTTCCAGAGCCCCGTGGTCCAGGATGAGATCCTCCCATTGGTGCTACAGCTCAGCATGACATTTCCCCACCACGGACGCCTCCAGTACTGAGGGTCTTTCAGGCCGTGGGGTCCCAGAGGAGGGCTGCTTGCACCCCCGCCTGGCCCTGCTGCCTCCCCTTCTTTGGGCCTACCATAGCTGGGAGCTCTCTCTGTCACTAGATCAGCATTGGAGACACGTTCCCCAGTCTGAAGAGTTCTGCCTCCAGAGGCCAAAGGGGCACCCACCCAGGTCATGGCTTCTGCATGGTGGAAGATACAAGCGGTCATTTCCCCTTTACTTTGGAAGGTATGTCTCAGTCCTAAAACCGCGGATTCTTAGCATTTATCTCTCACCCACTGGAGCTCTTGTATCTTCTCACAGCCTTCAGTGTGTTTCTCAGCCTTGCTCTTGGGGTCTGCTGCCACTGATGGGGGGGCCTGCAGTTGGGTTCCGCGGGGAGCTGGGATGGTCCCAGTGTGAGAGCATGGAGTTAACACCACCGAGGCATGCTACGTTCACCCGGCCTGAGTGTGAGCGGCTCTGGTCCTTTTTCTGATGAGGGATGGAAACAGGCCCTTTTTTCCAGATCGGTACTGGATCCTGAGGTCCTAACGCCCTAGGAAACTCTCCTGGAGGGGGGTTCCACACTGGGAACCTCAGCTCAAGTTTTCACATGGGCTGCCCTGATCAAGGAAGTGGAGATGCAGCCTAGATCGCCCAGTGTACTTGCCTCGTGTCCTTGAGTGCAGGACCAAGGGCACGGCGCTGCTCCTGTGTCTGGGGAGCACTCACCTCACACTCTCAGGCCAGGGCACCCCTACGTCTGTTCCAGTTTTACGGGAAACATCTGTTCCAGGTGTACATTCAGGAACCGGGAAAATCACCGCCGTGTGGGTCTGTGGGCCCAGTCGTCCCACTGTGAGCCAGACGTGGTGGGCTCTATTACCACTTCCAGCCAGGGGGCTCCGATGATCTGCTGTGTCTGGATGTCAGTGCTGATGGAGGCGTTCATTCCTCTGCATGTCCGCATGCTCCTGCCTGCAGCACGGTTACCCCAGCAGTGGCTGTGCACACATTTAGAAAGGTCTGGGGAAAAGAAGGCCGTATCTGCTGGATTTTATGAGGGAGGCAGCTACCTCTTGCAAAGCCACAGAGGTTTAGAGTTTATTACGGCATCCTGCCTTCTGGCAGTGAATACAACACGTTAGAAGTGCTTTAAAAGAGGCTGTTACAGCAACCCACTGGCTGAACCCTCGGGGGTGCAGGACACGTTGAGCTGCTGTGTTTAAGCTAATTACGAGGGTGAACTCCCCACGCCGGCTGGCACGGGGGGCCCCAGCGGATCAGTACAGCACACGGCAAGCCTTCCCTCGGCCCACTGGAAGGACCTTGCTCACTCCCCCTCTTCCACCACACTGCTGGACCCGCTTGCAGGTGCTCGTGGCTGAGCACCAAGGACGGGGAGGATGTGGGAAGGGCCAGGTGGACCCGCCGGAGTGACAGCCGCCTCAGTGGTCAGCGAGGTGATGGCACATCTGCTTAGTTTCCTCGCCGTCTTTTCCCTGCTTCAGGGCTTCCTAGCACTATTCCCACCTCCCTCCTACCTCACTTCTGGCCTGACGCTGCGTCACCTTCCCCGCCCAGAGAGTAGTGTGCTTCTGGTCCAGTTTTAGGTCCAGGCAGGCATTTTCCAAGCTCTGTGCTGCTTTTGCTGTTGTTCTGTTCTTGCAAACCCATCTACTAATTTCCCACTGCTGCTTACTTTGAGAAAGCAGGGGTCCTGCATGGGAACTGTTCAGGGTTACCGAGGAGAGTGTAAAGTCTGGTGATTCCACACTTAACGGGGTGGTCTTGATTTATGACTGTGTTTCTGTTTGAAAGACTGTACATCTCAGTCCACTAATCTAGCTATATTTCTTATTCATACCTTGAATTTTGGCTCAAAAAATAAAGCTAGTTGACTAAATGAGGATGCAGGCCTTGGAATGGCCAGTTTCAGGACAGCAGAGCTTCCAGACAGAGGCTGCTTACACACAGGCCAGGGCAGGAGGGCAGGGTCAGCACTGGGATCCCAAACTCACCAGCCAGTTCCTCCTCACTGTGGTGTGACTTTCCAGCAGACACATGAAACAGAGCTGCACGATGTCCACTTCCTATTTAAAATTATATTTTCTTTGCATCTTTGTTGGCTGTCTTATCTTTGTTGCTCATCAGATGCCAGGATTATAAGTGTAAGAGGTGATGTGCATAATTAGCAGAAATCCTGGCTTTGGTCGTCTCAGACATGAAAATCTGTGTAGGAAGAGGGAACTGCCTGGTGCTGGCAGATGTGCTGAGTAGAGCTGCAGACCACTTTAGCGGGGTTCACTGACTGGGGGGATACGACGCACAAATAAATGCGAATGTTTGGAATGGGCATGTCCTACACACAAACACACCCCACATAGATACTCATCTGTTGCTGATTTGGGGTTAATAGAGGCCCTGTGAAAATAGCTTGTCTATAATTAACATTTTCATTTAGCCTAAATGATTTCTAGGTGCTCTCTCTTGAACTTGACTTGCACACAGGTCCCTGGGCATCTTGTTAAAATGCAGATTCTGACTTATTTGGTCCTGCTGAGGCCTGAGGCTCAGTGTTTCCACAGGGTCCTGGGAGGGGCTGGTGCTGTGGGCCTGGGGCCACTGGCCAGTGGAGCTGCTGGTGGGCCTAGGCCACCCCAGCTGCATCAGGGCTCACCACCTTGTAGCCGCTGCAGTGGGTGCCTCCGGGGCCCGACCCCACCAGGGCCCATGTCTGCTCAGCTATGCCATCTTCCTGGGCCCCTAATGCCACCTGGTTCCTGGGACTGACTCCTGGGGCTGCTGTGGCCAGCCCATTGGGACAATGTGTCCTCTGGCCTTAGGCTTTCAGGATGAGGCTGCCTCTGCCAGAAGGCCAGGGGCTGTGGTGAGGGCTGCTTGGTTTCTAGGCAGCCCTCATCTTCCCCCAGACCTCCAGAAGCTGAGCTGGGCCAGGCTTGCAGCGCAGGTTGTTGGTAGGATGGTGAGGGGCAAGCACTGAACCCCTTCTTCTGCTAGGGTCTCTACAGAGGATCACCAGCAGCCTCCCAAGTGTGCTAAACTCTTTCCTTCAATCTCAGTCCTGTCTCCACACCCCCTCCTCTGAACCTCCACGGCCAACCCTCTTGGACCCTCTGTTTCCCAACAACCTGCACTCAGCTGTCTATCTGGCTTCTGCACTGCATCCCCTCCTAAAAATGCAAGTTTATGGCCCTCCGTGTGGGCATGGCTAGAGGCTTCTCTACGCCGTTGGGATAAATGCTAAAATCTTCAATGCAGAGACTGAGACTGTGTGTTTGTCCCCCTCTTCACACCTCGCCACTTGCCCTCTGTTCGTCAATCAGCCCTCACTGTAGGATCAGCAATAGTCAAGTGTGATGGTAACAACTTGTGGTAGAATGTTGTTAAAGGAATGGCCACCAGGCACCGAGGTAGGCCTGCTCCAGTGTTATTTCAACGGCTTCTCAACGGCTCAGTGTCACCCACATAATTACCTTTATTGTGCAGATGGGGACATTTTGTCATGGAAAGATTTTTTTTTTTTTGGAAAGATTTTTTTAATTGTCTGAGGCTGCACAGCTAATAAGTGGAAGAGGACAGTTGTGTTCATTAATCTCAAAATAATCTAATGATGTTGATCTTTAGATAGAGTGTGATGGTGGCGTGTGTGTGTGTGCACAAGTATGTGTCTGTGTACCTGTGTGTGTGTCTTTGTCTGGACATAATCTGCACATATGTGTGTATGAGGGGAGTGTGCATTTTGGATGTGTGTTATGTTGAGAAGGTAGAAAGAAAGCTGCCAATACCTCCACTGTGGGACGGAAGACATGTGTGTGCAGCAATTTTTTTCAGAGATGTTTACTGGGCGGGGCGATATTTTTACAGGTCTCTATATCTCTTCTCATGTTTTGCATGTTTTGGTGTGTGACAGAGACATCACAGCATGTAGAGTATTATTTGATTTAAAACAGCAAGTATCAGAATTTTTCTACGTGCTTTAGCAAATCTTAGGAGACCTCCTCCCCCAAATTCACATTTCTTCCATGTGGCTTTTGGAGGTGAAAGTGAGAAGTGGTTTCCATATACACACTAGTTCAAAGTGAATTGCACAAGTCGTGGCAGAGTGACAGGAATACATTACGAGTAAGAAAAATGTCTGTTGAAACATTTTCTTTTTACTTCCAGTCTCAATTTAAAAACAAACTCTAAATTCTACCTTCAGGAAGAGCAGATTTCCAGGGCTGAGGAGTGGGGAGATACAGAAGTCATCTATGAAACAAAGGAGTCCGTACAGAAGAGACGTAAAGGATGCTCAGCCGAGGTCACCGGTGCCCCTGGTAGTTGGGGAGCCTCCAGGAGGGATGCCTCCATTGTGATGGGTTGTTTCTATTTATGATTCACCCAGACTGCTTCCTTCTCACTGCTGACCACCACCCATAAACACTCGGGGGGGGGGGCTCTCGGCCACTCCCCATCTTTCTCTCCCTAAATGCAAAGGGCACACTGCAGGCTTCTGGGCTTCTCTGTTCTTCTGAGGAGGGCGAGTGAATCTAGGCTGTTGTCCTGTCTTCCCATGTTCTGGTCCATCTTTGCAGTGAACACTGGAAGTGCACAGCTGCCACCCCAATTTCAGGCTGCTTCCCTCTGCCCACCCACACCCCTGCACCGAGTAGCTGGTTTGTCTGGTGCCTTCAGTGGGCACCCCACCTTGCATAGAGTAGGCATGTGGTAAATGTCCATAGAAAAAATGGATAATTCATTAATAAATGTTTGTGGGAAGGACTCGTGGCCTCTGGTGAGACTTCCAGGTGTGGGGGAGAAGCTTAGGGCAGCGGTCAGGCAGGGCGGCCCCTCTCAGCCTCCTGGCCACCTCCTCGAGGTGACAGCCTGCTGCCCTTGTCTACTCTCGCACATTCAACATGCTCTTTAAAAAAGCATTTCCTCAACTCCATTTATCTTTGTGATTTTTTTTTGTTGTTGTTTAAATTTTATTTCCCGTCTCTAAATCTTAATCTTGTCTATTCTTATATTTCTCACTTTACAGCTGGTGGCTTTAGCCTTGTATCTTAATCTTCCCTCTCCTTCTTTTGAGCTCTTTTATCTTGGTGGTTGTTGGATTTAGCTTTTATTTAAATTTCATCAAACATATCTTATTTTCAATACTGACTTCTTTTTAAAGTCCTTTAAAGCTCCGTGGGGCTGGAGGCTTTGGAATGGGACCATTCAACCCCAAAGCCGGAAGCCTTCTGTTCCCTGCGTCTCACCACACTCCCCCGGAAGGCAGGGACGTGCACAGTAGCTACATGGGCCAGGGTGGTCACGGTCAGGGCTCCACCCCTGGCACAAATTCAGCTCTCAGTAATTGGCGGATATTATCAGTGATTTTAGTTATCATTGTCTTGGGATGTTGATTCTTTTCTTTTAATTCCTTTGTTTTTCTATTTTTAAATTTATTTCTCTATTTTTGCTTATTTATTTCCATTTCATTGCTTATTTTATTTTATCCAGTATATGGTTTCTCTATTTTAATCTAAGCTTAATCTTATTAAAAATAGAATTACAGGGACACCTGGGTGGCTCAGTGGTTGAGCGTCTGCCTTTGGCCCAGGGCGTGATCCCGCAGTTCCTCATCAGGCTCCTTTGGGAGTCTGCTTCTCCCTCTGCCTGTGTCTCTGTCTCTCTCTGTGTCTCTAGTGAATAAATAAATAAATCATTAAAAAACAGATATAATTACAAACTGTCATTAATTTAAGAAATAATACAAAATAAATGTACTCGTGAAATATAATACCACCACCAATTGTTTGTTCACACTGCACTTGAAAACATGGAACATGGTCTGTCTCTGGACCACCCCCAGCCTCCTCCCTCAGGACTTCCCTGCCCCTACATAAGTCACCGCCATCACTTGTGTGTCCATGGGTCCTCTTTAACAGTATATTGATTAGTTTGGGCTGTTTCCTGACCTTACTACAAGTGGAATTGTACTGTATACCTTGCTTTCTCCACCCAGCATTCTGTTTTTGAGACTCACTCATTTTTCACTATTTAACACAATTCATATATCCCTTCTGACGTGATAGACATGGGGTTTGACATAACTGCATTTATTTTTTGTTTTTCCCCATAGTGAGCAGCACTGCTCTGGGCCTTTTTGTGCTCACTCCTTGCACACTGTGCATGGCCCCTCTAGCATGCTAGTCATGCTAGTCATGGCATGACGGCTAGTCACGGCACATGCTTGTCTTCAGTAGTGGTAGGTGATGACCATTCAGGGGCTCCCCTCAGATGTTAGTGGCTTTGAACCTTCACAGACTCTCAATGTTGGCAGACTAATTTACTTAAAAAAATTCAACCAGTAATTGTGAAATGGTATTTTCTTGGGACTTACCTTTGCATTTCCTGGGTTGTAGTAAGTTCATCCCATATCACTGGCTTCCCCTGTGAAGGGCCTGCTGTTACCTGTCACCCATTTTTCTATGGAATTGATGGTCTTTTCTTACTGATTCACAGAAGCTCTACACGTAGTCTAGACATGATTTCTTGATTGTAGGTGGGATGTATGTCTCTCAATTTCTGACTTGTTTTCATTCACTGTACGGAGTCTGAACAGATGTTCTTTTTCTTTTTTTTTTTAAAGATTTTATTTATTCATTCATGAGAGACACAGAGAGAGAGACAGATACACAGGCAGAGAGAGAAGCAGGCTCCGGGGAGCCTGATGTGGGACTCGATTCCGGGACTCCAGGATCACGCCCTGGGCCAAAGGCAGACGCTTGACCACTGAGCCATCCAAGTGCCCCTGAACAGATGTTCTAAATGCAGTTGGATATATCCATCTTTTCCTTTATGCATTATTACACTTTTTAGTCTTTAAAAAATATTTTCTATGTAAAACTCATAAAGATATTGTATTTTCTTCCAAATGAAAAACAAATTATTTCACACAGAGGCTACTAACCCCTTGTTTTTGTAGATGGGGTGAGGTCGGGAGCCCAGTTCTTGATTTATTTGGATTACCAGTTGTCCCATTATTTCTTTACTTAACTGTAATGCCAGCTCTGTCAGAAATCAAGTCTCAGTATATGTGTGGGTCTGCTTCTACTGTCTATACTCTGTTCTATTTGTTTGTCGTACTTCATGCCAATACCACACCATCATGATTACTATAACTACATAGCAAGCCTTGATAATTGGTATGTGGTTTTCCTATTTTATGTGGCTAATATGATAATTATATTAATACAATTTAATGCAAGAGGAATACTGAAATCTTGTAATAAACTCCATTTGGATGTGGATTTCATTTGCTAATGATTTTGTTGTACTTTTGCATTTGTGTTCCTACATGCTGTTGTTCATGTGTCACATTGGCCTGTTATCTTTATTTCTCATGCTACTTGTGATTTTTATAACAAGCTTAATAAAATAAGTTGGAGAAATATTTATTCTTTCTATATTCTCTGGAATGACTGTGTAATGGAATTAGAAAATGATTGGTAGAATTTACTTGTAAAACTATCTGTATTTTCCTTGTAGATAGCTTAAAAATATATTTATTCAAAGCAGTTAATGGTTAGAGCATCATCGAACCCATCTGAGGTCAGTGTGGGTAACTTGTTTAATGTAGGAATTTGTTATTCCCACATGTTCTTCACACTGGTTGGCCTAAATGTGTTCTTAATACTCTTTGATATTTTAATTATCTGCTGCATATACACTATTACCCACTTATTCATGCTGGTATATTTGACTTTTTACTCTTTTTTACCTTCATCATCTCCAGAGATTTCTTATTTGATTAGTTTTTTTTCCAAGAAACAAGTTTTGGCTTTGTTGCTCCTCTCTTCCATACCTTTATTTCTACCGCATTAAATTCCTTTCATTATCATTTCCTTCTTTTGCTTTGTTGACTCTGTTCTTCTATTCTAGTAGTTTATTAATTTCCAGGCTTTTTTTCTTTTCTCATATAACTTAAGACTATAAATTTGCTTCTTTCATGACTTTGGCTGCATCTCGCAGTCCCTGATACCTAATATTTTTATTATTGTTCAGCTCTAAGTATTTTATAATTTTATTATGATTACTATCTTGATTCATGAGGTTTTTGAAAGTAAATTTCTTACTTGACAAATATATGGATTTGTTTTAAAATAATTTTGTTATTATTTTGAACTTAATATAATTTATTACATCTAAAATGCTATACAAGAAGTATTCAGATTTTAGAAATGCTAAAATTTGGGGAAAATGGCAACAGTAATTACAAGAAGTCACTGATTGTAGCAGAGATCCCAATTTAGAGATATTAAAACTAAAAAAGAAAATGGTGCCTTAGAATCTATAAAATTTTGTTGCAGCCAGAAACTATGTGTTTATGTTATGTTAGTTAAAATACAGTGCAATTTGCCTTATGTGATCACTATAAATGTAACTTGAATGTTTGAAAAAAAATAATTCTTTTCTTTATATACCTGTTATATTTTGCTATCAACCTTTTCAAGGCTGTTAATCAAATATTTTATATCACTACTGATTTTTGTCTACTTTGTCTATACAGGAGGTATTTTTAGAAATCTTCTGTGATGCTAGATTTCAGTTTTTCCTTATAATTCTATTTTTTAATATCTTTTGAAGCTGTGTTATTAGGTACAAAATTCTTAGAATTGTTCCTTTTTCCTGTTGAATTGAACTCATTATCAGTGTGTCATAATCATTTGAAAAAGTTTTATATTTCAAGTACTTCCTTTTGCCTTCATATTTTTTGTTCTCAGTTGATAACAACAAATCCATACCAACTTCCTTTGATTATTTGTTTGGAATTTGTCTTTCCATCCTTTTGCTTTTCACCTATCTATGCCCTTATGTTTTAGTTGCATCTCTTATGAACAGCAAACACCTGGGATTGATTATTTATTTACTTATTTATTTTTATATTTTATTTTTAAAATTTTTGTTTAAAGATTTTATTTATTTATTCATTAGAGACAGAGAGAGAAGGGCAGAGACATAGACAGAGGGAGAATCAGGCTCCTTGCAGGAAGCTCAATAAGGAACTCGATTCCCGGACCCCAGGATCCTGCCCTGAGCTGAAGGCAGATGCTCAACCCTTGAGCCACCCAGGCATCCCATACCTAAGATTTTTTAAATTGCAGCATAATAATCTTAGCCTTTTAATTATGAAGTGCGTACATTTATACTTATGATTACCGATACACATGGATTCTTTTCTATTTTCTTCATGCTATTTATCCTGCCTTTCTTAGGTTTCTATTTTACTTCTGTTTTTACATCCTTTTAAATTAATTAAGTTTTTCTTCCTGTCTTATTTTCCAACTCACTTTAGAAGTAATACATTCTATTTCTTGGATATTTTTATTACTCTAAAATTAATAAGCCGTAAACCATATCACTTGACCAAGTCTACAGTTAATATTTACCTTCTTCACAAATGATACAGAGCCTTAGCATGCTTTTATTATAAATTATATGTTGCAATTGCTCTGTTTCTTGATTCTGTCTTGTTATTTTTAACCACACAAATTATACGTTATTCTTTTCCACAGCTAATGTTTGTTTAAACTTATGCACATATTTACTATGTTCTTTGATAAACATTCTTTCTTGTATCTCAGATATTTTTTTCTGAGATCCTCTCTCTCTTCCTAGAGTTTATTTATCCTAAAGAAATTCTTCTAATGAAGGTCAATCATAGCATTTTTTAAATATCTTCTTTAATATCATCTTTTTTGAAAAATACAGTTAGCTGACTTAGAGTTTCAAACAAACACCTATATTTTCCCCACAACTTTAAAGATATCATTCCATTGCCTTATGACTTCCTCTATTACTGTTGAGAAGTCAGCTATCTTTCTAATTATTATTTCACTTTAGGGAATCTATTTTTTTCCTCCTTGTCTATTTTTAAAAGTCTCCCTTTGCCATTTATATTCATCAGTTTCGTTTGGATGTATCTAGATGTAGATTATTTTTAATTACCCTTCTTGGAGTTTATGGACATCCTAATTATGAAGATTCATGTCTTTGGGAAATGTTGGAAAATTTTCAGCCATTATCTTTTCAAATACCATCTCTCTCCCATTCTGTTTTTTTCTCCTAGAGATCTGATAAGAAATATCCTATATTTTTTCATATTGTACTACTCCTCTTAAACTTTATTCTTCTTTTTCCTTTCTCTGTCTACTCCACACTGCAGAAGTTTTTGAGAATCGAGGTCTGTCTTCCAATCTTATAATTCTCTCTTCAGCTATATCTAGTCTGCAATGTAACTTTTCTATTAGAGTTACTATTTTCAACTATTAGATGTTCCATTCTTTTAAAAATTTGCTGTCAAGATACTGTTGTACTTATGGTCAAGGAAGACTTTAACTTTCGTCAGTCCACTTCACTCATTGTTAACTGTCACCTGTGCAATATACATTAGGAGTAATAAAATGGCTATTTGATGACATTGACCTTTCCATACCCTTGATTCTGTGAGCAGAAATGATTAGAGCACCTATCATCAGCTCGACAGAAATCCATAGATATTGCTGTGTAAACTGAACCTGTGCACTAATAGTACTTTGAGCCTGTGGCCAGTTTGTCAGTATATAAGAATCATAGGGGGAAAAACAAAACTGTACTATAGATCTCTTTTCATTTAGATTATTAGTTAATGACTGGATGCTAGTTTCAGGTGAGCTAAATGATTGCCTCTGTGACAGAGAGGATGGGAACATTTATGCAAGGCCCCAACTGATGTGAGGCTATTTATAATCTTTATACTATTTGGGATGAATATTCATATTCTTTCCTACAGAAATATTAATATGTTTGGTTCTGATCTGTTTGGGATATTCTGTATTATATGGTATTTGGTCGAATTTCCTTTCTGACATCTGAGAAGTTTTTAATTCTGAAAGACACAAGCCCTGGGAATTTCAGATAAGGGATTGTGGCCTTGGAATACTTAGGTTAGGAAGTTCTGGTAAAGATTACAAACAGTAAGTATAGCTCTAAGTAAAGCACGTACTGCATGACAGAGTTGTGGCTGCAGCACTCCAGAAACTGCTCTGATTATCATGCTTCCTGAACAGGTCATGGGGACACAGGGCAGGACAACATGAAGCTGGGCATCTGAATCTCGATGTGCTCTCTTGGCTCTCACATGTGTCAGAATGCAAGCTACATATGCATTTTGGAAACTTGTTAGGTACTGACATAGGTTGGAACCGGTAGGGCTGAGAACTTGGATCTACATACTTCAGTGGGATGAGAAGGACATGACAACATGGAACCTTATGCTTAGGGAATCACACTCCATCCAAAGAGGTAGGATGAGTGTGTCCCAAAACTATTGTGGTAGGACAAGATTCCGCGGCTTCCAGCAGGAGAGGGTGGGAAGTGCAACCCATGCTCTAGACTGGCTCCAGAATTTTACTGTCTTACAACCTGTGAGAAATGTGACTTACAGCTGCAAATAATAGACATTGTAAATGTATTTAAAGAGGAGTCATCTCCTCTCTTTCTAAATGCTGAGCTTGCTGGAAGGTATCAATGTGCACTGGCTCTGCTGCTAGGGGAGGATGTCTGTGGCAGGTAGGGCTCATGTTCTGCCTTTCACCCTAATGTGTTTGTCCAGTTATCCATTGGAGCTCTAACTAGTCGTGGGTCCAGTTTGGGGAGTCCCGAAGCCTACACAGTTCAGCCTTGTGAAGCAGGATGATCATAGTATTAATAGGAAATTCTAGGGCCCTTCTCTGGTCTGAAGAAACGGCTGTACAAGAGGGAGATGGAAGTTGAAGCTTTGTTGGCTTTGCAAGGAGGCAGCCATGATGAGCTGTGACCCCGATTCCCAGTGTTGCTTTGGGCATGTGTGCTCTATGAGCATCTTCCCATCTAGGATGTGGAGAGCCCCCAGTCCTGCAGCTGCCTGTCTGTGGCCCAGAGCGTGTCCCAACCAAAAATCCCCCGAGGAGAATTATTGCATCCTGAATGCTCAGCCTCCCTCTGCACCACTCCATCTGCAAGAGATGGACTCATTGCTGGGAAAATCCAATGGGCTTATGACTGGGCTTTCCGGATGAGACTACGTGGTCACACAGTTGGTTTCTGCATGTAGCCGTGAGCCCTCTTGTCAGTGACAATTAGGAAAGAGACCATCTCCAGAAAGGAGTGGCTGTGCCCCACGCAGCAGGAGGGTGGGGGCAAGAGCAGAGGCAGGCTTCATTGACTCAGAGTTTACGAGCAAGCAGGAGGTCCCAAGTCCAAGGCCCTGGTGTGGCTTTAGAACAAGCATTAAGGGCCACTGGAAGGGAGGCTCCTGGAGAGTGGGAAGGCTGAGGGGAGAGCAGACCTGACTTGGTGTCTGTGCATTGACAGACCTGTGGGAGGAGCTCTGATGGGGACCATGGTGAGCAGGGCTCTGGAGGGCAGCACTGGCTGTGGAGGGAATGAGTGGTAGAGGGGAATGTGGCTGGTCTGGGCCTTGTTCCCCCAGAGGAGAGCAAGGTGGACCAGGCCAGGAGCAGGCCAGACCCAGCAGTGGGTCAGAGAAAGACAGGGAACCCTCACCCTGAGTGCTCCTGGGGTGGGCGTCTCCAGCTTCCATGTCTCTGGCAAGGGCGGCCACCACTGCCAGAAGCTGCCTTCCCCACGTGGAAGGAAGAAGACTCAGCAGCCTGCCTTGTTTGAGACGGTGCCATGATGGGCAGCATAGAGGCTCTGGGAATGGCTCTGGAGGGTGCAGGACCTGAGTGTGAACAGAAAATCAGCATTGTATTATGTATTGGGGGTAACAGCCTCCACAACTGCCATGACTAATTCGTGGCACAGTTAAATGTAAAAAATCCCAAGAAGTGTCTGAAGTAATTCATATTCTTTACCTAAAGAGGAAAAATAACATTGTGAAGTAAGCAAGCACAGTTGAATTATGAAAGCACACTATGCAATCTATTATTCAGCAGCAAAAACAAAAACAGTAAAAATATCTCCACGAGTAGAATCTGAGCTCTAAAAATTCAAGCTAGGGAGTGATGCCTCATTTCCACAGAACAAGTAGTGAAGGAAAATTGAAAGAATGTTTACCCAAGACCAAGCAGGACATCTTTAGATGTGATGTGAAACCATGGAAGAGGAAACACTTTCACGTTATGAACCAGCAGACATGGAGAATGTGAATGTGCGGCCCAGGTGGGAGGTGAGCACATGGGGCAGACCAACCGCTGCCCGGCAGGTCTGCGCAGGGAGCCGCCACGAGGGCCGGCAGTGACCCTTACTCAGGAAGCAGGAAAGGAAGGCCGAGCGCTCCGTGACTCCACACGAACAGAACAGCACCTCAGGTGCTTCTTGGCTCAGAGGAGAGGGGCCGGGATCCCCGCTCACCCAGGTGGGCCTCTGGCGCCCGCTGCACTGCCCACTCCCAGTGTGTTCTGCCTTCCACGGTTCGCTTTCTCCTGTGTCCCTGGAGCGTGGTGTCCATCACTTGACTCCAGCACTCACGTCCTGGGGTGGCCTCTGCTCACCACTACCGGGGGCCACTCTGCTAAGAATGATGTCCCTCTTCAGCCAGGGGAATGCTAGTAGCCTGGCTGTTTCTTGAAGATGGAGAAAACCAGACAGGGCCTCCATGGTGCCCACCAGCAAGCCCTGAAACCATACTCAGAGGGGAGAGAGCCTGCATCTTGATTTTTGGTGTTTAGATTCTCAATCTAAGGAATGATTTGACATGCTGGGTCCTTGGCCCAAAATGCATTATTTGGAGAAGGTTGCTTATAGTTAGTTTTTTTAAAATTGTGGAATATGATTATTCTAATTGGAAAAATAAAGGCCGCTGATTATAGGGAAAATGCATTTAAAAATCAAATACAGATCATAATGTATGTGAAATTTTATATCCAGCATATTTCACTTAGGGTTACATCATGATACTTTCCCTGTATCATTCAGGGCTTGCCTAAGGTGATTTGTGACAATACACAGTGGTCCCCTATATACATGCATAGTTATTTTTACTTGATTTATTTTAAACTATTCTGCTGTTGATGAACATGCACTTAGGTTTCTTTGTTCCCCTGTGCTGGGTATGAAAAATTACAATTTATATCCTTGTTCAACAAAATCTTAGTATTTACTTGTTATTATTTCCTTAGGGGGAAAAACTCACAGAATGGAATTGCTGATTCAGTAGGAGGTAAACATTCACAAGGCATCTGAGACACTCTGAAAATCTGCACTCCATAAATTTCACAAATGGACATGCCCAACAATAAGGTATGGGAGAGATTTCCAATTCCTTCCTGTCTATGCTTGACAACTTAAGTTTTGAGATTTTTAAAATCTTTGTCATTTTGACTATTAAAAAATGGCATCTACTTTTAAGTTGTGTTCCTTTGGTCACAACTGAGGTTAAACGACTTTTGTATGGTGACTGGGCTGCTTTTCTGAATTGCCTCTTTGTATCCGTAGTTCATTCTTCTATGGAGATGCTTTTTCCCCTATTGATTTGCAAGTGCTCTTTACATATTAAGGGCTACAATAGCCTTTTGGGTATTGTATGTATTCTAAATACTGTCCGTTTGTCATCTGACCTTGTATGTTTTTTAACAGTAAGAGGGTATCAAAGTTTTATGTTGCTGAATCCATTAAGATTTTTTTTTTGGTGTTTCTGCTTTAAGATTTTTTTTTTGGTGTTTCTGCTTTAATGTCATGTTTACAAAATCTGTTTTCACACCAGAGATTCATGTATATATTTTCTTTAGTTCTTTTATGGCTTTGTTGTGCAGTAATCCTTCAGCAGTTTATTTAGATACATCAAGTGAGTTCAAGTGTCAAAGTTTATTCTTAACAGCTTAACAGTTATTCTAGCAGATTTAAAATATGCTTTCTCCACTGATTTAAAATATATTCTTTTATTACATTGAAGACAAAGACAGTTCATTTCTCTTTCTGCTCTTGTAGTCTGTATCATGGACCTGTTCACCTCTTCTTCTGGTGGCCATAGGCTGACGAAATCGTGTGGTCTGCGGCAGGGTGTTCTCATGAGTAGCAGTGGGACACGCCTCCCCAGTTTTCTTTTTAATGGTCCGTATTTTCTTTACCCATTTAATCTTCCATATATAATTTAGTCAAGCTTGTAAAACTTTGTTGTTAGACTTTTGATTGGAATATCATTCAATTCATTAAATAATTTTGATGAGTGAATTAACATTTTATAGTACACATAATTGCTTTTCTATCTAGGAATATTATACGCTTCTTGTTTTATTAATGTCAGTTCCTCAGTAAATATTTTCTTGATGAAGGTATATTTTTCAGATTTATTTCAGTGTCTTTTTTATGTTGTATGGTTGTTCTGAATTGTTTTTCATTATTATTGATATATTAGAATTATATGAATTTTTGCAAGTTTGTTTTTGTATTGGCCATCCATGTGGCTACCATATAGTTCATATTCCTTGGCAATTTTTTTTTTTTTTTAAGAGTAAGGTAGAGGGAAAATCTTACTATATATAAATGGCAATAGTTTTTGCCTCTTCCTAATTCCTACAATTCCCAGACAACCATGAACAGGGGCAATGAGAAAGGCATCCCAGCTCTCAGCAGTATGGCCCATCGCTCCCCCACAGACAAAATACAAGTATTGGCTTCCTATTGACTTCAGTCTGACCTCTGATATTTCCAGCATCATTTACTTTCTCTATCTCTAAATAAGTTAAATGTTTTTACCTCTCATGGTTCAGAAATATAAACTTACATTTTTAGTTTTGGTAGTGGCCTCTCTTACTGTTCCTGACACCTGAGTTCACCTGATTGTTTTCTAATTATCAGTGTTAAAAATAAACTCTTGGCTATACAAGATTAGGATATGAGCTTCCTCCCCACCTATGAAATAATTTCTAAACATTTGAAAATATAATCTGGGATTTTAAAGCCAGATGGAAATGATAATGAAGATGATAATTTATAATACTTTGTTTTCAAAGAATATTTTGATTTTTATTTAATTTTGGGTTATATGGATTTAATCCTATATTTCTACCAGAAGGTCTGTGTATTGGGTTCTGTGTCCACGTCCCTTTGGCTTCCTTAGTCTTAGATACTTTATTCAGAAAGATTGAAACAGTGGTCTTCAACTGTCCTCCACACTTTGAGTGTAATGTTGACTTGTGTGGCATTAGCACTCTTAGTTATTGCTGTGTCTCCTCAGAACTTGGGGTCCTTGCCCCACTGCCCTCGAGACACACTGCCATGGTGACCAAGCCTGGGGACAGTTTCCACTTCCTCTATTTGCATGTATTTTCATCATCAATACCTGAAGGTTTACAGGGCCATTTTTTCCATGCCTGAGATTTAACTCACTGGCCCACCTGCAAGGGCTGAGTCTCTTTCCTTTATTTTAGTAAACTTTTGTGAGATTTCAGTTCTTTGTTGGTATTTTTTCCATGTTTTAAAACTTTGTGTACATAATATTCTCCCTCTCTCTCTTTAAAAAGTCTATTGCACTCAGGAAAGAATCTCAGATTTGTTTTCTGAATCATGAACTGAGTTTTGCTCGCAGTGATTGGCTATTCTCTTCTTCTCGTGAAGATTCCGATCCTGTGGTTTCCTTTCCATTTCTTTGTGACCCTTCCTTATCCCAACCTTGTACCCCTCTTAACTTTTGGCAATGTCCCTTTGGTGGTGGTCCCTTTGTCTTCACCTTGCTTTCCTTCTCCTGGCTTTCACACAGTCTACATGATCCTGCAGGTTATTGTTGAGGACACAGAGCAAATACATGTAGGAACCATCATTAGTTTTGCACAGTGCATGCTGCTCATTAGTATTTGCTTTCCTCCTTGAAGAGACTCCTGTCTTTGTTTCCTGTGAGCACAGTGCAATAGACTCCCTTGCAAACCCTCTCTCCCAGACTCATCTGGAATAAGGAGGGAGACCAGGAGATGGGTAGTCTCTGGGACTGTGACAGTGTTTTTTGCTCCCTAAGGGTGGGCAGTTGTTGAGCTGACCCCCTTTTGGGCTGAAGACTGTTGACCTGTTCTCATGGAAACAGAGAGAAGTGCTCGTGGACACGAGAAGAGTCCCCTCCTTCCCTTTCCTAAAGCCATGCATGGAAAACTCACCCATAAATACTTGGCTCTTCTCCTTCTCCCTTTTTCTACTTTGACACTTTCATTCTAAACTGTATGGCATGTTTGCCTCCAGCGGTGCCCATGCAGATACGAGACTTGTGCTGGCCCCTGCTCATGGATGAGGCTGGCCTGCAGTGGCAACAGAAGGCAATTTGCATGTCTTCCTGATTTGTAAAGTGATGCTTTGGACGGTGAGAAACACTAAATGTTTACCTGTACCTTAAATGTACATTAACATTAACATTATTTGTTTATTTCAAATAAAATCTGGAAGTTGCAGATTTATCTTTCTGACATGCTTGGTATCCTCAGGTAGTCACAATTAATGGGAAAAAAAAAACTTTTAGAAAGCTGCTTCATGGAGTCTACCATGCATGGGGCATGTCCTTACAATGCATTTCTGTGTTTTATATTTTTGCATTTACTCAGATAGTTCTTCTGCGTGAACTATGGCCTAATCTAGAAGGGGCAGTGAGAGAAGCAGGAGCTGACAAGCATTTTAGCGGAGAAAAGGACTGGGTGGGTGAGTGGCAGTCCTTAGGCACTGTTAATTGAGAACGGTTTGAAGCAGGTAGCATCTGCACCACGTGTAGCATAATCCTTTCTCTTGCTCAGTCTGTGAGTCCTAGACACTCCCAGGAACACATTAATCTCTAGGCTTAGAGCTGGGGCTAGCCCTTGGTCATTGAAAGCCTCCTAAACATGTAGAAGGTGATGTTTAAGGAAGGTGCATGTGGGTGTTGTCTTTGAGCCTGGGTGCTAGGTTCGTTATTTCCCTGGATTAGCAACTCCCCTTGAAGTAGTTGGCGCAGGGCTGGCGCATTGCAGGTACCCAGTAGCACGAGGCAGGCTGCAGTGTCTGGCCCACTTTTAGGTGGGATGGACCATAGGACTTCCAGGTCAAAGATTTTCTTGTTGGCTTGGACCCTCCCAAGCTCTGCTCTGCCTCTGCACAGAAATAGACCACGTTCAGGAAGGCTGCTCCATGGCCCGGGGCAGTAGAGTGTCTGCCATGCAGCAGACCTACAGCACAAAATCCAGCTCACCTGAGTCACTCCAGAGATTGCAACCATCTGGGGTTGTGGCATCTGGCTCTTGGGACTGCTGCATGACACCACACAAGCATTTTCACCAGCTCAATGTCTTTACAGAAGGGAGCCCAGTTCACCTCTTTGAGGCAGATCTTTGATTACTGTATCAGTCAGCATGGTAGGCAGAAGCTCCCCCACCAACCCCGCCAATACCTCATACCTCATACCTGGAACCTGTGAATAGATCCTGTCAGGTGCAAAAGGGACTTTGTAGATGAGACTGAGACTGTGGGTCTGACACCTGGATTTCCCACGGGACTCATTTGGATGACAGAGGCCTTTAAAGCAGCTGGTGAGAAGGGATAAGGAGGGCTCAGGATGGGAGGTAGGAAACATTGGACCTGCTGCCACTGGTGTGAAGATGGAGGAGGCCAGAAGCCAGGGGAGGGGGAGCCTGAGGAGCTGAGAACACCCCGTCCCGAGACTGCAAGGACCAGGACACCTGGGAGTGCAGCTCCCCACAGTCCACCAGCACAAAGCTTAGCACTGAGGAGCTAGCAGAGCCCCCCAACATCAGCCCACACAACTTGACCTCATGGGTCTGCACTAAGACCCTCTGGGCGTATTTGCTTCAGCAAAAGTAGAAAACAGTACGGGCTGTTAGCAGTCTGTCCGGCTGGAGTTCTGTGTCCTTTTTCCTGCCAGAGACCAAGGCCTGTCTGCATCATCTGTCTGGGGCCTTGAGGTTCATGGTGCTGAGGGTCTGGTATGTGAGGCCCGGCTGCTGAGCCTCCCCTGGTGTGCAGTGCAGAGGGTTCCACTTCATGGTGAATGTCAGCCAGGGTCCTGTCAGTGCACAGGTTTCATGGGGCGATGGCTGCACCAGGCTCCCTGTTGCTCAGCTGCAAGTCTGAGCCAAATGTGGGCGCGTTCTTGCTTTTTTTTTTTTTTCAAGGACCGCCTCAAGGTGACAAGTCTTTGGGTCAGGAGGGGACTCTGCACAGCACCTGTCCTCAGGGAACACAGTAGACCGAGCTCACTGTCCCTGCCCACCGCCTCCCCTGGTCCCCGTTTCTGCATGTCGGCTTGGCAGCCTAGGCACCTTATAGCATCAGTAATAATAACACAATGATAGAGGTAAGCGCTGGCATGTGTGCAGCCTTGACCCCGTGCCAGGCACTGTTCTAAACACTGTATTGCAGTCTCATTTCATCCTCACAAAGCTTGCTGTCCCTCCTACCCCGAGAGGTCTGTGCTTAGCCCTCTGGTTTTCTGTCCTCTTCCTTCGCTGCATGTTTGGAAGGGAGATACTTTGGTTTGTGTGAGACAGACATTCCCTAAAAGGCACCCACAGTCTGTCTGGGACAGGGAGGGTGCTGAGCCACAGCGGGCCGCCTGTGGGCTTCTGTCCTAGTACAGTCGCCAGACCCGGAGAGACACATGTACTTGTCCTGTCCTCGCCACCCTGCTGCCACAGAAGGAGGTGACCAGACCTGTTTGTGCACCTCTGCCAGTCTGCCCACCCCTCCTGCCTGTGGGCCATCTGCCTCCTGGCTGAGTCTTCACCCGCCACGGCCCAGGCCTCTGCCACGTCGTAAAGTGCAGACTTTGGCACCAACCCGACGTCTCCTCTTGGGTCTCCCTAGACAAGGCCCACACCCCCGAGCCACGTGCCCTGCAGCCTCTGCCCCTGCCTTGCTGCTGCCTCTCCTCCCCCAGCGCTGTCCGTCTGCCACACTCCCTATAGCCTTGGCACTTGAGCTTTGTTTCAGGCCCTGGTGAGCAGAGACTGAACTTACTAAATTGAAGGACAAAAATTAGTGCTCACCCACCAGGCACATGCTGAGAAGTCTCCCCAGGGGCGTAGCTGACAGCATAATCACCATGTCTGGGTGCCCCAAAGGCTGTTCACTTCCACACCTGGGCCTTTCTCCTCCCAGTTTCTGCTGCTCTCCATGTGGAGTCACGCCATTCCCACCTCTGGGAAGCCACTTGCTGTGTGTCTGGACTTCCCTGTGAGGTGGCCTTCTCCGAATGCCAGGAAATAAGCGAGATCCAGGAGGAAGGCAAGTGACTTTGGCCATCAGTGCCTGTGAGGCTCATGTGCTTGAAAAGCCCCTCCCCTGGT
The DNA here is from genome assembly GCF_048164855.1 of Canis lupus baileyi. NCBI lineage: Eukaryota > Metazoa > Chordata > Mammalia > Carnivora > Canidae > Canis > Canis lupus. The sequence goes on along the minus strand of NC_132854.1, from coordinate 1,824,466 downwards.
CCAGTTACTACCTGTTACCTGGTGGATGGGACGCTCTTCATCCTTTTGACAACAGAAAAGTGCTCCTTGATTTGCTTTCCTTCTTTAAGAAGACACACTGGCAGATGCACAGGAGTTTGGGTGGGCAGTGGTGCTCAGGCTACAGGGTGAACTGGTAGGTGACTGCATAGGCACCGGTGAAAGCTGGAGGCTGAGGAAAAGCAGCAGGTGTACACGTGGAAAGGGGGAGTAGACTGGGAACCGCCTCGCAAGGAGAATCACCAGGAGAGGTGACCAGCCGGACCCTGGAAGAGGCTCCCCAGCACGCTCCTCCTGACACGTCTTTTGGGCATCCACCTCACATATGTTGCTGAGGTTAGAAGAATGCAGGGCCATGGTGAGTGGTGGGCACCCTGATGGACCACGTCTTTAAGGAAGCAACTGGAAGGGGGCTTTAGGGAAAATATTCCAACCTGCAGAGTGAGGAGAAAGAGGTTTGGCTGCTGAGAAGCCTCGAAAGGAGGGCCTGAGTGAGGAGTACATGGCACTGGCCTCTGGGGGTGTGTGTGGATTTTTATTCCTGACAAGCCACTTCCTCTGCTCTGCCCACCCTCATCATTGCACCATTTTGAGAGCACCACCAGGTTCTGAGCTGAATCGTGGTGAGTCTCCACATCTTGGATCCTCCCTGCCCTCGTGGTGCCTCCTGGATCACTGTGCACAGCAGGGCTCAGTCTGCTGGATAAGCTCTTCTCTGCCTGATTGTGTTTGCTTCTGCTGCCCCTTTTCCTGGAGTCCTTTTCCAGTACAAATCCAGGTCAACACTGTGATCTAGCGTAGCAGCATCTTCCCCAGGAGGGTTCCACTGGCACCCCTGCCCCACCAAGGGCATTTCTCGGGGCTCTCTTAGCACCCAGACTTCTCTGTGGAATTGCTCCTGAAATGGACTCCTCTGCCACTTGCAGGTGCACTGAAAGACTTTGAGGGATAGAAGGCAGTCTTATTCATGCCTGTGTGTCCCACGTTGCACGTGGTCAGGGCTCAGTGAAGGATGAAGTAATTTGAAGAATCAGAGAGATTTGACCATGAGTCAAATTTATTTCTGTGGGAGATTGCAAAATATGGCCATATATTCCTTCCATTCAGGTATGTGTGCCCTGTTGCAATGTCATTTGGCCAATCTCCCCATCAAGAGGCAGGGTCTGTTCCCCACCCCCTTAGATTCTTGACTGGTTTGTGACCTCCTTTGACCAGTTAAATGCAGTGGAAGTGACTTATTGCAGCTTAGGGGCTCTGTCCAAGAGGGCTTGCAGCTTCTGCCTTCACCTCTTGACATACCACCTGAGACCCCCCCAAGTAAAGAAGCCTGTCTGGCCTGCTAGAGGATAAGCCACCATGTGGAGGAGAACTTAGACAGCCTGACAATCAGCCATTACCAACCACCCCATGTGAGGGTGATGGGCAGCCCAGCCAGCCCTCCAGGGGACCAGAACCACATGAAGCCAGCAGAAGGGCCACCTGGTCAACTCACATTATAAAAAATAATAAATCATTCTAAGCCACTAAATTTTGGGGATTGCTTATCATGTAGTGAAACCTAACTGACACATGTGTCTTGAATCCCAAGAGAAGAACCATACACTTGAGTTGAAATGGACCTTCTGAGCTCTCACAGCACAGGGAAGATGACATCCTTGACTTTGCGAGGGTTCTCCCCCACCAGCTGATGCTCAGCTCTGTCAGCACAACTGTACCAGAAACATATGGTTTGGAGCCACGTGTCCTCGGGATGATTGCAGGCTGCAGGTGAGACACGCTAAGCGGGATGGTAATGATGATTATTGCTGACGATCACTGGGGAGCAGAGCCAAGCATTGTGATTAACTGAGCACTCCTCAGTCTAAATGGGTCTTGACTGCCAAGCTTCGCAGAACCAGGTGGTGCAGGGAGCCACCCAGCAGCCAGACGTGTAAACACCGCTGGTTGGGAGCGTCTTCATCCTCATAGCAGGAGACATGCCGTGTGTCCGGCAAACGGCAGCAGTGGAGCAGATGACTTCTCTCACCGGGCAGAGGGGGAAGTGGGAGGCGTGTGACTTTCAGCTCATGTCTGTGTGTCACAGAGAATGCCTTACCCAGGCTGGGTTAGGGCAGGTCCCCAGGGAGCCTGCTGGTGCTCTGCCCTCATAAGTGATTTATGTCTTTAAAGCCAATTAATGAACTGATCAGATGAACAGTGCCTTCAGATGACGAGACAGTTAATTTCCATTTGGCAAATGCTTGGGAAGTGCCTACTGCTCATCGGGCAGGGCACTCAGTTCCGGAGGCCAAAGGTTGCATGAGGCCCTCAAGGAGTTCAAACCCTGTGAGAGCGGGTGTTAATTTGTTCTGTTCAGTCAGTCCCACTGTACTGAAAATGGAGACGAGTATGTGTATGTTTAAATATGTCTCTAAATACGTGCATTGGCACAGAAAGGACTTAGTAGTTTGTTCTTTTCCAGTATAGTTTTAGATTTTGACTCATGGTTGCACCTGACTCTGGAGCCTAAAGCTTGAGAAGAGTCTGATGCAGTGAGCTGAGCAGACATATCAAAAATCAGAGTTCACAGGAAATTACAGGGATTCAAGACTTGGGAGTGAGGGAGAGCCAGGCCCCCAAGCCACCCTGGCAGAGGCTGGTAAAGGGTGTGGGTGTTTGCAGAGCATCAGTGCTGACCTGCCACATGCCATTCATCTAGGAACTGCCTGTCTCTTCCCCTTTGCAGTTCAGATCTGGTCATGAGCCGAGGTGTTCTAGTTCATTTCATGGCTCTTGAGCAGACCCTTCCAGATTTCCTCAGCTGGGGGAACCCCTGGCTGGGGAATGGGAGGCGCTCTATGCCTTAGGCCTTGTCCACTGGAGCCCTGAAGAAATTCTCCATTGGGAAAGATTGAACTCTGGAAAACCTACTAGGAGTAGGGGTCTGAATGACTTCCTCTGCTGGGGGCTGTCTGCTGTGATGGTGGCCTTGCTGGACAGGGGGACTCCTGCGCTGGTCCTGGCAGCCCCCTTCCCTACCTAAGGTCAGAGTGCCTCTCCCAGCCTGAAGCCTGCTAGGACCTGGGCGTCTGAGGGACAGTGGGCTGCTCTCTCCCACTCTAGGAGTCCTGTCCTGGGGGCGCCCTGCTCCGACTGGTGGACTCCAACATGAGTTGTCTTTTCCTAATTCCTTATGGTATCAGTTTCCTGGGGCTGCTGAAACAAGGCCTCACTAACTGGGGTGCTTAAAACAACAGGACACTAATTCTCTCCCAGTTACCAGTTACAACGTCCAAAACCAAGATGTTGGCAGGGCCGTGTTCCCTCCAAAACCTGTAGGAGAGGATCCTTCCTCACTTCTTCCAGCTTCCAGTGCTCCTAACCATCCTCAGTGTCCTTGGCCTGTGGGTGCATGGCTCTAACCTCTGCCTCTGTCTTCCCATGGTCTTCTCCCCGTATGTCTCTCCGTGCTTCCTCTGTTCTTATGAGGACATCAGTCGTACTGGATTAGGGGCCAGCCCTGCTCCAGTGCAACCTTACCTTCACTAGTTATGGCTGCAATGGCTTGGTTTTCAAATAAGGTCATGTTCACAGGTAATGGGAAAGGCATGATTTGAAGGGATGCTAACCCAGCCAGGACACCTGTTAAACATTCTTTCCAGGCTTAGATGCTTCTCAGTGCCTGGGTAACTGCGTTGTGATGTGGGCTGGGGGAGATGGTAGAGGCTGGGGGCGCTGAGCACACACTCACGGTTGTGTTCCTTCTCCCCATTGCTCCCTAACACCACGACCACTGCTGTGAACTTCTTCCAGATGGCGTTCCGTCCTTAATCTACTCACTTCGTCCTCCTGTTGCCCCACCCCCCCCCCCCCGGGCCACATTGTCTCCATCAGTGAAAGCACTGCTTGGAAGTAGTATTTCCTGGCTGACCAGTATTCTCTACAGAGATGAATCAACTATTCAGAGCAGGGAGTATATAAGCTGAAGGGAAATAAACCACCTGAGTTTATATCTTACATAGGCATGAGCTGCAGCGCAAGTTTGCAGGAGCAGTGGTCAAGGTGTCTAAATTGATGAATCAGACAAACCCTGAAATGTCAGGCTTAATACAGAGTCCAGTTCCACCTCCCACACAGACCACTGGGGGTGCTCCTGGTGAGGCAGTTCTCTAAGTGGTGACTGGGGGCCCAGCCTTTTCTCACTTGTGCCCCATCCTCCTCAGCATGTTGTTCCCAGGGGCACTAGGGCATCATCTCCATCCCAGCCCACCAGCAAGGGGACAGAACATGAAGAAGGGCACTTGGATCTTTCATGATCTCCTGTACCTGCCATGTGCAGGTCTAATACCAGGAGATCCATTCGGTGTCAGATAAGACAGGTGGGGCCTTGCCCTCATGGAGCTTTAGTCTTGTTGGATTAGCATCACCACTAACCCAGTTGCCAAGCCAGAGTTCCATGGATCAGCCTGTTGTCCTCTCAACTTTTTTTCTCCAGCCTAAAAAAGCAACCAAGATGTACATAAAATTCAGCGTATTCTTCTTCAATATCTCCTAAATCTGTCTTCTCTTTGTCACCTGTCACCAAAACTACTACAGCAGCCTCTCTGCTGATCATGCCTCTAATGCTGACTGCCTTCCGACTTTGTACCACAATACCAACAGAGCGATCCTGGCAAACTGTCTCAGATTGTGCCGGGGATGCGTATGTAGTCACTTCAAGTGCTTCCTGTATAAAGTCCAAATTCATTATAAAAAATACAAGATCCTCTGGAATGAGGCCTTTGTCATTTTCTCCGTCCTTGTCCCTCAGCACCCCCTTACCTCTCTGCTTCTGACCTGTGTGCACCACACCCACTCCACCCAAATCACTGGGAGCCTCCTACCTACAGCACATTGTTCCTTATCTCCGTGTCCTTGAAGGAAATATGGTTCCTGCCTTTTACCTCTTGGTGAACTCCAATGAATTCTTTACTTTTATTTTAGTTTTATTTTTTATCAAGTATTAAATATGTAGATAGTTTAAGATTTAAGTCATTCTCCAATATTTGCACAGAGCACAAAGGTCCCTTGTCCTCATTTATCTCAGCTTGGAGACAACCACTTTCAACCCTTTTCTGATTCTTTTGCTATTTATCTCCCCATTTCTAAATGAGAGTGCCTGCATTGCTACTTCCTGAGTTTTTTATTTTAGGCATTTATTTATTGAGTTCCTATTGTGTAAAAGTGGATTAGCTTGCTTTCACCTCGTGCCCCCATGCTCCCAGTGGTACAGTGCACATGTACTTTAGATGTTTTTACGTTCTATTACATTACTGTCTGTATAAATGCTATTCATTTAGGACATGTGGTCCACCATGATGACTTTTCCTTTCCTACACATTTCTTGGAGTTAACTGTCTTCTTCCCCCTTTGTTTTCTGTATGTTTATAACCAATCACAACCCAAACTCTTCTCTAATTATTTAAGTCTCTCTGTATTTTCAGGTACACCAATGTATTATCATTTTATCTTCTTGTAGGATCTCTTTTTGGGCCTCTAAACTCTTCTGATCTAGACTTGTTTCCAGTCCCTTCTTGGTGCAGCTGACTTGCTGTGACCTCACCCCACTAGGATCCCATGTTCCCTTTGCCTTTCCTTCATATTGGATCCCTTGTTCCTGGACCTCATGTTTTTCTCTTTCCAGGTTCACTCCCTCTTTTTGTTGGAGCACTTCCTTCAGTAGATTTCTAACAAGTATAAATGGGAGGTAAATTTTTTACAACTTTATGTCTGAGAATGATCTTTAATTTGTCTTTTTTTGTTTTGAAATGGTTTCAAACCAGGATTTTGAAGACATTTTTCTATTGTCTTCCAGCTTGATTGGTAGCTGTTGAGATGGCTAATGTTGTTCTGATCCTTAGTATGTGGCCTTGTTTCTTTTCTCCTCTCCATAATGTTGTATTCTGATATGGGTCTTTTTCATCTGTTGTCTTGGGCTTCTTCAATTTGGAAACGTGTGTCCTGGGAGTTTTCTGGATGATTTCATCCTCTCTATTGTGACTGTTATCTCCTTGCAGAAGTCCTGTTGTTGGGACCCTGGGCCCTGGCCTCCTGGACTAATGTTCTAATGTTCTTTTATTTACTTCCAATTTTCTATTTCTAAATTTCTGTTTCTATTTTCTGTCTCTTTGTATTTTTGTTCTACTTTCTGGGAGGTCTACAGCATCTTATCTTTCAGTCTTACGGGTTTTTCATTTCTGACATCATATATTTAATTTCAGTTTCATTCTCTAAATGATCTCTTTTTATAGTTTTCTGTTCTTGTTTCTTTAATATAATATCATGTCTTTTCTCGTTAAAGATAATAATGATAATCTCTATAAAGTTTGCTTTTTCTTATGTGTCTTTGATTCATCTAAGTAAATGTTTTACTGCTTTGTTCAATTGTCATGAGCTCTGTATTTAGTATTAGAGCCTTTGCTCATGTGCCTGATGATACTTGGTTCTTTGTTCATATTTAAGGAGGCACTAGAGGCCAATTGGAAGCCCCCAGGCAGTAGGGTGAGGTTTGATGATTGTGGAATTTATTGATAAGGAGGTAACTATTATTTTAAGTTAGAGGACTTTAATATTAGCATCTCTACATCTTTTTTCTTCACTTAATCAGATGGCCCTGCCTTGTGTCTAGACCAGGGAAGGCCCGACAGCTCACATTCTAGAGCCTAGCAAGGAAAAGAGCTGAAAATGTAACATAATGTTTAGTTTTACTTTGTTTTACTTGTTTTTAGCATAGTGTTTCCCTCCACATCTGTGCGGCAATCCCCCCACTTTGCTCATTCTGGAGGTTAAACCCATAGTCTCCTGCTGTGATGAACGGGTGACATTCCCCAGCTTGCCTGCATTGGGATTGGTGATCCATGTGTCTAACCACTTATGGAGGAGACTTTTATCAATCTGCCTGTTTCTATCTCCATTTGATTCACAGCTGTCAGAGGTCCTGGGTGCTGGTGATGACTTAGACTCTGGGCCAGCCCTCCCCACTCCTGCTGAGGTTCTGCTGTGAGATCGGTGGCTAACCATCTGTCTACTTTCCAGCTCCCCAAATCACGTCACTGCTCCCTCCTCTCCTTTCCTCTCTATCCTTGTGGGCTTATACCTTTAAAAGAAATCTTGAACTGTCTTTTTGGTGGGGATTCTGAGCATGATTCAGTCTGCCATCCTTACAGGGACAAAGCACAAGCTTACCTCTCCTTTGGTATTTTCCCTAATCTCTACCCAGCCACCCGGCAAAATTGATCACTCTCCCCTTTGTCTGGGTCACCCTTGACCTTAATCACGTTGTCTTGGCCATATCTCCATTTGGACAAAATGTTCCCTGAAAGAAGGGACGGGGGTTTGGTTATTTGTCTCCAGTTCCTGCTACAATGTCTGGCATTTGGTCATCATTCAAATATCAAGCATTCATAAAATGTGTGTTGTGGACATAAAAATATTAGTAATACCAAGATAAATAAGGTGGAGCTCCTGATGTAGAGGGCTTACCTCAGTGTCCCAGGACTGTGTGGGGAAACAATGAAAGCACATAATTCATATAGCCTTGTATTTTTGTGAATATGTGCATATTTACATATACATGTACACACTAAAACATGTAGCGCTCAATAAAATTTATACAACAAATGATACATTCTTTCAAAATATTGACTGCATTTTCAAAAGTATGAGGAGGTAATGTGTGGTCCTTTGCTCCATTGTCATATTTTCTAGCCTATTGAGCGTGGAGGAATTTTTCAGTCTAAAGTATGTGTGTGTGTGTGTGTGTGTGTGTGTGTGAAAGTATGTGTGTGTGTGTTTTAACATATGTATTTGTTTACAGATTCATTGGCTATATCTGGCAGTCAGAGAGAAACATTGCTTAGGTAAATTTGGTTATTCTGTTTAGTAAATTGTGCGCTACTTGTAGGAGTCATGTCTGACTCACTCTTCCCCTATACTGTACCCAACAAATAGTTTTCTCGGGGTGCATAGCACACGGCAAAGACTTAATGAATATTGAATAAATGGGTGAATGGATGAGCAGATGGGTAGGTGGATGGGTAGATGAATGGGTGAATGGGGAGGTGGATGGGTAGATGGACAGGCGGATGGGATACGTAAGTGGTTGGGTAGATGGACGGGTGAATGGGTAGGTGGATGGCTGATGGATGGGTGAATGGGTAGATGGATGCGTAGATGAGTGAGTGGATGGGCGGATGGGTAGGTGGATTGTTGGATGGACAGATGGATCGGTGAATGATGCATTAATGACCAGATGGCCTTTGAATTTTAACTAATGAACTCAAAGTATGGCAGCTTTATGAAGATTTAGTGACATGATGTGCTAGAAAACACTTGGTAAACCCTAAAGTAAAATGCACAAATTAAGGCATTATTGTTGGACTTGTTTCTTTATACTTTACTTCTTCTCAAACATGTTATAAAGTGTCATTAAGGTCTTTGTACCAGGGGGTTTTGATTATTGTAGATCCAGTGAGCTGAAGCAGACAGATCATCTAGTGATACTCGCACACCATCTGTCCTTGTCTGTTTCTTCTTGGCCTCAAGGACATGAAATGAGAAAATGGACAAATGCTTCACTCATCCTCTTTTTTCCTGAAGTGCTAAAGTTTAGTCAGAAAGAGATGCCTTGGGACACCTGGGTGGCTCAGAGGTTGAGCCTTCAGCTCAGGGCATGATCCTGGTCCTGGGATCGAGTCCCACATCAGGCTCCCTGCATGGAGCCTGCTTCTCCCTCTTCCTATGTCTCTGCCTCTCTCTGTGTGTCTCTCATGAATAAATAAATAAAATCTTTAAAAAAGAAAGAAAGAGATGCCTTCTCGAAAATCAGAATTTCACTTATTCACCATTTCTATTTTCTTTATTTTTAATGTCTGAAAATTCACCTTGTTAAAAAAAGGGGGGAGGGACCATTAGAAACTAGGCAATTCTGAGGGTTTAAGCTATAGGCCTGAATTAACCATAGTTGGTTCCCAGTAGGGGAAAGAGGCTGGTGTGCTTTTTAATTTCCCACAGGGGTTCTCAGCTGCTCTCAAGGTGGGGGTCTCAACAGGAGAAAAATGGCAATGTGCAGATCAAGCTCTCACTGTCCCTCCTGGTGTAGGGGAGTATGGCAGTCCTGGCATCCAGTGGCTGGAGGCCGGGGACACTACTGAGCATTTTATAGCCACAGGACAGAGTATCAGGATGGCACAGTTGAGGAACCCTGGTGTAGGGTGACAGAAACAACAAAGAACCGAAAGGATTATGACTCTTGGAAAGAAAGGAAGATTCTGATGAGAAGTTTACATATAGAGCAATGAATTTGTATGGATATTCAAGAACTTGCCCACCCACCTTTCCTTGTGAGTAACTTCCAAATGAATGAAAACATTGGTCTGGGCTTGTTTGCTCATTTTCATTAACAACTGGTTTATCTGCCAAATCATGTGCTCTAGTAAGGCAGAGCAGAGAGGCCCTCTTGCTGGAATAAAAGATTAAGTCTGCAACAGGCTAATTTGGGAAAGGAAAAAGCAAGCACAGCATTTCTAATAACCTCTTCTAAAGAGGAAAAAAGCCACATCATTTTGCTTTAGATACTACAATTTTTTTTAAGTCTGGAAGTTGTCTGAGTCACCTGTCTTTCTAGGTAGAGAGATCTGCATTCACTTCTAAGAAAGAGCTCCTGGCAGGATCATCACTGTATTTTTGTCCCAGAATTTGAGTGAGTTCTTGGATTTTAAACAAGGAGGAGAAAAATAACCAAATTTTATCAAAACCCTAAAGTAGTGAATAAAATGACAAGAAGTGGAAGAAATGCCACAAAGGAGCCATTGGATGGAGAAGAGAAAGGGGGTTTTGCTTTAATTGGATTTTAATGATCCCCTATTTCTCAGTTCTGGCCTTTTTTTTTTTTTGTGAGAGAAAAAAAAACCCTTAAAACATAAAGGTTAATCTAACTATACATTTTAAGCTTTTAAAGGCTCCATTACAGGGCTTATTATGCTAAAAGAAACATACCTGGCGTTTGCAGCTTCTAAATGTATCAGCAATGCACGTAATGATTCACTTAAAACACCATGGTCAGAATTCTTTCACATTATTTCTATGTAAATTGGATGCTTCACAATTACTATAATATGTGTGAAATTCCACTTATTATTTCTTTTAACATAGAAACTTTTATCACTTAACTCACTGGACAGAATATTTGAGCCATTTGCAATCATTAGAGCATTTTTGTTTGGTCAAACCCTTACGGGATTATACTTCAGAAAAGACAGTGAATTATATTCATTGCAAGAAAACAGCAATTTTAAATATATAAGGGGCACCAGGAAACTTTTCATTTTAGTGCAAATTCAATATTATATCTTACTTCTTTTTATAGCAGGGTAAGCTTTTATCTTTAAGCAATTTATAAAACTCAGCGTGTAATAGGAGTGAGGCATACAGTGGAGATCAATCTGATAAATAGAGGCTTTGGGGAGAGGGGATTTGACATCGCTGGGATTCAAGACAATCGCTTTGTACTTTGGGAGTTTCGCCTTGTGATCCTGGTGGAGGGCCCACAGTGTTTGCTGCTTTCTCCTGCTTCCAGTGTGGAACGCCCATCCAGATTCCTCGCGGTCCCGGCTGCCTTCAGCTCTCCGTTCTGGGCAGAGGCCCTCCCCAGGAACCCCAACACTCCACTGAACTTTGGGGACCTCACTCCGAAGGACATTGAATTTTTTTAAAGAGACTTGGAGGATAAACAAAAAATCTGAAAGAGAAGGGGCATTATTACCCATTGAGCTGGTTTCTCCTTTGGTCCAGGGGCTCTGTGTCTGAATCTGGCACTTCAGACAAGAGCTCCAGTGCGGCCTGGCGTAATTTGAAAGTGCTCTTTCTGCCTCAGTCACTTGGGATGCTTTCTGGAGAGGAAAACCTCAGCTAAGTGGAGATTTGCATACATGCACCCTGAATTTTAAGACAAAATGCATGTAGATGTGTTTTTTGTTAAATGATTGAGAAGATTAAATTTAGAGCCAGATTAATATCTAATTATGTAAACACCTAAATTATTGGGCAAGATTTATTTTATTTTTTTAATAGTGCCATTTTTTAATAGTGCCATTTAATAGAGGCAATTTCTAAAGTTACATAATTTCTTTATTTCCCAAATTTTATTCTCCAAACTTCTACTAACAAAGATAAGCTGAAAGCTTTCAATGGGAGCTCTTATATATGGAATAAAAATTAAGTCATTTTTATTTGGACTTTAATTATAATTTTTTCCAGCAGTATTCCTTAGAAGATATTTACATTTCCCTCAAAAAGTGAAAACTAAGTGGTTCTTTTTCTATGAGTGTAGTGTTCCTTCACGTTGTGATAGTAATCTCTTTAGACATACATAGGAAATTTGAAACATGCCAAGTAATAAAACACTCCTAGTTAGCTGTGTGCGTATGTTCTGTATGTGTGCAAGTGTGCAAGTGTGCGTGTGGATGACGTGGGGGAGGGGGGAGGCCCGGGACAGGAGGTCTGGTGACACTGTGCTTCATTTCCAGCTGGAGGTTAACTCGCATGGACTTAATACTGGCACATGTTAATACTGTTAACACTAACAGTTGAACACATAATGGGCCTAGTCATTCACTTTGCCCTAAGGTAGATTTTGGTTTTAAAATAGAGGATGGAGACTGACATTGAAGTCCATGTCACACTCACGTGAGGAAGAGCGAGAAGTGGAGCTGGCCAGCCAGAGACGCTGTACCCCAGGCCCCGGGGAGCGGCTTCCCCAGGCCAGGGCGAGCTGCAGTGGCACGTGTGGTGTGCACTGGCAATGTCAGGTGTGGACGTGCCGGCCCTGCAGGCTCACATGAGAAGGACACACACGCGTGCACACACACACGCGCGCGTGTGTGTCACGTAATTTGGGCATGTCTTACAAAGGACTGAAAGAAACAGCAGCTCCCGAACACTGGATGAAGGACGGTCAACCAACAGTAGATGAAATCAAATGTATAAACATTGCATGTCCAGCCTCGATGCTGCTCCTCGCGACAAATGCACGCGCTGCACGCACTTAGGCTGTCTGAAGACTTCTCGATAGCTGGAGGTGCCCTCGGAGGATGGAAGGACGCCGAAAGATGGCCATTACCCTCTCTGGGTTGAATGATTAGAACAGACGATTTTATAAATTTTAAATTGGTAATGTATTCATAGCTAAAGCTGAGGAAAACCCAGTTTCTCCCTCCTTTTTTTAAGCCCGCATATTTTCAAAGACCTCCTATAGTTAACATTATAATATAGTTAGTTGCTACAAATAATCGGGGGTGATTATAGGAAAGCTGTCAGTGTCTGCTCAAGGTCTGAAAAGGCTGCAGCAAATAGCTTTTCTCTTTGCCATGGAGACTGGGGTCTGTTTTTACGGTTACTCTGGAAACCGGAGCCTTGCTGCTGATAGTCCTTTTCAGTTCCTTTAGCTATTAAACCCTCCGGTTGAGACAAAAGGCAGGAGGTATGCAGACACTTCCTCGAGGAGCACGGCTCAGGCTGGGGAACGGAGCCGCGTCTGTTCAGCTCGTCACAATTTTATCAAGGCGGTGGCGGCCGCTCGCCTGCGGTTGGGAATCTACCTTGGCGCCGTAGAATTTGGAAGCACCCCTCGGGGCGCCTGCCCCCTCCTCTCGCCCCCACACAGGGAGCCCGCGCCCGGGCTGAGGGGTGGAAGACCTGGCCTCCCCCTCCCGGGCCCCTCGGCGGGGTGCACCCACGGCAGCGGCGCTTCGAATGGGAACACAGGCTGGTGGATGTGGGGGGGCAGTGGTGCAGGGTCCCCGGCACATGGGATCGTCTTAGGATGCAAATCCACATTCACAGGCGACTAGGTGACTTGATTTTATTTTAAGAAATCAGAGCAAAAATCACTAATATTCTCTCCATCCTATGAATAGATCCGGCAATGACCCAGCAAAGAGATCCCTGTGTTCCTGTGTTGTCAGATATTTTGCAGAGCAGGGAAGCTATGTGGAATGCAGAATTACAACAGGAATCCTGGATTCCTTGCAAACTAGATGGGCCTCTTCCTTTTTTTTTTTTTTTTCTCCTTCTTTTCTCTCTCTTCCTCCAAATGGGAGTGTGTTTTCACCTCAGTGATAGTTTATTATTGCCAGTATTTATGTTCCTCTCACTTTCTGGTAAAAGGGTCCTCCTCTCGAGGAAAAGGACTACTCCCTGAAAGGAGTGGCATCCTGAATGGGCCTCAAAGAGCATGCTTCTCGATGGTGCAGCTCATCCTGCTCAAACGTGGTCACAGCACGGGACATTGCACACCACAGGAGGCCCCCGTCATGGGTTCCATTAGTTTTCATCGGAACTATTAAATGTGTCGTCCCATTACCATTCTCCCTCCATCCTGTCCTCTATGAAAGATGAGGTCCTGGCAGCAGAGTGAAAACGGAAACACTCGCTTTTCGAAGTAGCAAACAAATTAGCACTGGCTAACAAGAAGCAGTGTTAAGAAGGGGGAAAAAACACTTTCTTTATCAGTTCACTTATTGGCTACTGTTCTGTGTTTTTAGTTATTTTAAATTAAAATGCAAGTGGGATTTCCCCTGTCCCTTCCCGCCTTCAGCACAGTGAGTTCACATGTGACGTCCCTCATGCGGACCAAGGGAGGCGTCTGATTTGAACGAGCACGCACCCGAATGCAAGAGGAGTCTTTCTGCCTTCTCAGTTCTGGCAAATTGAAAACAGCAGTAGTAGAAGGAACGTCGGGAACCGTGCACAAGTTGCAAAGCCCACTGTGGCCCCGGGTCGGGAATTCTCCTGGTGGGTAGGGCTTGTGAAGGGCTCTTGCCTGACGTGGCCGGGATCACAGCGTGGGCTAACACAGGATTCAAGATGCAGCCACACTCCACGGAAAGCCATTACCATCTTTAGTGGCCCTGTCATATTTCTGATCTAAATCACGCTGATTCCTCTCTGAATGAAGATTCCATGGCAAATGGATAAAAGCTTAGTAATCAAAACTAAGCTCATATTTAAGGAGAATTCAGAGCCCAAAGATATACCATTAATAATTTACTAACAATCATGAAATGAGCTTTGGTTTTGGAAAGACATGAGTGTAAGGCATTAATAAAGCCCCCCCACCACCTTACATTGTTCTGTATCTTCTAGACAGCGTTGTTCATTCATTCATTCATTCATTCATTCATTCATTCAGTTCTTCCAGAGATATTTGTTTGGTTGTTGCTTGCTATGTGCTATTTCTGGTGCTGAGAAGAATTTCATGAGCAAACGCGTGAACATATTTTGGGATAGCCCTTTTCAGACACTGTCTGGTAACTGAGCTGCCTTCTCGATGCATCTTGAAGGGAGAAGGGAGGAGTTCCCTCCTTGATTAACACACCACTCGTAATAATACAGTGGAAATTGTTTTGACCCAGGAAAATTAGGCTTGTTATATATTCCTTTTTGCTTCCAGTTCTCTCTGACCAATCAAAATAGGAAAATCCCACAAACTGTGAGGACTGCCTTTTTTCACTTACTCACTAAGTTGTGATATTTATGTAGTTCTGTTGGGATTTTGTTCACTGTGATGTCTATGTTGTATTTAGTATAGACCAGTGGGTGAAAGTGTAGCTTTGGGCTCATGGCTCATTCTGCACATTTCACCTTGATGTTTTACCAGACACCAGCCTCCTGGATATTTCCTTTGTTTGGACTTGTGATTAAAATTGTAATTGAATTTTGGTTGGATATTAGTAAATTAGTATTTTCAGTAACTTTGTCAAAGTGCGTTGTTTCCCTAAGTGAATTTGGTAGCTGCTTCAGAGATGCCTATGAATTCTTAATTTGAATTTTTTATTATTGTTTGGAAATGATTATGCAGTATGTATGTCCTTTGTGTGATGTCAGACATAACTCTAGGGGTTTATATATTAAAGGCTGCTGTCTTTTATAAATGGCTATTTACAAGTGAGTTATTGCTCCTTTGAAACTGGAGTTTTCCAAACAGTAGCTTGTCATATATCCACCCACGTGCCAGACGCATGCTAGTTTTCCATCAAATTCAACTTTCCTTTCTGAGCAATTTCATGGATCGGTGTATGCTCAGGAATGCGTGAGGCTGTCGTGGTTATCCCTGTGTGCCAAGTTCTGTTAAAATCTCACTTACTCTGTCATTTTTTTCTTGGTTAACCCAGCTGCAAGTGAGCTTTTTATACCTGAGTCACAATAGTTACTGCCTGTACAGCTGATCTGACAGTTGAGATTATTGAGTCCTGCAGTATCTTTACTACGGTGGTGCCGTGATACTCTTTAAGTTCATCTTCACGTGTATGGTAATATTTCATCTTTCTGGATAGACCGTTAACTCCTCGAGGGCAAGGATTGCATTTTAAACACCCATGGATTTCATCCACCCCAAAGCCTGTCTCCACTCCCAGAGTGGGACGAACCGCCTTGCTCAAAATATCCTTTGATCGAAATTGATCATCGATACAGGCTGATGTGTGTGTCTAGGTTGAAACTGTCTATGATTTTGGAGCACAAGGGGTTGAAATTGTAGCGGTGGCTGTCCCCTTGGACGCATCGAGGCCCGTCACGTGGACTTGTGTTTTGTTACCTAATGGAACCAGGACGGCGCTCCTGTGTGGTGTGGTCTGAGCAGCCGGGTGCCTGGTGAAGAGACTGCAGGCAGGCAGGCTTGCTAGTGCCGTGGGCTGGAGGTGAGACCCAGGAGCACAGCCACGCAAGACCTGAGCACGTGGGGAACGTGCCCCGGGGTGTGGGGTCAGTCCTTTGGCAGTTTTTGCCTGCTCCACTTCCCTGTTCCCACTGCCATCCCCCTGCCATGCTAATACAGACACGGGGTAGAACATTCTACTACATCTGTCTGGCCTGCCCTCATGTCACGTATACGCGAGTGATGTCGGAAGCCTGGCACCTTGCAGAAAGGTGCTGATTTGTAATGGGCAAAGAAATGGCAGATTTTGAAGAGACCTGACTTCCGTTCCATATTAAATAATATTATGCTCTCTGGGACAATAAGGCTTTATAGAAAATACAGACACATTTTATGGAATTTTTTTTATTCATTACATTTTAAATAGAGTCCTATATTTTCTCCTGGCCTTATAACTTGTGCAAAATATATTAAACATATACAGAAGTGAATGAACAAATGTGAAAGCCGCAGATGTGCAGGATTAATCTGTATATTTTTATGCAGAGGACATTTTATGCCAGGACAGACAATAAACACATCTTCCCTCCTCTCCAGTCTATTATTTGAATCGCTTCAGTACCAGAAATTGTGCACATTAATAGGTTGGTGAATCTAGTGGTTTATTCATTTGTCTGTTTGAGCCATAGACAATTGCTGGGGCAGGCTTTCTGAGGGGATTTCTTTTGACAATGTTGCAAATACTTTGTGTATGTAAGTTTTATTTATCCGTGGAAAAGTACACAGCTTTCCAAGGGCCACTTTTAGGGCAGAAATACTAGAAAACATTGATGAGAGTATCAAGTCAAGGTTCAAAAGACAATTCCCAAAGGGAGCATTCTCTCAGGCGTGCTGAGGCGCGTGGAAGGGTGGGATGGCATCTGCCCAGCACCTTACCTGGTCTGAGGCTTCTAGAGAATTGCTATCGGTACGGAGAATTGGGACTTTGGTCCTAAAGTATTCCTTGTGTCTGTCTGACTTATCCCTTCACCAAATGCTCTTGGACGTCTTCTTCTTGTGTTCTGACAGCACGCTTCATCCGGCCCGCGTCTGTGCACTCGGGTACCCACGAGAATGGAAACGAGAGAAAGAACATGCGGGCAGCTTGCACTGAGCACAAGCCTGTCGTCGGGTTGAGACGAGTGCTCCGGGGCTGTAGGGTGAGCCTAGGAGCTCACTAGGTGAGAAAGCAGGCAGGCGCACCTGCTTTAAGAGCGTGTCTGCTGGCGCCGGAGGAGGCTGGGCGGGCTTGCCCGAGGAGCAGAGACAGATGAGGAGGCTAGGTGTGGCCCAGACAAAGCCTGGGTAGTCGAGATATTCCAATCACAGCTACCTTGTGTCGCAGGCAGCCACAGCACCCCACGCAATGCTTTGAAAGGGACAAAGAATTTCCTTGTGTTTACACTTTTTATTACTATATAGGATTAGGTCTGTTGCACACACAGAAGAGGAAGTCATTTTATTTTACACAAATCAGCTACTTAAAGTAAATTGAGATATATAGAATTTACCAATGAAATGAGTGATTTGATGTGAATAAAAGAGGTGGTGTGGTGTAAATCAACACTGACAGCCAAATGGGGAAAATTGACAGAGCACTGTAATCACTCCCAACATCCACTGAAGGTATTGATCCAGGGCCTCTATAATCCCCTTCACATAACACAAGCAATTTCATATAATACCTGTAATAACGGTGCATTCAAACTCAAGTAGCCATCTGAAGCATTGCATCTAATGGCGAAGCAGGCCTTGCTGAGTAAGTGCAACAACTCGACACAAAGAGCGCCAATGACTCTTGCCTTTCACACGTAACAGCCCCTGATAAGAGCTAGTTCAGAAGATAAACAGTTCCTAATGCCACAGAAAATGAGCTATTAATTGCTGGCTTGCTAAATATGTTGTAAAAGACGGAGCGGTGGGTGCAACGTGGAGAGAATGTAACTGGATTTGGGGGTTGATAAACTTCTTAGGTTATCCATACGCCCCGTATCTGATGCTAATTACAACAGAGGGAAGGCAGCTGACAGGCATTTAGCGGCCGGGTCATTACATCCTTCCCAGGTGCTTTTCCCATGAAATGTTCCTCCAGTTTTACAAGCTCCTTCTTGCACTGATGGATTATTCCGCAGCCTTATCAAAGCTTTGCCAGCTCCTCATTAATATATAGCGCGAGCCGCACTGTTCTATATATCATTGTCTTCCTCTTGGGGAGGGCTAATCTGTCAGCCATTATCAGGCAGTCAGCAGAAGGTAGGCAATCAGAGCTGACAGCAAAGAATCACGGGAGATCAGGCGAGGTTAAATGAGGCTGACAGTTGTGATAATGATGATTATACTATAAATTAAGATATGATGATAAAGGAGAATAAAAGACACAATCTGAAGCAATATTTGGTTTAACATGTCTCTCTTTTTCGTTACTGTTAAATGGCCATAACATTTATCACACCGAACAAGAATGGACGTTTAACTACCATGATAAAATGGGACAGCATCAGATTGAAAACCCAACAAGTTGTGATTACAGTGTCAGGCACTTTTCCACGGGCTGAGAAAAAAATGGGAGATAGAGCATATGTTATAATCATTCATGCATTATTCTGTAGAATGAAAAGAAAATAGATCTATTCTAGAAATGTCTTCAGCCTTCTCGATGGAAAACCAAAGGAAACGGTTAATATATTCTTCTGCTTCCCAGATCGTTTTTATCAATGAAACAATGGGAAGTGAAGTGATCGTGCTCCCATCAGACCTTCTCCCCCAGATGCATGTTTATTAGAGGTTGATTCGGAGACTGCACGGGGGTTCTGGAAGCACCTCGCTCCCTGTTGCATTCTGAAATAAAGGCAGCGAGAATCAGCCAAAGAGTTCCCGCGTGCGACTTCTCGTAGGAGGCGTTTACAGGCTATGGTGAAACAAAAGTGAGGCACAATTGACTTGCTTTCAGAAATTAAGAAATGAAACAACTGACAGAGCCACCGGAGTTATTAAACTGCTGTTTCTTTGGGTACAGAGGCTGCGCGCGGCGCTTGAAACCTGTAAGAAATTTTGACAGCTACAGCAGAAGGAACGTGAAAACTTGGGGTCCTGCCCCCTGCACACACTAATGTGCTGACTTGCACCGTTTCCGCACACGCACAAGCACCTGCCGCCATGCCCCAGATATCCGCAAGTCACACCGCTTACACGACACCAGTGCACTACACATCTCTGTGCATGGCGGGGTGGCACACAAAATATAAATCCCGCAGTTAAATTTGCATGCACTTGTTTTCTGATCTTATTTTTGGTTTTCACTTTTCTAGTAAAATCATGGATGAAGGAAAAAAAAAAAAAACCCTCTTCATTCTCTTTCCCCTCCCTCGACAGTGTATTTTTCAGCTGAGAAAGAAAAATAATTGTAGTTGAAAATATCCCACTTTGCTCTTTTGTGTTGAAATTTCGGAAGCTGAGGAGTTGGGAGGATATGAAGTTTAATGCTTGTGCTACATCTGGGATTGGTGGGTGCACAAGGTTCTCGGGCCGATTGGTCTCTTTCAGTGAATATTTGTCCATTTAAAGCGGGGTTGCTCAACCTCAGTACTATTGGCATTTGCAACAAAGACTCCATAATCAGAGGCGGGGGGCATCCTGCGCACCGTGGGATGTTGGCCTCACTACCCGCTCGTAGCACCCCCACTCCCAGAGTGACAGCCCGGATTGTCCCCAGCCAGACATTCCCAAATGTCCCCTGGGGGCAAAACTGCCTCTGGTTGAGAAGTATTGATTTAAACCGACACTGTTAGCACATAGATAAACTGACATCACTATTGCTCCATGGAGGGCTCCCCATCCACAGTGGGTGATTCCCTGAAATGAGTCAGAGGTGATTTTTAGCTTATAAACAACATGTTGAACAACTGCTTCAGCTGTAAGCCATTTCAGATTGTAAGCGGAAGTTTACCAATGAGCTTTGATATAGCATATTTATTAATAGATTACCAGCATTTGTCAGCAGAATGAGAATCGTATGCATTCCTCTATCTCGTCGGGAACGGATGTTACCAGGCTTAATTTATAAACCTGTTGGTCCGTTCTGGAAGTGTTTAGCTAAGTACCATGCTCTGGCCTTGAAGTTTATCCTCAGAAGAGATGGAAGAAGCAGTGCCAGAGACACGGGAAGGACCAAGGACAGGTGAAGGTGTTTGAAACAAAGCTCATGTGTGGTAAATATGTAGATGGTAACAGATAAGCCTGTCTTCACAGAGCATGTGTGCTAGATTTTCAACTTGGAGTTATGCATCTTGCACACAAACATTTGTGGCCAAAGATCTTTGTGCTGTTTTGCTTGGAAACCCGTGGCTGCTTCAGAATGGAATCCACAGTGTCTGCATGAAGATGGGGGTTGTGTGTGGCCATCTGTCCTCCCTGAGATCAGGCTAGCACGAGGTTTTCATTGATCAAGGTGAGCAGTCCACTTCCTGTGCCACTGGCTTCCTGTGAGTGCACCCCAGCAGGTCAGGGCTCAGTGCAGTGACCCTCCAGGATCATGCCCCCTCTCTTCTTTCTCTCTCTCTCTCTTTTTAATTTGACATATCTTGCAGACTTTACTTAATTAATTTATTCATTCATTCATTCCAATTAGTTAACATGAAGTGTTATATTCTTTCAGGAGTACAATATAGTAGTAATTCAGCACTTCCACATATCATCTGATGCTCATCACAAGTGCCCTCCATCCCCATCCTCTATGTCCCCCATCCCCCTACTCACCTTCCCTCTGGTGACCTCAGTGTGTTCTCTGTAGTTAAGAGTCTGCTTCTTGGTTTGCCTCTCTTTTTTTTTCCCCCTTTGCTCATTTGTTTTGTATCTCATTTCACAGGAGTAAAATCATATGGTATTTGTCTTTCTCTAACTGATTTCACTTAGTATTACACTCCCTAGCTCCATCCATATTGTTGCACGTGGCAAGATTTCAGTTTCTATAGCTGAGTAATATTCCAGTGTGTGTGTGTGTGTGTGTGTGTGTGTGTGTGTGTGTGTGTGGTGTACAACCTCCTCTATCCACTCATCTATGGATAGATACTTGAGCTGCTTCCATAGTTTGGCTCTTGTTGATAATGCTACAATGAACATAGGAGTGCATATATCCTTTTGAATTAGTGTTTTGAATTCTTTTTTTAAAAGATATTTATTTATTTATTTATTTATTCATGAGAGACACACAGAGAGAGGCAGAGGCACAGGCAGAGGGAGAAGCAGGCTCCATACAGGGAGCCCGACATGGGACTCGATCCCAGGGCTCCAGGATCACACTCTGGGCCAAAGGCAGGCAGGCACTAAACTGCTGAGCCACCCAGGCATCCCTGTTTTTTAATTCTTTGGGTAAATATCTAGTAGCTCAATGGCTGGGTCATAGGGTAGCTCTGTTTGTAACTCTTTGAGGAACTGGGTGCACCAGGTTGCATTCCCACCCATAGTGTAAGAGGGTTCCCTTACTCCACATCCTCACCAACACCTGTTTTCCCTGAGTTGTTGATTCTAGCCATCCTAGCAGGTGTGAAGTGATAGCTCACTGCGGTTTAGATTTGCATTTCTCTGATGATGAGTGATGTTGAGCATCTTTTCATGTTTCTGTTGGCCAGCTATGTGTCTTCTTTGGAGAAATATCTGTCATGTCTTTTGCCCATTTTTAATTGGGTTATTCATTTTTTGGGTGTTGAGTTTTATCAGTGCTTTATATATTTTGGATGCTAATCCTTTATTGGATATGTCATTTGCAGATATCTTCTCCCATTCTATAGGTTTTCATTTAGTTTTTCTGGGGGTTCCCTTCCTTGTGCAAAACCCTTTTATTTTGGTGAAGTCCCAATAGTTTATTTTTGTTTACTTTGCTTCAGGGGACATATCTAGAACGATATTGCTATGGCCAATATCAGAGAGATTACTGTCTGTGCTCTCTTCTAGGATTTTTATGGTTTCAGGTCTCACATTTAGGTCTGTAATCCATTTTGAGTTTGAATTTATTTTTATGTGTGGTGTGAGAAAATGCTTCAGTTTCATTCCTCTGCATGTGGCTGTCCAGTTTTCCCAACACTATTTGTTAAGGAGACTGTCCTTTTCCCATTGTATATTCTTGCCTCTGTTGCCGAAGATTCATTGACCATCTAATTGTGGGTTTATTTCTGGGTTTTCTATTCTGCTCCGTTGGTCTGTGCCATCTATTTTTGTGTCAGTACCATACTGTTTTGATGACTACAGCTTTGTGATATAACTTGAAGTTGGAATTGTGATGCCTTCAGCTTTGCTTTTCTTTTCCAAGATTGCTTTGGTTATTCAGGGTCTTTGTGGTTTCATAAAAATTTTAGGATTGTTTGTTTTGGTTCTGTGAAAAATGCTATTGGCATTTTGATAGGGATTACATTGAATGTGTAGACATTCAATGGGTAATATAGACATTTTAACAATATTTGTTCTTCCAATCTATGAGCATGGACTGTCTTTCCATTTCTTTGTGTTGTCTTCAGTTTCTTTCATCTTTATTTTATAGTTGCCATAGTACAGATCTTTTATCTCTCTGATTAAGTTTACTGCTAGATATTTTATCGGTTTTGGTGCAATTGTAAATAGGATTGTTTTCTCAATTTCTCTTTCTGCTACTTCATCATTGGTGCATAGAAATGCAACAGATTTCCATACATTGATTTTTGTATCCTGTCACCTTACTGAATTCATTTATTAGTTCTAGTAGTTTTTTGATGGAATCTTTAGTATTCTCTCTCTATAGTATCACATAATCTGCAGATAGTGAGAATTTTACTTCTTCTTACCATTTTGGATGCTATTTATTTATTTATTTATTTGTTGTTGTTGTTGTTGTTGTTGTCTGATTGCTGTGGCTAGGACGTCCAATGCTGTGTTGAATAAAGTGGAGAGAGTGGATATCCCTGTCTTGTTCCTGACCTCAAGGGGAAAGCTCTCAGTTTTTCCCCATTGAGTAGGATGTTGGCTGTGGATAGCCTTTATTATGCTGAGGTATGTTGCCTCTAGACCTACTTTGTTGAAGAGATTTATGCTGCATTTGATAACCTCTTTCTTCCCAGATGTAGGGTACATCTCCTGGACACAGGGAGAGAATCTGGAACATGGCTCTGCCCTCTTGAGCGATGCTTTCAGGGGATGTTGGAGCTTGGCTCTTGGTCCTGGCACAGCCCTTCAGGCTGGTCCTGCAGGGTGGAATCCAGAAGGCCCCCTATTTCTGGTCAGTGGGGCTGCAGGCCGACTCTCCGTACCTTCTAACTGCCCAGAGGCAAGTGGCGCCCCCTCTTGGCCTGTGACAGCCACAGGCTCAGTGAGCCCTTTACAGGTACTCAGAGCACTGCCCTGGGGGCTCGGCTTGCAGTCCTGCAGGTGGTTCTAATTTTGGCACAGGAGCTGCAGGCAGGAAAATCTTGTTCCTTAGCCCATTTTATTAACTTTGTTTTGTTGGCTTGAGCCTCATGCTGTATTAGACCCTGAATAATCACAGCTGCGCAGGTAGCTCCAGGAGCGCGAATGAGAGGCTTTCTTCAAGGGCTGCGCTCCTGCAGAAATGATTTGTACCCTCAGGCTGATTGTCACCGACAGAAAATGAGAACCAGGAACATTCAATGCAAAGTAATGTGTTCTGTACAATTACTGGATTAATAATTTTATTCCATTACTGTGTGGGGAGAGGACATCAGCCTGAAGATCTTCAGCTCTAGTATATTTCTAAGCGTCCTGTTAAGAGAGTGAGCAGGGGTCAGGAAACTTAATTATGCTATAACTAGATAGAAATTGCCAAGTGATAAAAAGAAACATCCAGACAGATTCAGCAGGAAATTACAGCTTTAATAATATAGCATAATGCCTACTTCTATACAATTATTGGAGAGACCTTGAATGGTTCAGAATAACAGGCTTGAGTTTCCAGTAACGACAGAAAAATCCCACTGAAAATGACATTTTGCATCTTGCTGTAAATATTTTTTTTCAAAAAAACAAATAGTATTATTATTCAATGATCAAAAATCTCATGCTCATTCCATCCCGGATGCTATGACCACGCTGACATTTTGGAATGACGAGGGGGTTGGATTATGCGAGGAGGAATTTGCATTTGCAAATTGAGTTTCTGGTATTATGCTTTAAATTAAAAAATCCGTCTACTGCATTCGGCCTTCCAGAAAGAAAAGCCCCAGCGTGTGGAGGTGGGTTCAGCTGCACGTGAGCCCGAGGCAGCACGTGTGTGGTCACTGTTCCCCTAGAGCCTCCGTGGAGGTGGCCGGGAGGAGTCTCCCCAGCGCTGCCCTGGAGGAGGGCCGGAGGAGGAGCACCAGGAGGGGGACCAGGGAGCCAGGGTAGGGGTTCCTCTGCGTCTTCAGAAACAAGGGAGGGAGAACTTTCTAAGCACCCGGCTGGGCGGCCCGAAAGGAAGCGGTTAGCGGTTGCGAACGTGACCCGGAGTTTTAAGTCAGAGCCTCGCCCGGCATGTGGCACATGACCCTCCTCTGATGTTTGTGTCGGGTCCTTTTTTCTCCCTCATGCGGGAGGGAAAAGTCATTTCTTGTGCTCGCCCAGGAGAGCTCAGTGTTTCATTTTGTATTCTGAGGACGCAGATTAATCAGCCAGCTCCCTACCCAGAGATGGCCATTCTGCCCAGAAATCTGCATATCTGCATATTACTGTTCTTCCCCCGAATTTAATTTCCTACAGGAGCTGATATTAATCACCCTGTTTAAACAGAGGGGATTTGGGGTCTATACAAATATGACATTTTTTTCCTGTAGAATTCGTAGAATTTCTCTTTCTTTCTTCCTTTCTTCCTTTCTTTCTTTCTTTTCAATTTAAAGGGACAATAGCCTTACTGGCTTAATCCTAAATAGCTGCTGTTGTTGCATTTTATTTTCACTTGGCTGTTGATTATTTGGATGGTAACAGTGAGCCCAGATTCTACTCCTTAGACTTGAGAAATGTGTTCTGGAGATTTGGGACTAGCACGCTGCCCCCACCCCCTGGCCATGTTCTGACCACAGAGATGGGGATTGTCTGTTTTGATGCCCCTTAACCTCTCACAGGAAAGCTACGTAAAATTCACAGGCTGGAACCACAAAATCTTCTAAGTAGCCCTCATTGCTTTACTCCAGCTTATTCTGTGTAGAGAAGTTAAATTCATCAGCTGTCAGCACCTCTGCCAGGATTATTTGGCATATTTTATCCTGGCTGCCTCCGCACAATGGCGTGCCGGGCAGAAACAGGACACAGACGAACAACGTGCTCAGAGAAATGTGCCGGTGTGCCCGGCACGCCCGTGCCAGCTGGAAGGAGAGAGCACGCATCGCTTACTGACGAGATACACCGCTGTTATTAAAACAGAAGCTGCCATCCAGGCCTTTGTTTAGACTCGCACCCCGGCCTCTCTCGGCCACGGAGGCTAATTTGGATTGGCACTTTTTCTGCAGGACCTCGTGCAATGGCCTTGGGGAAGGGATGAGCCAGGGGGAGCAGGGAAGTGTTTGGAAAGCCAAGTTCCCAGGCCGTGGAGTTTTTGGCTGCTGCTCTGTTCCTAACACTGGCATTTCCTGGAGCAGATATCCTCTGAGGAGAAACAGAGGCCGTGGGTTCTGTGGATCGGCCCCACCGAGACCAAACCACTCCTCTTTTCTTGACTCTGAATATTTCTGTTTCTGTGATTGGCAATGTGTGGCAGGGCGGGGCACCTCTTAAGTTGACAGGAAATTCCCTGGGAGCCAGCATCTTTCCTTATCTCCAGCAAGGTCAAACAGTGCACTGGGAGAGAGAGGAGAATTTTATGGCCCTACGCTGATTCCACCTTGGTGATATCACTTGATCACTAAAGCAAAAACAAAGACAAACACTACTTTTTTCTCCCTCAACTCAAAAAACTTAGTAACTTTCTCACATTCCATTGTTTTCTCTTTTAATTGGTTTATGCCGTTAAATTGAGAAAGGAGCTAGTTTTGGAGTAGCCAGCATCCATGCAACAGCTCATGGTGGAGTGAGCCGTTCATCGGTACGAAGTCCAGAGGCCTGTCATCACTGAGAAGAGATTACCAGTGTTCATGTCACTCCTGCTGAACACCTCGGCTGCTGTATTTTCTTTGCCCATTGTAAATCACAAGGGTATCACCCCAGGCAAATAGCGGCTTAGATTGTTTATCTGTCTGTGCTAATAGCATTTTATTTGAAGTCTTAAAAGTCCCAAGTGGCTTAAAAGGGCACTATTACTCGACTTCACATTTTATTGCAAAATGACTGGGTCCAGCTTCGTTTGCTTTGCTTTGAAGTCTTAATGCTACTTGGCTGTCAGATCCACCCATGTCCTTTCCAATTTAAACTTTAAACAGGATTCCCTTGAAAAAAGCCCCTTTCATCTACAGGAAATAAGGAGCGTTTAATAACTTGTAGAAATATTGTTTTTAAGATAGTACTATGTTGTCACTGGTGTGATACATCTCATCAGTGGGTTTGTCGCCAGCGCATCTGAAAAAGAGACCACAACTTACATCACGCTTTTCTAATTAAGGGAGTACACCCGACTGAACAGTGACGGGCATTTATTTTCTGCCAAGTTATTTTTTAAAGATAATCTCTGTTACCCATCCCCCATTCTGACATATAAACTGTGAAAATGTTGGAATGTTGCACAATCCTTGGAGTAATCAATAAGTTTACCCTCAGAAAACAATGCGTTTAGAGGTTGATTATTCTCCAAGCAGGGTTTCAACCTGTGGAGATGTGTAGGACTTCAGGGCGAAAGACAGTCAAGATAAGTTAGTGGGATGACAAGAAGGACTGCACCACTAACCCCAAGACCAAACCATCATCAGATGCAACAGGCTGCACCTCCCAGAGTGAGAGTCCCTCCCAACTTCCACAGAGGTGCTGGACCCTCCCTTGAAGTTACAGATGGAAAACATGATGACAACGAGCAGAAATGGTTGGAATTTTGGTCAGTAACCCATGTATTGTAACCCATGCATTATAGACCAAAATTCAACTGGCTAGATCTTATGTGTGTATGTTTTGTGCATGCTTATGGTGTGTGCCTGTATGTGTGTATGTACATACGTGTGTGTGCATGTGTGAGTGTCTTTAGGATAAAATAATGTGTGATCTCCTGGGTGACATCTTTTAGAGAAACTTCCTGGAGTCACCAGCTGGGTTGTAGATGAAAACACCCACCAAGAAAAACTTCTCTACTTTTCTATATACATCTTGGAACTGGGACTTCCTGGGTGCCTCCTGCTGTTTCCCATGTGGCTGACACTCCGTGGAGCTGTGTAATGAGCACCACAGCCATAATCCCAAGGGAGATGGACTCCGAGCCTCATCACTGAGGACTGTTTCTAGGTATTCTCAATGGCACTGATCAGAGGAACGGGAGTCTAAACGGAGTTATGATGTTCAGAAACAACTCAAGTGCCTGGGGCAGCCCACAGTCTGGGGCTTTCCTGCAGCCTCGACATCCTGGTGACAAAACCCATGTGGGTGATGCCCATACCCTGGGGTCTGCTCCCCTCACCCAACACTTCTGGAGAGTCCTTGCTTGCTTGGCTTGGTGGGATCTGTACTCGAGGCTGAAGACCCCACCCTGGAGCTTCCAGCTGATGGGAGAGTCCAACCCCCACGGATCTTCTGGCATCAAGCCCTTAAGGTGCCAGGTTCAGAGGTGGCTTCCAGCCCAGGTAGCAGCCACTGTAATACCATACCACTGGCCACCACTACAACAGTGCCTCTCCTCTGTGCCAGCCCACGGTGCTCACTTAATCCCCCAGAAACCTTATTTCACAGAAAAAGCTCAGGCAGGGTGGGAAATTCCTGAGTCTGCCAGAAAGCCGCAGAGTGTGGATTCAAACCCTGGCCAGTGGCATCTGAGCCCTGCATCTTTCTCATGACCATTTCTGGCTCTCAGTTTGATTTTGTGATGGCAAATGCAGAAAAGTGAGACCCTTGGGGGAGATCTTGGTTGGTGCTCTTTACAGATTTCTGTGTAACGGACCCGCTAGCCTCCCCATTTGTGGATGAATGCAGAGATTAACCTTCTCTTTCAGTGAGGGGGAGGAAGAGCAAAATCTTTGAAAGTAAGTCCTCTAGCAGTGCAAAATCAGCATCCAAATAGTGCTTCCAGTGAGACAAGGGCATTGTTCTTGTGGGGGACCAGACATGGCACAATCAAGATAGACACAGAGATGTTTTTCCACTTTTATTTCCTTTTTTTTTTTTTAACCCGGCAGTTCTATTTATTTTATCCAAAAATCACAAGAAAGCCCAATCTACAGATATTGGTGTAGAGGAGATGCATGTCAGAAGAAGGTAATTGACGGTAAATGTCAAATATTAAATCCTATCTGGTTATTACCCAGCATATTAGCGATGTAAGTAGCTTAACAATTGCAGCTGTGATTGACTAGGTGGGAACCAAAATCCTAAACACCCAGCGCCAGAAGGGATAATTATAACACATTAGCACCTGCTCAGACAAGATTGACAATTCCAGTCTAACATCTGCTTAATATCACTTTCATACTTTCACGTATTTTTTCCCCTTTTGAATGGAGTAACACAAGATTTCCTCAAGGATAACAATAACCCCACATCTATGTTATTCATTCACATTATTATGGCTGCTTGTTGTCTGTGGTCAGGTTTCCTGCTGACACGTTTACAATTGAATAAAGAGCAGAGAAATGGGATACTGGGGACTAGGCAGGCACAGTTGTGGTGTATTTCTTGAAAACATTCCTGTCAACCTGATGCATTTGAAAGAAATCCCAAAACATAATGCTCAGTCTGTGGGTAGTGTCTGTAAGAATATATATCTATGCATGGAAATTGGGTTGGAATCTGAGGGAACGATCCCATAACCTCCCAGTGAGTGGTGGCAGCACTGGCATAGTCCCCCAGGGGCAGGGTGCTGCCTGGACTTTGCAGGGTGAGCAGGACACACGGAGACAGGCACAGTGCCCACTCCCTGCCTGGCTTCTCGTGGGAAATGTTAGAGAAGCATGTTGGGAGAATGATCTGTCCTTTCCGGGTTTGGTTTGGCTACTTCTCTGCGGAACTTGCCTGTATATTAGAATGGGAGTAGAAATGCATTCTAGTGGCTTACCGTTGAATGAAAATTGTTTTGCTGCTTACCGTTCTCCCTTTATGCCCAGGATGCCTGACAATCCCGTGCTCACGTGGTGAGCTGGCCACACCCACAGGCCTTGCTGGTGAGGAACCTCACTCAGGTGGTCAGAGGTGGGAAGGCCGCAGGACTGAGCACATAGGACATGGGCTTTTCTCAGAGAGACATGTGTCTGCTCATTAATGTTTAAATCTTACACCTATCAATCCCTTCTCTTCTCATTACTCATAGATTCTTTCATTGTACAAATGTTTATTGAGCATCTATTATGTGCCAGCCCAGTTTCAAATATTTCAGGGGGCAGAACCTGCAGCATCATGCATGAGAAGTGAGCCTTCTGGTGATGCTTAAAGCAGGCCCAGTGCAGGTTGCACAGTGCAGGGGGGCAGGGGGCTGACTGTGGGGGGAGAGGGGGGAGGGCCCTGGCCTGGCTGCCACCTTGGGCCCCGTCTCTCTCTGTAGCTCATTCCTGTTTTAGGGCTGCAAGGAGATCTCTCTCTGTGGCTCTGGGTACACTTTGTCTCCTACCCACCTGGCAGGCAAGTCAGCCTATCAGAAGTCCACTGGCTGGGAGGTGTGTCAGACTGGTGAGTGCTAGCACTTTCTGCCCTGCTCCAAACTCACGCCTGGCCTGCACTTTTGTGCTGGAGGGACCCAGGTCGCCCTTTCTTTCTTTTTTTTTTAATAATAAATTTATTTTTTATTGGTGTTCAATTTGCCAACATACAGAATAACACCCAGTGCTCATCCCGTCAAGTGCCCCAGGTCGCCCTTTCTTGGCGTGGTCCGGCCCACTCTGTTCCCAAGGCTGCCTGGTGTAGAACCACACGGCACGTGGAATTTGGATTCCCTCAACCTAAACCAGCTCTGATCGGCTCATTGTGGTCCGGGCCTGAGGAGTCTGCTTTGATTAAGACAGATGTGGCCGCTGCCCCCACAGAGACAGGAAAGGCCATCATTGGATGCATAAGCGCCAGGCGGCCAGTGTTTCCTGGGTCAAGGAGAGGGCTGGAGGTGCCAGCGGCTGACGTACCCTTGCTTCACCTGGCAGGTGAGGAACCTCTACCTTGAGAAAGTGCTGGTTTGAATCCTGGAGGAGGGGTAAGAATGGGTCAGGAAGAACAGTCATTTCCCTCACTAATTTAGCTTCCAAAACCTAATTGTTAAAAGTTTCTATCAACCAAATAAATAAATAATCTTTATAGAAGTAGATAAGCTTGTGTCATATACCCAGACCATTGTAATTGTCAATAAAATTCTATAAGAAAATGGACTGTATTTACAAGCACAAAGATGAGCCCATGCAAAAATAAAATCTTATACCGTACTCCATCTCCTCTCAAAATGGTGCCATTCTTTTGGAGAACAAGGCTCGTGAACAGTTAAAGGGAAAGCTGTAGGGTGTGTGGATGCTGACTGTGATCTTTACGTCCAGAGGCGCTGGTCAAATGAGCCTTTGACATTCTGCGGGCATGGTTTTGCTGGATAAGGATCTAAGATCTAAGGATCTAAGAGCGCATGTGCGTTCTGAGAGCAGTCCTGATAAACCATTAAAGAGTGATCTTTTTGTCAGTGCATCTCCCAGGAATTGTACTGAGTGCCATTGCTCACCTGCATGGGGCCACCCAGGACTAACCACCTGGGGTGGAGATCTCCCCTGGAAAATGTGCCTTCTCCCCAGGAAGAGGTCTGAATGGAGAACCTCCAGGAGAAGATGCTGAGTTGCCAGGGCCAGGACCAGAGGCCTGCTTCTTTCTTCCCCATAGCACACCTTCCCCCAGTAGTGGATTTGGGAGGAAAATGGGAGAAAGCTTGCACTCAGTGCACTTGGGTGAAGGACATCCAAGGAGGGCACACCAGCTTTACTCCCTCCTGATGCATGGAATCCTTTCAACACTGAGTGAGCTGTCTAGGTTTGTAAAAGCATGGAGCCAATGACTCTACGTCTTCCTTTTCTTCTCCTGTTCTGTTCTTCTCATTGTTATTCTGCTTCCCAGTTATATTCTCAACTAGCAGTCCTGTCTCAAACTGTGTCCTTAACTGGCTATTCATGCACCAGGCACGAGCAAAATCCAAGAGGCTGGTACAAGGAGGAGAACACATGGCTTGTGGAAACAAAGTGGAATCCTGTCCTCAATAGAAGGTCATTAGGCATTCCAATGAGAAGTTAGATTCAGGTGACAGGAATCCTGCAAAATTCAGCTGTTCCAGGGAGGACAGCCTCCTTGGAGCTCACAGTTTTCTGCATCACACACATCCATGCAGTGGCTTGGATGTCATGAATTTTACCCCTGCTTGTTCTGGTCTTCATATTCCAAATACTACTTGGATGTTGCTTTACCTTTCAGGGCGTGCAGTTGGCAGCTACGCCCTGTAGTTGGCAGCAAGTGGAGACTCCGTAATTGGTAAAAGATAGCAATGATAACAGGTAGGAAGGTAGGGATCTGTATTTCTCCAAATGTTCATGGCAAGCCAAGAATCTGGACAAGGCAGATGTGGTTATGTGAGAGTGGACACTCTCCTCCAGTTGGCCTACTTCTGTCCCCAGCCAAATGCTACCATTTCAGGAACAGGTCTCAGGTTGGGAGGGAAGAACGCGGGCCGGTCAGTGCAGCCCCGCTTACCTGCCGTGGTGCACGCCAGCAGCCCGCTCACGGCCAGGCCAGGGCAGTTCCGAGAGGAGGCCCCTTTCATGACCCTTCCTCTGGGAAAGCAGGTGTATAAGCCCCCAGCAGAGGCTGAGAGCAGCCTGTGATGGGGCGCAGTGCCAGAAGTGGACCTCCTGCTTCTGGGAATCACATCTGCAGGGTGGCCCCACCAGGGGCCATTGGAGTCCAGAGTCTGCAGCTTGGGAGGACTCCTGGCGGCAGGGATTCCACTGACGAGGACTTTGCATGAGGGCTCGGAGCAGGGGAGCTGACGGCTACTGCACAGACCCCTCCAGCCGGCCACTGCCGTAAAGGGACCAGTTCAGCAGCAGCCTAGCGCTTCTGCCGCACAGACACTTGTGCTACGTTAACATTTGTGTGTTTATTATATCTGAAACTTGATGTTTATACACAGTATTTATAGCAGAATATAAAATATGATGTGATTCGTGTATAGTATAATTATATTATTATAAATAATGCCCAATTCATATATGTGATAGAGAATTGTAATTTTAGAACATATTTGTCCTTAAGTCATAAAATGGCAAATAATGGCCACACATTCAGTGGTACACATGCTGGCAATGAACTGATTCTCGTGATGGGGGCGGGGTGGCGCCCGCTGGCAGAGGGAGGTCAGGGAGAGCACCGGGCACGGCACTTCCGCATCGAGCCTGTCCTGTCTGTGCCCAGTGGAACGGGGTGGGGGTGGGGGTGGGGGTGCAGGGCTCTGAGTAGCGGGAACAGCAGCCTGGGGGCATGGTCCCAGCTTGTCCCTCTTCTCCCCCTGCCTAGCACTGCCATCTGGGTTCCGAGATGCCTCCTGTCTTCTCCTGCCCCGCGCCCGTGGTGAACCACACACTTCTCTGGGGAGATGGGTGCTTTTGTGCACTTTGGTTTGCCCCAGTCTCTCTGTGCTCTTATTTGCCACAGCAGGAAGGGAAAATGGGAGGGAGGTTGGGGCGGGGAGGGGGGGTACAAGGGACCCTGTTGCCCCCTCCTCACACAGCTGGCACCTCCTACACACTGTCCCCTTGGAAGGGGGTGGGTGGGAAGGCCAGTGGAAGAGCAGGGGAACTTCTGCCCCCTGCCTCCCTCCCCATTCCAGTCTCCAGCAACCCATTGATCTCTTCGGTTTTCCTGCTGTTTCACCTTTTTCAGAACATCATATAATAGAATCTTGCGCTGCTGTAGATGGACTTCTCTAACTTAGTAAAATGAATTAAAGATTGATCCATTTGTATCATGAACCAATAACCAATAAGTCTGTTTCTTTTTATGGTTACTATGAATATTTGAATACTGTGTGTGTGTGAGAGAGAGAAAGAGAGAGAAAGAGAGAGAGAGAGAGAGGGAGGGATCCAGTCCAAGCTCCTTCCACTCCCCACAGGATGGGTCAGTATATCCAGAGGCAGGATGTGGCCATAGGAAAGTGACTTTATTCTGAAAGCCAGGAAACCCAGGAGATGGCAGATGGTTGTCCTAAAGAACCATACTTCCTGGGCAAGATATTTGAGCTTTTTTTATGTTAGCAAGAGGAGGAAGCATGTGGGGGTGGGGGTAGAGTCCAAAGGTGACTTCATAGCTGTAGATATCTGAGGAAGATCGAGTAACTTCTTAGTTGTCGGTCAGTTGATCTCCGGGACAGGTCATGCATGCTGTTCCTGCAAGTCTTTTTTTTTTTTTTTTTTAATTTTTTTTTATTTATTTATGATAGTCACACAGAGAGAGAGAGAGAGGCAGAGACACAGGCAGAGGAAGAAGCAGGCTCCATGCACCGGGAGCCCGACGTGGGATTCGATCCCGGGTCTCCAGGATTGCGTCCCGGGCCAAAGGCAGGCGCCAAACCGCTGCGCCACCCAGGGATCCCTGTTCCTGCAAGTCTTAAACAGAGTCCTTTCTGTATATATCTCTGTATCTCCTCTGCTGAGGTGGGTCTCAGTTTTTGCAGTTTTTGCAAATCTTAGCTGTAAGCAAAGTCCTTGGGTGATTGACATGTCTATGTGTGAGGCAAAGCAGGGGTTTCCAAGCTATAGATCACAATGGCAAGGGATATAGAAGCAATATGGAATCAGACACTCTAAGCTTTTCCCTGTTACGTGTCTTTGTGAATGTAAGTTTTAAATCCACTTAGGTAAATGACCCAGGAGTGAGACTGCTGGGTAATATGCTACATATATATTTAACTTTGTAAGACACTACCAAACCATTTTAGAAAGTGACTGGACACATTTTGATCAGAAATGAATGATCATTTGTTTCTCTGCATCCTTGCCAGCATTCAATATTGTTAGTTTTAAGATTTTTATTCATTTGTTATTTTTATCATTCTAATTGGTGTACAATGATTGGTATCTCATTGTGGTTTGAGTTTTCATTTCCTTAGTGACTAATGATGTTGAGCATCTTTTCATGTGCTTCTCTGCCGTCTTTGGTGAAGTATCTGGTCAGATCTTTTGTCTAGTTTTTATTGGGTTGTTTGTGTTTTTATTGTTGATTTTTAAATATTCTTTATATATTCTAGATAGAAGACCTGTATCAGATAGGGATTTACAAATATTTCTACCAGGTCTGTGGCTTGTATTTTCATTCTCTTAATAGTGTTTCTCATAGAAGGGAAGTTTCTGCTTTGAGAAAGTATAGTTTATCAACTTTGTATTTTCTAATGGATTGTGTTTTTGGTCTCATGTTTAAAAACATGTCACCAAACCCAGGGTCAAGCAGTCTTTCTTCAAGAAATGTTATGGTATTAACATTTTACATTTAGGCATATGATCTGCTTTAAGTTAAATTTCTGAATAAGATATGGGAAGCTTGGGTGGGTCCGTTGGCTAAATGTCTGCCTTAGGCTCCCCTCATGATCTCTGAATGCTGGGATCAAGCACATGTTGGGCTGTCTGCTTGGTGGGGAGTCTGCTTCTCTCTCTCTCTCTCTAATAAATAAATAAATAAACAAACAAATAAAATCTTTAAAAAACTTTTTTTAGGTATGAAGGTATGAAGTGTGTCTCAAGGTTTATCCACATGCATAGGGATGTTCTATATTTCCAGCAACATTTTTTAAACTATTTTTTTCCATTGAGTCAATGTTGCCATATTGTCCAAGATGAGTTGACTATATTTTTGTGGATCTATCCTGAACTCCATCCTGGTCGGCTGGTTTATATATCTTCTTTTGATCCTATCATATTGCTACACTATGAATTTGGGTAGTATGAGGTGTTCTTTGTCAGAATTGTCCTGGCTATTCAAATTCCTTTGTCTTTCCATATACATTTTAGAATCAACTAGTCAATATCTATGAAATACCTTGTTGAGATTTCAATTGAGATTATTTTTAATTTCTAGATCCTGTTGGAGAAAACTAACTAGCATCTTCACAGCGATGAGCCTTTTATTCCATGAGCACAGTATGTCATTCCATTTATATATACCTCCCTTGATTCCTTTCATTGGCACTTCGGTGTTCATAGTATATAGATCCTGCACGTATTTTGTTAGCGTTTTATGTAATTACTTCATTTGGGATGTTATTTTAAACAGTATTGTTTGCTTTTTTAAAATTTCAAATTCTAGTTCATTGCTCAAGAGCTCAGCTGAGCTGAGAGCTGTACTGCCAGATGTCAGGGCAGCTGATTAAGAAAACAAGCCACGTGGCAAAGACAATGTCAAGCCTTCCATCCTCTGCTGCAATAGTGTGAGCAGGAAGCCAAACCATGGAATACATTGGCTCTCTCATTCCATTTTTACCAGTGGAATGGCACCAGGTGGGGTCAGATGGACGAGTGAAGATACGGGGTGCTTTCACTGCTGAAAGACCCCCAAACAGAGGAGTCCTGTGGTTTTATGGACCTGGGGCCTGGGGTCAGCAGGGGAGGGCTGGGAGTGGAAAGCAATGACCACTCACTGAGTCAGAACAGAGAAAAGTATTTTCAAGATTCCTCTGAGCCCCTCAAAAAGGAGGTGTTGGCAGAGGCAAGTGAGGAAGAGACCCCCAAATCAGGGTGCCTGGGTTAGAATGCAGACATGCCTAGAAGCACAGCTGGCAAGGAGACCTAAGCCTGTGATGCATGGACTACATCCCACATCTGGTGTGTCGAACCTTTGTCATTTCCTGTGGTTGGCCTGAGAGGTCACAGAGAGGAAATGGCACTGGACTCCTCAGCGGGCATGTAGGTGTACAGGCCAGCTTTCATACCTCCTGTCATATCCTGGGAACTTCTTCAACTCACTTACAAGTTCTGGGAGCTTTTCTGAAGACTTTGGTGGTTTTGATTTTTTTTTTTCTACACAGACAATCATGTCATCTGCAAATAAAAACAATTTCATTTCATCCTTTCCAGTCTGTAGGTCTTTTATTTCTTTCTCTTGCCTGATTGTGTGGAACATCTAGCGTGGTGTTAACTAGGAAAAGTGAGCATGGCCATATTTGTTCCAAACTCGAGGGATTAGAATTCAGTGGCTTGACCAGGCCCACAAAGTTAGCGGGAGGGCCGCAGAAGATGCATGTTGTTTATCAGATTAAGGAAGCTTACTTCTGTGGCTACTTTCCTGAGAATTTAGATCATGAGTGGATGTTGAATCTTGCTTAAAGCTTTTTCTGCCTCTCGAGATAATCACATGGTGTTTATTTTGTGGTCTATTTATATGGGGAGTTATATAGATGGACTGTCAAATGTTGAACCGGCCTTCAGTTTCTGGAGT
Source organism: Canis lupus baileyi (assembly GCF_048164855.1). NCBI lineage: Eukaryota > Metazoa > Chordata > Mammalia > Carnivora > Canidae > Canis > Canis lupus. The sequence continues at coordinate 1,788,228 of NC_132854.1, read as the reverse complement.
GAACCCTAACTAGTTGTGTTGTGTTAACCTTGTCATATGTCACTGGGTTCCGTTTACTAATTTTTCTACTTTTTCCAACTGTGCTTATTTCTGTTTTCTTCCTTTTATGTATTCTCTTGTGTTGATTGGACATTTTTTTGTGAGTCTGTTCAGCAATCACTCCGGAGCTTAAAATATACATATGTGCATGCATTTGAGGGTTTAGTCCATCCTTAAATAATTTTATACCCATTTCAGTGGAGTATAAGATGCCTACAGTGATGTATTACCAGTCCTCCCTCACTTCCTGTGTGCTGTTCACATAACCTCTTCTTGTATGTATATTATAAACATGCAACACATTGCTAGCATTTTTTTTCTTTAAACCAGGTTTCAACTAACATTTTCATTAATGACCAGGTATTAAATATTGTGTTATAGGCCCTGTGGCATCTACACAGATACTCAGGAGAGAGCAGGTGTAGCTGATGTGTGAACGAGCAGGTGTGGCTGTTTTCTGGAGAAGCTTCATTTGTGTAAGCAGATGGTGGGTAAGATGTGACCAACAGTTGGCAAATTGAATTTAAATAAAATATTTTTTTAAAAAAGATATCACTAACAGGGTGTCATGTGTCCACCCCTGCTTTAGACAGCTACCTTTCTGAGGAAATAAAAAATGAACTTACGATTATGGTATTATAATACCATAATAAAATGTGAATCAGATTCATGTTTTAGTCTCAGACATTCCTTCTGACAGAAGAATTTCCTTTAGCAATTTTTTTCTTATAGAATTTGTCTACTGACATCACATTCCCAATTGCTATTTTTTCTAAGAAAATCTTTATTTATCCTTCACTTTTGAAATATATTTTCTCTGGAATTCAGAGTCAACAGTTTTTCTTCTTCTACAATTTGGAGGTGTGACTCATTGTCTCATGGTTTCCTTGGCTTCTGGGTCTGTGTATTTGTGTCTTTTCTCTCTGCCCACCTTCAGGATTTTCTTTTTGTTGTTTTAGCAGTTTGATGTGATGTCCTAAGTGGGTTGTTTTGTTTTTTTATCCTACTTGGTATTCTTCTGAGCAGATTGGATCTGTGGTTTGGTGTCTGTCATTAATTTTTGAGAATTCTTGAGCTATGTTACTTCTGATATTTCTTCTGCAAATTCTGTCTTATTCTCCTTTGGCATTGCAATTATGTGTGTTCTGAGTGCTTGTCATGGTCCCACAGCTCTTGGATATTCTGCTCTGAGTTTTTCTTTCTTCCCTACACTTACACTCTTTGTATTTCAACTTGGGGAATTTATGTTGGCCTACCTTCAAGTTCACTGACTTTTTATGCCTGTGTCAGATCTGCTGATAAGGCTTTCAGGGATATTTTTCATCTCTATTACAGTGGGTTTTTTAATTTCTAGCATTTCCATGAGGTTTTTTTCTTAAATTCTCCATCTCTCTGCTGGAATTCCCATCTGACCTTTCATGTGACCCACTTTTTCTGTTAAAGCCTTTAACATACTAATTTTAGTTATTTTAAATTCCTTGGCAGATAATTCTAACAACTGTCTCATATCTGAGGCTGGTTCCTAAGATTGTTCTCTCTTGGGAATGTATTGATGTTCCTCACTTTTTTTTTTTTAATGCTTTGTAATGTTTTCTTGGAAGCTGCATATGTTGGTATAGGTCAACAGAGAGTAAGAGGAATAGTATTCCTGCCTGGGCATGGGCGTGCCTTTCTTTCTACTAAACCTGCAGTGTGAGGTTTGCATCTGCCTCATTGGGACTTATCATTGCCATAACTACCCCTGCATGCCAGCAGGCTTCAGATCCCTATAGAGATCCCTTGGGGTGGGGAGGAGTGGGAAGAGCAAGGCTTCTTGAGCAATGTCTCCTTGATTTTGGTTTTCAGTCTTCCCTCAAGAGTGCCTCTGGGAGGGTGTCTTGCAGGCTCTTGCCCCTCCCTGTCCCTCTCCCAGCAGGACTCTCTCAGGATTCTGCTGCCTTTTGTTAGCACAGCTTCTTAGCCTGGTGGTGATGGTGGGTGGGGGGTGTGGTTTCTGTCCTTCTGGTTGAGGCTCATTTCCAGGCCTGCACTGTTCCCCTGGGTCTTGGGGGGTGGGTGGCCCTCTCAACTCCCTGCCTCTCCTCTGCAGCATTGTGGACTCAGAGCTGACATTTAAGACCTTGGAGTAGGCTGTGTTTTGTGTTTTGTTTTGTATTACCGCCTCTCCCCCCTTGATCCCCTGCTTCCTGCTGTGGTGATGGTCGCCAGTGTGCCAGACAGAAGACCATGATTTTGTTCTATGGTGGAGATGGAGGGGAAGGCCCAGGCAGGGTCTCTTGACCTTGCTTCCCACTGGCTGCTGTTTTCTTCCCTAGTTATTCAGCAAAAGAACTATGTCTTGGGCTCTTTCTAACTCTTCCCGTGAGCATTTGGTAGGGTTGGCAGAGAAAGAACCTGCAACATCATGCAGACTCTCTGAATTTCTGCAGCCCTAGGGGCTCACACTGGGCTTCCACCAGCCCATCAGCTATTTTAGCCAACCCTTCTTACTAGTTGTGTTTTGTTGTCTCTATTTTAGGTGGCCCAGCATTTGCATCTCCCTATCAGCTTGTGTCATAAACATGGAGCCCATTGTTTGCTCTGTGACCTCAGTTCTCTGAAAAGTTCAGGCAAAGTTGTGGATTTGAAGTTAGCCTGACTCTTTCTCTCAGTATGGATGGGAGCAGCATTCCTTCCAAGGTTACACATACTGGGGCAGAAGCAGAAAGTCTCTAGGTCCCAAGGTGGGCCCAACTCAAATGAAGGGGGTGGGGGTGTCTGCATCCAGGTTGTCCCCAGCCTGGGCAGCATGCCGGTCTCACCCAGAGTTTGGGGTTCAGCCTTCACGGCTGCGTGGAGCTCCTCAAGCAGTTCCAAGTACAGTCCAGACTGCAGCCAGGCGTCTGATCCTTCAGGAGCCTGTCACTTGCAGGTAGCCCACTGTTTCTGCCCTGGTGATGGCGTCTTTCTCCCTAAGAGCCCATTCTGAACTGACAGTGGCTATTTTTTCAAAGCTATTCAGTAAAATAAAAACACCAACAGCCTCTTTATTACTTTTCTAAGTGATGCGCCTCAAAAATGACTCCAAAATGAGAAACAGTTTTGAGTTCTCTCTTTGGCTGCTTGCCAAAGGGACTGCTAATTTGTACCCGGTATTACTGTGTTTTCTGGAGACAGAAGTAAAACCAGTCTCACATAGTCTTCTCAATTTGGTGACAAAATGCATATATATGTATATGTATGTTTTCTAATTTCCCAATCCAGATACTCATTAGAGTTATTTTCCTTTCCATGAAGTTGCTATTTGGCATTGAGCTCTGTCATTATCAAAAAAGCATTGTGTTTGGCATTTGATGTCCTTATTCCCGTTTTAAGAGCCAACTGCTTTAATTTTATTATTGCCCCCCAGGCATAGGCAGGTTTACTGGAACAGCTTCAACTAGCTCTTATCTCTGAAAGAAATGGATTCCATGAAACATAGTCATATTTCAGACAATACCACACCCATATCTATTCACTTTTTCTCTTTCAACTGACACTTTGTTTTAGGTGGTTGGGATATTCTAAAGGCCAAGTAGCCGTTGTTTCTGGGCTTCTCTTGTTTTACTCTTCTGTACACATCTGACCAGGAAAAAGGCCATCTTGCATGTCCTTTAGACTATCTTCATAGTCTTCCATACTCTGATGGCATACGTGATACCTCATATATGTTCTAGAACAGTGCTTCTCAAACTTGTATGTGTATCTGATTAGCTGGGAGTCTCTTAGATTGCAGAAAGAATAGGAGGTTGTGAGTGGCCAGGGTCCTGTATCTTTTATTAGCTCCCTGATGGCACTGGTGCTGCCAGTCCCTGGACTACATTTTGAACATCAAGGTGCTAAAGGAGCAAAAGAAAATGTATAAAACCACATTTTACCAGTTCCTAGAATTTTTATCCTCTTAATCTTCAAAAAAATTGGCCCAGCCCAGTTTTAAAGGTTCAAATTAGTATATTATAATATTCTTCCCTGACCTTACCTTAGAGATATCTCTGCAGTGCCATAGGAGGCCAGCCCCCAGGTCTAGACAGGCCTAGTATAGACACTCAGTGTTTATCACTGGAAGAATCAAGGAATCTCTGGGATGGAAAAAGAATGAAATGCGTTGAAGTGGTAGACAGGATGTCACCCCTCAGCATTAACCCCCCACTTTTTCCTTAGTTACTTTTGTAGCAAAAGACCATCACTCTGGGTTGCCAACCTCTCTACACAGCAGAGTAGGCATGCCCAGTGAGGCCCCCGTGTTACATGAGATGCAGGAAGATAGCTGGCACTCACCCTTCCTTCTCCTTCCTTCCATTTTTCTCCTGACCCATCCAAACTACAAAGTCCAGACTTGCCCACAGGAATCAGGACAATACCTGAGACCTTGCTGGAATGGTCCTGCATTCGTCCAAGGCCACGTACTGCTGCCTACAGATCCCTCAAAGGGTGGGTACATCGGCAGAGTAGGCTGGCTACCTTGTATGCTCTCGGCTCAGACTCTCATTTCTGGGCCCTACCTTGGGGGCTATCTTAGTGCATCCCTTCAGGAGAACCAGACAGCACTCCTGGACACTTCTGGATCTCATGCTAAATTTAATGGCCATTCACACACTAACAGTGATGCCCAACAAGACCCTTGTTCTGTTTCCCTGTGGCTGTCATGATAATCCCTAGAATCAAGAAAACCACATCGTGTGCTTCATTAACTCTTTTCACCTCCAAGTATGGTAGTTCTGGATATTCACAAAAATGAAAAAAAAATGGATTATACTATTCTAATCTATTTGATAGAGCAGTCCAGAGAAAACTGACCTGTATGATTTTCCTTAATTGTTCTTCAAAGCAATTTGTCATTTACTTGGTTTTATAACAGTGAGCATAAAGTCATCATCTGAAAATACTGTGGCCCTCCAAGTCAGTACCCTGAAAAGAACACTCTGTGCACAGTGCAGTTCAATGACTCTCATGTTTATTCAGCGAGCACTCACTGAGCACTCAGGAAAGCGGAGGCAGAAGCCCAGGAGGAGGACGTTCTGGGCGATTCCGATACGACCCCTTCTCCTGGGAACTTGGGATCAAATGGACACCACAGATATTGTACCATGTGCCCAAAGAGCTGTGACCAGGGTCTGAGTGAAGTGGTTTAGGACCCAAGGAAGGCGGGGAGCAAATGGACTGGGGAAAGTTTGGAAGTTTAGAAAAAGGCCAAGGCAGTTCAGGCATCTCTTCCCTTTTCTGAGAGAAGGCGGTCCTTTTTAGGAATGGGCATTACATTTTATTACTTTGGGGAACAGGCAAAGACTGCCACATCTTGAGATGATGAGGTTCTGTTCTTGTACTCGCACGCTGTGAGCCACCAGCAAGCATCTTCGTGCTGACCTGCTTGTGCACCAGGGGGATGCCCGCACAGCCACGGCCTCTCATGCCTTCACTGTCCTGTAATTCTGCCCAGTGTATTTTCTTTATGGCTGTCCTGTCTATGTCCACAATGTGGTTGGCCTGCAGTTCCTTTTACTGTGATATTTTTATCAGATGTCTCTGCAGGATAATGGCTGATTACTGGTGTAGTTGAGAAGCTGTCCATCCACATACACAGGATCTGAAAATCTCCTTTTGCTTCCGTGGAACACTCGGGCCATTTGGCTTTTGTGACTAGCAGTGCCAATTTACTACTTATTTCTTGGCCTGTGTACGTTTCTAGCATCTGCATCCCCCATGCACACGTGTGGAGGGCTTATCTGGCCTTGATGGGGTGGCCTGGGTGGACAGGAATTCTGCTGCCATTTTGTGATTGCTTCATTATCATCATCATCTGAGTTACCTATTGCAGAACGTGGGTCACATACTGAACATGCACTGCTTTAAGTAATGTGACATTCTCCTGGAACCAGATGATTTTAAATGCTAAGAAAGAATCTGATAATGACAGAACAGGCAGACTGGACTTAGTGAAATCAATCCCACAGTAACTTTTTCTGTGTCCGTTCAGAAGTGCTCACTCTTAGAGATGTGGTAGGAGACATGATCCCTGGAGGTGCCGATTTGGGAAGAGGTCACCTGCTAGCAGCTGCCCTGGCTCTTTTCCTCCACTGCCCGCATTATTCAAACTTTACATAGACATGGTGCCTCATAATTTAGTTTGCCAGCAATAATCTCTATGGGCTGCCCCATCGATAGTTAGCCAGTTACTGCGATCTATCCTGTCACAGAGGACAGCATTCGGTTAGGAGAGATGAGATGGTTCAGTGAAAGCACATTTGTGGAGCACCTGCAGAGCACCTGCTCTTGGAGAAGTCCTGTGGTTAGCAGCAGTGAGCACACATTCAGGAACAGCCAAGAAAGGCCACCATGTGCCCAGACACCATCGCAACTTTGCCACTCCTGAGGGTGCCCTCAGGGGCCCTACTGGGTACAAGATGAAGTGAGGCCTGTGTTCTGGTTCACAAAGCAATTTTTTTTGGGGGAGGCGTGGTATGTGCCTAGGCAGTGAGTGCTTTCCAGCACTCTCCTGGGTAGCTTCCAGACCTTAACTATCGCAGCTTAAGGGCCCACTCAGGGGACCCCCTCAGGGAGACTCAGCCACATCCTGTTCTTAGAATATCATTATTCACAGATTACAAAAGAAAAAACAGATATTTTGGCCTTCATCAAAACTAAAAGCTTTGTGCATCAATGGATGTACTTTCACAGAGTGAAAAGGCAAGCCACAATTTTCAGGTTGTTTAGCTTAGATTTCATTCTAAGATATTCTGCAGGCTGTCCCAAACACAGATCATTGCTTTGGTTATGGGAAATACAGAAAGCTATCTCAGGTTGGGAGGGCTGTTAGAAGGTCACCATCTTTCCTGTCTGCAGATATCATATCTTTTAAATTACCCTAGGTAGGCAGCAGTCTGTGCTTATGAAAAAGATCTCTTCATATCCCACTTCAGATGTAAGCATTTCACTGGCACGCACACATTCCCTACAGGTAACCTCCAACACTATGTTTGAAGAGCATATGCAGAACCTGCACTGTGATGATGCCCTGGCCTGACCCGCTGGGCCGCCAGTGGGGAGCTGTAAGTGGGACCACACAGGTTTCCTCTGGCTTCCTGGGCCAGAAGAGGGGGTGGCACAGGCAGCGTGCCCTCACTCCCACCCCATTGACAAGGGCCTCCCAGGAACCCCCTTCCAAGCAAGGGTCTGGAGAGAAGGTAGAGACCACAGAGTGCTTCCCTGCTGTCCCCTCCCCAGGCATGCGACCCATCCCTTCCTCACCTCTCCCAGGCCTTGTTTTCTGACCGGCCAGCAGTCTGGTGAGCCCTCCTGAGTGGGTTCTGAACATTTTCTGCCTGCCCCTCTTGCTGTGTTCCTTGTAAGTGACCGTTGTGTCCTAGAAAGTCTTCATGGATTTTCAAAGCAAGGGAAGACATGCCCATGTTACGTGGTTATAAAAATGGAATTATACTGTTTTCTTCCCACTGCCCCAGGACACTTTTAGAACTTAGCAAATTGATCGATTTCATAATTCTACTCCAGAAGTCCCCTGATCTTCAGGGGAACCCACCTGTCGCTCTTATAGCGCCATCAGTTTCAGTTGGGAAACATCTTCTGCGGAGATGTGTAGCAAACACAAGTCTTTGTGATAGACCTTAGGGGAATGGCAGTTTGTCACTCCCAGGGTGAATATTTGTCTACGCTGTTCTATTATCTAGTCACTGGTCAAAACTGTTCCTTAGCTGGATGCAGACGATTGTTTGGGGGAATGCCACAGTCCATCAGGTCAGTTAGTGGCTCATTGCTCTGTGGAATACTCCCTCCTTCGATCCATCGATCAGCTGGTTTGGTGGGTTCCAGCGGGCATACCGTTTGAGGCAGAGAGTGAAGGCACTATCCTATAGTTGAGGAAAATTCAGGCTTACAAGACTATTCCCCACATAAGCCAGCCTCAAATCCATATCTTGGGACGCCAGATACCTCACATAATTACAGAGCCAAGATAAGCAAAATCTCCAGTCTAAAATATGGGTCCAGGAGACTCTGGCATCTTACAGAGTGAGGGGAGGCCCAGACCACCGGGGAAGAAGAAGCTAGTGCTCCGTCCGTGGGACTTGGTAATGTGGTGCTTCACTTCTCCATTATCTGGCCTGGCCAATCTGCTGGCTCTGACTACAGGGGGAAAGTCTGAGAGGTGGGTATTGATGTGAAGATGAAGTTAAATGCCATTATAATATGCAGCCTATAGTCGAACTGTTTAATCTGCCATTGTTGTCCGTCACATTGCTTAGTGATGGAAAGCAATTGCATTACCAATCTATAAAGCCAGAGCTGCTCCCTGGGTGATAATTGACCAGATTGATATTTCTATTCATGGGTTTTTAAAAAGAAGGTAAAAGTGGGTTGTGTCCAAGTATAGCATTTGATTGTGTTAATAAATGTGATAATCAGGTTTTGGATGTACAACCGGATGCCTCCCATGAGTAGTAGGGTCGCCCAACCTGCTGGGTGCCTGTAACCATATAGAGCCACAAGCCATTGTCCCTAAATTGCTGCATTTGTTGTACAGGATTGTTTCATCTGTGCCCACTGGAACTATTTGTTCTAAAGTAAAGTTTTAAATGAAGAGTCGTGTAAGCAAACAATATTGTGTTTCCTTTACCCCTTCCTTACTTTCTTAAGACAGTGTTCATTAAGACCAAGGGGCTTAGTTGGTAGTGTCCCACTCCTCATCTCATGTCTTGATCTCAGGGTTGTGACTTCAAGCTCTGAGTTGGACGTGGAGCTTATTTAAAGAAGAAGAAGAAGAAGAAGAAGAAGAAGGAGGAGGAGGAGGAGGAGGAGGAGGAGGAGGAGGAAGAGGAGAAGAAGAAGGAAAAGGAAGAAGAAGAAGAAGAAGAAGAAGAAAAAAAAAGAAAGAAGAAAGAAAGAAGAAAGAAGAAAGAAAGAAAGAAAGAAAGAAAGAAAGAAAGAAAGAAAGAAAGAAAGAAAGAAAGAGCCAGTGTTCAGAATTTGAACACAATGAGGCAGGAATCCCTCAAATCACAGAGTACAGCCTCTCCAGACTGGGCTCCAAAGGTCTACCCGTGCCAGCCTATCCAGTTCTCAGTGGGGCAGCCATGGAGACTGGCCCTGCTGGGGCAAGGCCCTGCTGTGCTGCTCCGACCAGCTCCAGGGTCACTCACTCAGCTCGTGGCACCTTGACCTTTTCACATGGGTTCAGACACGTTGAGAGACTGGGGACCAGCCTCAGGGGGAAGACGCCAGGTTCAGAAGCAGGGAGGCACAGGTTGAGATCCGCCTTGCTGCTTCTAGAAGTTAGCTCCCTGCCAAGCCGCCCGGTCTGTCCTCGTCACGTCTCCTCATGCCTCCATCTGTGGAAAGCAGCTGTTGTTTCTACTGTGTGGATTTGCTGTGAGGGCTCAGGACACTTCCTGACTGCCAGGTCTCTCTGCAGACAACCATATGATACTAAGAGCAGTTATTCGCATTTAGTGTTTATTGCAACCTTCTTCCTTAGGTTTTGAATGTCTCTTTTTTTAAGATTTATTTATTTGAGAGAGAGAGCACATATACGGGGTGTCTGGTGGGGGGAAGGATTGAGAATCCCAAGCAGACTCCCTGCTGAGCGTGGAACCCGGCATGGAGCTTGATCTCAGGACCATGAGATCATGACCTGAGCTGAAATAAAGAGTGGAACACTCAACCAATCTAACCACCCAGGCACCCCAGGTTTTGAATCTTGGAAGTCCAATTATCAAAGTAGAATATAGCAAAAAAAAAAAAAAAAAAAAAAAGGAGTTATATGGGAAGAGCTGGGTCATGTGTTTGCCATTGACCTGGTGGGGTGGTGAAGTGGCCCTGCATGTGTAGGCATCACTGTTGTCAAAGACCGGCCTTGAGCGCCTGGGAGGCAGCTCCGTGTGGGGAATGGTTTGCCTATTGGCAGGTGTTGTACCCTTGTCATAGGACGGTGGTTGCTCAGAGACTTTGTTAGGAAACGCAGGCATATCTGGAGATGCCCCCTACAGCCCAGTGACACCTTTGGTGCAATCAATGGCACAGGATTCCTCCTTTTATAATAAAAAGTTCACCTTCCTGGGAGTCTGCGGGCCACCCCGCAACTGGTGCTGGCTTCCCAGGGAGGGTGCCGCCTGGCTTTTCGGGACGCTGAGGGGATGGACCGATCAGCAGCGGTGATTACCGCCCCGGACGTTCACTCTGCTCTCTTTCGTGGCCTGAGAGCTGCAGTAACGCCCACCTGACCTCAGGGCTGGCTTGAAATGCTGTGGTAACAGCTCCTTCTGATCTGTTTTCAGAATCATCTAAGAGAGCAGATGGTAAATAAGTAGGGAAAGACTTTGAAGCCGCCAGCTCGAGGCATTTCCCGTTATGCAGGGAGCACAGAGCACAGGCCTTTTCGGCAATTGATCTTCTGGCTCTATTTCTATGACTCCCATCACCATGGTATCTCAGATCCTGGCAGGCACACAGCTAAAAACAGAACCTGGGGGTGGGGGGAGTGTGCCCTTCCTGACTTCAGATCATCTGGAGTTCTGTTCTTCGGGGAACAAACTCGAAGCAGAAAACTGGCCGCTCCTTCCCCCGGGTGCCCTGAGAAGGCACCGACCTTCAGAGCTTGGGGTGGAGGCCACCGTCTGCAGTCCGTGTCTCAGCCTCCAAAGGGAGGGTGCAAGCCCATGTCATCCAGGGCCTGCCAGGGGTTGGGTTCTTGCTCGTCCACATGCATCAGGCGGCCTGAGCCAGACCAAGGGTACGAGCCCTGTCCTCTGGGAGACAGAGGGCTTCTCTGAATGCAGAGTCATGGGAAACTAGTGCTCTGGCAGCAGGTGCATAGGCAGAGCCTCCACAGAAATGTCTTGGGGTACTGGGGGGCTCCTGCAGGCATGAGTCAGGCCAAGACTTGGACCAAGTGAAGTGGTCAGGACTTCTGAGGGGAGGTGGAAGGGACCCGGACACATGTTGGGCAGCCGTCAAGGCCCTTCCTCTCAGCAAACGCTTAGGGTCTGAGGGCCGAGTGTAGGTGCCCACCATGCAGGCGGTGGGGTGCGGACGCCAGGCCAGGCAGTTTGCAGCCAGGCACGCTTTCCTCTGAGGGGTCGCCAACTAAACGTTTGCTGGCGTTTTTTACGTCTGAGAGTTCTCTGTCACATGAGGATATCTTCAGCACTACACGACGTCTTCCAGGGTGTGTGCACTCACTTAAATTCACTGTTCTCTGGTGCGCTAAGGCCCCTCTCCAGGCGAGACAGTGTCTCAGAGCTCCTTAGCGTGAACACGCGGGCATTCCTAGCTGCTCCCTGAGTGCACTCTGAGTGTCTGTGTGTTCCTCACCTTGGGCCATGTGACTGTAGGGGCACAGGTGTCTGTGATGAGGCTCCTCTGGGGCAAACCTAGTGCTGGTGGAGGAACACGATGTCCTTGTCGAGTGGAGAAAGGTCAGGGGGGTGGAGGACTCCCCAGGGCCCAGGCTCTCCAGGGCTCTGCTCTGCCCTGCCTCTCTGTCTGGCCTGGGATGTGGCTAACCCAGACACTTCCATCGTGAACTTCGGGCCTCCAGACTGTGAGACAGGAAACTGCCATTTTTTTTTTAATTTTTTATTTATTTATGATAGTCACAGAGAGAGAGAGAGGCGCAGAGACACAGGCAGAGGGAGAAGCAGACTCCATGCACCGGGAGCCTGACGTGGGATTCGATCCCGGGTCTCCAGGATCGCGCCCTGGGCCAAAGGCAGGCGCCAAACCGCTGCGCCACCCAGGGATCCCAAACTGCCATTGTTTAAGCCAGGCCCACATGCGCAATGTTTTTAGGGCGGGAAGCTAATATACCATTAAATTCAGTGGCACAAACCAGATTGGCACTGAGCCCGTTGGCTCCTGGGTCACTTGGAAGAGCATCTCATGGATTCTTCACAAATATGCTTCAGAAATGTATGAGGATATGTTGTTGCCGTCTCCGGGAGGAAGAGCCATGTCTAAGTGGGACGCCTTCCGGGTCTGAGCAGGGTCTAGCACGTGGGACAGGGTATCTGGGACTGTGCGTGGAGATCCAGGGAGCTGTGCCCGAGGAAAGCACAAGGCAGACCCAGGAAGCTTCCCATACATAATGATCAAGCTGGTTGTCTTTATTTCTTCTTTAAATTTCTGATCTTTCATCACCGTAGATATATCCCGTAGGATGGCTTTTCAACAAATTTGGCTATTTTCCTGCCTTTTATTCTGGCTATGTTCAAGTGCTCAGCTATGATCACTTTCAGTTCCATTGCTTGGAAAACCCTGATAATTAGATTTAAATCATAAAATATGCTAATGAATGCAGATAGTAGCAGGATAAAAATTTCAAAGGCAACTTAATGTATTCTTCCCCTCGGCAGAAACAAAACAGAGCTGTTTGGATAATAGGCTATCTGCTGTTGTAAGATCCAGGGAGGTCACAGAAAAGGAGCCCAAGAACCACCAGGGGCTGTGCCTAAGAACCTAGGGCCGGATTACTGTTATAGTTAACAAGCAATTATCCTTCAGTTCTTAAAAATGCTTTCCGAATGTGTCCCATGCCATGTGCAGGTGCCATTCTGTGCTGCTAAATCTTTCATTACTGCACGTTTGTGGGGTGTCTGTTCTCTGGAGAACACCTTTCAGATGTTTTGGGGTGTCTTAGAGTCTCCAGCACGGCCCTACTCTCGGGGCAGTCGACAATGGACACACAAATGCTGCTGTCAGTTTACATGGGACCCCTGCCCACCTGGGCTGGCGGGGAGTGTGGGCAGAGGGGAGGGCAGGTGACCCACAGAGCAGATCATCTTCACCCAGAGGAGTGGACATCAGCCCCTCTGGGTGGCCTCAGCAGCTGCACTGAGGCCCTGCCTGGTGATCAGGCAGGAGGAGGTGCACGTTTGGAGGTTTCTGGATGGTGGCGTTAGGAAGAAGAGGGGATGTGTTCACCACTGCTTGTGCAGCACTGAGAAGGGCCTAGAACCTTTGTGAGGAGACAGGTGGGTAGGTGTTGCTGACGGAAGCCAGGGTCACTTGTGCTCTGTGATATCTGAGGACAACGTGGCACTGCATGAGAACGAGCTCGTAAAGGTGGTGGCAAGGATGAAGCCAGTATCAGGAGGGACTGGGAGTGGACACACTCCAATGCCCTTGGCCTGCCGCCAGTGCGGGTGGGCAGACGCCTGGCCAGCTTGTGCAGGGTGCTGGTGGGAGCTGGCCCTTCTGTGTTCCAGTTTGCTGTCCTCAGGAGGCCACTGGGTCCCAAGGGAAGTGGGGAGATGGGTCAGCCGTGCAGCCCTGCAGCCGGCCCGTCCTTTCACAAAGATATAAATAGGGCCAGTCTAACACTTCTAAACAGAGAAAGATATTCATGAAATTTAAGCCAGAGACTCAAGCAGCTCACACATGCAGGAGGTCTGCCCTGACCACACTGTAAAATCTCATCGCCCCTACCCCAGCCGCCTTCAGTTTCCCTGCCTGTGACATTCTCTAGCAGATGTGTGTTCTTTATCCAACAGAGAATACAAAATATAGAGAATGTACTCTTATTCCAGCTTCTTCCCCATCCCTGCCTGTTAAAGCATAGGTCCACGACGCATGGATGCTTTGCTTTGCATTGAGGGGCCCGGGTGCTCAGAGAGGGCCTGCCATGTAGTACAAGCCCAGAGCGTGCTGTTGAGTGAATGGCTGGAGACAGAGGTTGTGTTGTGTTGCAGATGGACCGTGCATTACGTGGGACACTGGGACAGAGATGCAGAGGCCTGTGGGAGAGCTGAAGAGAGGTTTGGCTCTGATCCTGTCAAATTGGAATTCAGGATCAAAGGAACAAACACTGCTTGTCTTGTTTCCTATTTATTGGGTAAACATTTCCCAATACATAGCTCTGTTTCTGGAGAAGCTAAGCACATTGCTAAGAACCGTCAGCTGGCTACTAGGATCACTGACACATCGACATCTAAATCAGCCAATGATAGCTTAGAGCAGTGAATCAGCCCTGGACAGTCTCCCTTCCAGAGCCCTTTTGTTGGCTTATGTTCAGATTGTCTATTGCTTGTCTAACCAGAAGGGAAGAGTTCAGACAGTCACTTGCACTAATAGATGAGCAGGGACTTTATTTAGTCTTTTCTTGCTTTCGATAAAAAATTGGTAATATCATTTTGATGTGCTAATGTTCCCACTTCATACGTTTTCTTTTCTTCCTTTAATGAAAACAGTCTGATTTCACTATGCCATGTACTTTGTAGACATGTGATAACCATCACATGACTGTATGCTTCCAGAGGGCAAGCAGACTGGCTCACCCACTCCTTGGGATGCCTGATGTGCCAGGAGCACCAGGGTGAGTGAACAAGCAAGCCACAGGGGTGTCAGATATGTTCTGGAATCCACAACAATTGCTCCTGTGGTCTGTACAGTTCACTTCTTCCCTTCAGTTTGTTATATTTCTTTCCGTTCCGCCTCCTGATCAATTCATAGTCCACAAAACCACTTTTTATCATGCTGTAAAATGGAAAAAGATTTCTTTTCAAGCATCACTGCGATTGTTTTGAAATGCCATTCTGTCTCTCTGTTAAGATTTAATTATCTGTTGCAAATAGCATCTGTGAATTAATGTTGCCCAACTCATTTTGGAATAGAAATGATCAAATATTTGGTAGCCAGAAAGCCAAGTGGGGATAGATACACCAAACACAAAGCTTTCTGCTATGGCTCACATTAAACAAAACAACATACAGAAATCACAGAGGAAGAAAGGAGACACACCAGCTGAGATACACAGTGATTGTTGCTCTGGGGGACCTCACTAGCTCCATATGTTTTTCATCAGCACTGCCTCATGGGAGACATATATGCATGAACACACATGCACACACATGCTTACACACACATGTGCACATGCTCACACACATGCACAATGCTTATACACACATGCTCACACATGCACACATGCTTGCATACACATACATGCACATGTGCTCACAAATGCACAATGCTCACATACACATACATGCATATGTGCTCAAATGCTCATGTACATGCACATGCTCACCTACATGCACTTATGCGCAATGCTCACACATATCCACATGCTCACATACATGAACACATGCACACATGCTAACATATACACACATGCTCACACATGCACATGTGCTCACACACCCACATGCAAACACACATGCTCACATACAGGGACACATGCTCACATACACAAACATGCACACATGCACATATGCTCACATGCTCACACACATGCACTTGCATGCACTCGTACACATAAACTCACACATGCTCACATATGCAAACACATGCACACATGCTTACATACATGCTCACACACACGTGCACACACACGTGCACACAGTCTGGCCTAGGGAACTTGCGCAGGCACCTGAAAACCAACTTTAAATGTCACTTCCCGCTGCAGCGGCCATCTCTCGAGATTTACTCCCACACAGTCAGCTTTTCCAAACCCAACCGTGCTCATCTCCATTTTGAGGAAATATTTGAATTCTCCCCAGCTGTTCAGCACCTCTCCTTTGAAGTGATATTGATGAGCACCCGGGCTGTGCTGCCTGGCCTGGAAGTTTCTCAGCTCACGCGAAGTGTGAGTGTCTCCAGCAGCGCGGCGGGTGGAGCACGCTGCCTGCACCGGCCTCCTGGATCCGACGCTGCCTGTGAGTGAGTGCTGCCTCATTAGGGGTAATGCCTCTTCTGTCATGGGTATTCTACTGGAGGTGCTCCATCTCCAAATATGTTTTTTTCCCATATCCACATGTCAATCAGCCGCTTGTCTAACGCTAGAAAATGATAGTCGGGAGAATTGAAATTGCTAACAGTTTTAACACCAAAATTTAACTATTCAAGGTTCAGAATGACGGCAGAATAAATAGTGGCTTTCGGAATTGGGCCGCATTGCCAAGGCAAGTCTCCAAATTATTCTAATCTAATCTCCTCCAAAGCTGCAGAAAACACTCAAAGTCTGTTTATCCTGAGTGAGTTGAAACCCAAGGTTTCCTGCCGCAGGCCATGTTGGCCTCGCAAACTTAATCCTCAGTTTTAATTTTTCTGAGCTCATGTTTGCTAGCACGTTGAACGCTTCCATTTTCCCTGGCTTGTTCTCCTGGATTGCTGGGCGGTCTGCACGTGTGGGAACAAGATGCAGGGGAAGGCAGGCAGGATCCCAGGCAGGAGTCGTTCACGGGCTATGGCATTAGGCCGACCTCCCCATTCTTTTCAATGTTTGGTGGCTCCAGACAGCAGGGACGGCCATCTCAATCTGGTCCTTAGATGGTTGAGAGAAAGCAGGGGTCAGACGCTTGGCTTTGCATCTTGGGACATAGTGGGGCCATTGTAGTCAGATGAAATAGGCTGGGAGAGGGTAAGAGTGGGCTGGTGCTTTGAAGGGAGACCTAGCTGCGAGTCCAGTGGGAAGGTGGCACCCCAGCTCCAAAGCATGTCCACAAAGGCCCAGGCAGGACACAGGGTCTGTGAGGCCAGCGTTCCAACAGGTGGGGAGGGGTACCGGGTAACAGTTCAGGGACGGGATGGGCTGCAGCACCGGGCTGGCCAGGTTGCAGTACTCTGGGGAGCTGCTGGACCCCACAGATGGGGCAAGCAGAGACTTGGGGTCACCGGTCCCAGGATGAAGTGCAGGGAGGCTCGAGAAACCAAGGCCAGTAGGACCTGGAGCCAGAGCCACTGGTAATGCAGTTAGGATGCCAGTCCTAGGCCCTCAACCCTGCTCAGGCTGGCCTGGCTCCTGGGTGCCATGGGGCTGGACACCTTAAAGGGGAGTCAGGGAACCCAGTTTTGAGAGGAGGAGAGGGGGTGGCACTGAGATCCAGATGGAGCCCTGGAGAGGTGAGCGCCCTGCTTTTGTGTGCGGGGGCAGGAGAGGAGGGGGCCGGTGTGGATGAGTGAGCTCCTTAGAGCAAGGCTGAGAGAGCACACTGTGCAGGCTCCCAGGGGTCCACAGACTGAGGGAGAGGAGAGATGGCCATGTGAGTTTTGTGGGAGGGGGTGGCAGCAACAGGTTACCTCGTCAGCTTCGGGCAGGAGCCACCAGGGACTTCAGAAGCACGACCAACTGAGGGTCAATTGGAAGGAGGAGACAGAGGCAAGCCAGGTGTGTGGAGGTGGCAGCAGAGCCAGGTCCCATTGTGTCAGACAGAAGACAGAGGCCAGATGTGCCCCATGTCTGATCCTTCTGGAGTTTGGTCTTTTCCATCCGACGAACCAGTGCAAGAGTCAGCTCTCATCTCCCCAGCCTTAGACTTCTGGATGGGAACCCAGGTGTGTGGGGCTGGGGGGAGGGCCTGGGTTCCATATTCACCGGGTTCTCCAGGCTGCAGATCCTCCCCAGTGCCGGGACCACCTGCTGTAGTGGAATTGGATCCTCGTTGTGCACAACCTGTTAGCTCGGTTTGCTCCCTCCAGTGCAGAAGACCGAAATGCCAGGAAGCCTCCAGCACCCTCAGCTCTGCCCTTGCCCATTTCATGGCCTCTCCCAGGTCCGTCAAGGTGGAGGAGGCTATGGGGAGGGCTCCATCGGCTTCGCCCCTTGAATGCTGCCAGAAGCACAGGACTGGATCTTTGGGCAAAGTATTATTTTGTAAGAAGTTTCTTTCTGGAAAGCCGCCAGCCTCCCTCCTCAATGGATTGATTGCACTAGGGAGGTGGTTGCAGTGAATTTTCACTCTTTCATATGCAAGTCTTAAAAGAAGGAGGTGAAGTAGGTGAGTAGAAGAAAGGAAGAGGAGGGAGGAGGAAAACGCAGTAAGAGCTCGAAGGTGCCAGAGCTGACAGGTGCCAAGTGATCAGCAGCAGAAACAGAGCCACCTCCCAGATGTGGTGGTAAACCCACCGCAGGTCATGTCCTGCCTTTGAGAGAGGGCAGGTTCCCCAGTGGCATGTCACTGGTGACAGTGCTTCATGGATTATATGTATCATTTGTCCCTTTGCTGGGTGGTCAACACAGACAGATTTTGTGTTATGCTCTGACTTTCTGGGTCAGAAAGTGTCAGAGAATCAAGGAGGGTGGCCAGGCCCCGTGCCTTTCTGAAGGAGCCCTTCCAGGGCCTGGGAGTAGGACAGTGATGAGGGTGGCCCCACCAGCTGGGGCTCAGAAGGGTGTGGAAGGCCATGTGTCAGGGACAGTCCCCCGCCTGGCCTTCAAGAGCTTACCTCCTACCCCCGCGCCTCCTTCGGTGTGCACTCAGGTCTGTGTGTCCTGCTTACCTCTCGTGGGAGCACTGTCCTCAGGGGCCTGGAGCCTCCCCACCTCGAAGAGACAGGCGTGGACACAGGTCACTCCACCAAAGACAAATCAGACAAAAATGGTGGCCACATCTCCCTGACATTCGCAGCTGATAAGTATCAATATCTGGAAAAGGGCGTGATTTGTGTACAAATGAAACACAGATCAAAGATTCATCACATCCCTAATGAGCTGCTCGCTCATTCTTCTCTTTTCCTCAGAAACAGGCTCCCCTGCCTGACCCTGACCTTCTGCAATAATTAAGCTCTTTGTGAGGGTCTGTGGCCCAGACACCCTCTGATTTCCCTCCTTCATTTCCAGGACACACCTTCTCAGGACAGAGCCGTTTGAGCTAAACATACGGACTCCCGTGTGGTCTCATCTGCCACACACGTGGAGATGCTGCCAATCTCCTCAACTGTGTTTTTGGTTCCCAACCCCAAGCCCCTGAGTCTTGTGTCTTTGAACCACCAATAGCAGTTCCGGTGCCAGGCTCTGACCACTGATTGCCACTCTGAGCCCTGCTCGCAGCCCCCGTGGGCCCCGTCATTATTCTGGCCAAATGCCCTTTCACAGTTTTTAGCCCTAATCTCGTTATCTGTCATTTTTCTGTCCCTAATGCATTCACCACTTGTCCTTCGCGGAGCCATCCCCGGCAAGTGACACTGCCTTCCCACCCCCGTGTTGGAGGCCTGGCTAGGGAATCTCATTAGCAGACATTCTTGCCGTGCCGCACATCTTTCTCTGGGGACTGAACTGGCCCCATCCTGCCCTTCTGTCACCCCCAGCAGCAGTAGCGCATTTCTAGAGTCTGCTTTTCTTTCTGGTTGGACAATCTGACTTCCCCGCATCATCCACATCAGGCACCAGCAAGCCACTTCTGGCAAAGGGATTTAGGATGCCTCTGGTGGGCCTCCTCACTATAACCTCTTTATTCTTTCATTTCTTTGTAAAAACCAACAAAAAACACGTATTAGCAATATTCTGCATAATAAAGCACTCAAAAAGACTGTCTTGGAGCTCATTTCCACTGTCCACTACTTCTTACCAGTGGGTGAAGAAGTTCTGTTTCCTTAAGAAGACTATTAGCTACAGCTAGAGATTGTAGTGAGGAGATACTGCAGGACTCAGCTCCAGTGTGTTGCTGTGATGTGCTTTGTGTGTGTGTTCGGAGTACACTATCTTATCTCATTTCTATCTGCTAGGAAATAAATAAATAAATAAATAAATAAATAAATAAATAAATAAAACCCATGATCCTTATCTTTCTCATAAAGCCCTTAATATAACATTTATTTCCTAATTAATTCTGAAAGCGGCACGTTTCGGCTTCCCTGGTCTTTCCCTGCAGGATCTGGGGATGGATGTTACCTGAGCCTCACTTAACCATCAGTTGCCCAACACTCATTTCCTCATCACCCACGTTGACATGGCTCTGATTTCGTACTGCTGCTGCTCCTCCTTTGGGACATATGTGCATTGCCATCATCTGCTCCAGCCCCTTTTGTAAATGATGAGAGAAAATATTAATTGATTTTTTTAGGAATTAATTATGATTGCCATGTTTTGGAATCCCTAATGTCTCTTGGTGACCTCTGGCTCTGTAAAGATCGCATTGAGTCACATAATCTCTCTTAATATTTCATGGAGCCTTCCTGTCATTTCTGAGCATGACTTCCTCACCTACTTTTTTGTAACTTTAAAATTCATTATGAGTTTTGCAATCTGCTCTGCCCTGGTCCTTTTTATCTTACAGGATTTCTGCTTTAGCATTCATTGCTTTTATCCTGCCTTCTTCTCTGTCATAACAATACTTAGCAGTTACATAGTGCACATCTTCAAAGTGCTGCACAAAGTTATGAAGGCGTAAACTGTCTTGTCCTCATGGGCCCTCTTGGATCAGCTAGCAGAGGCCCAGACGCTCATGGCCTCAGAGGTCCGGGCAAGGTCCCCAGGGGCCCCACCAGCCTCTCTGACCTCCCAGTTAATTCCACATTCAGGGGCCTTCTCTATGAGGGAAGGAAGAGAGCCATATCCTTTAGAGCAACCACAGAGCACACTTACATAGCTCAC
Source organism: Canis lupus baileyi (assembly GCF_048164855.1). Taxonomy (NCBI): domain Eukaryota; kingdom Metazoa; phylum Chordata; class Mammalia; order Carnivora; family Canidae; genus Canis; species Canis lupus. Next base: position 1,767,860 of record NC_132854.1, on the reverse strand, counting down.
CCTATTAAAACTGTAATCGATTTCTAAAACCTACACTATAGCACTGTTAGTAGGAAACATGGCACATCTAATGTGTAAGATGATGGAAAACTGGGGCCATTCACTTAAATATGTAATTTGGTTACCGTCCGCAGTGAAATATCGGTGGGAAGTGGGCTTCCTGGAAGTGCTCAGCCCTGAGGGTCAGTGGGCAGGTGGCGTTTGCACGGTGACCAAGTGACGTGTAGTTAACACCACCCTCGTCTGAAGCAGCGCTATGGCTGACCCCCTGTGATAGTCTGAGTTGTGATCATAGGGGGAGATGCTGTAAGACTCACCCGGTCACTTTTCCCATAAAAGCAGCAAAGGCACCATCATAGAGATGGAGAATTAAGAAGAGATTGTTATTTGGGGCTCCTCCAGTTGGTGCTTTCTGTAGAGGAACTCCATCTCAAATAAACACCACATCATCTCGGGGTAATCCTCTGACATTCCCACCCAAAGACTGTCTCACCAGCCCCAGTCCCAGGACCATGTTCTCCTCATCTCCGTTTCTAACTTACAGTTTTGAATGTAAGTATAAATATATAACCAAGCTTTGGAGAAAACAGTTTCCAGTGGCTGCTCTTACTAACACCTCTTGAGCTATATTTAAAAAAAGAAAGAAAGAAAGAAAGAAAGAAAGAAAGAAAGAAAGAAAGAAAGAAAGAAAGAAAGAAAGAAAGAAAAATAGTTTACTTAGTAGTAATCCATTCATTGAAACTTTAGTTTGTTGGGAGCATTTACTCATATGTAGAGTACAATAATGTTGATAAACATATTGATAACTCTGAGGCATGGCACATTCTGAACAGCCTTCTGAATCAAATATTTTAAATTAAGTCTAGATTAATTTTCATAAACAGTATCTTTATTCTAACAACTTGGAAATTAACAGTTCAGTTATAGTGCATATATAGTGATTTTTATTAACCAAATTTCCTATACGCTTGGCATGCCACAAATGTTCACTGCATATATTAGACAAATAAATAGAGTAATACTTTTCTAACTTAAATATCTATTATACGAGGCTTTTGACTATTTCAGGGAAACTGATAAAATGGTAATATATAGGGTTCAGGAGTTACTCCTTATCAAGATGATCACATCTGGATATCATAATGATTTTGCAGCCCTGGAAAGTCACATACTTTGTGGAATCCACAACCAGATGAATCATTGCATGGGACCTGTAATTAAATCACTTATAAAGGCTATAAGTGCATGGCAAAGTTTATTGATTTCCTTGAAAATAATAATGTCTTGACCTTGCCACTGTTCAAATGGGATTAAATAATTCTTCCCCGTGGGGCCATGATGAAAGCAGGCAGGCTTCCTTCTGTTACATGATTCTGCTGAGACTTTACTCCAGGATACTAACTGACCCTATTATGTGCTGGACACACAAGGAATGATGTTGAGACATTCTTTTCCAGTTAATCCTGATTGGAATATGATTATCTTTTCCTGAGGATTTAGCTCTAGAGATGTGATACAGCCTCAAAGTCCAGCCTCAGTTACTCTTCCCCTTACAGTGACCCAGTGCCCAGTTGTACTAATGGGCAAGACCAGACACTATGCTTCTGTGGTACTGAACGGTGCTGTTCTCAGAGCGCATGTGCTGGCATGCATGTGCAGGGGGTGTGCAGCAGGTGTTGGTGCACGCGTGGAGGGAAAGCAGAAATCGAGGCAGTTCTCCAGCCCTGCAGTGAAGACAGAGAAAAGCGTTGCAGGATCTTGCTAATGAACATGCGATTACCTATGGGGAGAAGTCCTCTTACAGAAAGGAAGAGAGTCCTGGGAAACCATGTGACAATAGAACTAAGGGGTCAGGGAAGGCTTTTTTGGAAGATGGAGAACTTCATCCAAAATCATGAGTGAATAGGAATCAACATGTCAAGTTAACTATAGAGCGCATCCCTCTGCGTGTATGTGCATGCGAGCAGGGCACGTGGGGCTGTGCACTGTGTATGTGTGTGTCTGTTGTGTGTCTCTATATGTGCACACGTGTATTTGCGCACGTGCGTGGAGGTTCGTGTGTCTGTGTGCGCACACTGGCGTGTGGGCAGCTGGGCTGCAGTCTGGACAGGGCAGAGTGGGCACGAAGGCTCTGGTGTGAGGTGGCGACTTGCTTCCCTGCAGCGGAGGCGGGCCAGTGTAGCCGGCCTGGAAGGCGGCGTGGGGCGGCGGCCAGGCCAGAGGCCGGTGCTGGCTTCAGGCGCCCCGAGGGTGTGCTGGCCGCCGCGTGGGCCAGGGCGCGGGTGTCAGGCTCGCCCCTGTCAGGTCAGTCTGGGGTCAGGGAGGAGAGCTGGGAGGAGGGCTCTGACGGAGAGCAAAGTGCCCGAAGGTGAGCATCTCCCAGGCAAGTACGCGGACGCGGGCTCCTGCACACGGAAGCGTGCGGCGCGCCCATCTGGTTACAGAGGAGCCAGTGCAGCTGGCGCCAGGCTGGGGCCCACGGACCCAGGGGCCCCAGTGGCCAAGCCCTTGTGCTCCGCCCTCCAAAGCACTGCCCCTTGTGTTGTGCACGCATCTGTGGTGCCAGCCCCTTCCCACTGCCCTCTCAGCGCCACTCACAAAAGCAGCCGAGGTCGCAGACATCAGAGCATCCACGAGGTTGAGGCAGGGCGGTCCCCAGGCACCTGTTCCCGTCGCTGACTTCACGGAGGCCTTTCTCGCAGGTGTCGTCTAGCTGCATAACAAGCTATCGCGGATGGAGAGGCTTAAAACAACAGAACCGCATTCTCTCACAGTCTGGAGACCCGAACTCAGAAATCAAGGTGTCGGCAGGGCTGGTTGCTCCTTGGGGGGCTCAGGGAGCTGCCCCAGGCTCTCTGGCTTCTGGTGACCACTGCAGTCTTTGGTGCTCCTTGGCTTCTTAGAGACATCGTCCCGTTCTTTGCCTCTGTTGTCCCATGGTCACTGGCTCCTGCGTCTGTCTCTGTGTCTCTTCTTCAAAGGACAGCAGTCTTATTGGATTAGGGGCCCTCTCTACCCCAGTGTGACCTCACCTTAACTAACCGCATCTGCAGAGGCCCTTTATTCCAATAAGGTCACATTCTCAGGTTCCGGGGGTTAGGACTTCTACATGTCCTTTGGGAGACAGGATTCAGCCCATAACAGCTGGCTTTCAGTTCAGCTGCTAGAACTTGTGCACCCAGATCCCAGAGCTAGGACCTTTTACTGAGACACTCTGGGAAGACATAGAAAAGAAGATAGCTGTTGCCCTTGAAAAGCCTGAAATCCCAGTCCCGACTTCACGTTCTTCCTTCATAAACACTGTGGGGCTGTGATCCGTTAGGATACCTGTATCTGAATATGGCTTTATTGCTGCTGCCTAGAGATGACTTATTAGAATATTTTGACCACAAAAACCTCATGTGGGGCCCACAAAGCACAGAGGTCCTTCTCTCCAGAGCTGGCTTCCTTACATGTGACTTCTGGACACCCGGAGGTCTGTGGAAATTGAGCTATGGCTGCTTACTGCTGTGTGCCTGTTGCTGCCAGAATTCTAGATACAGGCATTGGCCCTCCTCACTGAGCCTCCTGCGGTCCCAGCTGCACTGCTCATACTCACAAATCCAGGGGGATCAAAATTGGGACCTGCTCCAGGATTTATCCCACACCACGGAGTCTGCAACCCACTCTGGGAAACACAAAGACTACTATGGCTTGACATCTTGTGCTCCTTCTTCCATGTAACTGGCAGGTGCTTTTCACACACCACCCCATTACATGCCAGTATCCCCACATTGCACCTGTCATTGGCACAATAGTCAAAGGAGGTCACTAAGAGGGTCAGTAAATGGAGAGTTCATCAAAATAGGGTCCAACACACCACCGACATGGTCCCCTGTGCCCAGAGTCTCTCCAGTCAGAGTGCCACCAACGATACCTTGTTACTCCTGAGTCAACGGTCAAAATATGCAGCAGTTAGTACAAGCTTTGTCACCATCTGCATGGGAAGCAGCCCCCTTCTCTGCCCCTCAGTTTTATAATTCACGAAGGGAAAGGAATGGTTCCAAGCTTACCGTCCATGGTCACAGGTATGCTGAAACAGTGCCTCTCCCTCCCCAGCCCTGGGGCCTCCAGCAGCTGTGGCAGTAGCTGGGAATCACGGCCACATAACCCAGCATGCCACGCAAATATTGTCATCTCTCGTGCAGCAGCCTGCAAAGTGAAGCCGTCGAGTACAGGATATTAGGGTCCTTTGAAATGAATGCCTTTTATATCCTTCCCAGTTCAGTTCTCCAAGGCCTGATCCAAGCCCTGCACAGTGTTGTGAGGCCTTCCCATTTGATCCCCAGCCATTCCACGAACAGCTATCCCAGATCAGATACATACCAGGTCCTGCTCTAGTCACAGAGGAAACTGGGGTACCCCCAGGCCCTTAAGAGCTCTGCCCCTGGGGATTGACACAGACATACACACAGATGATTAGCCATGGGATCGGTGAGGTGGCTGGGGAGGAGGGCAAGGCAGCTGAGAGCAGCCCTGGAGGGGCAGGGCCGCTTCTCTCAACGGGATGAGCAGGGGAGGCCTCCTGAGGAGCTGACCTTTGACTTGGGCAGAAAACACCAGCATGGTGCGCACTGAGGCAAGAGTGCTGGCAGGACACATGGCGAGTCAAATGTTCTGAGGCAACGGAGGGCTGCCAGGGAATGGAAACGAGGCCACTAGCTTCCTCTGGTGATTAAACTCAACAGCAAAGAAACAAACAATCCAATCATGAAATGGGCAAAAGACATGAAGAGAAATCTCACAGAGGAAGACACAGACATGGCCAACATGCACATGAGAAAATGCTCCGCATCACTGGCCCTCAGGGAGATAAAAATCAAAACCCCAATGAGATACCACCTCACCCCAGTGAGAATGGGGAAAATTAACAAGGCAGGAAACAACCAATGTTGGAGAGGATGTGGAGAAGGGGAACCCTCTTGCACTGTTGGTGGGAATGTGAACTGGTGCAGCCACTCTGGAAAACTGTGTGGAGGCTCCTCAAAGAGTTAAAAATAGACCTGCCCTAGACCCAGTAATTACACTGCTGGGGATTTACCCCAAAGATTCAGATGCAATGAAACGGAGGGACACCAGCACCCCGATGTTTCTAGCAGCAATGGCCACGATAGCCAAACTGTGGAAGGAGCCTCGGTGTCCATCGAAAGATGAATGGATAAAGAAGATGTGGTCTATGTATACAATGGAATATTCCTCAGCCATTAGAAATGACAAATACCCACCATTTGCTTCAACGTGGATGGAACTGGAGGGTATTATGCTGAGTGAAGTAAGTCAATCGGAGAAGGACAAACAGTGTATGTTCTCATTCATTTGGGGAATATGAACAATAGTGAAAGGGAATATAAGGAAAGGGAGAGAAAATGAGTGGGAAATATCAGTGAGGGAGACAGAACATGAAAGACCCCTAACTCTGGGAAATGAACAAGGGGTGGTGGAAAGGGAGGTGGGTGGGGGGTTGGGGTGACTGACTGGGTGACGGGCACTGAGGGGGACACTTGACGGGATGAGCACTGGGTGTTATGCTATATGTTGGCAAGTTGAACTCCAATAAAAAAATAAAAATAAAACCTCTTGACCCTCTCCTGGTTGAAGACTGACTTGGGGGATGGATCGAGCACATTTTCCCCTGTGCTGGAACAGGAACAATGCAATCCATGTCTGATACCCACTAACCATTTGCCACACACACTGTGGGAGATCAGGGAACTGCCACGATTAACCATGTATGCATAACCTGCTCATTTATTCAGGTCAGGTACTCATTTGAAGCATTCTGTCCAAAAGGAAAGCATTGTTATATTACTGAGTAAATAATGTGCTCAGAAATGGGATTTTGAAATACAGAATTGAGATTGACAGTAATAATTTGTATTTGTGGACTATTTTTCTGCCTTTGACCTCAGAATTTTTCTCAACATAGTATGAAAGCATGGATATGTTTTACACACTCTCATGGCAACCCTGCAAGGCAAAGTGGCTAATAATAGTAATAGTAAAAGTAATAGCAGTTAATATTTACTGAATCCTGACTACAGAAGGTCATGCACATGCCTAAGGCAATAAATACCCATTTATTTATTAATATACTCTAGGTAAAATAACTATGACATATATATATTATGTTAGGTAATATGCTTTGCTTACATTCAGCAAAGATTTATTGAGCACCTAGTATGTACCAGGAACTGCTATGGGATGAGGAGATAGAATAGTGAACAAAATAGGCAAAATCTCTGCTCTGTCCTATGGTGGGGATGCAGGCAAGCACTAGTGAGCCCTCTGGGAGTCCTGTGGCGGGGACACAGGAAGTACAAGCGGACTACTCGTCTTATCGTGGGGACACAGGAAAAGGCTCCCCTCCAGCCTTTTTCCAAGGCCATCATCTTAGAAGTGGAATCATATGGCCCAAGGGTTCAGAATAAGTACTTGGAGGCACACAGGCTTGTTCTACCCATTCTCTGTGGCGTAGAAGCAGCACAGGACTTTGGATGTGACAGGAAGGACATATTTCCAGGGTGCAGCCATCTCAGACAACCACAGACAAGTTTCAGAATTGAAACCAAGCAGTGTCTCTTCCTAGGGAAAGTCTATCTGCCCTCCCCTGGGACAGGCAGCCTCATGGCCTGGGAATGTCTTCTTGTGAGACAATTTACAGGCATTCCAGTTTTCTTTCCTGATTAAACCTGGTAGTCAGCCACCCAGAAGAAAGCCCAGCCTCCTGTCTCTCAGAGGAACTTCAAGGAATCCTGCTGCAGTAATGGACTACAGAGCTGGTTAGCAGCAAAGTCATGAGACTGTAGCGAGTAAGTGGCTAAGTGCCCTCAGCAGTGTGCTGGGCCATAAGCCCCTTACGGGCATTCCCACACCTACCTGGGAGCTGTCTGCGGTGGGGTCGAGGATTCCCTGATGGATTCTTCTCTTTGGCGGCTGTCTTCCTAGATCCACTCATTATCAGCACATGCAAGGTACCCTAAAACTAAATAGCCATCCCCCAAATTTAGTAGCTTGAAACAGTAATCATCCATTTAGCTCACAGTTCTGTAGTCTGGTAAGTTAGATGGGCTTTGGCTGGAAACCTTGGGCCTTTCCTAGCCAAACGAACTCCACTGTCATCAGTTGGGTACTGCTGTGCTTGCTCTGAACTTTGTTTTTCGTATCAGTTGTCCAAACATTTTTTGGTTGGTCACTGTGGGATGCACCGTGTTCTTAACCCAGGGCTTCCCAGTTGAAGGGGATAAATACATGGAAATTGGTACGATGTGCATGTGGCTTATGGCATAAAAGCACATTGAACAAACACTATGGAGAAATTCTAGAAGGAGCTGTCCCTTTTGCCTGTGGTCATCAGAGAGAATTTGTCAAAGGAGGTGCCTTATAACTGAGTTTCAAGGTTATGTAGGAGTTTGAAGGTAGTTAAGAGTTGGCAAGTATTTCTAGTTAGAAAAGTGAGTGGAAGTGTTTGAAACTACAGTTTGGCATGTTTAAGACATGGCACATACATGGACGCAGAAGCTAGGGAGGTCATTTAATATTTGAATTGCATACAAAATTAGGTGAAAATAGGAAACATACCCAAACATAATAAAAATTATTTTTAATGCAATCTGACATCAATTCAGTATGATTGCTAAGCAACATGAATGGTATAAAAAAGGTAAGATCACATTTCTGTATTAAATAATAGCCATAAACATAATTTATTGAATGATTATTCTATACCAAGAACTTGTCTGCTGCTCTGCATGTGTTCTTCGTCACAACTCTAGGAGATACACACTGTCATCCCTGATCCACAGATGAGGAAGCCAAGGCTCACAGAGGCCAATTCATTTTCCATGGTCACAGAAGAAATAACACAGTCGAGATTTGAACCAAAGTCTTCCAGCTCTGGAACCAAGGCAGTTCCCCACCAGGATATAACATCTACACCATAGCAGATAAGACAAATGCGTGTCTCCAGTGCAACCATAGAGGGACAAACGCTGTTTCTCGCCAAGGCCAGAGGGACCACCAACATATGCTGAGGGCAAGGAGGGAGATGGAGACGACGCCAAGCCTCTCTAGAGCATGTGTGCTGGCTTTTCTCTGGGTTATTATTTTAGAATCATGATCTGTTTTGTTAGTATTGATAGGTTTTCCCAGAGCCACATCTGAGGCATCAAAACAATGAATAGACGCCTCTATATAAATTAAACTGTACTTTTTCAAGTGGCAACGTGTGCATGGGTCTGTGTATGTTTTTTGGGGGGTACTTGTCTGGCTGTGTTTGGTTGGAACTTAATAAAAAATGATCCCAGACATCAGCTTGTCTGGGGACTGGGGATGAAGAACATTTGCAGATCTTTCTGATTGTTTTTCTTGTTGTTGAAACATTGGGTGGTAGTTGGTAAAGTGCCAGCTGGCAGATACAGTAGACATCTCTCTGTCCCTGCCTCCTGGTTCAGCAACTTGTAGAGCTTCCGTAGCTAGATTAATTAGTGAGCATCTGATAAAATGAGAGGCAACATATTTCTTGTTTCGGAGGTGTCACAATTATGTTAAGTTGTTATTCTGTATCCCAGAATGAGCATATGATGCAGAGCTACATCATTATTGTGTGTCACTGCAAGACAAGAGAAGGGGTCTGCGAACCCGGGCAGCTTGTCCCAGCCCGTCCAGAGGCTGGAATTTGTTCAGGAGCTTTGATGACAAGCAGTGTTGGAGAGCATTGTGTGTGACAGGGTCTTTAAGCTAGCGTGCATTGACCAAGTGGGCTGCTTGGAGGAGGATGAATCCCAACATCTGGAATGATGTTGGCTCCTATAGGTCATCCAGACATGACATAAATGTCTAGGCAGTATAATTAGTGAGGCTGCACCTTCTAGATTCAGTTGTGGCGCTCCCATGGTGAGAGGAATGGTGAGGGGTTTGTGGGAAGGGGTGCTGTGCGTTTGTCACCGAACGATTTCTGCTTTCCCATCCCTCAAAAGAGAGCATGTTTTCCTTCCTCTTCTGTGCCCTGCCCACATCACAGGTACACTTATGAGCTGCCTTTCTGCTCCTCCTTGCTCACGGGCTTCAGCACACACACACTCGTCGAACAGCACCATCCACAGGACTTGTTGCCACTATGGAAATGCTCTCTGTGCCGCCCAGCGTGCTCGCCACTGGCAATTGGCGGCTTCAAGTGAACCCGTAACAGTGAAGGATGGATTTTTAATCTGGTTGAATGTCACTAATTCCAGATGAGACCGATGGCTGCCGAGCTGGCCAGCCTGGCTCTAGGATGGAAGCTCCGTGAGGCTGGACTCGGCTAGCTCGCCTCTGTCTACCCAGCACCGGGCCTTCCAGACACAACTGTCAGCGGTCGGAGGAGGCGCTGGGCAACCCGGAGGAGCCGAAGCTGGCCGCGCACAGCCACTCACACCTGCCCCTCCGAGGGCCTCTTCCCCGCACGGAGCCCTCGTGGCCGGAGAGGGAGGCTGCTTCCGTGGCTCCTGCTGTGGTTCTTGCTGCCGTGCTTGTTGCTGCCAGGTCCTATCCCTCTGGCTAGTAATTTCCCACAGCCTGCCGGCACCCACGTGTATTTCCGGGCCCGACGCCTTCCTGGGGCTGGGGCGGAGGAATCCCTCCACCCGCTTACCCAGGGGGGACCTGCACAGAGCAGGGTGGGCTCTGTGACTGCTCTGCCTCTCCACTCCTCACACCTCGGCTTCCACGGCGACCTCGCCGTAGCTCAGAGCAGGGCCCCGGGCCCTCTGGACCACCCACCTCCCTCAGCCTCCCCAGACCTTCTCTCCCCACTCCTCAGGCTTTGTGGTTTGACGGCATCTACTTAGGACGTGGTGGCAAGGTGACATCTGTCATTTAGGGTAAAAATTTGCACATTGTCAGTGTTGTCACAAGGAAAGGAAAAACTGTGATTATCCTTTTTGATGAGGCGTCACATTTGTTTGGGGGTGATTTTGGCCATGGTGCCCTAACGTCCTAAAGGAGATTTGGACTGAAAGATGCTGCCCATCTCAGCAGCACAATGGGCATGGTTGTGATGGGGTTACAAATGTGCGTTAACTGCTCAACACGGAAAGGCCGGCTGCTGCAGGCTTCTCGATCCTGCCAGTTTCTTTGTGAGTGAAGTTGGGCAACTGTGAGATCAGAATGAAAACTGCCAGGGGAGCTGGACAAGTAGTGTGTCTGTGATGAAGCAGTGAATAAACAGACTCCTACGAGTAAAGCAAATGGCTGGCCTTGGCCCGAGAGACGGCTGGCTGCTCTGACAAGAACTAAACACACTAGGCCCCCAGATAAATAGGCCTGTCCATGTGCTGATTCTGCAAGCTACACCTGCCTGCAACGGGCCACCCTGTTTGCAGCCCCAGGAAGCCAAGTCTCCCCAACAGCCCAGGAGGGTAATTAAGGGACTGGCACCTGCTGCAGAAGACTGTGCACATTTCCCAGACGCTTCCTGTCTGCCTCCTGGCCTCCCTCCCTCCTGCTGGCCGCAGCCTGGAGCTTCAGGGTCCCACCTTCACTCGCTCCATGTTTGGGTCCTGCCTTCCCCCTCCCTCTACCCACACTTGCTCCAAGCCCAGCAGAACAACGAGAGTGATGGGGACTCCATCAGGGTGTTGTTAGGGCTGTCTGGGCTCACAATGGCCCATTTCTGGTGATTGGCAGCTACTTACACTCAGCCTCCCACTGAGCCATTGGTGAGTGTTCTTGTTCTCTGCAATTTTAAACTGTTCCTGGCCTGAATATTAATATGTAAGGTCCAGTACACGGGAAAAAAATAATGGCATTTAAACCCTTTAACATCGAATCTGGGTATAGCGAAAGAATTCTAAAGTCTCCCCAGAAAGCTCTTAATTTAAGGTTGGCTAAGGCATGAAGGGTGAAGGCTGCAGTGCTAATAATCATTTCTTCAGTGCATATTCATATTTGGCTTGTATTAGGCCACTCTGAGTGAAGAGGCTGAAAGAGACCTCACTCATATTCAAATAAAACGTGATTGTTGTTTGGTCTGTTCCCTTTATACTCTATCTGTGTGCTTTTGGGCTATTACATGAGAACTTGTCACGAGAGGCACAATTTGGAACCAATTATACATAACGGATCATTTTGCACATCTTTATCTGAAATGTAAAACAACTCTTGCTTTTAATATCATCTCTGTGTGTAATTTTTTAAGGTAAATTATCCAGAATTTAAGAACACATGTTTTTTTTTTCTCATTTAAATAGATTAGGTATTATTTTTCTACATCATCAATAGGATTAACCTTCCAAATGGCAGACCTTAGTGGTCAGGGTTAGAATACTGAAGCAGGATTGCTTCAAAGGCCAACCCCAAGTCCCCAAAGGGGGGCTGGGTGCCTGGAGATATGCAAGGTCTATTTTCCCATCCAAATTCTATCTTTATTTTATCCAAAAAAAGTGAAGGCTCAAATCCCATTTACTATCTACTTCTCATTCTTATTACATCACAGTGGGGTAGAGACTGTCCACCTGAATTGTCTCTGTTTCCTTGTTTGGGGGTCACCTGGTTGAGGTGTGCTTGTCAGGGTTTCCCACCGTTCAGTCATCCTTTTCCTTCTTCCCATGGAATGGAGCCACAGTGCCCAGCCCACTCTTATGTGAGGGGAGTCATGCTGTGCTTCCCTGAGGGTGAAGTTGCTTCATAAATTATTTGGAATTCTTCTGCATGGGAAATCTGGCTCTTCTCCCCAATTTATTTATTTATTCAATTATTTATAGAAGTGTGGATACATGGATATGAGAATCATTTGCTTGTGATTTCATCCTTCTATAGAAATAGCATAGAGTTGAGGGCCCATTTCTGGGCTCTCTGTTCTATTCCATTGATCTGTGTGTCTGTTTTCGTGCAAGTACCATGCTGTCTCTATGATAACAGTTTTGTAATATAGCTTGAAATCTGGAACGGTGATGTCTTCAGGTTTGTTTTTTTTTTTTTTTTCAAGATTGCTTTGGTGATTCAGGGTCTTTTGTGGTTCCTAACAAATTTTAGGTTTATTTGTTCCAGCTCTGTGAAAAATGATGGTGTTATTTTGATAGGGATTGCATTGAATGTGTAGATTGCTTTGGGTAGCATAGACATTTTAACAATGTTTGTTCTTCCAATCCATGATCATGGAATGTCTTTCCATTTATGTGTGTCATCTTCTATTTCTTTCATAAGTGTTCTATAGTCATGAGAGTACCAATCTTTTACCTCTTTAGTTAGGTTTATTCCTAGGTATCTTATGGTTTTGGTGCAATTGTAAATGGGATGGACTCCTTAATTTCTCTTTCTGCTGCTTCATCATTTGTGCATAGAAATGCAACAGATTTCTGCGTGTTGATTTTGTATCCTGTGACTACTGAATTCATATATCAGTTCCAGCAGTTTTTTGATGTTTGATTTTAGGTTTTTGGGTTCTGACAAAACAGGAAAGACTATCCAATGGTAAGAAGACAGTCTTTTCAATAAATGATGTTGAGAAAACTGGACAGTAGCATGAGAAGTAATCAACACGGATCACTTTCTTATGCCATACACAAAAACAAATTCAAAAAATAAATGTGAGACAAGAAACCGTCAAAATCCTAGAGAACACAGGCAGCAATATTTTTGACACTGGCCGTAGCAACATCTTACTAGACACGTCTTTGAAGGCAAGGGAAACAAAAGCAAAAATGAAGTATTGAGACTTCATCAAGATAAAAAGCTTCTGAACAGCAAAGGAGAATAGCAACAGAATTAAAACACAACCTATGGAATGGGAAAAATATTTACAAACGACATATCTGATGAAGAGTTAGTATCCAAAATCTAAACACTCTAAAATGATTTTCATGTGCTAAAACATGGCAGTAATCTAGGGGATATTTCTTAAATATTGGTGTTCATTGATTTTACAAAGTACCTTCTAGAATGAAATGATAATGTAGTTAATGATACATAGTTAATATGTAGTAATGCTACATATTTCTTTCTCTAATCTCATTTTATTATGCCCACTAATTTATTCACACCACCTTTAAAACTAATCCTAGGGATATTTTCTTGATATTTACCCTTTTTATACATAGTTCAATTACTTATGTTGGGTCTTTAAAATTCTGTAAATTAAAGGTGAATCTGTACAACTTTATGCCATTCTACTTAGTAGTACATTTGTCCTACCTATCTTAATGAATTTTCCACGTGGGAACCAAGGAATGAACAAAATCGACAAAATGTGTCTCCCCAGGAAGCCCACATTACAGTCCAGTGGACCAGTAGTCCAGACATCCATGAATAAGAGAAAGATCATTTTCAACAGGCACAGTGCCATGAAGAAAACAGAATGAAGCAAGGAGAGGGCAGGACTTTAGCAAAAGGGAGGGTCTTTCTGATATGTTTGTACTGTCATATTAATTTCAAAGGCATTTCACTCTTGAGTCACAGTAGCAGGTATCAATATATAATTTCTTCATAACAGCAATTGTGTAACTGCACATAATTTGTGGGTAAAAATGCTATAGATATTTTCTGCTTATATAACAACTAACAGCTTTTTACACTTAATCTTAGCCAGAAGGCTGAGAAGTAATGGAGCTTTTTAGAGCTCACAGAGGCATCCATAGACCTTATAACATTTTATTGCATCTCCCCCTTCAAGAACCCCAAGGAGGAGGAATAGTTAAGGAGCACGGGGGTTTACCATCAGCTTCACTTCACAGCTGTGATATTTTAGGTTAGAGGCATTCAGTAGCCTGTCCAATGCTCTGAGCTAATAAGTGGTACCAATGGGCCCAAATTTAGATTTTTAGGACTACCCAACTTCACTGCTGCAAACTTCCTGGAATTTACAAAGCTTGAGTTATTGAAGATCCACCTGATTTCATTCAGGCCATCTGTGAAAATGCTGCAAGTCTGAGATGTAAGGCGTACTGTTATCAGAGGTTATGGTGGAAACCTTGGTCAGTCCTCTGCAGGATTGAAAACAAAGCCAATGTTATTTTCAGCTGGAGAGGTGGGTATTGGGCCCTTGCTGACAGCTACCCCCTCTCAGTCCCTTAACAGTGAAACAAGTTTAAAAACTCAAACTCAAAACAAAAACAAAAACAAAAACAAAAACAAAAAACCTCAAACTCATCCAACTCTTGTCCAATCTAGGTGATGAGCTCCCTACTTGAGACTCTTCATTTGTTGAATCCCACTGTCAACTAACATAAGTTGATCAATCAACATATTATTACCATCTGATTTCCACGTTCTGAATTTCAAGTTCCAGAGATAGACAGCCTTCCTCTCATAGAGCTTAGAGTCTAGCAAAGGAGACAAATACTAAACAAATTATCCGATCCATCCATCCATCTATCCATCCATCACCCATTATCCATCCATTCATCATCCATCTATTCATCCATCCATTCATTATTCATCTGTCATCCATCCATTATTCATCTATCCATCATCCATCATCCCTTTATTATCCATCCATCCATCCATCCATCCATCCATCCATCCATCCATTTACTCAGCAAGTGTAAATGGACAGAGAGCTGAGAAGGAACTGTCCTAGGGACTATGGCAGTGCAGGGCAGAGACCAACCCAAATGGGATGAGCATAAGAATGACTCTTAAAGAAAAAGAACACTAAGAATGAGCCAGAGGGCAAGAAAAGTCCAGAAGGGGTGACTCATTTGTGGGAAGGCTTTTCACTTCTGAGAAACTGGAAGGCCAGGATGGTGGAGCATAGAAAGGAGGAGGAAATGGCAGGAGCTACCTCAAGACAACACCTCTGTATCCCAAGCATAAAGCCCTAAGTGGAGGGCTCTTCATGGCCCCTTGACCTCTTCTCCTCTCACTGCACTGTGCTCATATGCCCAAACATGTCCCTCTAAAACTCCAGGTGAGCTCCACCGTTGCTTTACACCCACCATTATAGTGCCAAGAGCATCTCTCCAGATACACATGGAGCTCATTCCCTCACCTTTTTTGTCCTTGTTCACATGTCACCTCACAGTGAGGCCCCAGCCACCCTCCCTGTACAACAACCTGCTAAGCCCCTGAAAATCTTGATGCTGGTATCCTGATCCACTTTTCCCAGGGTCTGTCTTCTAGCATGCTATTGATTTCCTTGTTTTGTTTGGTGTCTGACTTCCCTGTGGAATGCGATCCCTGTAAGACATGAGTTTTTCTCAGTTTTGTTCACAGATGTGGCTCTAGTGGCTGGGACATTGTGTGGCTCTCTCAACTAACATTTGTGGAAATAATGAAGTAGAGGACCATTGAGGCATTTTAGGCAGGAAGGTGACATGGTAACATTTTCATTATTAAAAGATTACTGTCTGCAATGAGGTGACTGCTTTGGAGGGGAGCCAGGACTTCAGGGGTGACCAGGTAGGATTTGATCAAAATTCTGTTAGCCACTATTCCTGGAGGCTATGTAGATAGATGTGGCCATAGTGGGAATATTGGCTGTAAAATGGTTTTTAGGCTTCCAGACAAAAATAACCCCTGTTTAAAAACTAGGTGACCTCTGAGGAAGAACCCCCAGAACCACACTGGAGATTTGACCTCCATTCCCTAGGTGAGTATGTAAACCGTACCCGTGTAGGTAGAAGCAGGCAGCTCCCAGGGCCAGCTGTGCCTCCTGCCAGCTTCAAGCAAACAAGAGAAAGCTCAGAAATTCAGAAAATGGGGTCCATGCTAGAGAGCCAAACACAGCAGTCAGAGTAAACAAGAATCAAAAAAGGGACCCAAGCATAGTTACCAAGGCACACTCATGAGGTTTGGAACCTGGGCTGAGACCCTCTGTGGGCAGATGAGGTGCCCTGAGGATATCCCACTTGCTCTCAGCCACCATGAGGGGACAGAGAGGTCCGACATTCCCTAGGAAGAGGTTCTCCTAGCTCTAGGAGATGTTCTCAGAAGACAGGACCATTGATTTTCCTCAGAACTCTCAGGGGCCACAAGACTTCCTAGACCAGCACTGTGTTGAATCGCCAAAAGCACAGCTGTCTCTGGGGAGCAGCAGGCCCATGCTGCAAGGTGTCGCAGACATGGTGAGGCTGGAACAGAGGCAGGGTTCTGGAATCTCTCAGTGAAAGAGGGGCCCTGACTCCCTGTGCGATTGAATCACCCAGACACGGGTGGTCTTAGGGGAAGTTTCTCTGAGCTGATGGAAAAATCAGAAGGGACTCCTGGCAAGGGTAGAAACCAGAGATGTCTCACTCTTGCTGGAAGCTTCTTAGACTTTAGGTGTGACTAGGATCATACAAATTTCCCCATAGACACTAGTTGAGATGCTCATACTCAGCAGTTCTCAAAGTACAGTCTGCAGACCCCAGCGGGTGCCCGAGACCTCACAGGGGCCCACAAGGTGAGAACCATTTGCGTAAGAGCCAGGGCTGGGATCATGGGCCTGTGTCTAGGAGGGTCCCATGCTTGGTCCATTGAACTGTTGTTGGAGTCTCCAAATTCTTAGCAATTTCTAAACAAGGGACCCCATTTTCATTTTGCATGAGGCCCTGTGAATATTATGCCTGGTCCCAATGACGGCACTTAGACAAGAGTGGTAGGCTGAGGTCCAGGACATCCCCTGGGATCCCTGCCTATGCTGTGCACACCCTGAAGCACGTCTCTCTCCAAGTGAGAGGGCAGGGCCAAGGTATTGCCCCAGTGACTATGTGCTATCTCGTGGCACAAGGGCTGTTGCAGAGATCACCAAGGTCCCAAACAAGCTGACTTTGAGTTAGTCAAAGAGATTGTCCTGTGAGGGTCTGGCCTCATCAGGTGAGCCTTCGAAAGCAGAGATTTTCTCCAGCCTTTGTCAGAGGGAGAAAGCCCACAGGTATGTGGTGAGTGGCCTGCAGAAGGGCAGCTGCCCAGAGCTAGGAGTGGTCCCCGGCTGCGAGCAAGCAAGAAGGCAAGGATCTTAGCCCACAGGGCCACAAGGAATGAATCCTGCCAACAGCCTGAATGGGTTTGGAAGAGGACCTGAAAGCTGACAAGAATCACAGCCTAACTCACAGCTGGAGTGCAGTCTTAGGGGACCCAAGCCAAGGATGTGGCTAAATTCTACCCAGACATCTGGCTCCCTGAAGTCGTGAGCTTGTTCGTGGCTGCTAAGGTTGTGGTAATCTGCTTTGCAGCCACAGAGAAGGTGCAGGACCTTGGGTGCCTGTCTCGCTGCGTTGGAGTTTGTGCTGGGGATGAGCCAGCAGGAGCCTAGCGAGGATCCCATCTGCCAGGAGCATCATGTTCTTCATCACCCTGCACTCGCATTAGGGAAAGCCAGCTCTGCTTTTGAATGTTCTGGATAGAGCAGTAAAAAGTTCCACCTGTTTAAATCTTGAATCTTGATTCAAGGAGAAGAACCTTCTCCTGCAGAAGTGTGACACCTGTCTCAAGAAACGCGCTCTGTGATGGCTCAGCTTACAGCAGGAACTTTCATCGAAAACTTATCCCGCTCCTGTGAGCTTGACGTGCCCCAGCACTTCAAGATGTTTCTCCTGAGATGTGGTGATATTTAAAAATATTGCTTAATAAAAAAAATGTATCAATATTTGGAAGATCTGGCTAACTCTGGTCAATCAGTAATTTCCAAATGACAATGCCTGACAGTAATTAATCGTGCATTTGGAGGGCAAAACAGACTAATGTATCTCACTGTGGCAGCGTACAATTTATTTCTAGGGCCCTGGATTCCACAAACCTAACCTGGAAGACACTGCCGCTTGTTGTGTTTTGGTGGAGTATCAAAGAAAAACCACAACTATCTGAAAAGGCCATTAAAACACTCCTCCCTTCCCCAGTGACACATCTGTGTGAGGCTGGATTTTTGTCTTCTATTGCAATCAGAACAACATATAGCAGCAGACTGAAGGCAGAGAATGAGAAGCTGGCTGCCTTCATTGCCCAAGACCTCAAAGAGATTTGCAAAAATGTAAGACAATGCTACTCTTCTCACTGATTATTTTTTAGGAAATATACTTATTTTCATAAAAATGTTACTTGTATTAATGTATAGTGGGTTTGTTATAGGTTTTTTTTTTTTTAATTAAAATAAGGGGCACCTGGGTGGCTCAGTTGGTGAAACATCTGCCTTCAGCTCAGATCATGATCTCTGGGTCCTATGATCAAGTCCTGCATTGGGCTCCCTGCTCGGTGAGGACTCTGCGTCTCCCTCTCTCCCTGACCTGTTTGTATTCTGTGCTCTCTCTCACATAAATAAATAAAATCTTTTTTAAAAATAAATTAAAATTAAATATGTAAGCATTTTCATATTTTTAATTTCTAACATGGTAATAGTCAGTGAATATGACTCACAGAAACAACTCTTTTTGTTTTTCCATGATTTTTAATAGTATAAAGGAGCTTGAGAGCAAAAGATTTGAGCTCATCTGACCTCATGGCACATGGTAAGGAGACTGGGCCAGGAGAAGAAGAACACATGAATGTCGGTCATGGGCTGAAATGAGTCCTTCTGAAAGGTGTTCAAGTCCCGACCCCCACTACCTGTGATGGGACCTTATTTGGAAGTAGGGTCATTCCAGAAGTAATCCAGTGAGTGGGGCACCTGAGTGGCTCAGTCAGTTGAGCATCTGACTCTGATTTCAGCTCAGGTCCTGATCTCAGGCCTGGAATCGAGCCCTGCATCAGTCTTTGAGCTCAGTGTGGAGTCTACTTCTCTTCCTCTGCCCCTTTCCCTGCTCACTCTCTCCCTAAAATAATAAATAAATTAATCTTTAAAAAAAAAAAGAGGCAATCAAGTGAGGAAGAAGTCATTAGTATGACCGGTGTCTCTACAAAAGGTGACATTTGGACATAGAGGACTGTCACTGAGGATGGTGTGAAGACAGCCACCTGGCAGGAGTGCTGGGTCTGCAGGCCTCAGACCCCAGGATTGCTGGACCATGCCAAGGGCTGGGAAAAGCAAGAAGAATTCTCCTCCAGAGCCTCCGAGGGAGCCCGCCCTGCTGGCACCCTGATTTCAGACTTCTGGTCTTCCAGACTGCGAGATATTACATTTCTGGGATGTTCAGCCACCAGTTTGTGCTGCTGCATTGTGGCAGCCTTGGGACATTGACACCTGTGCTGCCCCAAGCACATCACCTGGGTGACTTCACCCTGTCCCTGGGATGGATAGGATGGGTGCCATTCTGTTCTGCTTTGCAGGAAAGCAAAGGATTCGGGATGTCAGCATCGTGCTCCTTCTGGCCCCTGTACAGCCGCTGAACACAGAGCGGTTTTTCTGCTCTTGCCCGGACCCCCTTGGTGATGGCTCGGTGACGTGACTGTGTGCAGGCCTGTTGTAGGCCCCAAATGGACTTCAGCCAGAAGCACTCCATTTGTGGATGCAGTTTATCCTTTCATTGTGATACTCATACTGATGAGGTCATTATTATTTAATCGTACTGGCCTCGTACCGGACTGTCAGGTTACTATTATTTTTTACTGCAGGACATCCAGTCAGCATTCCCAGCCCTCAGTTTTCTCCATGAAAGCAAACACCGACAGTCTATGTAGGACAGTAGTAGGCACTGGAGGGGACACCAGGGCAGGCAAGACGGGTCCCGCCAGGGGTGACGAAGGCAGAGATGAGAGGTCAGAGCCAGGCACCCTGGGATTTCGTGGGCTGGGCTGTCATGAGAGAGCAGGAAAGTGGGAACAGAGGAGGTGAGCAGACCTGGGCTCAGAGCTTCGAGTAGAGGCTGCACAGGGATGACAGGGCCTGGAGGTGGCCTGCCCTGCATACCCCACACGCTCTGTGCCACCGCATCCTGTGAGCAGTGCTTGGCCAGGGCAGGCAGTGGGGCCCGCGGTGTTTGGGGTGGCCGTAGGTCATGGAGTCCCTGACACGTCCCCTTCAGGTATCTGCTGCTCAGAAACAGGGCACACCCTCGGGGACACTCGCCTAGTGCAGGCTGATGAAGGCACACTGTGCCAGGAAGGGCAGCACCCCTGTGTCTCAGTCTCCCCAACACGCTTCCTAGGAAGCTCTTCCTGTTCAACTTCTGTTCTCCGTAGCTCAGCCTAAAATAGCTACCGCCCCAGACTCAGGTCTTTGGCACAGGATGGTGGAAAGCTAGCCTGGGAAGCAGAACCCCAGGGACACACTTGCCCTGCCCCGTGTGAGTCCCGGCTCCCTGGTGAGCGCCCTGACTATGGACCTTCATGAGGCTGGGGAGTGGGTACAGTGGCCTGGGGAGGGAGCACACCCCCATCCCATCCTCACAGCACACGAACTGATTAAGAACTCGGAAGTTAAACTTCCTTCCACCTGGCTAATGATTTCCATATAATTTGACGGAGAGGCTACTCTTAACTGCGCTCAAACAGGCCACCCCCACAACATGCCGCTGGTGTGCGTGGGGCCCCAGGGCCGGGAAAGCAAATCCTCCAGGGTCCTCCAGCAGCCTGTCTGCACAGGGTCAACAACCATGCCTTCTTCTCCTGCCAGGCCACACTCGCTGGAGTATTTCATGATTATTTCACATGGCAGAAATCATGGAAATACATTGGTGTGGAGGGAAATAATAAGCAATTGATTAAAATTGGAGAAGCCAGTTGATGAGATGCATTTTCCCTGGTGATTTGTGTTAAGTGCACAAAATCAAGCCAGGCTTTGTGTTGTAACCGAGCTACTCTCACAGCAGACAAATATTTCCTACCTAACAATTAACTTGCAGATTAGTCAATCTTAGCTATCTAGAGGGCAGATTATCCAGTTGGTGGATTATGCAGGTTCCTCATTTGTCCTCATTACATCACTTTAGATAATGAGAAAGATCCCTCGTGGCGATGTGGGGAAGATGCCTTTCTACAGCCGTGTCTGACTTTGTGTCCGGTCATCCTTTCTCTGCCTTCCTCACAGGGTGCTTGGTTGCGTTGGTGTCTGAGGGGAGAGGAATGAGCTCGGTTGTCTAAGTTTACATGATTAGTAGGTTGTCCCTGAGAACTGACCGCAGTCCTCTGGTCTTTGAGACAGACACTGGACTTTTTCTGTTGGATTCTTTCTCTGTACTCTGCACTAAAAAAATGGAACACAGACTTCTCTATCTGGAATCTTGTGATGTTTTCTTTGGAACGCATTGATAATCTCTGCTTACTAGAGTTTTCATTCTTAGATTCCCTGTCGCTATCTGTCACCTGTTCCAGTTTTGCTGGTGACATAATTGGGAATTGGCTCTACATTTAGCTACTATGTGCCCACCCTCGGTAGAGGAACACGCTTCTGGCAGGTGTGCCAGGGAAGCATGGTGCAGTGTCTGCAGAGGACCACTTAGTTGATCAGTTTGGGGATGAGCCAAAATGTTGGCAATCTGAATGGATAGCTTCTTCACAGATGAGCAGGTCACCCTAGATGGATTCACCTTGATGGATAAAATTCTTTAGCCATCCAGTAGATGGGAAGAATAAGGGTGTGGGCCTTCTCTAGCCTATGGGCCACCTCTTCTTATTGAGGTCAATGTTCATACCACAAAAGACAAAATAAACAGAAACCGAAGACTTGTTGCAACACTATTTTCTCAACAACCTATACGGAGGAGCAATGATGACCTTACCACCTGTAAGCTGTTAAAAGCTAAATTCAGTAGTTGCCACCAGCTTGAGTTTTTTGATTGCCTTTTCCCTTAGCTTACGGGTCTGAGTTTGAATTCTCACACTCTGACTGGCTGATTCACCAGCACATGCCTGGGGTTCAGCTTGTTGGCTGTAAATTGAAAAGTTTCTATTCCTTACATTTGGCCCAGATATAGAGAGACCGGTTTAGAAGACCATCATGTCAGTCACGCCTTGTCACATAAATTAAGACAGGGTTTTCCTATGTACTTTCAAGTATTGTCTGATAACCTGGTAGATTCTCCCTCTAGGTAGAAGTCTGACTTTAGTTAAGTGTAGAAGAAAATGACCCCCTAGGTGTGTGTGTGGAGGGCATGGTGGGAAAGATATTGTTGCCTCTCTGATTGGGACTCGTCCTGCCACCGTGTCATTTCCTGAGCTATGGGTGTCATTTCAGACTTCAGCCTGGCATCCTCCCTTTCTTGTGACTCAAAACAAATGAAGATCATCTAATCCTAGCAAAGGCCTTTATTTAACAAAAGGAGGTAACATCCAAAAAGCACTGGAAAAATATTCTTTGGACTTTCCAGATGAGTGAGGATGTTTGATTTGCACTGGTTATGCCGAGGGCAGTCTCCACAGCTTTCATGTAGAATGCGATCAGAAGTAGACATTGAATCAGAATAGAAGGTTAGACTCTATGAAACCAGGCTTTTCGGACAAACAACAGCCTGAGAAAATGCCAGAATATAGCAAAAGGCTGTGGCCAGGAATGGGAGATGGAGAAATTTAGTCACAAAAAGTCCCAATTTAGGATCTTGGGCCTGGCATCGGAGGAGCCTCAGACAAGCAAGTAACAGAGTTAATGACAGGGAAAGCCAGGCGGGTAGGTAGCATGTAGGGCTGTCCCATGCTGCGTAGACAAACCTGTATAGAATAGCAGTGCAGGGTTAGAGTGGCACCGTGGCAGCTGGGGCCTCGGAGATAAGACTCCTGCAGGGACACTGGCCCTCCCCACGTCACGGCCAGCGCAGCTGAGAATGGGGAGAAGGACCTTGATGCGAGGAGGATCAGTGGGGAACTGTAAGCAACATGGTGGGAAAACCCTGGAGACGTAGGGAAAAATGATAATCTGTGGGGCCTCTCCTCAAAAGGAAAAGTGAAATTATAGAAAACATGAAGACATAAGCATTTACAATTAAACATGAGCAGGCAGGAGGGTAAACAGTGGCCAACACACAGTGGGATGATGAGAAGATGCTCCCACTGCTGGTTCTAATACCTATGAGCAGATGAAAAATTCATTTCAGATGAACTGCTTTTTTCCTCTGGGACACGTGCGAACAGCAGACAGTGCATCCAGAGTTCATCCACTGTGTCCTAGTAGCACTCAGCCCAGCCTCCTCTCTGCTTTCTGCTTTGGGGCCACAGATTCTGTGTTTCTGGTGGGGGGGGGGGCTGCAGGCCCAGGGAGGATTGGCAAAAGAGGGGGGTTACACAGGGCACCCTGCATGCTCTCCATAAACAATCATTGGATGGATGAATCCACATACACCCACAGACGTGTGCATAGGCACCACACTCCCAACTGTACTTGGGACCTTCCATCCCATGTGGATGCAGGAAATACTTCATTTAAACATGGCATTGATGTTAGTTATGGACATTTTTATGTGAGGTGAAGCTTGGCCAGGTGACAAGAAACGTGGATGCATGTCACTTATGACATATCAGAACCTCTACGCTCCTCCATTTCCCCCACGATGGTGGAAGCATTGGTTGATATGGAGGTGGCGTAAGATAGAAGCTTCCAGATGCTGAGCCAACCCATGAAAGACAGCCCTGCAGGGCATCCTCAACCCACAGCTTGAGTTGAGAAGTGCTGAGAAATAAGGTTAATTGTCTTAAACCACCGTCGCTTTGATGCTGGCTGTCCCAGCAGCATCACTGAGACTACTCTGACTCTAACCAGCATCTGTGTTTCATTATCCTTTGGTCAAGGCTTATCTGTGGTGCGTTCCTACTGAACCACACCTGGACAGGCCTGGGACTGGACTCAGAGTAGATACAAAGACCTCCTAGAAAGAAGGTTGCCTGGCATCACATAAAAATCTCCGAAGAACAGCTCCCAGCTCCCAGGGGAAAGGCAGGCTGAGGCTCAGCGGCTTCCTGAGCTCCTTCAGGAAGGAAATCCAGGTGCAGCTCCCCCTCCCTCGTCCACAGTGCGCAGCCCTAACTCCATGCGTCCCTTTGGCCCACGGCAACCGAGCGTGGTGAGCTGGTGTGCCCTCCACGCAGGGTGAGCCCAACAGACGTGCACATCGTATGCCTGGCCTGCCTCACCTCAGCAGCGGCTGGGCATCGAACCACCCCGAGGCAAGGTGGGGCCTTGAGCAGACTGCCACTTGGAGGGAGAATGGGCCCCCCTCCAGGAAAGAAAACCCAAGGACACCAGCTGCCTGTCAGTCTTCCAAAAAAACTGGAACATGAGCAGTCTGGCAAACTGCCAACCGTTTCCCAAGGAAAGGAACCTTACTGGTGCTGTTACTCAGAAAGCTGCTCCGAGAAGGCGGGGAGGGGCGGAGGGTACGGGTGCAGGCTGGCCATGTCCCCTGTTCTCCGGCCCCGGGACTGCATGTCCTCCACGTCTCCAGCTTTAAACATCGGCATGGCTCGGTGTGGCTTCCGTGGGCGCCCTGTGTGCCAGGCTGTCGTGCGGGGGAGCACGCGGGACCAGGCGGACCCGGTGTTGGCTCTACCTCCACCCTGCCTGGCAGAGGGACATGCTCCCCAGCATCTTCTGAGCCGTGAAACAGAGATGGATCCATGGGATGGTGAATTTCCAAGTTTTCACTGAGCTGGAAAGAACGAGAATCCATGTTCTCAATACTCTGACCAGTCTAACCAGGGAGGACAGCAGAGAGGGCGTCCAGCCTCCTTTACCCTCCACACGCCCCCCGTGGCGCTGGTGGCCGGTTGTCCTGTCCCCGCCCGCCACTGCCGGGCGCCTGTCGCGGCGACTGCGTATCTCGCCTCGGCCGGCCCGGCCCGCACCCCACAAGCGCTCTGCTCTGCCAGGCCCGCATCTTCAGGAGTAGCCTCTGCCGGGACCGGAGACCGCGCCGCGCCTCCTCCGAGCAAGGACACGGCCCTGAGCAGGCGCTTTCTCCCAGCCTGGGCGCCCAGCTTGAGGAGCACGCTTGCCCCGGGGCATGCTTGGCCACCCGCCCCTCTGGGCTGTACTGTCTCCCTCCACCTCCCGCAAGGATGGGGGTCGGTGGGAGAGGGGCTCTGAGGCCAGCCCGCCTGTGCCCCCGGCCCCGCGGCCTACCGTTCCGGTGCCCCGAACGCTTGCTGTGAAGCCAGAGCCGAGTCCTGAAAGGGTCTTTTTATTTTTTATTTTTTTGCATTCCTCTCATTTCTGTTGAAACGTGACACTCAAATTCGAGACGGGAGCAGAGATCAACAAACCCTGTCAGCCCTTGTCAACCCAGGTGTGACAGTACCATCTTCCTAAATTGCCGCTAATCTGCCAGGGATCTCTGGATCCGCAGCCTCCATCGAGCTGTTTGCTCACATTCAGTTAACACTGTACGTTTCCCCTTCCGAGGTGTCACTGTTTGCCATTTAGTAAGTAGGAAGAACCATGAGAGCGACTTGAAGCACATGGATTTGGGAAGCCGGAGAAAGCTGATTAGCTATTCAGGGGGAATAATCTTATTGAGAGCAGTGAGTGCTGTGTAAAGAATGCTTCTCCCTTCCCGGTAACAATCTTCTAATTATGTTGTCAGGCTTGCTGTTGAGTTCTCCCCCTGTGCCATTAAGAAACCGTTTTCTATGTTAAGAAAGAGATTTCCAGATTGTGATGCTGTTTGCTGATTTTTTTTTATTGTTTAAAGAATCTGTATGTATTAAACCAAACATTAAAAAATGATTCATGTGCAACATAATTACTTAGGATGGGGCCCAGCGACACGGGTGGGGGTGCAGGAGGAAGGGGTGCATGGGGTGCCCCTGGGTGGGAGTCTGGGCTGGGGCGCGGGCTAGCCCACACAGCGAGGGGTCAGGAGAGCCCGGGTGCAGTGCCGGCCGTAGGTGCCCCCCGCAGGACAAACATGTCCGGTCGGTAGATGTTCTTCACTGAACAGGAGAACAAGAAGTCTGTGGGCAAATGTGCCCTCCTGAGCTCCCCCAATCCCTGCTTGAAAGGGAAGAATTCAAGAAGCCAGAAGATGGTACCTGCCCTGAGCTGTACCCTCTGATCTCAGACCCGCTTCTTGTGGGAGAGAGTGGCGGGGGGGGGGGGGGGGAGCATGGTCTTTGCTCGCGGGCAGGCAGTGTCTTCCTTCATACCATCTACTACTAAATAACGAAGAGCAAGGAGATTGTTTGTAATCTCTGCATGAGCCAGGGCACAAAGGGTGGTTATCAACAGATTTTGGTATAACAAATCCTCCAAAATAAACAAGCCCTGAAACCAGAGCTCCATGTGACACCCAGCAAAATGCACAGCATTTGGGCATGGTTCTGGAGTCAGAGTGGATACAAAGACCTCCTGGAAAGAAGGTTGCCTGGTGCCACATAAAAATCTCTGGAGATTTTTTTCTCACCTGTTGGGCTATTCACGTACAGCACAAGGACTCGGGCTCTGTTTCTTTGGCCATAATAGGATTTTAGGTGGGTTCCATTTGGAATTAATGTGCTTGGGAGCTTGGTCACAACACCTTCTGGTGTATTTACAGGGGCGGGGTGTGGTATCAGAAAGACCCCTCTGGTAGTTGTGGTCTATGCGATAGGAAGATAGGAAGAGTCCATCAATCACTGAGCAGTCGTTAGGGTGAATCCGCAGGGAGCATCAGGGAAATAAGCACAAATAAAGCTCGCTCCATGCCTTCATGAAGCTGGAAGTGGAGGTTCCCGGGAGGGTGTCCATGGGGGCAAAACTCATCTTAGGTCAAGTCACCCATTCCTGCCCCTGCCACCCTGGACAAATGCTTTACCTCTCTGAACCTGGGCTTCTGGAACTATAAGTAAGAATAAACATTCATTTCAGAGTTGTTATAAGGCTCAAAAGAAATTGCCTGGCATCAGTAGGTGCTCAGTAAATTGTACATTTGCTGAGTTAGTTGGCTAGTTCTCAGTGAAAGGACTGCCTCAGTGGTGATTTCCATTTTGTTTTTTTTTATCTCCTTATTCGTTTTGTTTTTTTGAGCAATACATGCACACAATTCAGAAGACATAAAAGAATGCCTCCCAAAAAGTCAGTTTTCTTGTTGGTCAATTTGTGAAGTCCAGCTGCTTCCTCTTACATTTTGGGGTGGGACCTGGGAGTAGAGCTCACTCAACACTGAGCCATCAACCCAGAGAAAAGGAGGAGCAATATTCCATTGTTTATACAGATTTTACCATAAGGTACATAACCAGGCTGCTATTGCTTATTTTCAATATTTTACATTGCATCCAATGCTGCAATGCATGTCTTTGAACACATATATTTTGCACTTAAGTCAGCTTATATAATAGATGAATTTCCTGAAATCTGATTTCTAGGTCAAAAAGTGTATGCATTTTTTATAGGAAATGGCCAGATTGTCCTCTGTAAATTCTGTACCAACTTACACTCCCTCAGACCCCAGGAGAGATGGCATCTCCCCACGTCTGACATCCTTATCAACTCAGTGTCATCCAACCTTCTGATCTTTGCCAACCCGAGATAGAAACAATGGTATCTCACTGTCATTCCCATTTGTCTTTCTCCTGTTATGCGTAAAGTCGTAGTTTTATGTGTAAGAGGCATTTGTACTTCATTTTCTATGAAGTGCTTCCATCCCGTGGCCATTTATTCTATTAGATGACCGGTCTTTTGTTTATTGATTTGGGGAAGTTCTTTATCTTCTAGACAAATTAGCACTTTATGATATGAATTCGAATATTTTGATTCAGTTAGTCATTTGTCTTGTCTCTTTGTTCCTGTTCCTTTTTGTAATTCAACATTGTTTTCTAATTTTTTTATGTAGGGTAAGGCAAAGAGTTCTTAGGCTTGACACCAAAAGCACAATCTGTAAGAGAAAACAAGATAAATTGAGCATAATCAAAATTAAGGACTTCTGCGCTTCATAGGGCACAGTCAAGACAATGGAAAGGCAAATCACAGATGGGGAGAAAAGATTTGCAAGTCATATATCTGATAAAGGACTTGCATCCAGAATATGTAAGGAACTCTGAGAACTCAATAATAAAAAGACAAATAGCCCAGTTTAAAAAGTGGGCAAAGTATCTGAATAGACATTTTACCAGAGGAATGCTATACATGGTGGGTGAGCACAGGGACGAGCACAGGGACGTGCAGCGGCATCGGTCATGAGGAGATGCAAACTGAGGGCAGAGGGGACTCCACTCCACATCCACCAAGAGGGACAGTGACAACTAGATCCACACACATGTTGGAGAGGACGCCGAGAAATTGGAATCCCCACAGGTCTTGGGTGGGAATGCAAAACTGTGCAGCTCCCTTGGAATTCGCTTTAGTGGTTTCTTTAAATCCAGGAAGCAGTGGACTGTATGGTGTGGCTGCTGCACCGCTGGGAGGAAAGAGAGCAAACGGCTGTCCACACGACGACTGGCGCGGAGCCCACATCGTGGCCCAGAAGGTAGACGCACCCACCGTCTACCAGCAGCCGAGTGGATGAACACGGGTCGGTGCCCCCATGCCACAGACTGTTACCAGGAACACGAAGGAACAAGTTAATGACGCACACAACACAGACACAGCTCGGGGTCCTTCTGCCAAGTAAGGGAAACCTCAGAGTACTCTCTCCACGGCTCTATTCACACACATTGTAAAAAATGCAAACCCATCTCTGGTGGCAGAGAGGTCAGCGGTCGCCAGGGAGGGTGCAGTGGGAGCAGAAGTGAGAGCACAGGGCATGACTGTGATCTCGTGCCTGGTCCAGATCAGTCCAGATTGTGGGGACGGCTGCATGGGGGCACAGGTGTCAGACCATCGTCATACACTCCACGCACGGGGGCTTGCCGTCTAACAAGTAAAACTCGACAGACTGTCGGGAAGGGGGAGTTGTGTATAAGAGCAGTCCTGTGTGGCAAAGATTTCACATAGTTTCATGTTTCATGTGTGTGATCCCACCTGGAGTGGGTTTGGGTGTATGGTGTACAGTAGAAATCTGGGGGTTTTTTTCCCCAATGAGACAACATTGTTCACTGTAAAGTGATCTTTCTGCCCCCTACCCCAAAGTGCAGTCTTTATCATGTCAGCCCTGAGGTCTTGAGTTCTCCTATCACAGAATCCTCTTGTCCTAGAGCCTTTCTCTTTCCTTGTCTCCTTTTCAATTAAATAAATATTTTTAAGAGCCCAGTTGCCCCATGGGAATTTAAAGGGAAGATGATTTCATATCCAGCCCTGTTGTTTGCTAACCAGGTCACCGAGCCTGCTAAGCTCTCTGAATCCTGGCCACCCTCAGACTTCACGCCGCTCTCTCTAAGACAAGGCTGGCGGGAGGCCTGGGCCTCAGGGTCAGTGATTGGCAGGTGCACAGAGACTGTGCAGAGTCCAAGGAAGCCTGGCTGTGCGACCCTGCCTGGGCACCAGGACAACAAGGAGCTCTGAGAAGCAGGCCGGCCTCCTCCACAACCGGGCCACAGTTGCCGTGCACCCTCCCAGACTTGAGCTTTTTTCTGATTCTTGACTCCTTGGTTCCCCTGTCCAGTTTACCCTTCCCACTTGAAACCTTCCAAGAGGGCTAGTAGGACCATTTTAACTCACGGGAGGCCAAAGGACAGACCTTAGGGCTTCTTCCAGGCTCCCAACACCCAGCTTATTTGTAAAAGTAGTAGCAGCTGACAGCTCAAGTCCTGAGCCCTTGGGTCAGGCATCCTGCCCAGCACAGAATATCCCAGCACCTCTGTCCCCGTAGCGCAGATGACAAACCTGACTGAAAGGAAATTTGCCTCAAGGCCACACAGCTGGGGAGGGGTTGTGTCAGGATTCAAGCCTGTGCATCTTCACTGTAGGGTAGAAACCTCAAAGCACTGATCATCCATAATCACACATTTAAAGCAGGGACAGGCGAGGGCCCACTGCTGCCTGAAGGAGCAGGGAAGCGGGATGGTTCTTGGCTTAGAGGTGAGATTTAGAGGGAAGGTGGCAGGCTGGCTCTTAGGTAATGGGGGTCCACTGTGGCTGCAGTCCAGGAGCTGGGGTGCCCCTGTGCTTCTGAGTCTTTCCGTGTGCACACTGACTTTTCAGATGCTCCTGGGGAGGCTCTTGTGAGCCTGGCCAGCCATGCAACGCAGGGAAGTGAGTCAGCCTTTGCCCCAAAGTGGGGGTTTGATGGAGAAGACAGGAGTGAAGCCAGGTACTAAGAGGTGGAGGGGTGGGGGCCCTCATGGGCAGAAGGCCCGAGGAGGACGAAAGGCACAGAGAAAGGCCCAGACAGGACCGGAACCAAATATTTCTAGTTCTTGGAATTACCTACACTTCTCAAGAAATTCACTGCAGCTCTGCTCTAATTAATAAGTCATTACACATCATTTCTATTTAGCGGCCACTGTGCTAACATCACCCCACATGCTCTGCTCACCCCAGTTATAGAGAGTCCCACAGAGAGGGGAGGAGACGAGAAAGGTCAGAGTGTGTGTGCCCCCGAAACCGTCACTGAGCATACACATTATCCTCCCAGACCATGCATCGCGTGGCCTTAACACATGGCTATTTCTGTGGCTGGCATGGTTTCTGCTGGGCTCAGATCACATTTGTTCTTAAAGCTACAAATGAGCTGGTGATGTGGGGCTCACTAGATGGCGAGGGCTTTTTCCTCCTCTTCCTACCCCATAAATGTCGGGCTTTACCTGTAGGAAGAGAATGTCTATGCAGCAAGTGCATGAGGCATTCGTCTCTGTGAGCTACTTGGTCATGGCTTGGGGTTCTCTTTCGTGCATCAGAACCACAGAAGACAGAATTTTAAGACAGGAAGACGTGGAGAAATCATTTGTCCTGGCTTCTGTCTCCCAGAGCAGGGGTCCAGCAGAGCCTGAGGTCCATGGTGATGCTGTTACTTTGTCTCCCTCATGAGGTTTGGGCCAGCAGTCATTCATCGCCCTGCTAGATTGAGAAGTTGCAGGCCACTATGATGACAGGCACACTGTTCTAGTTCCGTGAGCGATTCTTTCGTAGAAGAGCTTGATCATGCCTGCTCTGCATCCCACTCAGTGCTATGAAAGGTTCCCACCTGCTGGAGTGGGAGGGGATACTTCATAAACCAGAATGTTCCAAGCAAGGCTGAGGCATGTTCACTGTTTCCTGTCTGCGGAGCCTGCAGCCTAAATGCCCGAGTCTTAGGGTGACGCTGGATTCCTGCTACACCGTTTGTGGTAGAGGCACTACTGAAGATGTCATTGTAAGTGGAAGGACACCCGATATCGTCCAGTCACTTCCACAAACAGACATCCAGAGTGAGATGGTTTATGAGTTCATTGGACCGTCTGCTTTCCAGCTGGGCCACGTAGAGCAAGTGAGGCAAGCGAGGCCCCAGTGGGTGCACAGTTGGGGTCCTGGGGGGAGTGTGCTCCTATCCATGTCTAAGAGAACTGGGTATGAACATGGCAGAGAGAAGCAGCTAGAAACCAGGCACCCGAGCACAGACGAGGAAGGTAACAGTGTTGGCTCTTGTTCTCAGAAGCGGTGGGTGGGACTGCGGGGGTGTTGGGGGTGTGGGTGCCCTGTCCACCTTCCTTCGGCCACTCTCCCCTGTCTGCTCCTCGCAGCAGTGCTCAAACTCTCTTCAGTAGCAGAGAGCCCTTCTGCTACCCTTCTGCAGCCCTTCTCTGACACATGCATGCACACATGGACATGAACAGAAAAGCTAAAGGGATGGTGGCCAGTTGAACCACCCAGCCAGGGTCTGCAGGAGGCCGCGTGGAGCATTGTCAGTGTTTGCCAATGGGCCTGGTCATGATATTCACCCAGCGCCGGCCGGTGGAGGCAGCTTTCCCAGGGAGGGGCCTGGGCTCTGGAGCTGTCTGGGGCAGGACATGGAATTAGTGACACACGGTAGGCCTGGAGGAGCAGCCAGTCTGATGGAAGCACTCAGGAGCACAGGGGGTCAGGCTGGGAGTATAGATCTGCGTTTGGGCCAGTCTGGGATCAAGTCCCACGAGGGGGAGGGAAACTGGTGCTGTGGGGGAGGAGGTGGGTCAGGAGGCGCACCTTGCTGGCCGTGGGCCCTCCGCTCACCCTGCTCTGGCATGTGAAGCACACAGAGAGCCCTGTCTCTCAGCCCCTGGATCCGGGGTGGGTGGGGACCGGCGTGGCTGTGGGAAAGTGCAGGAGAGCCTGGCCTCGTGCCAGGTGGAGTCCACGGCAGACACACGGCAGGTAATTTGGCGGGAGGGACCCCCGAGGGCAAGGGCAGTTCTGAGGTTGGACCCGCCACTGACATCTTTGCACACAGATCCCTGTAGCCTCTATCACCCCTTCCCTCAGCACCTCAGTGTTCACCCCCAGATGGAAGGGGAAATGGGTAACAATGCAGGAAGGAGGCGTCCTGCTCCCACATGGTTTCAGAACTCACCAGAGCTGGTGGTGTGCACGGGGGTGGGGGGGTGGGGGGGTGGGGGGGTCCTCGCCTGCAGCTCCCTCCAGACCCCTGGGACACCTGCTTCTGTGCAGGTACTTCCTCTTGGGTAAGGATACACTTACAGTGCTGGGACCACTGAGCTCTGCTGAGGTCCCTGCAGTTGAGGAGAATCCCTGGGAGGCACTGGATCCTTGCTAGAGACAGGGGAGGAGGTAAGGGGAGGGAGAGGGAAGGGAGAAGAGGGGAGGAGGAGGGCATGGGGGGAGGAGGAGAGGAAAGGACAGGGAAGGGGAGAGGGGGAGGGGAAGGACAGGGGTGGGGAGGGGGAGGGGAAGGAGTGGGGAGGGGGAGAGGAAAGGACATAGGCATGGGGGAAGGGGAGGGGGAAGGGAGAGCAAGGGAGGAGGGGAGAAGGAGAGGGGAGGAGAGAGGGGGAGAGAGGAAGGTGGGGGAGGGGAAGGGGAGGGGAAGGGATGGGGAGGGGAGAGGGAAGGGCATGGGCATGGGGGGAAGGAGGGGGGAGAGCAAGGGAGGAGGGGAGAAGGAGAGGGGAGGGGCACAGCAGTGGGGAGGGGATGGGGGATGGGAGAGGGGGATGGGGGAGGGCACAGCAGTGGGAAAGGGGACGGGGACGGGGTGGCAGGAGAAAACACAAGAAGCAGCGCAACCACACCTCACAGAGGTGCTGGGTGGAGAGCGGCTGTTGATCCCATCTGTCCATCAATCCGTTTCGGGACTTACGTTCATCGATAGCGTCACGGGCCTCCAGTGTGCAATTACAGCCAGAAGTGCCTTCTCACTAAGGTACATAATGATTCATGCTGAGAATGTAATTAAAATATTGTGGTAGTTTAAAAATAATGCTCTATTAGGATAATACCCCAAAATGGCTAATCCAGAACGAGTGCTTCCTGCTCTGATTACACCGCGGCTGGTAGGGTACATCAGATGCTTTCAGCTAGATGTGGCGGCCTGTGCAAATGCGCGAGTGCGATGTGCACAGGGTCCTGGGCCGTGACGTTGGAAAACCTCCATGTGCTCCCCAAGTGTCCGTGGGCAATGTCTCCAGTTGACTCTGGTCTTGAAGCTCTGGCGTCAGGACTCAGCAAGGCTGCTCTAAATATCCTCTTGGTCTGTCCACACGAGGACACACTGGACACCTGCTTGGCGACCTTTGCCTTTGTCCTTCTGCAAGTTGCACTCAGCAGCCTGAGACCCAGAGGGTGTGCAGAACCCTGGGCTACCAGCTGGGGACGGGTCCCGGGGACCCCAGAGCAGCACAGGTATCCCTTGGCTGGCTGGGGAAGAGGCCGGAGGAGGTGGGGTGCTGGCACCCAGGCCGTGTGATGCTTCCTCCTCAGGTATCAGGAGATCATGCTGTGCAGCTGCCGGCAAGCACCCTTGGGAGGCCCCTGCTCTCTGGAAACTCATGCTTCCAGATTCCCAGGCTGTGTCTGCCTCAGGCACAGACTGCTGTGCACCCACCCTTCCTCCCAAGGGCTTGGATTCCATGGGTCTGCAGCCCTCACCTGCTCCCAGGCTGCTGGCTGGGGTCACTGCTACTGCACTGCCCTGTGACAAGCATCTGGGCTTCATGAAAACCTGTCTCAGAGTTTTCTCTTAACCCTTCATGCTAATAAAAGATAAAGTTAAATTAAAAGACAAAAGCAGGAAAAAGAAACAAAAAGTAGGCTCAGGTTCACACATGATGTGCCCATGAGCTGTGTTCTTGCCCAGTGCAGTGAGTGTGGGCACAGGTGTTCACAACTGTGGGTGTGCCCTGGGGCAACCCAACAGAGCATCCCAACCTGGGTGGCTTAAGAAACAGCCTCACAGTTGGGAGGCTGGGAACCTGAAATGAAGGTGTTGGCATCAAAACCACGATGAGATACCACCTCACACCAGTCAGAATGGCTAAAATCAGCAAGTCAGGAAACAACAGGTGTTGCCGAGGATGTTGAGAAAGGAGAGCCCTGGTGTATGGTTGGCGGGAATGCAAACTGGTGCAGCCACTCTGGAAAACAATGTGGAAGGTCCTTAAGAAGTTTAAAACAGAGCTACGACCCAGCAATTGCACTACTGGGGATTTACCCCAAAGATACAGATGCAGTGAAACAATGGGGCACCTGCACCCCAATGTTCACAGCAGCAATGTCCACAGTAGCCAAACTGCGGAAGGAGCCTCGGTGTCCTACAACAGATGAGCGGATAAAGAAGATGTGGTCTATAGATACAATGGAATGTTGCTCAGCCATCAGGAAAATGAAATCTTACCATATGCAACGATGTGGATGGAACTGGAGGGTATTATGGTGAGTGAAGTAAGTCAAAGAAAGACGAATACCATGTGATCTCACTCATCTGTGGAATTTAAGCAAAACAGAGGATCATAGGGGAAGAGAGGAAAAAAGATGAAAGTAGAGGGGGGCAAACCATTAGAGACTCTTAACTCTGGGAAACAAACTGAGGGTCACTGGAGGGGAGAGGGTTGGGGGACGGGTCACTGGGTGATGAGATGAGCGCTGGGTGTCATACACAACTGAGGAATCATGGAGCTCTGCTGCTGAAACCAATATTGCAGTGCATGATAACCAACCAGAATTAAAAAAAAAAAAAAAAAAAGAGGTGTTGGCTGGGCTGGCTTTTTCTGAGGCCATGGAGTCTGTTCAGGCCCCTCAGCTTCCGGTGGCTGGGGTGCGCCTTGGCCCGTAGACACAACGCCCCAATCTCTGCCTCCATTGTCACATGGCAGCTTCGCTCTGTGGACGCCTGTCTCCGCACCTCTTCCCCTCTCAGGGGCCTCAGCCTAATGACCTCATCTTTAACTCCTTCTGCAGGATGACCCTATTTCCAAACAAGGTCACATTCCGAGGTCCTAAGGGTGAGAACTGCAATATGTTCTCTCGGGAGACACAGCCCAGCTCATAACAAGGCCGTGCTGCTTTACCAAAGCCCCGGAACCGGACCTTCAGGGACAGAATCCCCAGTCCTGGGGTGCAGCTGCTGCCCAGTGCCTCCTGGGTAGGAACCCGGGCAAGACGGGTCACAGGAAGACCCCCTGCTGCTCCCCCCTCCCACTCCTAGACAGTCCCCAGTGCTTCCCGCGGGCCAGGGCGCAGAGAGGTCAGCCCAGCCTGCATCTGGCCCTCTTAGCATCTGTGCTCGTGCTGGCCGGCCCTTTCCCAGGTTCAGCCTCGTACGGTCCGTGAGCTCACGCGTCGCACGTAACCCCTACTTGCCCTCCTCCTGCCAGCAGATGCCCTGGAGGAGGAACCCAGCCAGTTCCGGAAGAGAACCAGCCTTGGGGTGGACTAGAATCGCCTTCCTCAGCTAAGCGGCGTTTGGCCAGTCTCACCTCGAGCTGCCCTGCCTCCCGGGCTTCTCACTGCGGAGGAGGGAAGGAAGGCGTACCTCACTCGGAGTCTGCACCTGCCAGCACCTGGAGCTGTTCATGAAGTTCTGTTCACAGAAGAAGTAGGCTGATTTTCCTGAAATCGTTCGTTCACATGCCTGCAGAGATGCGAGTATTCATGTCCCTAGCAGTCATTATGAGAATTGGGGCCTCCTGGAGTCAGAGTTGCTTGCCCTCTTCACTGGGTCTTGGGCTATGCGTGACATTGCAGGCGTGCCATGGTGGCACCATCACTGTCATGATGATCATGTGCGGAGAATGTGCCCAGCGCTTCTATCCCAGACAGAGATGGGAATTCTGAGGTGCTGTGCTCAGCGCTGGTGTGGACAGACACAGCATCCCAGGGGGCCGTGCTGAGCCCACTCACGGCTGGGCCAGGAGCTTGGATGGCAGCGGGAGGGGGGACAGGGCCCTAGTTTGCTGGACAGTTGGGGAAAGGGAGGGAGAATCCAGGTGGAAAGTGATGTTCATGGTGCTTTCACGGCTCACACGTTGTGTCCAGAGGCTGGCCATAAGGCCCCGTGGTGATTTTTGAGCTGTGAGCATTGCTGCGTCTCCCACCTCCTGCACACCCACACGGGCTCAGCGGACACCTGTCTCTGTGTTTCTCCTCTCGATGTGCCAGGGCCGGTCCCCAAGAGCTCCCTCGGAAATGCCCCTGGTCTGCCCGGAAGCTGTGACTCTCTTGGCCAGGCTGCCTGTTCCCGTCAGGAGTCCCCTCGGTAGGAGCGCCAGGCTGTCTCGGACACCTGCATTAGCCCCGGGACCGCCCTTTGCATCCAAGGCCTGGCAGAGGGCAGCGGCACATTTGTATCTTGGCTCTATAGATAGAGAGTTTACCTTCTATTTTATTTTTGTTTGCCTTGTTTGGGGAGCCGGATCTTTGGTCTTGGCTTTGGTTTGTTTTGAAGATGAATGTGGAAAGAAAGAGCAAACGGAGGTCAGGAGAGATGGAGGCGAGTCCGCCGTCCCGCCAGGCAAACGCTGTGAAACTTATAAATATTGCACCTCGTTCTCCGGGAAGCCGCTCTCTGGAGGCGCAAAGTGAATGCGCACACTCTCTGCATGCGGCAGACCTGTCTGTGCTGCCAGAGAAATTGTTTTTAAAGGGGGCTCTCAGGAACTGTGCAGAGATGGGCTTTTTATACACTTTACACCCATGGGGCATTCGAGAGGGTTCTCATGGAATGAAAGAACCTTGGCCCACTCTCCTGTACCATGAAAGAAACAGGCATTTCTGCACGAAGCCACATTCTCCTGACTGAAAGCTGGGCCCTTTCCGCCGTGACAAGGACCTGTCCTTCGACCCCCAGCCTGGGACGTAGCCCCGGCTGCTGCTGTGCTGTCTTGTGTGTGGAGGGGGAGGCACAGTCTTTGAAGCCCAAGGCCTTCTGCAGTCGCAGCGTCCAGGACGGGCCCGAAGCCACTTGGAGAGCCCGTGGCTGTGCTCTGAGCCCCTGCACCCCGGCCAGGAGCCACCTGTGACTGCTCCTCACCTGCAGAGTGTTCCTGCCCTGCCGGAAGGCCCCCCCTCCAGAGGGAGAGACCTTCCCCAGGGCAGAGAGTGGTGGACAGGAGTCCTTCTGTCCACTCGACATTAATAATGGTAATGGCCACAGCCATGGCAACTGTCATTGTCACCACTGTCACCACCACCATTGTTACCATCTACCGAGGGACTCCTAGGCTAAGCATGTCATCTCCGTTGAGATAGCTGGTCTCCAGCCAAGCCTGGAAGCAGTTCCTGTTATCCTTGTTTTACTAGAAGAAGCAGTAGCTCAGAGCCTGCAAGTAACTTGCTGGGACCACACAGGTCTCTAGAGCCAACTGCAAACTCAGGTCAGCCTGGAGATAGGGAAGCTGTGGGCCTGGGTGTCCTCTGTGGGCAGACGACCCCGAGGACAGCCAGCCTGGGAGTCCGGCAGGCCCCACTGCCCTCTTGCGTGCACCCAGTTGGTCTGTCTGGGCCCTTGGTTGGTGAGTGACAACACGAAGGAGAGTGCACGTTGTACCGTTTACTTAGCTTCTCCCATATGGTTTGATGCTGTGTGTTCTTATTCCAAAAGCAGGTGGATTAGAAGGCTTAGGAAAACTCATCTTTAAAATATAACTCTTTGTTCTTTCTCTGTGGACCATGGAGCCATCTAGAATGCAGATCAGCTGGGCTTCATAGAGAGCACGCCATTCTGACCCGAGGGCATGAGTCAACAAGATAATTCCACTTGCTGATTGTTCATCTCCAAAGGCTGAACTGCAGCTGGGAAAACACGGCCTACACAAGCCGAACCACACGGCAGCCACCTCCTTTATGTCAGCTCACCTGCCGGTGTGTTGTCGCTAGCAGTTCCTGCCACGTGCCAGGAACTATACTTCGCTGCCCAGTCAAACAGCCAGTAAGTTTACGGAGTAGATCTACTCTCATTCCCATTCCACAGACTGGGCGGTAGAGGAGCTTGGCCCTGTGCCCGCAGCTGCTAGGCTCCACGTCCAGGCGCATTGCCCTAACCCCCGTGGTGTGCTGCCCAGGGACAGGGAAATAGGGCAGCGTGCGGCGTCGGACCACAGCTTAGCCAGAAATATTGGCGGAAAAGCAAAAGCCGAATCAACCAGCTGTTCAGCAGTGTTGCCACACACGCAAAGAAGTTCCTGGTTTACGTGACTTTTCCCACTGACTTAAATGGGTCGGCAGCTGTTTTGATATCATGCAAACATAAAGGAGGTGGTTTGGGTGATTCTGCAAGACATTTCCTAATGATGAAACAAACTCTGCAATCCGTGTATCTCGGTGAGAAGGTACCGGCCTATGAGTGAGCTCTACCTATAATGCCTTCAGCACCCCAGTCAGAGAGCCCGGGGCACCAAGGAGGCTGGAGCCACCGTTCCCAGCCCTGCCCGCCGTCTGAGGGAAACAGGGCTCACCTGGGTGGTGGACATGCTCTTTGCAAAGGGCGGCTCTGTGATGGGCCCTGTGTCCTCTCCTGCCCGGTGCAGAGGGGGCGCTCCGTCCCTCTCCCCTCTCTTCCCCCTGCCTGGCATTCTCCTGGCGTCTCCGCTCGCTTCTTCACTGGCCACCCTTCCTTGCTGGGTTATTTTAGAGGTTTCTCACGCACCGGGCACAGCCGGGCAGTGTTCATCTACCCACCTGATGCTCTCTTTTAGAGGAGGCAGGCCCATCGTGTTTGAGGTGATGGCTCCTTACCTGGTTTTATTTCATCCATCCTAAAGTCTGCTGTTTACTTATTTTATTTGGTGTTTCCCGCTTCTCTCTCTGCGGATCTGACCAGGCAGCTCTCTTCCTGCCCTGTTGCTCCTTCCTTCCCTCCAGGACTACTGGGGTCCTCCCTGCCGGAGTGCACACTCGGTCCCATGGTTCTGTGCGCTCTGTGAAACAAGTGGCCAGGTATTCCTCCCACCGAGAAGCCCCCCGCCCCGTCTTTGGATCCACTCGCTACTCTTTCTCCTCATGTCCTTCTCTGCACTTGGAAGCACCTAGTCTCCTGCATCCAGTAGGGTGCACCTCTCGTGCTCAGATGTACCCATTCTCTCCTCTAGTTGCCTGATGACTTGTTCAGTGGGACGAGGGTGTTTGTTGTAAGAAACAAATACTGTGTTGGACTTGAGTCTGACAAAACTTGCTCAGAGGTGCGCTCCAGGTGCTTCCACCTGCTGCTCTGGCTGGAGACCCCTCAGGGGCATTACTTCCCTGCTGCTCAGGGGGCACCGGCCTTGGCCCAGGGGTCTCCACACCCTCAAGCTCTGGCCAGTGCCACAGTCGTTGGAACCTGTCCAGCCCAGAGAGGGTGGCGAGAAAAACCACTGGGGTTCCCCAGTAGGGCCAAGGCCTGGGGGACTGATGGGCTCACTGTGCCTGTCTTCCAGATCCCCCTGTATTGCTGAGCACAGGGACACCAGGGGGTTTGTGGGAGACTCTCAGAAGCTGTCACACTCCGAATTCCCACCGAGCTTCTTCATCCTTTTTTAAATTAGGAGGCAACGCGGACAGATCCACATGGAGTGTTAATGATAGCTGTTGGAAGCTGCCACGGCTGTCAGCTAACAAAACTTAGACCCCATCTTGCTGTTAGTAACAACATTTGGTCATGTTTGGCTGTTACGGCTCTGCACTAAGTAACCATGGGTTTTAGCTACATTTTTCCCTTGATCCTTATAACACTGGGTGAACTGAGCATTTTGTTTTCTCTTTTCAGGTGAGAAAATGCAGGTGTCAGGAGGTGACACCACCCCGTGACACTGAGGAGGTAAGTGGCATAGTTGGCATTTGAACCCAGACCTGTAGGCTCCAAGGCCTGGTACTTTCCCAGCATCTGTGATTCTTTGTGATTACTTAGTCGGCACGTTTGCCTGCAGTCTTTGTCCCCCAGGATACAAGCCCATGAGGGGACCTCATGTCTTCCCCTCCCTGCAGTGGCCCTAAGACTCACCCACCACAAGGACTGTGCAGAGGGGGCTCTCTGCAGGTGCCCTCAAGAGAATGGAAGACCCCCTCTTCCATCTGTCGGTGACAAGGGTGCTCCTTCTTTTCATCTACTCAATTGCCGGCTTTGCCCAGGACAAGCTGAAAGCAGGCATGGGGATGTGGGAATTAGCCTGGCCATCCAGATGGTTCTGGATTGGCCAGAGGAAATATAGAGTGAGCTGAGCCCAGGGAGGTCAGCTCGAAGAGCTGGCCTGGGGCAAGGCTAGGCCTCACGGGAGTGGCTCTGGCAGGGCCTGCACTAGTCCTGGGCAGAGAAGGTGGGCTTCTGGACCCCATGAGACAGAAAAGCACTGAAGGGCTGATGTGATGGAAGGAGCCAGCGGGGGTCCAGCAGGGCAGGGGAACACACAGGAGGTTGGGGCCCCTGGAGTGTGGGTCACCCCAGGCTTGCTGGGCAGGGCAGAGGGGGCCCAGCCATGGAGGGAGCCAGCAGGCCCTGGGGGTTCTCTGTGAAGTGAGGGGGCCGGTGGAGCAGAGGTTCAGGACACACTCGCCCCGACACCACTCTGCACTCACACTCCTGCTCCCGCTGTATTAGTGGCACGCTGAGGCTTCCTGCACACCCAGCCTGAACTGGGGTCCTCAGGGAGAGGGCCGCTGCCCCCAGCCCTCCCCCTAGCAAGGCTGCTGCAAAGCCAATTAGCACATGAATGAGTGCATGAGTGTTGAAGGCCAAGATGAGAAATGGCTGTTTTTTTCAATTCTGCTTTTCCTCCCTAAGGGAGAAAATTTTAGAAAGATTAATGATTGCGATGACAAATATATTTTAAAATTAAGGGTGGCATGTCTTTCCTCATCAATTTCTATTCTTTGGGTCATTAAACCTTGAAGTTTTAAATAGAAAGACGTTCACTCCATTAAAGCAAGTCTTCAGAGGCTCAGGGCACCTCAAGGAAGAGCCTCCTGTCCTTAACTTTTGTGATCATTGACAACCATTATTTTGTTAAATCTGTACACATTGGCTTATGAAATACTTTTTTCCCAAAAGCGTCTTGTTGCTTTGCTGGGACCACCTGTCAATGCACACATTCCATCCTGGACTCCAGCTGAGGCTTGTTTTCCACGTCCCTCACCCCACAGCCCTAGCATGTGCCCCATGTCCCAGGACACTCTGCATGCATGCCAGCACGTATGTGGGGTGCCAAGGAGCTTCTGCTAACATGTCTGGATAACAAGGAAACCTGATGGCCCCACAGCTTGGTACCCCTTTTGCCAGTGAAGCCCCATCCCCATGCCCTGAGCTGGGACTTTAAAGAAGCCACAGCTGCATAGATGAGCCCTCTTGTCCTTCAAATCATACCTGGCCTATAGAGCACCCAGCTTCACACTGCAGAGCAGGTGCAGGCACAGCTTGGCCTGCCTGGATGCTGAATGCCCTCCCCTCGGCTGTGAGCCGTGGCCCCCACCCCCTACCCCTGCTCACCCAGCCTCAGTGCAGCCAGCCTCCCCGGGCATTCCTGTCATCTTACTTCTCTACCGTTGGTTCCCACGTCCACCACCCTTGCTTGACTCTGAATCCAGTTCTTGGAGTGGCTTTGAGTACCTGAACCCCTGTCACGTCTGCTTGGTGGGTTAGGCCATGTTCCAGCACACTTCGATGTCCCTTCTGGGGCCCAAAGCCCTGTCTGTGTCATGCTGGCCCTGCCAGCCCCAGGCTGCCCTGCATGGGCTTGGTGCTCAGTGTCTGCAGCCATCCTGGGGGCCACGGTTCTGTCTCCTGGCTTATTCTTCTGGGCTCTGAGCTCAGCCCCTCGTGACTGGGCAGGGGTGGCAGAGCCAGGAGTTCCCTACCGGGACCAACGCTGATTCATTCTGACTTCAGTAAGGAAAGGAGTCAGGACTACAGGGTGTCCTGGAGCCGGAATGTCCCTGCCCCCCAAGCCCCTCCTTCACCACCCCACATCCCCCCATCAAGTTCCCACCGACTGGGCGCTTGGAGACGGGACTCGTGTGTCAGCTCCAGATTCCCACGGCCCGGCCTAGGACCTGCCCTGTGGCAGGTGCTAAATATATCTCTGTTGAATGAAGGAATCTGAAAAAAGCCAAGGGAAGTAGAGACTTGTATGGCTTATGGATGCCCTTCACCGGGTCCCTTCATTAGGATGCACAGTGGGAGCTGCGGGCAACAGGCAGAGCCATGCCTCCTGACCAGATGCTCACAGGTGCATGAAGAAGGAACGTCCTGGTGGGACACTCTGCAAAACCCCAGACGACCCAGATCCTTAGGCCTGGAGAGTAGAAGGCACCTTGCTAGCACGCTGTCCGTGGAACGTGGGAGTAGACACAGGGCTGCCTGGTGCAGGGCCTCCAACCAGTGCTCGACTGAGGGGCACCACTGTCCCAGAGCATCAGGGTGCTCCTTCCTCTCTGTCTGTGTTTATGTCAGGGATGAGGCTGTGGGATGGCTACTCTGCATGACTCAAGTTGTCTGCCACGGGAGAAGCCCCTGATTACACAGGGACTGGAACTCACATACTTACCCACTGCCCTCTCCTAAAGCCTCTGTAAAATGACAGCCAAGCTATACTGTTTTAAAGGACACACACCCACAAGGGCAGGAGAATGAGGAAAAGGCAATAGGGACAGAAGTTTAGGGGCCAGAAAGCTGGTGTGTGAGGGGTGAATGATACAGTAGTGAGAGGGCTGGATGTGTGGCTGCAGAAAGGAGCCTGGGGGCCAGCGTGTGGTGGGGGGACGGGCCCTGGAGGACTCAGGGATGGTCTACGCAGCCATCAGAGTCCCTAGCCCCTTTTCCCTCTGGTCTTTTGGATCGAGGACAGGGAGTAGTTTTGACCTCAAGCAAGTTGGAGGGTTCTTTTCTGGAGAAACTGGTGCACCCAAGAGAAAAGACTCTATAAACACCTAGATTTAAAAACAAATAAGTAAAGGGATCACAATCAGAGTGCTTCTCAACAGGAACATTTGAAAGTAGGAGATAAAATTTTATGGGAAAAATAATTCCCTCCCTAGAATTTTAGCTCAAACAAACTCTCAAGCCAGACTATATTTTCAGACACATAATTGCTCAATAAAAGTATCTCCCACCCACTAGTTTTATGGGCTGCTGGGAGACATCTGCCACCAAAATGAGAGCAAAAGCCAAGACAGACAAAGACACAGATTCAGGAAACTGGGTTCTCAAGAGGCAAGAGGCAGAAGGGGCCCCCAGGGCGACAGGGAGCACCCAGGGTGGGCTGGGAGAGCCCTGAGAGGACGCTCACGATTCCTACAGAGTGGAGGCATGAGTTAGTGATGGGTGCATGAAATATCACCACCGTGACCAGGCAAATCAGTGACGTGCAGGAAGGACGAAAGTCCTGTAGGAGGACACGTAGCCTCTGGCTCTGCTGCTAACAAAGCTTTACATTGTCAGGAAATGTCATTTCCCCCCTGGAATATGGACCCGCTAAGTGTGACACGTGGCAGTGGGTGCACGGGACGGGGAGGGGCACCACAGAGGGCAGATCTGAAAGCCCAGCCTTCACTTCCCATCACAGGAAGTCAGAATGTGAAGCCGGAGCTCAGACATCAAAACATAGGGGTATAAGCATAATATTCAGAAATGGGAGGATGAATAGGAGGGCCAGAGCTAAAACGTCCCCAGAGGGCCCCTGGGGACTGGGGCGGGGGGTGCTGGGCTCAGCGGTGTTGGTCATAAGCCAGGCTGAGTAGTTAGACTCAGAGTATGTGTCACTGATAAGATTTGTTTAAAGTTTAAAGGAAGAATCAAGGATACTGTTTAGATGGACACACTGTGGAGGTGTGATGGCTCAGCTGAGTTTCTGGCACTTTACAGCATTTTCTGGCGTTCAGCAGTTGACTAGTGTGAATAATTCAGGACCAAGGATGGTTGTCTTTTTGCAATTAGCTGAAAACCATGACTGATTTTTAGTATCTAATTATTTCCTATCCCCTAATTATCTGTGTGGACTTTGCAATAATTGTGAGAAATGGTTAAAGATCACATAGGAAAAAAGTAAGAATGCATTTGCACTGGCCCATAGAGGTATTTCCCCCTTTACCTGGTATCAAGGAGCCCTGTGCTTCTC
Organism: Canis lupus baileyi; assembly: GCF_048164855.1. NCBI lineage: Eukaryota > Metazoa > Chordata > Mammalia > Carnivora > Canidae > Canis > Canis lupus. The sequence continues at coordinate 1,723,730 of NC_132854.1, read as the reverse complement.
AGGCACTTTGCTCCTCGGAGCTATGTTCTGTACCTGTGTGTCTAACTGAAATTCCACCTGAATGGTCTTCATTCATCACTCTCAGCTTAAGGCTGTTTGGAATGTATACGGAACCAAAAAGCACGTTGATTTTGCCTTCCTTTTTACCTCTTCTTACCTGAAAAAAAAAAAAAAAAAAAAAAGCCATGGTACCTGAGTCCTATGTCTTCCCATTGCTGCCTCGGAACAACAGGGGGAAATGCAGGGGTTCTGCGGAAATCACCTCAGTCTGACTCTAGATTCTGCTCTGAGCTTTGCCCTTCTGGTTTTCCCTCTTACCAGTGGCCAACCAGCTCACAAGGCAAGTTACAGGGAGAAGGTGGGGGAGCCACCCTTGGATCAGCCCCTGCTGGCATTCAGAGCTAGTCCTCACATGCCCTGTCACTGAGGATGAGCACCCAAAGCTCAGAGAAGTTCAGTAACTGGCCAAGGAGAAGCAGCAGATGCACAGGCAAGTGGGGATTAGAGCCCCTGTGCTCCTGACTGAGGTCTGCTCCTTTGTCCGTCCTGGCTACAGGGACCAGTGTGTGGTCCTGGCAGTGCCTCCCCCCCACCCCCTTCATGTGTTTAGGGGACACCAGTGCCAGTTTACTGTGAGGCTCCTGTGGACCAGTCCTGGGACCCTCAGAACTTTTGGGCACAGAAAGACATGATAAATACCTCCTACTTACGTCTCTCTAGCTTCTGGTATTTTTAAGCTATCACCTTCTCCTCGGTGTCTGCTTTTTCATTTGGAGACACATTTGGACTGCGTGGCTGGTGTTTGCAACGTCTGTAGGACACAGTCCCACATGAACTCTGATGAGAACCTCCAGGGAACAAGGGAGAATGGGATGGTGCAGCAGGTGCAGAGAGAGGGAGGCACACAGAGCATTTCTTATTGTCCAAGGTCATTTACACATGAAAGGGTGTTCCGTTGTCTTCTGTGACAGAGCCTGAAATGCACAATCAAATGGAGACCCCAGGAAGCCATCCAGAGCCTTCTATTGAAGGAACATGGGGTGGGGGGCATCCGTTAGCCTGACTAGAGCTTGAATTGGTCTCCCTTGTCAGGTAAGGCCCACTTTCTCCTTTCACAGAGGCCATGCGGACTCAGTCTTGAGTGAACAGACTGGCATCCAGTACCTACAGCAGAGAGGCACTGGGATCCCTGGGGTTCAGCCAGGTCCTGAGAACCCAGGCAGCCCTGGCCAGGCTTGTCCTGGGTCCCGGTCACTGCCTCAGAACAGGCCTCACTGGTAGGACATGGCCCCAGCCACTCTCTGGGGGAACAGAGCAGAAAGCCTTGCCCAGGGAGAGGGGGTGGGTCATAGAAGCTGTGGATGGAAGGAGCCCTGGAAATCCTGTGGCCTCTTTGTGGGGTGGTGTCTTTGTTCCAGCCAAGTCTGCTGGACACTTATATGCTAACGAAACAGATAAACCTGCTCAGAGTATGAGTGGAGGCTGGCCCCTGCTTCGCCGCCCCACGTGCGATCACAGGCCCCCAGGACTCCAGGGCACTCCTAGAAAGCCTGAGTCTAATCCCCCTCTGAGTTTACCAATGAGGAACTGCTCCAGGCATCTCCAAGCTACTGGAACATTCTCTGATGTGGATCATCAGGTCCCAGAGCAGACCCTGGGCAGGGGGTAGCCTCTGTCTCTGCTCTTTATTCAGCAGGATTTGAGTGAGTGTTTTTGGTTCTTGGGTTTGGTTCTGGTGCCAAAGGAAGCCATGGCCTGTGTCACAAACAGCACAGCAGGACAGACTTGTAAACACGGGTTGCAGTTCCTCTGGGTCTTCAGGGACATGTCACTTCCTGCCCTGATGTGTGAATGCATTCCCTCCATTGGAACCCAAGAACTTGCTTTGGTCACGAGTTCCCAGTACCCTGAGGACTGCGGCCTAGGCCTCTACCCAGAATAGGGACAGCAGGACAGGAGTCACGGGTGCCCATAGATAGCCTCAAATACAGCTGGCCTTTTAGCCTTGACTCTTCCTCTCATGGTAAACAGACTTAGAACCTGGCTCCTGCACCCCCCACTCCAGGTGGTCAGAAGGTCAGATCTTTGCCCCGGCTTAGCCCTCCCATCCCACCCTCCATTCCAGTGGCCTCAGAGTCATGCTATGGCCTATGGGGTCATCTAGACCTTCGTAAAGAGGTCTGGGGCCGGGCTGTTCATGCAGGTAGCTGCACAGAAGCCTGTCTCAGGGCTGTCCGCATGGCTAGATCCGCAGCAGCCCTGCCTGTAGGTAGTGACGTTGGTTGCTGTGGGCATAGCTCCAAGCCTGCTCCGCTGGCTGGAGCTAAAATAAGACACTCCGATGAGCCAGTGTCTGCTCACACCCGACGCCAACCACACGAGGTCGCAGAGATGTCCAAAAGCGTGTGGCTGAGCTCATCCCTGAAGCCAGGGCTTTCTGGCTGATGCTTCATTATCAGTCCCTGCCATTCATACATTCCACTCACTCAGAATTCAGTTCCCATGCACAGCTCTCGGCACTGACTGTGGTGGGCATTAGTGAGGCAGCGACAAAGGAGGGGGACCTTTCCCATCCTCACAGCATCTACACTTCACACATCACAATATGTGCACAGATAGTGACACACAACTAACTGCACTCCGAACGCTGCCTGAGTGTGCCGGGCAGTCCCTGAAGGATGACCCTCGAGCTGGCCTGAAGGAGAAGCAGCTGCAAGGCAACAGAGGGGAGGGAGGGGGCATCTCCTGCTGCAGGTGCCTGGGGTTGGGGCATCAGGAAGCCAGTGCGGGGTGCCAGGAGATGAGAGGGTCATGTGGCAGACCACAGGGCATGCTGGGGGCATTGACTGGGCTTCCCTGCCACCAGAAGGGATGATTGGAAATCTTAGCACTCTTAAGGAAAGAGACAAAGGAAATCAAATTTGCATTTTTTAAAGAACCTTTTTGCCTGCTGTGTGATATGAGTTAGAGGGTGGAGGCCAGCAGGTGTATTTGGGGTGTGAGAGACAGTCCTGGTGAGGAAGAGAGTTGACAAGCCTGCCACTAAGCAGGGTGGGCTAGGGTGAGCCCAGACCCACACTCAGGTTTCCAGGGGTTACTCCTGCCCCATATCTGCCAGAGGAGCTGTATCAACCAACCCTGCGTCCACACCCAAGAGGAGTAGAGATTCATTGGCCCCATCAGATGCCAGAGTCGCACAGTCGGGGCTCAATGGGCAGCGTCAAGGTAGAGTAGGGAGCTGCCCGGCTGGCACACCTTCTGCCTGATGGGGGAGCTCATGTAGCTCCAGCCCATGTGTCCAGGAGTCTGTACTTCAACCAGGGTGGTATTCCCAGGGCCTACAGCAGTACCCGGAATACAAGAGCATCACAGGTGCTCAATAGATGTTAACCAAGGTTGCACCCAGGACAACCTGGTAGACAAGCTGCCCCTCTCACTTCCTCCCTTTCCCTGGAGACACCTGGGAGCTGTTTCCCACGCTATATGCTGGCAGCAGTGGGGCCAGCACACAGCCTGCTCACCCTGGGTGGTCTCCACCTGGGAGGTCCTTCTTGGTGGGAGCACACTCTGTTCCCAGGCGATGCATGCTGTTCCAGGATGCAGCACCCTTTCTCAGCCCTGGCCCCTTTCAAGACCCAGTCTACACATCTGGTGTCCACATGGCTCCAAGCGGGCCTCCTCATCCCCAGGCTCCTCCCCAGGGAAGGCACTCGGCCCTGACCTCCATCTCTCCCGGGGCTGTGACTGTCTTCCTGTGCCCTGTGGACACTAGTCTGAGCCCCCCAGGAGCAGGAACTGCCTAATGTTGCCACTGTCCCCCTCCCCTGGCATGTGGGGGATTTAACAACCATTTGTTGGGTGAATGAATAAATAAATGGCCAAGAGATGGTTCTCTGGAGTGCCTGTCACCTTTCCATGTGCTGCACACAGACCTGAGTGTTGCTTTATTCAGGGCTGTCCGCCTCCCTGGAGCGCGAGGCCTCCATGCTACATGCGGTCCCTGCAGAAATGTGTGCCCACAGTAGGGCCTTCAGAGGCGCACTCAATGACGATACTTATCTTCACATTCTGACTCAGCAGATGACTCAGCAAACAGCCTCTGCCTTACTGACATGGTGCTTCGGGTCTCAGGCTGGATCTGCCAGTTAAACGTTAGTATAAATTCAGCACTTGTGTGCATATATACATACAGTCCCATAACATCTATTAACTCTCTACTGTGTGTCAGCTGCTGGTGTTGCCAGCCCGGGGGACACAGCAGTCCTGGCAGGATTGAGTGTCGTGAGATACAGCGGGTGGGAGATGCTGCTAGTCCCAGTGCTGTCAGGGGAGGCGCACCCGGAGCCTGAAACTGAGTCGGTCTCAGTGCAGTCATGGTGGATGTGTCTGGTGGAGTGAAGAACCACGGCAGCAGGCACGCACAACCTGCACCCCTGGCCACAACTGTACCCTGCATGTTTACTGAGACAGTAGCACCTGCCCAATTCCACATGTTGTGTGTTCCTATTCATGCATACCACTCGCATAACTTAACCAGCAGGTGTCCATGGTGGATGGGAATTCGGTGGTCTCTGGTCCAGGAGGTCCTTGACTTCCAGAGATGATATCCAAGGAACAGCACACCCATAGGCCCACTACAATAAAAACAAAATTTTTACTCTTCACAAAAATGTCTAAGGGACACAAAAATTTTCAGTGCTGTTGAGAGTAAGTTTAGTGCTTGGAGATTTGAATGCCAAAGTGATGATTATACTAAACAGCTATAAATATGCTAGATGTTATTTCTAGAAATACTGTAGAACATAAATGTTAACCATACTATTGTGTGCAATTAATGTTCCTGCTTTAACTGGAACATGAAAAGCAGCACCAACTGCATGAACTGTGGTAATGTCATTGGTGCTACAGCAGTTCCCAAGAGCTCACACGGGTCATGGGGCACCGAGCGGCTTCCCCTAGTGCCACAGACACACCATTCCTGCCTTTCCCAGCGGCATGGTCAACCACGTCAGGCTGATGCTTGAAATAAGACCTTGTGGGACTATTTACACTGGAGAAATTGGCAAACCCTACAAATCAGCATGTTTCTCTCTTCTTTCCTTTTTTTTTTTTTTTAAGATTTTATCTATTTATTCATGAGAGACGCAGAGAGAAAGAGAGGCAGAGACATATAGGCAGAGGGAGAAGCAGGCTCCATGCAGGGAGCCCAACGTGGGACTCGATCCCGGGTCTCCAGTATCACGCCCTGGGCTGAAGGCAGCACCAAACTGCTGAGCCACCGGGGCTGCCTTCTCTCCTCTTTCTTCCCTCCCTCACTCCCTCCCTCCCTTCCTCCCTCCCTCTCTTCCTCCCTCCCTCCTTTCTCTTTCTTCTCTCTCTCTCTCCTTTTTTCTTTTCTTTTCTTTTCTTTTTTCTCTTCTTTTCTTTTCTTTTCTTTCTTTTCTTTTCTTTTCTTTCCTTTCCTTTCCTTTCCTTTCCTTTCCTTTCCTTTTCTTTTCTTTCTTTTTCCTTTCCTTTCCTTCCTTTCTTTCTTTCTTTCTTTCTTTCTTTCTTTCTTTCTTTCTTTTCTTTTCTTCTCTTTTCTTTTCTTCTCTTTTCTTTTCTTTTTTTCTTCTAAGAGCCTGTTGCTCTGCACTTACCAGCACACCACTGCTTGCGTCCACCTAAGTCAAATTCACTTACAGGTGTTACTTTTTGTGAGGCTTCTCTACCCACTTCCTTTCCTCCTCTCTACCCCAACATATCAGAGACAGATGGAAAAACTGAGGTTCACAGAGTCTAGGGACTGGCACATCATAGCACAGTTTATAACAGCAAAAACTAAGGAAGAAACTGAGGCCATTCTCCACCCCACCAACTCCGTGCTTCGTCTACTGCTGTATGTAGGTACTACCATGGCAGTATATGATGTTGATACAAGACCACCTTACATTTAGAATTTGAAGTTTTACAGTTACCATCCTTCGGTGAAGTGATGCTTTCTATGAGTGCCACAAAAGTGTACATTCGCAAAAATTATTAAGAACGTTCTGTTTATAGGCTAGGGTTCAATGCTGCTCAGCTGTGGTAGTCATCTTGTATTACTAATGAAAACCTGTTCCCTAATTGTTCAAAACCATCTCAGGGCTGATACGTATACAATATAAATATTTTATAGGTGTAATTCAATTAATTTCCAAAGAAAAATATCTGTTGGATGCATGTAAACATACTGGTTAAATTGTATGTCTTCATTTCTTCCACTCCAATGGCTGAGACCGTGGAGAATAGACTATAAAAATTGCACCAAAGAGCTTATTCCCTTTTTATCGCCTGTCAAATTATTGCTACAACGCCCATAGTTGGTGGTGAAACATTGCAATCCGTGCTAGCTAGCAATGAAACGCCAAGTGTGAGTTGTGCATTGAGTTTAGGTAATGTACCAGAAAACATTGCATGAAAACACTAATTTTCTCAATATATATTAGTAGATGCAGCATTTACCAATGAGAAGTGAGGATGTTTTTAAACAGTTTGTTGACTTGAAGTCTTGGCCAGGCTACACATAAATGCTGTCTAGTTGATGTTGACATTGGACACAGAGGCACCCTGAGGGCTGTGAGATCTTGGCTGCAATGCCCTGCCCACCTGGCCTGAGATGCCCCCGGTCACACGGACTCTACTCCAGGCTCATTCGCCATTCACTGGTTAGGTGTCGCCAGCATCCCTAAGGTTTCTCCAGACAAACACACCAGGCTCCTTCCACCTCTCCTCGGCCTCCTCCCAGCTGTGCACACCCACTCCTTGAGGAGAGCCCTCCACCCATTCGCCCTGTAGCTGGTCATGTCACTGAAGGAGAGCCAGAGTTACTATTAACACGCATCTCAAGCTGTTGAGCAAAGAGCTGGTTTAATTTAATTTATGTGGCCTGTAAAAAATAAAATAAGAGAAACCTGAGATATGTTATTATCAGCCTTAGATGACACCAGCATTTAAATGCTTTATTATCTTATTATTGAGCAGCGTTTCCAAGAAGAACCTCTTTGTCTTTTATGCTGTTTGTGAGAAACATTTTCTTCAGTTTTATGGAATAATCATTGTCTAAGAGCAGGAGGGGAAAATGGTATCTCATGGATTTTTTTTGTATATTTTTTTATTGGAGTTCAATTTGCCAACATTTAGCATAACACCCAGGTCTCATCCCATCAAGTGTCCTCCTCAGTGTCCGTCACCCAGTCACCCAACCCCCTCGGCCCACATTCCCTTCCACTACCCCTTGTTTGTTTCCCAGAGTTAGGTGTCTCTCATGTTCTGTCTCCCTCACTGATATTTCCCACTCATTTTCTTTCCTTTTCCCTTTATTCCCTTTCATTATTTCTTATATTCCCCAAATGAATGAGACCATATGTTTGTCTGTTTGTCCTTCTCCAAATGACTTATTTCACTCAGCATAATATCCTCCAGTTCTATCCATGTTGAAGCAAATGGTGGGTATTCGTCGTTTCTAATGGCTGAGGAATATTCCATTGTATACATAGACCACAGCTTCTTTATCCAATCATCTTTCGATGGACACAGAGGCTCTTCCACAGTTTGGCTATTGTGGACATCACTGCTGTAAACATCGGGGTGCAGGTGTCCCGGCGTTTCACTGCATCTGAATCTTTGGGGTAAATCTCCAGCAGTGCAATTGCTGGGTCGTAGGGCAGACCTATTTTTAACTCTTTGAGGAACCTCCACACAGTTTTCCAGAGTGGCTGCACCAGTTCACATTCCCACCAACAGTGCAGGAGGGTTCCCCTTTCTCCACATCCTCTCCAACATTTGTGGTTTCCTGTCTTGTTAATTTTCCCCATTCTCACTAGTGTGAGGTGGGATCTCATTGTGGTTTTGATTTGTATTTCCCTGATGGCAAGTGATGCGGAGCATTTTCTCATGTGCTTGTTGGCCACATGAAATTTCTCTTCATGTCTTTTGCCCATTTCATGATTGGATTGTTTGTTTCTTTGCTGTTGAGTTTAATAAGTTCTTTATAGATCTTGGATACTAGCCCTTTATCTGACATGTTATTTGCAAATATCTTCTCCCATTCTGTAGGTTGTCTTTTCGTTTTGTTGACTGTTTCTTTTGCTGTGCAGAAGCTTCTTATCTTGATGAAGTCCCAATAGTTCATTTTTGCTTTTGTTTCTCTTGCCTTCATAGATGTATCTTGCAAGAAGTTGCTGTGGCCAAGTTCAAAAAGGCTGTTGCCTGTGTTCTCCTCTAGGATTTTGATGGATTCCTGTCTCACGTTTAGATCTTTAATCCATTTTGAGTTAATCTTTGTGGATGGTGTAAGAGAGTGGTCTAGTTTCATTCTTCTGCACATGGATGTCCAATTTCCCCAGCACCATTTATTGAAGAGACTGTCATTTTCCAGTGGGTAGTCTTTCCTGCTTTGTCAGATATTAGTTGACCATAGAGTTGAGGGCCCATTCCTGGGTTCTCTATTCTGTTCCATTGACCTATATGTCTGTTTTTGTGCCAGTACCACATTATCTTGATGCTCACAGCTTTGTAGTACAACTTGAAATCTGACATCGTGATGCCCCCAGCTTGTGTACCCAGTGGGATATCTCATGGATTTTAAGATGATTGATCTGATTTCGGTCCACTAAAAGCTGGTTCCAGCCTTGCTCAGTTTGACTTCTTGGTGGGCTCTTTCTTAGATTTCTGTGCAATGTTTAGACCATATTTGGTGGGTTCCATCCTTATGCTATTTCAATAGTCCTCTTTAACCACACACAAAGTAAGAAAAAAGTCAAGATCTAAGATGCCCTCTGGCTCCCAAGCATCACTGGAACGTTGCAGGAAATGTTTGTTCACTGGTTAGCATGAAGTCTGCACTGCTGCTAGCATTGTGCCTCAGATGGCAGGTGTGGGACAGAGCCAGGCCTCTCCTCCCTCTAAGGAGATGCTGACGTCCCAACGTGCACAGAGCTATCTGGCACCAAAAGCTGGTCCCCACTGGCTGAGTCTAGCACTGGGCAGAATGATGCATTAATTCAACAACCACATTAAAAACCAGTAGTTGGAAGCAATTGTGGACAGTAGAACAGGACTTGGAACCCCGAAGTGCACTTCAAGCAGAGCAGAGGCAGAGTCTGGTGGGAGAGCCATTTCCTACAAGATGAAGAGTCTGCAGAGCAAGGCACTGCCTCACCTGGGTGCTTGATATTTGCTTCTGTTTCCCGTGGGCGCATCTACAGTATCATTATTCGCACTTGATGCTGCCAGCCTTAGGAACCCAAGAACTAGGTCTGACTGGAATATCTTAAGGGAATTTCCCAGGAAGGAGAAGGGAGTTGCTCCCCAATATAGTCTGTTTAATAAATTGACCACATTTTATGTTAGCAAAATAAGACTTTATGGAGTTTTTCTTTGTAGGACATTTGGAATATATGTAAAACCCCAAAGAGGATAAAAACCATTTCTAATCTCCTTCTCAGACAGAAATCTTTGTTAATGGCTATGGTCCATCAGCTTAGGCATTTCTACTGTAAACATGATAGAGCTCCTGAGAATCTTCAGTTCTGTAAAACTCTTAAAAAGAAAGTTGGGGCAGACTCTCGAATTCTATGAGACTTTGTCACAAGAGCCCAAACAAAAACGATAGAATCCAGTGTCTCCCCAGGGATTCACTGGCAGAATCTGGAGATAGTTCTGGTTTTCAGAATGGGGACGCCCTGGTACCAGAGGAGGTCAGCACACAACAGCAAAGCAGCATCTGGCCAATCCACCAGTAATGGAGCCCGAGAAAGCCAGCCCACCTCTCATTCCCCAGAGGTCCCACTGGCTTTCCCTATACAGTCCCACTGGTGACCTCTGCTCGCTGCAGAGGAGCATGTTGACTCACTTTCTCCTACACCACACATGTCCTGTCTAAGGTACAGAGACAACAAGGAGGCCACCCTAGCCCTGGAGAATCCCACCGATGCTGGCCACATCAACACATATACTAATCATCTGGTCTTATAACTACCCTGTGAGAAAGTCCTATGATGGCTTTCATTTTACAGATCCAGAAATCAGCACATCAGCAAACCGTTAGAGTAGATCAAAGTTCCAGAGTCAGCATGCAGATAATGCTACAGGATCACAGAAAATACTTACGGAGTTCTTTCCAAGGGCCGCAGATCAAGTGGTGAGCAAAAAACACCGATTTTTTTAATAAACAGAAGTTGCTACTGCAATTGGTTGTTTTAACATCATATGGCAAAATACAAACAAGGTTTATTTTTTAGTGTTCGTCTTTTAAAAATCATTTTTTCAAAAACTTGACTTCTTCTTTTGAATTTAAAGGATAAAAATATTCTAATTGCCTTTGTATTGACCCATGGCTTCTGAAAAAAAATATGAATGTGTAATTGTCCCAGTGGATAGCATTTTAAAAGCAATGTCTAAATTAGACAACACTTAAATTAAAAACTCTTCCCTGAGGACATGAGCAAAAGGAATGAATTGATAGTGACAGATTTTGTTTCTCTCACCCCAAATTCCTAGGGACGGTTTTCATGCTATGTCAATGAAAACAGAAACAAACAAAAATCTTTCAGAATGAGAATTAAATTTTTGAGTTATAAAAATTGATTATTTCCCTGAGAGTCAGTGCTACAGTTGTGTTTACATTTATTTCTAAATGTGTGTGTGGTGGGGTGCTACAGAAAAGGATCTAATTAGCACCATCCAGTGCTCACCATCTGACACGTGGCTTTTACAATTTAAATTTGAATTTAAATTATTCAGAATCAAATAAAATTTAAGTGAGGTTCTTCATTCACACCAGCCACATGTCACACACTCGACAGCCTTGCTGGTTAGCAGCCACTGAATGGCACTGGGCAAATGCGCATTCTTCTGTCACACGAAATTCTATTGACAGTGCCCAGGATAAATCCCGTATTTCTAATTGTCATTCAGCAACAAGATAAGGATCTGCTACAAATCTCTAACTCTTCATTTAGCCAGACTTTGTGAGTATGGAGCACACCACAGTATCAAACAATGTGGCATAATTTTTGCGATTGTAGAAATTTTGTCATGTTTGATGCCTTGAGCAAGAACAATCAGATTTCATATGAAAACATTTTCAGATTGGCCTTTAAAGTACTCTGACTTTGGGGCACCTGAGCAGCTCAGTCATTAAACATCTGTCTCTTGATTTGGGCTCAGGTCATGATCTCAGGGTCGTAAGGTCCGTGGGCTCTGCGCTCATCAGGGAGTCTGCTTGTCCCTCTCCTTCTCCCAGCACGCGTGCTTGCTCGCTCTTTCTTAAATAAATAAATAAATAAATAAATAAATAAATAAAATCTTTTTTAAAAAAAGTACTCTGACTTTGAGAGCCTGTGATCTGTTCAGAGGTCCCTAAGGCCCCACAGCCATGTTCTGTATGAAGAGGAGCTCCCAGGCAGTGTCTATGGGGCAAAGGCTGACACAGCACAGACCCCAGCCAGGAGGGGAGGGTCTCCCTCTGTCTCTAGCTCTGGCATGACAGCTGGTGTAGAACCAAACCCCTGATCATTCCAGTGAGTCAGAGCCCCGTGGGTCACCCCAGGGGCTCCTGCAGGGGTAGGTAACTATGTGTAATGGGGCCAGGGTGGCACAGAGAATCGAAGGTGGGACATGGAGACTTCTTCTCAGTTATGAACTTTCCACTAGTTCCCTTCTTTAAGGAAACAGCAAGAACGGAACAAACAAGTTGACCTGGAAGTGACACTGTGTGAATGTGTCCCCTACTCGCCCATGGTTTCACCTTCTGGGATCTCAGCAGTGTCAGCCATGTACCTGATTCAGTGTGAGGCCAGCAGCAGCATCTGGCTGCATCAGGTTGTGGCATCACTCCCTTACTTCTCCTCATCCCATGGGCATTTTATCATGTCATCACTGTAAGAAGGATGAGTATGGCCGAGAGGGTATTGTGGGAGAGAGTGACCACATTCACGTAACTCATTAGAGTATATTGTTAAAATTGGTGTATTAGTTATTATTGCTGATCTCTTACACTGCTTAATTTTCAAACTAAACCCCATCGTAGGTGTGTGTGTAGGACAGAATGTAGTGTGTATAGGGTTCGGCACTATCTGTGTCTGCTGTCTGCTGACAGCAGCAGCTGTCTGCTGGGGATCTTGGAACTATCCCCCTGCAGATAAGGGGGAGACTATAGCATTGTGCAGTTTCAGGAGTACAGGATACATGTTTGGTAAGATACATGTTTATACTGCAGAATGGTGAACACTGTGACATTAACTGACCCCTCTATCACATGCCAGAATTGTCATTTTTTGCGGGGGGAGAGCATTCAAGATCCAGTCTTTTAGCAACTTCGAAGGTTACGTTCATGTTGACTAATCCCCTCCTGTGCATTGTGTTCTAGGACTTAGCCTTCCAACTACTTGTGCATTTGTTCCCTTTGACCAGCCTCTCCCCACCTCCTCCATCTTGCAGCCCCATAGCCACCCATCAGCTCTATCTGTGAATTCAGCTTGTTCCACATACAAGTGAAATCATACAGTATTTGTCTTTGTCTGACTTTCCTCGCTTGGCATAATGTCCTCAAGGTCCAGCCATGTTGTCACAGATGGCAGCATTTCCTTCTTTCTCATGGCTGATTACTATGCCACTTGTGCATATGTATCAGAAACGGGATCTTAAAAAGCTATGTGCAGCCCCATGTTCACTGTAGCGTTGTTCATAGAAGCCCGGCCAGACATAGGGACGACCCAAGTGTCTGCCAGTAGATGAATGGGTACAGAGGACGTGTGTGTCTCGGGGTAGTGGGTGAGACGTGAAGACATATTCCAGCCAATAGCCGGCCAGCTCTCCAGTGGCCCTCAGAGTCTTTTGTATAACCCCACCGGCCTCTGAGCTGTTGGTCGGCAGCCCAGACGCATTCATCTGCGCTGCCAGGGGAGTTATTCTTTGGTACTGGGGAGACGTGCCCGCTCTCACCTTGGGCCCAAACCACAGGTGGAGGGTTCCCTTCATGTGGCCATGACTTCTTGGAACCTTACTGGGACAGCTTCCTTCCTGCTGGGACAAGCCCCAGGTTGGGGGGGATTCAGACCCTGCAGGTAATGTTCAACCCTGAAAAGCACAGTCCCAGGAAGCAGCCTTTACGCTGCAGAACAGGAACACACATCTTGGTTGTGGTGCTTTGGAAAGCCAGCGTGTCCCCGAGCTTGGGTTTGCCTCCCCTGCAGCTGCTGGCAGATACCAGTTTGCTCTTGCTTTGTTCCTCACAACCTCTTCGCACTGAACTCCAGATGCAAAGTGAAATGGTCACAAAAGAAGTATCTGGGTTAAATGCGTGCTAAACAGGTTTAAAATTATTGCTCATTGTTTGGAAGCAGATGCAAGCCTCAAACAAATGCAAAACATCAAGGCAGATGCAAAAGGGAGGGCAATTTGAAAATCAGATCCTAAGTGCTTGATTTTGTGAGGGGTGAGCTAGCTGCCTCCCCTGGCTGGGGGTGAGGGGGCTGGCAGGGCCAGCTGCCCCAAGGGCAGGGGAGCTGTCCTGAATGCAGAGTTGCTGAGGAGACAGCGACTACAATGCTCTAGGTTTTTATTTTTTTTTAATTTAAATTCAATTTGCCAACATATAATATAACACCCAGTGCTCATCCCATCAAGTGCCCTCCTCAGTGCCCGTCACCCAGTTACCCCATCCCCCTGCCCACCACCCCTTCCGCAACCCTTTGTTTGTTTCCCAGAGTTAGGAGTCTCTCATGGTTTGTCTCTGTCTCTAATTTTTCCCACTCAGTTCCCCTCCTTTCCCTTATAATCCTTTTCACAGTTCCTTATATTCCCCTTATGAGTGAAACCATATGATGATTGTCCTTTTTCGATTGACTTACTTCACTCAGCATAATACCCTCCAGTTCCATCCACGTTGAAGCAAATGGTGGGTATTCGTCGTTTCTAATGGCTGAGGAATATTCCATGTATACATAAACCACATCTTCTTTATCCATTCATGTTTCGATGGACACCGAGGCTCCTTCCACAGTTTGGCTATTGTGGCCATTGCTGCTAGAAACATCGGGGTGCAGGTGTCCTGGCGTTTCATTGCATCTGCATCTTTGGGGTAAATCCCCAGCAGTGTAATTACTGGGTCGTAGGGCAGGTCTATTTTTAACTCTTTGAGGAGCCTCCACACAGTTTTCCAGAGTGGCTGCAGCAGTTCACATTCCCACCAACAGTGCAAGAAGGTTCCCCTTTCTCCACATCCTCTCCAACATTTGTGGTTTCCTGCCTTGTTAATTTTCCCCATTCTCACTGGTGTGGGGTAGTATCTCATTGTGGTTTTGGTTTGTATTTCCCTGATGGCAAGTGATGCAGAGCATTTCCTCATGTGCATGTTGGCCATGTCTATGTCTTCCTCTGTGAGATTTCTGTTCATGTCTTTTGCCCATTTCATGACTGGATTGTTTGTTTCTTTGCTGTTGAGTTTTATAAGTACTTTATAGATCTTGGAAACTAGCCCTTTATCTGATACTTCATTTGCAAATATTTTCTCCCATTCTGCAGGCTGCCTTTTAGTTTTGTTGACTGTTTCCTTTGCTGTGCAGAAGCTTTTTATCTTGATGAAGTCCCAATAGGTCATCTAGTTTCTTAAGCAGGGATCTTTGTATTGCTCCTATCTTGGCAACTCCTATCAAAATAAGCATCAAGCTCAGTCCTGGTATTTATCTCTGAACAACTTCATGGGGCTGCCCAAGGGCCTTTTCTCTGTCTTCGTGTCCCTGAGCCCCCAGCCCACACCCGTGAATAGCCAACGCTCAGTCCTGTGTTGGGGCAGCACGTGTTTCTGTGCTTTGTTTTCTCCGTTGGTACATTTTGTGTTTCTTCTGTGTCTTGCAAGCTGTTAACACAGCTCACATTCAGGCAGTCTAGCCCTCAAGCCTGGCTTTACGCACAAGCATGCTTAACACAGGACCTGTGTTTCGTGATGTTAACGTTGATCACGGAACCTGGATCTATTGACATGAAGTATTCCTGGAAAGTCTTTCATTTTATTGCATCACCACTGGAGAAGGTTTTGGCACTTCTGAATCTGCAGCAAGTGTTTTCATAAGCCCCCCGAGTCCTCCCTCTGCAGGGTGGACACTCCTCCTAGGGGTTGGTTGAGACTCTGGAGCCCCGGACAGGGCGCCTTTGGGAGCAGGGCCCAACCCCACCCAGCTCTGAGGCTGCTGCCCTGAGCAGCTCAGTCCCCACCGCAGGAGGGTGCCACGGGGTCATAGCTCATTGTTTCTTGTTTTCAGTATTTTAGTGTCAAGACAGGTTTTGGGGGCAAAGGGCAACAGTTTACTTTCAAAATCTGACTTTTGATCTTTGGAAATATTTTCTCATTCTAACTTTGTTCCACAGATGTTTTGCCAAAACGACTGAAAATCAAGTCTTAGAGCAACGAGCAGCTTTCGACTTTGCTCCCCCTTTGCCACTTATGTGCCTGGTTGCTACTTTCAATGTAAACTTCCCCACTCTCACACATTGTTCACGTGTCTCCAAGAAGCACTCTCCTCCAGTCATCCTCTGTGGCATCTACACGGAGTACCTGCAGGCACGTGCACTGTAGAATGTAACACCACCACACCAGCTTTCCATTTCCTCAGCGAGCATGGGAGATTGCACAGCGGTGCACGGTGCCCTGTCAGATGTAAGGGGATACAGACACGAGCCACAGCAACAAGTGTGTGCAGAGACAGCAGGTGGGCACAGACACGGCCGGGGTCAGTTGATCAGGAAAGGCATCTCTCCTCAGGGGATGCCCCCATCCATGTGGACCTCTGGCAGAGGGTGGAGTGAATGCAACGGCCCCGAGGCTCAGTGGATGTCAGGAGGCCAGTGGGAAGGAATGAGTGGACAGGGAAAGTGAGAGCAGCTTCTTCCGTTCTAGTGAGATGGCAGTGGAGGATTCCCACAGAGGGACTTGCCCTCCTTCCAGCCTCTGTGTGGACACAGATGGGAGCCGGGGAGACGACAGGGGCTTGGTGACAACCAAGGGGAGGGCAGGCTGCATGCTGGACAGGGTGTCGTGCTTGAGTTGATGAAAAGTAAAAGGTCTCTGTGTCTGTCCAAAGGTCCAGCAAACAGGATTTTCCGTGGGGATGGAGTGAGGGATAAAAGAGTCAAAGTCAACCCAAGGATCTTTCATCTGAGCAACAAGAAGAGACTTTTTCCTTTCTCCTTTCCTCCCTTTCTACTCTACCTCTGTCTTTTTTTCTAGAGGTTTGGGGAGTCCAGGGGAGCAAATAGTTTGGTGTTAGCGTGGTAAATTTAAGATACCCCCAAAAAAGACACCCAGGAGATGTCCAAGTCATAACAGTTAAAGTATCTGACAGTGAACTTGGGGAGAGAGCTGAGAGCTGGTGAGTTAACGTGTGAGCCTGGGCGTGGCCCATGGGGATGCTGTCCATGGGAGGAAGATTACACGGCCAGCCCGGCGGCACCAGGTGCAGCAGCCAGGGAAAGGGAGGAGCTGGCAAACAGGCTGAGAAGGAGCTGTCGGAGGAATAAGAGGATGTGCAGCAGGTGGGGCAGGAGAAGCCCAGGCAGCGCGGGGTGCGGCAGCAGTGATGGCATGCCGGGGGTCTGCGCAGAGTGGGTGAAAGGTGCCTGCGTGGGAGGAAGTAAAGCACAAGCACAGCTTGCAAGGGGTTGGTAACAGGGAGGGGTGCAGAAATGGAAGCTGGAGGGCATGTGGGTCCGGAGAAGGTTGTTGAAATAGCAGTTCTAGCGGCATGTCCGGAGGCAGGAAGTGGGGAGAACTGGGAGAGTGTCCTGGGCAGGGATGGGCTGCAGTGGGAGATGAGATGGGGGCGGTCACAGGAGCAGGGACCATCACGTCGTAGGAACGGGCCTGAAAGAACAAGCGGGAAAGGACAGGCTGGTAGAGATGCGATGGGAAGAGTATGTGTTCTCTGATTGCCTCGGCTTTGTGGCGCAGCCAGAAGCGAGCTGGCAAAGAGAGGGGGATGTTGAAGACACTCACCAGGGAGGGAGAACAGGTGCTCTGCAGGGGTGGATGGGGAGCACACTCCGTGAGGGGCACCGTCCAGGAGAGGAGGGACACAGGAGGCCCCTGAGCTCCAGCACAGAGGGGCCTCCAGAGCTGTCCTCCAAGGACACTGTCCCCCTCGCCCTGAGAGCAAAAGCATCGCAGGGAAGTCGTAGCAGTAACTTTCACAGGCTCAGATCATGGCAAGGCCAACTTAACTCCCAGATGCTCACAGAGGGCTGCTAGTTACCCGGCGAGTTCAGCTAGCCTGTGTCTCCTCAAAATGAGAAGTTCAACAGTTAAGTTAGAAACACGGCTGAATATCACTAAATTAATTGCTGAACATTTTAAACAACTTTGGAAGCACAACCATTATCAATGAAGAGAATGTCGGTGTCTCAATCTGAAAATTGATGTTTGCACATTAATCTATCTTTATTAAAGAGACCTTTTTCCTGGAGAAACATTTCCTTGAGTGAAGGCTTTTTAGAAGATTAGACCCCGCTAAATTCCTTTAAAGGCAGGTGTAAGAACTGACTGCATCTCCTTAATCTGGTCCTCTGGATCCATCTCTCTCAGCAGCTTGACCAAAGGCCAGGTCTCACCCCCATCTCCCATCCGGGTGCTGGGTCCCCCGTTCATCACCGACTGCACCTGCCCCCGTTCTGATCTCCACTGACTCTGATCCATTGCTAACTGGAACTAGTTCACTTTTTTTTTTTTTTTTTTTTGGAACTGCTATGACCCAAATGGTTCACAGGACCTAGAGTTTGTTTTGCTTCTGGAAGGGAAGGTGCTCCCTGGAGCTAGCTAAGCTCCAGTGAAGCGGGCAGGTCCTACCACTTTCGTGGGTTTGCTGTGGCCCCACCAATTGCCAGATTTCTGGCTTTTTTTCTGTGCTGACACACAGTGTCCTCAGAGGAGATGGCCACAGCACTCCCCACGCCAGGCCAGCCCAAGCTGGGGGAAGTGATGACAGCAGGTGGCTGAAGTGAGACAGGGCTTCCGTGGGGCAGGAGGTGCACGGTGGGTGTGAAAAGGAGTCCTGCCACAACAAAGAGAAGCTCCTGGAATGGGAAACCTGGGTTGAATCCAGAAAATTTGGAAGATTATTTTTTTTCGGCGGGGGGGGGGGACGCTCAAAAACTAGATGGTTTCTCTACACCTTAGATGTTTAAGAGATGGGGATGCCAGGGGAAAAAAAGACAACTTGGGCTTAAAAGCTGTTCTTTTATTCAGATGTGTGATGGTTAAGGACTACATAGATTATAAATGTCCCCAAGTCAACCCAGGTGGACTCTACCTTGGCCAGGACTGCTGCTGGCAATGTCTGGAGAGAAGCAGCAGCAGCAGTGAGAGGGACGTGTGACCGCCACCCTCCCCTCCCAGCAGGTGCACGGACCCCTGTGCCTCAGTTTCCTCTTGTGGCATCGAGAGGAGATTCTCCCCGTGTTTACCTCCCCTCCCAGCCGAGCAGCCCTTGGGGATTCCCTAGACATCACAGCCTAAACCCTAGAAGGAAAACCACTCAAGCATAGTTTCCATATTGATAAAATGACAGTTTCTCACAGAGTCGCACTGAACCCTAGGGCCGTGAAGACCTTGCCACACAGAGCCATTTTATATCCTATTAAAGCCAAAAGGTGTCTCTGTGTGCCTTCCCTCATGCCTTCTCGAGGGGGAATCTGGAGCAGGGTTGGATTGGTTAAATTCGTGAGACTATTTTCTGTGTACACAATATGAAGCAGAAAATTGAAACAGAGGAATCCTGGAGGAGACGCATTGTAGCAAGCTATGTAGCCAGCACTATTTGTCCTTTATTAAGTCCAGACATGATGAAGAGCTCTGCTCCTCCTGGGGTGTGGACAAGTGGATGTCTACAACCCTCACAGACAGCAATTCTCTTTATAAATAGCTGGGGCTGCTGGGCCCCAGCCCCCAGACAGCACTCGAGTGCCCGCAAATGTCGCACACAATGCTGCCAGGTATGAGTCACACACGGGGCTGGGGCGGGGCCGAGACACAAAGCGACGCTAATCAATGGCAGCCCCACCTGAAAGCATGTTTGCAAAAACATCTTCACTTTCCACACTCCATTTTCCATTAGCAGAGAGCAGATGGAGCTCAGACATGGGGGTGCTGCACTCAGCCCAGGGAGGCTGCCGAGTGGGAGGCTTTCTGGGAGTCGGTAGGTGCTGGGCCTCCTCCTGACATTTGGGACACACACCATGCAGAGCTCCAGAGAATCTAACTTACTCACAGGGCGAAAGGGTCCTCTGTGTCCCCTGCTGAGTAAATTATAAGTAGTTTCTGCTTCAATAATTATCTGCTGCTTGAGACAGGCTGGCTTTTCCTCCTGTGTGGGCCTTTGGCAGACCATGGCTTCTTGATGGAGAGGATTATCTGGGGGTACTGGGGGTTAATACTGAGATAAGAGATAACCACCTCTATCCAGAGATGTGATAAGTGAGAGGCAAAATACATAAACAGTGGTCTAAGAAGAGCATCAGTAACTGCACAACTGGACAAATCATTCCAAAGCTTTAGGCTCCTTATCTAGAATGTGGACATAAAACTATCGCCCACTCCCTGGGTTCTGTGACTATAACTCAGGCCCCACACAGCCGCTCAGAGATGTCTGCGTTGAGTAAGCCACCTCCTCCTCCATCTGTAGTAGACATTCAGCATCCAGCATGGCAGGTGTGGGGTTACTCAACTTCCATTAAAATTTGGGAGCTGGAAGGGACAGGAAAGGCCACCAAGGCGGAGGTCCCCGGCTGGATGCCCCTGCCCTCCAGGGGCACTTGGGGCTGGCGTGGTCTTAGGGAACCCCTGGCGTGCAGCAGTGGAAGCAAAGATGCTCAAGGACCCGGCCAGGGTCAGTCCTTACAGACGAGAAACTCGAATCTTAGGAAAGCAAAGACTCCTGAATTATTTCTAGAAACAGCTCTGGAGTGGGAAGGATGGGGAAGGAGATTCACCTTGTCTGAGTGCCCTGCACTTGGCAGACCCTTGGCACACAAGACCCAACCTGAGGTGGGAAGAGGAAGTGAATTTTCACTGTCACACAACTAGGAAGGGAGGGTGTGGGTCTGAACCCATGTGAGCTGTCTCCAAAATGCCTGCTTCTTTCACCAGAAGGAGGCAAGCATCAAGGAAGCTTTGCCCACCCCAATATTTTGCTCAGTACCTGGGCTTGCTTTTAAACTAAGGCAGCCTTTTCCTAAATCCACCAAAGGGATTGGAAGCATGGTGATAAACGATATGTTCAGATATGCTCAGGACATACTGCTTAGTATATCCCCGTGGGAGATTAAAAAATAATCCATGAGGCACTGAGTTGTCCACAGTCAAGCCTTTCTCTAATTCAACATTTTGACTCATCTGGTCACTAATGACAAGTGCTGTAAGAAGACTGGGCACTCACTGTCCCGGTTACTATTGATTCAGCTGCGTGTAACAGTAGGGCTGAACATAAGAGCACATGTCGTAAAGACCCTGACCTTGGTCTGACAGCTGAGCAGTATGAGCACTGCTGTCTACGATTCTCTTGAGTCTTCTTCCTGGCATAGAATGGCTGCTACTTCACCATCATCTCCATGTTATCCATTTTCAAGGCAGGAGAGAGGAAGCATGGCCAAGGGGGAAGGAAGATAAAGTGTGGAGCTAGTAACGTCGTACATCATACAAAACATAATGTCACCTGGCCACTCTAGTGGCAGTGGGGCTAGGAATTTTGAGGGTTTGGTTTTCCAGCCTTTATAGCAGAGGAGGGTGGGAACATCTGGGCCCTGATTGAGTCAACCTGCTGTGAAAAGGTGAGCCTTTCCTGCTGTGTGCCAGGTGCCCCTAGAGGTATTGAGGTCATGGTTACCACCATACCAGTCTCTCTCCTAATGAAATTAATAGGAGAGTGCTACATATGTGTATTTTATATGCATAATTTACATTATTATGTATTTCCATGTGACATGATGTATGCACTATATATCATTTGTTTTTCTAAGGAATTCTAGAATATGCTAGGAAGCAGGTGTAATGAGATCATACTCTGAAGACTTTACTTTCTCCACCTTGGTAGGGGCAGTATTCAGCGTGTCTTCTCAAGAAGTGGGTCTCCCCCAGGGGCATCACTCATTAGCTTTTGTGTAAGTCTAGGAAGAGCTCTGGGTCCACGGAGCCGGAGAAATGTCCTAGGCCTTTCCTACAGCTGTGTGCTCAGCACAGGGCTGTCAGTGCCTGGTGTGACTGGCTGGGGGGGCAGGGGGGGGGAGGTTCCCCTTACAGACAGGGGCCTATAAAGTTGGTCCATGACTCCCAGGTGTGGACAATGTAGAAGGTAGCCTAGGAGCAAGTTCAGTGACCACCCCCAGGCGCCATGGACACCTAGCAGGGGTTGAGGGCACAGTGTGGTTTGGACCCAGAGGATACCCTGCCATTCTTCTGGGGGTCTCACTGTGGGACTTCACCCCATGGAGGCTGCTGCATCAGCCCGAGCCGCTCAGCCACCAGAGCAGTGGACAACCCCCCGCAGCCCCATCAGAGGGCATAGCATCCCACCTAACTGTCCCCTGCCTCCCTTGCCCATCCACTGTCCCCTTCCAGATCCCTCCCCGGCTGCCCACTGGTGACAGGGCCTTGCATGTCCTATGGCTAGAAGTCAAACAGGAGGAGAGAGGGGGACTGTCCTCAGCCGAGGATACACTTGGCTAAACACTAATCTGACATAAATGTGGTCTTCAACCACGAGGGACTGAAGTTCCTGGGTGCCACAGCATTCATCTTCTGCCACCACGCCTGAAGGTGAAAGGCACTTTGCTTCCAAACTTGACTGTTTGTGTATGTTTCCTATATGTGCATCCATTTCTCCTTAGATGCATAAGAAAATGGGGAAAAAAAAAAAAAACCTTCCTGGGGAAATCAGCTTCTTTTTGGACTCCAGAGCTCTGTTCTGAATGCATTAAAGTGAAGATCCCCCACTGGAAATTCGAGCAGATCTGTCAAGCAGTCACTTAGGAACACAGTCTAGGGCTCCAGGGCAGTAGGTGAGGCTTGAGGTGCTCACCTGGGTATGAGCGATGGGAAGTTAGGTCACAGATCACCCACCCCATGTCCCTCCCCCTGTGCTGTAACTGATCTGTTGAGGTAGACTGGGTGGAGCCAGGAGCAGCCCCTGGACGGAGGTCTTGTGGGTGGGTTTGGAGGCTGGTCCTGGCTGGCATTCTAGGTGGACCCCAAGTAGAGGGCCCAGTTAGGGCACCTGCATTGTCTGCATTGCTGAATTGTGGAACCACAGAAGCTATATGATAGTACACGTGGTGGGTGGTTTTTAGCCACTATGCTTTGGGGTGACCCCACGATGCATGGTTGATGCTAGGCTCTTTTGGAAGAGCCATGAGGTTTTGGGATGCCTGGGTGGCTCAGTGGTTAAGCTTCTGCCTTCGGCTCAGCATGATCCTGGGATCCAGGATCCAGTCCCACATCAGGTTCCCAGCAGGGAGCCTACTTCTCCCTCTGCCTGTGTCTCTGCCTCTCTCTGTGTCTCTCATGAATAAATAAATAAATCTTAAAAAAAAAAAAAGGAAGAGCCGTGGGGTTTTGAGGCCGTGCTTGTGTTAGCCCCTTCTGCAGATGGGGGACACAGCCAGGGGATTACCAGTTTCCCTTCTTGGCCACTGGAGGAAGAACATCCTTCTCTGAAAAGAGACTCTTGCCTCAGCTAAGAAAGAAACATCTGTGAAATGTACCCAACAAGTTTGAACCACAGATCCCTGAATGCTCAGGAGAATGTGTCCCATTCTTGCTTTTGAAGATCAAAAAGCCAGGTGGAAACAGGGTCCCTTTGAGTCAGCATGTTGTTCTCATGTGGGCCACCTGCTCCCCAGGCCCCAAGCACTTGGACTGCCTCCCACTCCGTCTTCCCAGGAAAAGATCCCTTTGGAGAACAGTTTTGGCCTGACGCTGTCACTTCCCCAAACCAGCCCTGCTCTGATTTCTTTCTCAAAATGATTACAGACAAAACTGTTTTCATCATGAATTTAATAAGTTGTATGCCCCTTAAACAAGGGTGCCAGGACCTCAGGTCATATGGCAGTAGGTTATGTGCAGGGGTGCAGGTGGGCCCCTTGGGGCCTTATCAGTAAGAGGTTGATCAGAGTTAGCAGTGCTGACCCCTGACTGAGGATGGCTGGGGCCCCTCTGTGCCGCTAACCTAAATGGGCTGCTTGGTCTACACATTCTGCACTGTTCCTCTTACTGTCTCTGCACAACATACAGCCTGTCCAAAGCTGCTCAGACAACAGGTATAGTTGCATTAAGAATCTTAATTTGCAGGCAGCCTGGGTGGCTCAGCAGTTTAGTGCTGCCTTCAGCCCGGGTGTTATCCTGGAGACCTGGGATCGAGTCCCACATCGGGCTCCCCGCATGGAGCCTGCTTCTCCCTCTTCCTGTGTCTCTGCCTCTCTATCTCTGTGTGTGTGTCTCTCATGAATAAATAAATAAAATATTTTTTTTAAAAAAAGCCACTTTAAGTAAAAGGGAGCAGCTTTTAAGGACGTGGCTCTTCCCTGAAGCAGAGTGCAGCAAGAGCACCGGTCACACACCCTGTCACCACCCCAGGCAACACCCTGTCCTCTGTCATCTCCAGGCTTCCCTGTGTGTCTCCTTTCCTGTCACAGGCAGATTCCTATGGTCTCTCTGGGCCAACTCCAAATTGCAGAAGTGAATCAACTGGGTGGGTATAAGTCACTGTCCTCCTCTGGCAGATCAGCTGTTTCCAGGGCTTGAGGTTGCCCAGTACAACCTGGTACATGGGTTCTTTTTACCCAAGACTTGGCATAATTACAAGACCTAGAGGGTCATGGCCAGCACCTAATCTCCAAGTCCTCAGAAGTTGACTTTCCATGTCTTGAGAGCAATTGAGAAGAGGGAGAGGTAAGTTGAGGAAAAACAAAAAGCTAACCCAAGCAGGGCATAGACTGACTCCCTAGATGAGGACCCTGGGAAGGCATGGGGTGCTGGTCTGCTCCCGGTTCTTAGAGGTGACGGCAGATGCCTGGGGCCATGCTGGGGGAGGTGTGGCCTTATCATTCTCACATTGCAGTCACATACAGACATCTCTAATTATCTGTATTTTACAAAAATTTTTGTACCGAATTTTGCCCTCCCTCCACCTAAGTTAGATTTTATGATACATAATAGGATTCATTTATTGTTTTTATATGAAAAACAGACTTTGTTTTGAATAAATCCATGTCATGCACTGTTTCCCAAGAGAACTAAGGCAGATTCTTGGCACACAAGGAGCCCTGCCTTTGCCCAAGCTGGGATCTGTGCATGACCCACATGCACCATCCACCAGGCCAGAATCCCCGCCACTGCCCCATGGAGCTTCCTTCAGCAGCGCCAGGGAGGACAGGTCTCCTGCTGCTGGCTAAGACGCTCATGATTTTAGGTTGTACTGGGGTCTTTCTTAGCTTTTCATGAACTTTGTAAAAAAAATTGTGTGTGGGGGGAATAAGTATGAATGAGTTAAATTGACCTCAAGAGCTAACAAACACTATTTTAGAGAAAAACTGGGAAGTTACCTTTCCTTGCTTCAGTCCATGAAAGTGCCAAGCATTATTTGAGGGAAAGTTTACTAAAAGGATGAAGAGAATATATCCACACCTGTAAGCAGAAAAATCCTAGCAACATACTCGACAGCTGTATTACCCCGTCACAGAGGATCCCAGGGAAGGTCCTCGGCACCCTGACGTCAGGGGCGCTGGCCGTGGTCCTGACACTGGGCTGGATTGCTCACCAGCTCTGCAATTGCCACATCACCCCCTCAGGCCTCCCCTGTGAAGATGCGACAGTGTTGATTGGTTTGCCCCAGAACGTCCACATTGCAGCTCCCATCATCCCACTGTAATGGTTTCCCCTGCGTGTCCTGGGGCCATGACACAGCACGCTTTGGAAGAGAGTATAGATGCTGGACGCTTGTGAAGTGAACATGGCCCTGCCTGGGAGGACTCTCTATGAAGAGATGCTTTGGTACACCCGTCCTTACTACCTGCGCTGCATCTACATTTAGTTCGGCAAATCTCTGACTCTGCCAACAGGGAGATTCAGCTGCATCCATTTACTATCAACTCAATGTTTCCTGCATCCCCCCACACCCTGCGTCTTGAGAAGTGGATGATTCATGTGTGGCATCCAGACAAACTCTTGATTAATCCAACATGTGGTTTCCCTGAATAACTCCTTCCCTCATCTTGTTTTAACAGGATGGTTTACTGTTCATTGGCTTGAAAATTTATTTCCTGCTTAAGAGGCAAACATAAATATGCCCTCCTGCCCCAAGAAGTCCCCAATCCTAAAGGAAGATCACAAGGTTACCTTGGTAACCGTGGCTACCAGTGTCCTCACCCCTCTGTCCTGGCTGAGGCCCCTTTATACTCTGACACATGGGAAGGACTGGGCGGGGGGCAGCCATGGCTCACAAACCAGCTGGTAGTGGTCAGACCAGAGTGGAGGGAGAGGACCAAGCCCTGTTCATTTCACAGATGCCTAAAACAGGCACAGAAGCGCTTTCCCCTCAGACTCCTCCCTGCTGCAGCCAGAAGAGATGTGCAAACTAATAGAACTTGGAAGTAGAAGAAATAAGGCTGCAGCTTCTCTGCAGACCCCCTGCGAGCCCCCTGCCACATAAAGCAGCTCTCATTATTCACAGTAGTGGAGTTCTGTAAAGCAGTTGTGAACTCTGAACTACCACTCTTGGGGAGCAACGGGGTCAGGTTCCTGGGAGCCCCTGGTCAAAACATTTTTATAACTGATTGATACATGATGGCACTTTATATATGTTTCTATTTAAAGACACTGAGCGCTGGGTGTTATACCATATGTTGGCAAATTGAATTTGAGTTTTTAAAAAAATATAAAAAAAAAAAAAACAGGAGAGCCCAACCCACCTTCGAAAAGAATAAGTAAAGACACTGTATTTAATCCACATCATTGACTCATGGAACTCCTAGCCAATGCCCTGTAACTTGTGCCTGAGGGAGGCTCATCCAGGGCACACACCAAAGCCACGGCACAGTCCTCTTGCACTCTGGACAGTAGGCAGCAGCTCAGCACTGTTGTTAAAACAGTGAAGTTACCAACAAAAAAGCACAAAAATTCGGAAAACGTGGCACCAGAGACCACAAACAGCATGCTTGCTACAGTATGAGGTCTGAGACAAGAGGGCAGAGCTTTGCCTGTTCAACCTCGGCTGGGAACATACACATCAGGTGACTCAGATTGTTCACTGCTCTGCACATGTCAGCCAATGATCATGAAAGCACTGTGGTAAATGACTTTGGTGTTGCAATAAATGTTAACAAGTAGGTGAATTTGCACATGCAGAATCTGCGAAAAATGAGGATTCACTGTATATAATTCCAGGAGATCAGAGAGAATTCTCCGTGTAGGCAGGTAGTAGAGCAGAGTGGTTAAGATATAAGGCTCTGATTCCAACCCCAGTCCTGTTACTGTGGGCTTTGTGACTTTGGGAAAGTAATTCAATTTCTCTGTGCACCAGAGTTGTCCTCTATAAAATAGGATTCATTTATGTGGTTGCCCAGCAGTGTTGTGGTGAGGTTGGGTGGGGTCGTGCATGCAAAGCATGTCTGGCCTGGCACTTCAGTAAAATTAGGTGCAGCTATTATTGTTGACAGCTTCTCATTGCCCTCCCCTGCAAACAGTAAGTCCACCAAAAGGAGCAGAGTCACACCCTGCAATGCCCAGGACTCTACCATGCCCAGGTAGGCATTTACTGGTGACAGCATACACAATAGAGCTACTGGAGCCTCCACTTCGGTACAGGCATAAAGAAAACTGCTCTGTTTCTTATTTATAAATTTTCAGGCTGAAATTTTTCCTATTTGAGATCTGAACTAAATATAGAGTCCATGTCTAAATTTGGTAGGATGAATTTCTCTATTCAGTTGTGAGTCTTTTGGCTGCCACCATCCAGTGCTCCCCACCAAGATTTAATGACACAGACCTTTTGATGCCAGCTGAAATAAGCTGCCCTCTCTCAGGGCTCAAATCTGAGAAAGAAGGAAAGAAAAAGGCTAGACACCATCTGTGAAGAGGAGAGGGAGACAGCGCCGAATGGGGGCAGGGAGGGGTCTCATACCTGATAGCTTACTCTTCTGAAGAAACGTGGGAAACACAGTACAAACCAAGCAATCAAAAACAGCTGTGTATGTTTGATGGGAAGACAACATGGCCTAGGAAAACTCTTTGATTCACTCTAGTAAGAAAAAGGAAATTAATACTAAACACCCTTAGGTAAACCTGCCTTGGAGAGAGAACTAATAATACATTTATTAGAAGTACTTGTCTGTACAATAATATATAAAAGTATATACTATAATAAAAATAATAAAAAAGAGAGGAGGGGCACCTGGGTGGCTCAGTTGGTTGAGCATCCAGCTCTTGGTTTTGGCTCAGGTTGTGATCTTAGGGTCAAGGGATCAAGCCCCATATCTGGCTCTACCCTCAGTGCAGAGCCTGCTTGAGATTCTCTCTCCCTCTGCCTCTGCCCCTCACCCTGATCATTCTCTCTCTCACACACTCTCAGATAAATAAATAAAATCTTTAAAAAGAGAGAGAGAGAAGAAATGCGGGGCAGGTATGCATTTACATGTAGACTGTTGTGACGGTCTGCAGGAATGCAACTCTTTTCAGATTTCTTCTTTACCATCCAAAATGCCTGCTGGTGTTCTGACCATCAAACCCATGTTCTGAGCAGCAGGATGGAGGGGAGATAGAAAAAAAGCAAGCTCCTTCCCTTTCAAAGAGACTATACAGAGGTCTTATGAGACACATAACTTCTGCCTACATTTCATTTGGAAAACCTTGATCATGTGGCCACATACAGTTGCAAGGTGTCTGGGAAATACTGTAATACTGGGCCCAGTCAAAAATCCTGGTTCATTTAATTTTCAGTTAAGAGGGAAAGTGGAGATATGGGAGGTAACTCTTAGCCTCTACCCCAGAAGAACCCCTAGCCAGGTGACATATTTCATGGATCCCAGGGGAACTGTGAAAACCCTCCAACCACTTTTGCATCATTGATTATGAGTCTTCATGGGCATTCCAGCAGGGGAAAATAGGAGTGTGACTGTCAGAAAAGTCTCTCTGGTGATGCTATCTAGGTAAATCAAAGACCCAAATGGTGCAGTGTAACAGTGAGGTGATTGGCCGAACTAGACACTAAATTAACGTAATAGAAACCGGTAAGAAGGTGCAGTGAGGAGACTGGCTGGTTATAAAATTGTTTGCAGGAAAATTACTCCCCAGGAGTCATTAATGTGCTTCCCAGGGTGCAGTATTCCCAAGAGAGGCTGTCCTACCCACACTCTGAGTGTGGGCCCTCCAGGCCCTGCAGAGGGGTGCACTGGCTGCGTGCTGTGAGCCCACTGGGTGCCTCCATGACCTTCACAAACAAACCTGGAGCAAGATATGGAGAGCATCAAGAAAAGCAAGGCATTTTTCCTGAAGTTGGCAGGAAGGGCCGTGTTCAAACTGGGTGGGAAGGCCAAAGGAAAAGAGGGAGGCCATGCCCCTCAGACGAGGGCAGAGCCTGTCCAAATGTGAAAATGCGCAGACCCCCAGCCCCATGACCCCTGGGTCTGCCACCACCTTCCTCTGTGCCCCTGCCCCCGCCCTCCCGATGATGCTGGCTGGCACCCTTGCTGGCCGGGCCAAGCTCTAGCCCTGGTAACGCTGCACCTCTGACTCCCCTTTGCCTGGAGGCAGGGCAAGCACACCAGCCTGCTCCCAGCAGCTCTGGGGCCAGGACCGCTGAGGCACAGGGGCAGAGGGCCCATGTGACAGATGCCTATGTCAGTGTACCTTGGCTCTCTTCAAGCGCCCTCCTTGCAGTGCAATCCTTGCATCTGCTGTCCTGAAATTTGCGGATTTTCTTTGAATCTCCATCTGGACACAATCATCACCAAAGTTGTGGAAAGTTAATTAGGGTGAAGAAATATCCACTGATCATCCCCCTCCCCCACCCATCCTGGGTAACTCTGCGTCCTGGGGAGCAGGCCAGCTCAGAGCAAATCGCCAGTTACTAGCCTGGAGGTGGCATCTCCTTAAAGGGCCACCCTGTGAGTCAATCAGCCCTTCGAATTAAGGGAACGGAAAAAGATAGACCCTTCCTCCAGTAAAGTTTCACTAGGTGCCCATTGATTGCCCATTGGCATTCCTGACATTGTGGAAGTAGAGATGACATGAAGATCAGTAGGGCTGGTTTCTAATCCTCAAAAAATATAGTTTCGCGGGGTGAGAAATAGATACTCAAGAAACGTAAGAGAATGGGGAAAGAGAGGAAGAGGGAGGAAATCCTGAAGGGGCAGGGTCTGAGCACAGAAGTGCCCCGTGTGGATTCTAGTTCAGTCTCTGCCTTGGTCGCCCTGCACCCTCCCTGTTTCTCTGCTCCCTGTTGTGGCCGCCATCCCGCCCCAGCACCCTCATCAGAGGCACCCCGTGAATGTGCAGCGGCCCTGAGCAAATAAATACTTTTGCATTCTCCCCTCTGTGCATCGTAACACATTGTGTCTTGCCTGGATTTGTATCTCAAAGCCTAACAGGGCAAGATCCAGGAGGCGACTTTTTATTCTCTTTCATGATGACAGATTAATTCCCTCCAATGAATGAACTATAATTTGTTTAACCAACTCTCTACTGTTGACTGAATTTTCTAATTATTTGAAATAAAAAACAATGAATACCATGCATACCTGAGGGACACATTTCTAAGAGTGAAATTGCCTTTAGAAGTTTACAAGCATTTTTTTAAATTGTAAAGAGTGTTGCCAAACTGCTCTCTATAGAGGCTGGACCTGGGCAGGGGGTGCGGAGTGAGGGGGTGGGAGGATGCACTCCCACCAGACTATAGAGCGTTCTTGTCTCCACACCCTTGTCAGTACCTTTCCAACCCAAGGGGGCGAGGATGCGTCATTTTAGCCATAATTAGACTTTGCTGGGTGAGGCCGAGCATCTCCTCAAATGCTGACCCATTTATGCTTCCTTTCTGTGACCTGATGACCTGTGGATGCTGAACATATCCATTGAACTGGAAATCTTTCTTTTTTAATTGACTTGTAAGAGGTCTTACATCTTAAGGAAATGAACTTTTCTGTGATCTAATTTGCAGATGTGGCTCTGAGTTGCTCCTTTGTTTTTCCATTGTGTTCTCGGGTGGGGATGCCACTCAGAGGTGGCATTGACTGTACACCCAGGTGGCTCAGTCTTTTCTTTCACCAGATTTGGTCAGTTACAAAGACTTTCTTACTTCAATGCTGTCCTTTAAAAACTGTCCTGACCGTTATATGATTTCATTTATTACGTCTAAACTTTTGATTTGCTTAAAATTTAACCTGCTCAAAGGTGGGACTGCTGGCTACCCAGGTGTTTCCACATTAGTTAAAATCTACCTTTCTCTCCCCCATTTGAAATGTCACCTTTGTCACATGCCAAATTCCTGTGCATATTTGGGTCTATTCCTAGATTTTTCCAAACCATCATGGATCTGTCTATTCAGATGTTCAGATACTAATGCTGAGATATTTCCATACTGTCTTTATGACACACTTGTCTCTGTGCTAGGACTGACTACCCTTGTTCCTTTTCTAAAAAGTGATCTTGTTAGCCAGTCTTGGGTGTTTATTTTTCCATATGAATCCAGCATATCTTGTTCTCCCCAACCAAAAAAGAAAATAAAAGAAAAGAAAAAAGAAAAGAAAAAAAGTCCTTTAGTGGGTTTTTACTGGAATAGCATTAAGTGTATAGATTAATTGTGATGTAGGCATTGGATTATGTAAAACAACATACTTTACTTTTCATTGGCTCAAGCTTACTCAGTGCTTTCAGGAGCACTTAAAGTTTTCTCGTGAATTCCTCCCATGTGTTTCATCATTCTGGTTGCTCTAAGTGGGGCCTCTTCGCTATTTCTTCCAGCAGTTCTCGGTGTGCTCTGCCTCTAGGTGGCTGCCTGCTGGGTGCAATGGTGGATCGTTATCCCAGACCTTCTTAAAAACAATGAAAAATTTGCCATCTTTTATTCTTATGCATTTTCCACACGATTGCCCATGCAAACTCCTTCCCTCTCTGGCTGTAGATTCCTGCAGCCCCACCTGAAATGTTTTAATCTTTGTCGTGGTTCTAACCAGGCACTGCAGCTGCTCTGAAAGCATCCATGACACCTGTCTATTCACATCCGCATCCTCGGGCCTGAACAAAGGATGCTCAGGCAGCTACTCTTAGAACCTCTTCTCTGTAGGGGGCAAGGTGTTAGCGTCAGCTTAACCTCCTTTTAAAGGAGGAATGTGAATTTGCCTCCCGAGAAAGTGACTTCTTGACACTTAACCCAATCTTTGATCTTCACTCCACAGGCCTCACCTGCCACCGTGTGCAGTGTCCAGCACAGTGTCCAATGCAGCATCCAGCATAACGTCCGGCAAAGTGTCCAGCACAGTGGCCCTGAGTTGGCTGCGGCCCAGCTGCCCCTCAACCCAACTTGAACCTGGTCTTGGAGGCACGAGGAGCCATGAACCACCTGGGTCAAAAAACACCACCAAGAAACAAATGCATTTCCTCTGCACCTCCCTTTGCTCATCATCAGGGCAGATGTGCTGCAAGTGCTTTGCATGGGGCAACTGTGCCCCACCCGAGGTCCCTTCCATTTCCACAGTTCCTGGGCCTTCATACTCAATGCCAGTTTTGGGATGAGGTTGCTTCTGTCTGAGTGGGCCCCACACCCTCCAGAAACCCTGGTTTCTCTCATTTTCCACGCTGAGCTCAGCACACTGAGTAGCCTGTCCAGGGTGACCTTTCATTACACAGGGCCCCATCACACATGCCTCTGAGATGCACCACCAGCTCAGGCTAGCTGGCCACCCCCTGCCTTTAGTCTCTGGCCATTTTTTTCTTTTCTTTTCCCTTGTTTATTCAGGAATGCAGAAACAGACTTATCAGACATTGCCTTGAAAGGCATTAATAGGTTAAAGGCAAACCAAACCCAAAGCCAATCCAGGCATCATTTTCTGTGGAGAGGATACAGACATCTCTGGTGCATGGGACTCTCCACCCCTCCCCAAGGGACTGGAAGCACTCCATAGACACCTGCTGCCCCAGATGCCCAAGACCTGATTGCTCCTGAGGCAACTTCCACTTGTGATCACGTTTTCGTGAAGGAAAAACTAGGGAGAAGAATATGGAAGCAGCTCACGGCGTCTGATGGTTCTGTTTGCTGAAGCTAGTCTGGCCTCTTTCAGGACTGAATGCGGATCTAAAGTCATCCCTGCAAGCTGTTTTAGAACAAAATGACAAGCCTCTAAGTAACTAGGTTGCTATAACCAGGTGATTTCAGGTTACTAGAGGCAGTTTGCAGGAAGGTGTTCCTCCCCCAGTGTGAATTCCAGCCTGCAGAAGAGCAGCACTGGGCATGGGGACAGAGGCTAAGGACAAAGAGTTTCCTGAAAATGCCCTTAGAGCAGAAGTCCTGTGGGAAAAGGGAGTGCAGGCCTGGCAGCGTTCGCCTGCCCAGTTGGATGGCCTGTCCTGGGTCAGAGCACCTTCGGCTTTCAGGAAGCTCTGGCCACAGACAGACACATGGCTTTGGGGGACAGGCCCCTGCTGTGGACACCATGCTATTTCTGAGTCTGGACTGGCCACAGAGAATGAGCAGGAGGGACCCGAAAACACACCGAGCTGGAAGTAGCTGCATAACACGGATCAGGGACCTGTTTGTACAAATGGGTGGTTGTTCAAAGAAATAAATGTCATCAAGACATGTTGGCCGCTACTCAGTGTGAAATTTCTGCACAGTGGGGGGATGTGATTAATGGGATGCCCTGAGCTGTGCCCACAACTGCCCCTGAGATCCGGTTCTGGAAGCAGGACCAGTCAGCCAGACTCGCTGAGCACGTGCTCCCCTGTCTGCTGCCCTCAGTGCTCCCCTGTCTGCTGCCAACTACACACGTGCTCCCCTGTCTGCTGCCAACTCTTCACAGGGCCCTCAGTGCCGAAGGGGAGGGGTCCTTGACCATATTTTGTGATTGACTTCTTCTCCCATTGTCCAGACTAACTTCTTAGGGTTTGAGGTGTGAGAATAGGTGCATCCCCCCAAGGCCGAGTCCTTTCTTTGACTGCTTTAGACAATCTGATCCTTTAGGATGCCTCTTCTCTCCTGCTAAAATCCAGAAGAAATAGGAAAAAAAAAAAAAAGTCCTTACTGCCCTGACTAACACAGCTGAATCTTGCTGGCTTCCTTATCAACCTCTCCACCCCAGGAACTATTAACCCTAGATCAACATATCAATTAAGGTCGATTTGGATTGGATTACAAATTGCAATCATCTGAGCGAGAAGGCGGCGGTGTTGGTACTGGAGAGTGTACTGTGCAGCTGAGGATAGAGGGACAAACCAGGGCCTGCCTGAGCGCCTCCTCCGTGTCCTGTAAGTACGGGTGCAGCTTTTAGCTCCCCTTGGAGACAGGGGATGGGCTGTCAACACTGCCAGCGTCAGGGGGCTGTGAGATGTGCTGCTTCTGCTACCGTGGGGCAGTCGCATGAGCTCATGGATGTCTTGGGGGGCGGGGTTTGTCTCCACAATTCACTGTTTTTCTGGTCCTTGAATGTTCTAATATTTCAGAGGAGGAGACCTAGATTCACAGCAGACTTGCTCTGGTGTGCGCAATCTGGTGGAGGCAGCTAGCATCTCATTCTTTTGTTGCATGATTAAAAAGGATGAGGTCTGAACAAGTAGAAGAACTATTGAATTAGGACAATCTGGGTCATAGAAAAAGATGAATCTGCTACAGAGTGAAGAGCTGGAGCAAACCTGGGAACGACATGGACAGGAGGACATGAGGCCCTGTGTGTGCCACGGGGGCTTGGGCCTCAGCGGGGCAGGGCTGCTTGGGGTCCTCGGAGAGGGTAGGCAGAGGTGCATAAGTCAACCAATGACTTTGATAAACGATGAATACCGATGAATACCGAGGCAAGGGGCCAATACCGAGACAGCAGTGGTGGGCTGCAGAACTGGCATCCCGGGGTTTGAAAAGTGGGAAGATGAAAGGGCTGGACCTGCGCCGGGCTCTGCTCAGGAACCTTCTGGGGGGCCCAGCGCCAGGGTCCCCACGGCAGGGAGGGTGCCTCTCCCCAGCTTGCACCACACAAATGGCCCAGAGTCATGGTGAGGGAAAACCCTGGTGACCTGGAACTGGCCATTGACTTTTCTATTCTGTAAGTTCCTGTTCTGTTGATGAAATATTTTAAAATATGAAGCTGTTGTTTTTCGATATAAGTGATGATTCCCAGCGTGCTCAAGGTTGTGGTAAAACTGATTCTCTCATACATTGTTGAGGGCATGGATATTTTTAGAAGTGGGTTTGCCATGGATTATCTGTGTCGTCAAAATAACCCTTGACCTACAAATTCCACCCTCAAACATTTATTTCCTAAGGAAAAAAACCTAAATAACATACATGAAAATATACAGGATAATTCATTTGCAATACACAAAGATTGGTAAAATAAATAAATAAGAACTAATAGAGGAATAATTTTTTCAGTTCTGATACATACGCCTGTTGAGAATTTTTTGAAACTATTTAACAATAAGGGCATTTCTATTGACTATAAGATGACCAATGCAAGGTATTGGTATGGATTATACACTTGGATTACTTAGTTAAGAAAAAGTAATTTATGCAAAAAGAAAAACTGAAAGGAAATAAACCGTCTCTTTCTTCATCTTATAATCAGATATAATGATATTTTCTTGTAATTCTTGATACATTTTCAACATGTATTTAGCCTCTTATTTTATGCTTTCTCTGTATTCTACCTTGTGGTAGCAGAATCTCAGCGTCCCCCAAGACTCCCCACCATGAACACACCTGGAGACTTGTGAGTAGGTGAGGTAGCCTCATACGAGACCACGTCTCAGAAGAGAGGGGTCCTCCACTGGCCCTGGAAAGGGGGCTGCCACCTGCAGGCCCCAAGGTGGGGATCAGAGGGCATTCCCTGCCAGCAGGCTGTGGGGGGTCAGTCCTAGAACCTCACCAACCTCAGTTCTCCCAAACCTGCAGCTGGGAAGAGGCCCGGCCTCATGTGGGAGCACAGCCCCAGCCAGCCTTGTGATTTCAGCCAGCTGGGACCCGCACAGAGGACCCTGCTAGCCCCTGTCCAGACTCCTGACATGCGGAGGACCTCACCAGCCCACCTTCAGACTCCTGACCCCAGAGGACCCCACTCACCCACATCCAGACTCCTGACCCAGAGGACCATCTGCTAGCCCACGCCCAGACTCCTGATGCACAGAACCTATGAGAGGGAGATGCGTGTTTGTAAGGAATCAAGTTGGTGGCTTGTCATGCAGTATTACGATAAGAATACACACCTGTCTTATTACCTTTCTTTTAATTTCCTTACTTAGATCGCTTTAGATTTATCATATTTTTTCTGCTGTTTATTTTTCTTCCTATTCTAATTTGGTTGTTACCAACTTGTGCTTTAAGTAGTTATCATGGCTGTTAACACAGGCATAGTTAGCTTAGGGAAGTCAGAACTGGCCTGTACAGCCCGGGTGGCTCAGCGGTTTCGCGCCGCCTTCAGCCCAGGGCCTGATCCAGGAGACCTGGGATCGAGTCCCATGTCAGGCTCCCTGCACGGAGCCTGCTTCTCCCTTTGCCTGTGTCTCTGCCTCTCTCAATCTCTCTCTCTCTCTCTCTCTCAGGAATAAATAAATAAAATATTAAAAAAAAAAAAAAAAAAAAGAACTGGCCTGTAGCTTCACCCGCCATTGACACCATTACCACTGAGGACACATTAACCACCTCCCTGCCACCCTGCTGTTGCTGTCGCTGGTTTGAATGTGACCTTGAGACCGTGACTGTTTTCTTCCTGAACTCCTCACACACAATTGCTGTTTCACACAGTCCGCGTTGGCTTAGATTTCCCCGCATGTTTACACGGCTCAGTGTCCCCTATCCCATTGCTTATCTCAGACCATGTAACTGGAATCACACTCCTTGTGTGTCACATCAAACCCTCTGTTTGTGCTTTCTGAAAGTGCCTCTGTCCTCCCTCTGCGCTCACAGGGTGGTTTTGCTGGGCAGAGATTTACTCTCGGGACTTGGGGGAAGATAGAATTTCCTGATTTCTGCTGTTGCAAAGAACTTTGCTGTGTGTCCCTCCTGTGAAGGTTGCCTGTCCTTTCTCACTGGGTGCTTCTACAACATCCTGCTGCATTTGTCCTTCGTGGCATTGTCACACTCAATCTATGGAGGGATTTCTTTTTCATTATTAGCCTGTGCACCGCGGGCTTCTTGAGCCTGCAAGGCCATCTTCCATAGTTTCTATTTGGTTCTTGTTTTCCAGTCTTTGTGGCATCTATTTTTTACTCATATTTTAACATTTTTTATATATTCAAACTTATTAAAAGTACTTTGTTTTCTGATTCTGTAATTTTTAATATCTTTAACTCCATTATGCAGTTTTTTCATCCCATTCTCTTTTAAAAATTTCATCTCTGCTGAGATTCCTCATCTGCTCATGAACATTGTTTACCTTTCCTGTTAGTGCCTTTAAAGTGTGAATCATAGTTACTTGAGTTCTTGGTGTCTGATAGTTTGGACACTTGGGTCCTACCTGCCTCTGGTTCTGTCAGCTACTTTGTTTCCTAACAGTGAGTATAGGTTCCCTCCCCCCTTTCTCCCTTCTTTTGTGTGTCTTGCACTTTGTGGTTGAAAGTGAGACCGGTAAGTGTGGGACATGATACCGAGTGAATTATATTTATGCCCCTCTTCCACTTGACCAGTAATGCTAGGATTGAGTCCATCTGGTCAGCAGTTGAATCTGGGATTTGTCGTTGCTGTGCTTACTCTCCCTGCAACCTCCAGTTTCCAATTCCTCTAGCTCTACCTGAGGGTGGGGACTGCTTTGTGAGAGAATCTCTCCTGATGCCCACTTCATTTTCGGTTTCAAGCCTCCAGTGGATCTCCCCTCACTCCCTGCCTCTCCCCGTCGGGGGCTGCCAGACTTGCTCTGTGCACCTCTGAGCCTAGTGTTGGGGGTCAAGGCCTTCTCTGCTTTGGTGCAGACTCGGTCTTGGCAAGCACGGCCTTCCTGTGTCTTGGGAGGGGAGCTTTCTCGGTAATGCCACTGGAAACCTCTAGTGAGTCAGGCCCAGGCTGGCTTCCTGCCCCTTCCCTGGAGGTAGAGCCTTTTCCTCTGACCTCCCCGAGCCACGGCAGGTTTTAATCTGTGCCCTGGGAGTGATGAGAGTTTCTGTCCTTTCCCCTGTGGATTATAGCTCCTGTTCTGTGGCTGAGACAAAGCCTGGGAAGGCTCTTTGCTCCAGCCTCCTGCATGAAGGGAGTTCTGTATAGCCTCCGTCCCTACGCTTGGTCTGCAGACTCCCCTTGTGTCCGTGACTCCTGGGGGTTTCGTACTCTTGCGTTACCCCACACTCAGCCATGGGCAGCAGCTGAATCTTTATTACCCCTGCTTCCCTGGGGAGCCGCAGCTTCCATTGATGCTCTGACCCCAGCGAAGCACAGCTCATGTCTCGTCTCTCCTCGGAGGCACCTGTCCTGGGTTCAGGCTGTTGGCTAACCTGAAACCTCAGTGCTCTGGGGGTGCAAGAAAAGGCATATCTGTAGATTACTGGCTTTTTCCCATTTTTCCCATGGTATGAGTAACCCTCCTCCCAGCTTCCTACGTCTGCTGCTCAGCTTCTGGCGGCCACCTGCCACAGAACATCTGACCGATCCCCTCAGATGCCCTTTTCGTCTTTCCCAAACCTTAGCCATTTCAAATACCTCTGTGTTAAATAACAGCCTTTTTCACACTCATGAACATCTCTGAGTAAGTTCCTGGAAAAGGAATTGCCAGATCCCGGGGAAGACACATTTGTAACGTCTGTAATTATCACCAGACTCCCCTCCATGACACTACGGAGTCCACACGCACACCAGCTCTTGTCAATGCAGCGTTACCACACATCCTGCTCTTCGCCTAAGAAGTGAAAAATGGTGTCTGTGTTATTTTAATTTGCTTTTCTCATATAGTAGTGAGATTGAGCTTTTTTTCATATATTAAAGCTATTTTCATTTTGAACTGTACACTTAAAAATGGTTGAAATAGTAAATTATATGTTATATATTTTCCACAATAGAAAAGCTATTTGCATTCTTTTCTATGAATAAAATATTCATATTTTACCACTTTATAATCAATGTGTTTGCCTAATTTATTTCAGTTGATTTTCCTAGGTTTCTAAGTAGATTATCATATTTTCTGCGAATAAGGACAACACTATATTTCCCTTTAATCCTACTCTGGGGAGTAGGCAATCTCATCTTCCCTTTGGTTTTACCAGGAGTGCTTTCCTGTTCTCACCATTAAGTGCAAAGTTGGCTATTGGTTTGATGTGCACATTCTCTATTAGAAGAAATCTATTTCTGTTCTATTTTCCTAAAAACATGTGTTAATCAAGAATCATTTTGTTTTCCTCAAACAAAATGCCATTGAAATTAAGATTAGTATCGTGTTGAGCTCATGACTTTGTCTCGGGAGGACTAGTTACATAGGTGGCTGATGTTTAACTCCACATGTAAGAGGATTCGGTATTTATCACCATTCCTTGTACATTAGGACGGTCCCATTCTTGAGTCATTTTTTTAGACTCCTCTTCCAGTTAGCAACTATTTGAGTGATTTTTCAGGAGTAATCTGTGGTGGCCTGCTAGACAACAGGTTCTGCCCAGCTCCCAACATCAGAGTCTTATTGTCCTGGCTTTCATGCACCATCCCCTCCAAACCAGCCAGAGGTTTCTCCCTTTCAGGATTTTATAAGCCTCTACAACAACTGCATGTAGAAATTTGTGTGCTTGGAAATCGAATATTTTACTGGGATGTGTCTACTTGTGAGTCTTCCCTTACTGGTTTTCCTTGAAAGTACGGTATTTCACTTAAAACCGAGGATTCAGTTCTTTGCTTAGGGATATGTTCTTACATCACCGTGTTGACCCTTGCAGCTCCTTCACTTTTTCTGAGCTCTTCTTCAGAAATGCCGGTTGTGTGCACTTTTTACCTGCATTGTGTTTGCTCTAAACCTAACACCTTCTCACAGTCCCACTACTTCTGTCCTCTCTACCTCTGCCCTCCCACCACTGATCCACTTTTCTACAGCTGCATCTCTGCTTTTTCTGCCCTGATGCTGCTTGAAAGTTTGCCACAATGCTATCTCTGCTATGGCAGCCTTTCCATAAATGTGCAGCCACATGAAGCCAGTGGGCCCTTGTACCATCTCAGCTTGTAGCTCAAGCTCGTGCATGAGCACGGTGCTTATGTTACATGGAGAGTGCCAGGTTGGGGGGACAAAATCTTCCTCTTTTCCTTGTACTTAATCTTGTTCAGAACTATGCTAGTCTTCTCCCTCACACATAGGGCTTCTCCCATTAGTACAGAAAAACATTTCCATAGATGTCCCAGGAAGCTTTTGTTATGCTTTATCCTGTGCATCCTGTGTATGTATCAGGAGAGGCCTGCCCCAGCTGATGTCTGCCTAGAGACTGCACCGCTCACTGGAAAGCTCACAAAACCTGTTCTCTGCTCTCAAGCTGGTGACATAATGGTTGTGGCAAAGGGGAGGTGCCAGGCAGGTGGGCGAAGCTGTGTGTCAGTGGCCTTTCTTTCTCAGGACAGTTTTGCGGTCATCAGAAGACAGCCAAGTCCAGGTTCTTGACTCATGCTCCGGTCACTTGCATCTGGTAGGATCATTGTATTTTCTGGGAGGATCCTCTGTGTTGGAAAGGATAGAAACAGAAAAAGACCCCACTACCAATACTCCTTTGATAGGCCTACCTTGCTTCTGGCCTTCTGACTGAGGTATTCATATGCTCCTGATTTGGAGCAGGAAGCAGTTCCAAGTGGGAGTTCAGTGTCTGTCCCTCAAACCATGAAACCTCTAGTGTAATTTAGCTCACATTATTCCGCTTGCATTCCATGACCTTGAATTTCTCTTTTCTTAAGAAAATTAAGATTTTTGTTTAATCAAGCATCAACTGCACTGTAACTAGTAAAAGGTTTTCAGGGCTATGACTTTTTATGACATGTTAGTGTATAACAGACCGATCTTTTTACCAAAATCATCTAGTAAAACATAATAAAGTTGCTTTACAATATGCTTGAAGGAATCAGAGAGCTAGGGCATTGTGCAGATGAGGGGCCGAGACCCTGGGAGAGGGGATTCTTAGGTGAGCTCTGCACTCTGCACTGCTGTAGCTTCAAGGCTTTTCCTGGTTTATAAGCACCATTGGCAAAGAAATGGAAGGTCTCAGCAAATATCAGCAGCTAAGAGGGTGGAGGGCTAAGGAGAGCTTCTGGGGGTTCTGCGGGATTAGTCCTTAAAGCTGCAGATCAAGGTTACCAGGTGGTTGTGGCTGGAAAAGCCAGAACCCAGAGGAATAAGTAGTATAAGAAGTATAGGTTGATCTTCATGTTGATACATTTGCTGAATCTTAGGCCAGAAAGGTGAGAGATGGGACATCTGCACAGATGGAAGCCTCTAGAGGCTGGTAGTCTCCGTGTTTGGGCAACACACTGGAGTTTGGGGCCCACTGATGATGAGGAGGGTAAACACCGTCAATTACTCAGGTCAGCTTCCTCTGGGGAGCTCAGGGGGTCCCTGAACAAGATCCCCCTTGTGAATGGGGGGCCCAAGATAGGTGGGCCTGAAGGACAAACCTGAGCAGCTGTCTGGGCAGATGAAAATGTCTCTGGCAATGAGATGTCTCATGGCATGGTCTCTTTCCAAGCTGCTACCTGTGTTCCTGGTACCACTGGTACCTAAAGCCTAACTTTAGGTCTTGGCTATTGTCCTTACAGATGGCTTATTGAAAGTTGAGCCTAGTTTCCAGAATAATGAGATTTTTTTTTTAAAGCATCCCGGGGTTATCAATGTGAAGCTCACTTAGAATAACTATGAGACTGGCAGCCGCCACAATGTTGCCAAAAGCAAGCCTTTATGAGGTCCTTCTGATAACCTGGTTGCCGACCTCAAACTCTAGAAATACACTCTATGCAAATTTGGAGGAGTTATCCACAAAGGGATTGAGAATTCTTGGCAGTGATTTGAAAGCCATGTGATATAACACCTCACTGCCCCTTCCAGGACAGAGAGGGCTGCATGCAGAGAAGTGGATGACATGAAAGTGGAGGGGAAGCAGAGTCCTGAGCAGGACCAGGACCGATGAGTCACTTGGATGAGTTTTGCTGGTTTCCCAATAGTGATTGTTTATGAGCACATAAATTGGCTCCTACAGTGGGGCTAAATCCTTGATATGCAGTATCTCCTGTAATTGCTACAATACCTCCACGTCGGCCCTACTGGTGCAAAGTGAAGCTCATAGAGACTCAAATACTTGCATAAAGTCACAAAGCTGAGAAGGAGCAGAGGAGGGACCCAGAATCAGGTCTATCCCATGCAAATGCCCATTCCTGCAGTCGCTGAGCCATATGCTCCACTCCATGGGGACGTGTTAGCAAGTCCGTGAGCAATTTGTTGGTTTGTGCAGGAGCAGAGGAAACCACACTTTTGCCATAGCAGTGAGGAGACCACTTGTTTTCATTTCATCATTTCGTTGATTGTTATAGGCGTTGCACTGCAAGAATGCTTTTCAGGTATCATAAATACTTATTTGAATTGGGATGAACTCAGCTGAAAAATGTGAAGGTTCACATGCTTAGATATATTTTTAAATTAAAAAGAAAACCCGCAAGAAAGTAGGCATGCTATAATACAATTTATATAAAATACCCAATTATCTATGTACAAATATGTGCTGGGGGTGCCTAAGACTGGAGAGATATACAGCTGCTCAATTCCTGTAAGGTGGAAAGTGAGGTGCTAGGAAATGTCAGCAGAGCTTGATGAAGAATAGATGCTCATCTAATAGGGGTTTCTGGGGGGCTCAGTCCCTTAGGCATCCGACTCTTGGTTTTAACTCAGGTGGTGACATCAGGGTGGTGGGATAAAGCCCCGTGTTGGGCTCTGTACTCACAGTGGAGTCTGCTTGGGTTTTTCTCTCCCTCTCCCTCTCCAACTCCTCCCCCAACTCTCTCTCTCTCTAAAATAGATAAATACATCTTTTTTTAAAAAAGGTCATCAAATGTAGGTAAATTGTATGATTTTCTGTAGCCAGATGTGTGCACAGAGCAACAGACCTAAAGATCTTGATGGATACATAGGTAGAAGGTAGATAGATAATTGATAGATTATAGGTAAATAAGTAGATAGCTAGCTAGCTAGAAAGATGATAGATGAAAGAAAGGGTAGATAGAGAGGATAAATTGATAGACAGACAAACAGACAGACATGACCTGCAAGTGGGAGACCCAGGAAAGCTGGTGGTGTAGTTCAGTCCAAATCCAAACGCCTGTCCAAGTGCAGGAGAAGACCCATGCTCAGCCCAATAGGCAGGCAGAAAGGGAATGAATCCTCCCTTCCTCCACCCTTTGTTCTATTCCAGCCCTCCACGAATCAAACGATGCCCATCCACATTGGGAAGGGCTATGTGCCTTACTGGGTCCTCTGAGTCGAATGCTGCCCTCACTTAGAAATGCACTCCCAGACACACCCAGAAATAACATTTAATCTGAGCACCCTGTGCCCGGTCAAGTTAACACACACAGTGGGATGTCTGCACCAGGTCTGCTGTGGGGTTTAGGCTCTTGCCCCAGACTCTTGCTCCCTAAACGCCTACAGATTCAACACCATGTTGTTGCTCAGTGCTTCTGGCAAGACAGTGCCTCTGGACATTGTTCCTTAAACACCAAGTTATGACTCATTGTTGTACCTGTGGACAGGAAGGTGCTTGAGACAGGCTACCATTGAGGGGCTTCCAGTTTTGCTCCATGTGTCTCTGTGTTTCTGTAGTCCTGTACAATGATGTCTTCGGGGCTTATGAGGGGAGAGCAGGTGTTTTGTGTGACTGAACTGGCCGACTGAGACACACCCCCCATGGCATAGCTTATGCTTGGCCAAGTCTATTCAGGGGAGATACCATTTGCATCCTTACCTTTCATTCATCACTCACTACAAAGACTAGGCTGGCTGACTGGATAGTAAGACATTTGGAAGACCAGGTAAAGTTGTGACCAAAAAGGAAGAAAATAATTGTCTAAAAAAAAAAAAAAAAAAAAAAATAATTGTCTAGATAGATCAGCTCTTCCCCAACTTTAGTACTACATGGAATTCCTGGACATCTTGTTGATATGCAACTTCTGGGTCAGTGGATCTAGAATGAAGCCCAAGATCCTGCCTTTAAAAAAAAATTATTTATTTTAGAGAGAGAGCATGAAAGAATAGGGAAGAGGGGGCAAAGGAAGAAAGAGTCTAAGAGAGAGTCTTAAGAGAGAGTCTCCACCTTCTTTTTCCCTCCAGGGACCACCCCCTGCTGCCATATTGGATCCCCTACATACCACATCAACTCTCTCTCTCTTTCTCCTTTTTTTTTAAAGGTTTATTTGAAAGAGAAAGAGAATAGGGGGAGGGGCAGAGGGAGAGAGAGAATCTCAAGCAGACTCCACACTGAGCTCAGAGCCCAATGCAGGGCTCAATCCCACAACCCTGAGATCATGACCTGAGACGAAACCAAGAGTCAGATGCTTAACCAAATGAGCTATCCCAGATGCCCCCCAAGATTCTGCCTTTTTAACAAGCTACCAGGCACTGGTGCTGCTGTCCTCAGGCCTCACTGAGAGCATCAGGGTGCTGGGAAGGACACCCACACTTGGTGTCTGGGGCCTGGAGAGCTACAGCAGCAAAGGGCCTCAAGGGGC
This sequence comes from Canis lupus baileyi, assembly GCF_048164855.1. NCBI lineage: Eukaryota > Metazoa > Chordata > Mammalia > Carnivora > Canidae > Canis > Canis lupus. The sequence continues at coordinate 1,679,823 of NC_132854.1, read as the reverse complement.
TAAGGAGTCTCGGCAGCTGATGATCTTGTGGTAAGAATCACAGGGCAGCACACATGGTGGGAATCGTCCACTGAGTGCCGTAGGTGAACCGGGGGCAGCCGTACAGCCTGGAAGGGCCATGGGCAGGGCTGTGACTGCAGATGTGCCATGGAAGAATTGTGTTTCCTCAGGGCCTCTGCTTTCTTGTCTGAAGTGAGTGGGTTCAATAAGATGATCTCTGGAGTTTTGTTCGGCTTTGCAATTGAGATTCTCAGGCCTGGAACAGAATGACTGCACAGTTGAGGTTCATTACTATGCACATAGAGTAACGCAGTCATTAAAGTTGACACGAGGGCTGAGCACTAAGGAGCTATAGTAGTATAAAAGACATCCAGATGTTGCAGATTTGAATTTGCATGTTTAACTGCTATTTTCCCAGGAGATCTGAAATGTCAAAATTGCATTTATGCCAGTTGTGAGCCTGCAGTGTCATGGTCCAGAGTCTGCTTGTCATGCAGAGTGAAGAATTATGTTGGTCAAAATCATGGGGTTGGGGTTGTTGTTTCCTTAAACCTCCAATTCCCCAAAAAGTTTCATCAGCTGGAAAGAGGTTGAGGACAGGCCTGTATATCTGGTGAAGTGATGCTAATTTAAAGTATGGAATGAATCTTCCTGAGCTGTGGGAGCTTTCTTTTCTGTACACTCTGAGTGGTGAATAAGTACATTTCTGTCCAGGTATGTGACTGAGATGGGGGCAGGAATGAGCCTCATAACCTGTTTTCTCCAGAGGTGCTTATCTAGAGTTACACAGCACACAAGACAGTGCTGTGCAAGACAGATCCAGGGGCTTCTAGCAGCCTACCGTACAGCCTCCCAAGAGGCAGAGTTATGGAACGAATCCACGCCAACTGATGGTTTTGTGGAAGTAAATGAAGACCACTCAAATGGAAGCAAGCAAAGTCTACACTGAGCTTGCTGTAGCAGGGAGTCTACTACCATCACTTGTGTTGGGTAGAGACTCATGGCACACAGAGAAGAAGAACAGCTCATAGCAGACAGGGAGTGGTCTGCAGAGGAACAGGACTGGAGAGCAAGAATGTGTGTGGTACCTCAAAAGAGACCTGAGGTAACTGAACCAAAGAAGGAACACAGCTGGGAGGTAAGGAGGGAGGAATGAGCGCTCAAGGCCATCCAACTTCCATGATTCAGATCCCACAATATCCAAGAAAATTTTGACTAACGAAGTGACTTTTAGATGTAACTTGATTTTGGATAGGACATGTGCTGCGAAGAATGGATGGAAATATTTGAATTACTGAAAATGAATGCCACACTCACAAAAATAACTAAAGCAACACTGGACTTCATGTTGTCTGTGGGATTGGGTCACCTTAGGGGTAAATGGAGAAAACCCAAGTTCTGGACACACAGAGTAGAAATCCAGATGCTGTTCCCGCCTGACCCAGGACCTTCACCTAGTGCAGTCTGGCCAGCAGCCTCTCTCCCTGGCATCTTCTTAGCCAAACCATAGGCTCTTTTGGGGTGGCCATAGGGTTTTCAGTTGGCAATGTGCCAAGCCACACTGGAGCTTAAGAAAAAAGGAAAAAAATCAGTCACACTGATCTTGTTTTTATTCCAAATCTTGGTAATTTATTTCTCGTGGATATTTTTACATGAACTTTCATTTATTTGAACATTGCTTTGCAGTATCTTTCTATCACGGAGTTTTTGGTGCACTCTTACACTCAACGCCCATGACACTGGGTCTCTTCCCCTGCCCGACTCCCTCTCCTTATAATTCACACATTATAAAGTTGGTTGTGCAGCTTAATCTTAATGCAAAGGAAAATGTGTGGTTGGATCTCCATTGTAAATAAGGATATTATGGAGATACAAACTGAGCAAGGCAGAGCAGCCCCAAATTTTGGAAGTGATGGCAACAGAGAGACCAGCTTACCATTCCATTATCAGAGACAGAATGCCTGCATGTTTTTAAGGGTGGGCAACCCACAAAGCTTCAGAGCAGGGCTCCAGACACAACAGATCCTGGTTGCAGAAGACCAGGTACCATGGGAGGAGGGACGCTGGCCGTGTGCAGTAGTAGGCCAGGCCTACGAGCACAGGGATGGCCTTTTCTATCCATGAGACAGCCTCAGTGCTTAACACATGGAAGCTGCTCACCAGTTTGAACTGAATTCACTTTTTTTCACCAGTCTTTCCCACATGTACAGTAGCATCATTAGCGCAGGCATCTTGGATGTCAAGAGCAATGTGAAAAATTAATGATACTGCTGGTGAACGTGATGGTTATCCTTGGACATGAGAAAATGCCAGAAGAGGCTAAGTGGTGGCTACTTGCCTGGAATGGCATCTACCTTTTGGACGAGCAGTGCCAATCACACAGAGGCTATTTCCATGGGAGGGCTTGGGAGAGCTGGTGTGAAGAAGGGCTCCTTTGGCTTCCCCCAAGAGAACACTCCTCAGGATGCATGGAAAGTGCAGCAGACTGTGAGGTGCTGAATAAAACACGTGGCTGCCAGTTACGTTTGAATTTCAGGGAAGCAACAAATATATCTTTAGCATAAGTATATCCCGGAGAGTGCACGGGTGCCCTGTGTTTTTATTTGTTCTCTCTGGCAACCATATCCATGAAGGGTCTGAAAGTTGAAGAAGGCAGGTGGAATCATGACATGACAATAAGAGGCTGCTAGGGCATTGAGAACCCAAGCAGGAGCAGCTTGACAAAGTAACACCTGCCTTCCCATCAGCTCCCCTAGGACGCCTGGTGAGCTTTAGTGGCTCTGGCTCTGGGCCTTTGTAAATTCCCAAGAAAGCCTCCGAGTCATAAAGATGCTGGGGGACAGGAGAGGCTGTAGAGAAGAGCAAAATTAATGATCAGGGGTGGTGAACTGCTTGATTTATGGTTTTTGAGCAAAGATTAAAGGGCTGTATAGGTTTCCCGTAAGCGCACAATGAGTAATGGTTCAAGCGCTGGTGACAGAGATGAATGCCCATAAACACCTTTCTGGACAAAAGCATCAAAGGTGATTAAACTCTGCTGGAATTGGGGACAATGGGACAGGGTTAGAAAAGAAGAAAATGTCCCTACGATAAAAAGTTTTCTCTAAAAACACTGCATCCCTGTCCACAATACATCTTGCACTTTACACGGATATCTTTTATATTTGCCTACTTTTGTTCTTTCCATGTTTTCTAAATTTGTGAAAAGGTGCATCCCAGTCAGTCCCTCGGCAGGGAGCTGGTGGAGAAGAGAGGCTCCAAGGATGTTTCTATTTCTGAGACTCTGGGTAACTTGGTATACTGCATGATGTATGAAATATGAGGAGAGGGATGGAAACACCAGCCAGAGGAGGGGCAGGCCAGCTAAAAAGCCCCAGGTCATTACAATTTGCACATGGATGCAGATATCCAGGGCTCACTTAATTCTGGGGATTCCAGGGAAGAGTCGAACACACTTAACATAGGCAAGTTTGTATTTTGAATGTCTTGGAGACAAGCAGAATGGTTCTGAATGATGGAGAGTTTGCATTTTATTCCAGTGTGAGTTTGAATCTCCAGCACCTTGAGGCTAGAAGGAAAGATGGGGGTGCAGCCCCCCAGTCAGTGGCTCCCACTGCTGCTCATGTCGCATCTCCAGCAGCCCGGCTGGGCAGCATTGCTCAAGCAGCCAGAGTGCCTGAACCATTAACACTGCTTCTTCAGGAAAATGGTCCTGCAGAGAATGCCACTTGCTCATCCTGGTTATGAAGACAGAGAGGTTTAGGGAGGGATGGCTCTTGGCTAGGGGAGAGTCTCCTGAATGACTTTGGTCTCCATGCTCATACATTTAAACTTTGGTGTTTGGAGAGTGTGCTTCTCTGCGTGCTGCTGGGATCACAGCGGTGCTTGAGAACTGGGCAGTCTGGGGACATTCACCTTGCAAGCTCCACATCTCCTGCTGTGCTCTTCCTTAGGGAAAGAAAGTCCAAAATATGAAGGATCACACCATGTGCAGTGTTGTAACGCACTAGTCAGTGGATCTGCCATAGTCTGTGGCCAAGCTAGTGTAACTCTCTGCCTGCCCATCAGTCTGAGGACAAAAGATGGCTTCCTATCCCCTAAACGTTCACATTCTCCAAATCCACCCTGCCCACGAGTGGTCCTCCAGCCCTGGATAGGAATTTTGATACTTGCTTCGCACTGCTGCCACCTAAGTCCCCATGTCCACCAGCTCTCACAGAGGAACCTGCTGAGACATGCCCCAGGGACATGGCACAGCATGTTCCTAGATGATGGTTTTAGATACAGAATCAGAATCTCTGTTTCATAGAAAATACGGTTAATGATCATCTGGGTGTAAATTACTTTGTGAGCATATTATAACATGTATGTGAGCACCAATAATTCTGCTCAGAACAGCTATGAATTTATCAGCCTTTTATTTACTGGGTTGTTATTATTTGGCACCTATTTTAGTTCAGCAATTAGAATAGGCAAGGATATATATTAATAATGATAATTAGGTTTAGGAAAAATTAAAGCCAAGAGAAAACAAATGGCTACATCTTTACAAGAAAATTTACTTCTTTGTTGTCTGGTTAGCATAGAGTCATTAAGGATTACAGATTGTTTGCAACCCTCTGCACACTCTATTTGTGTGGGAGAAAATACAAGAGGAAAAGAAAGAGAGGCAGCCCCCTGCACAGTCTAGAAGGGGATGTGAACATTTGTTTTTTTATTTAGTGCCTGATGTCTGAAAATATTAGGAAGTAATATTTTAAAGCCAATTTGTAAGCAACTAAGTTGGTGCATTGTCATTGTATGACTTTCGGTATTGTCCCGCTAACGATGCTCGCCTGGCAGATTTCCTCGGATGCCATCAGGAGCAGACAAATGGTAGTTTTACATGTTATGAAATCATCTGGACCGACTTGTCGGAAGCCTGGAAGGCTCCTCTGAAATGCTGGTGGTCTCCTGCCTCCTGGACAGAATGAAAGCCAGCCTGGAGGTGGCTCCTCGCACCTGGTAGGCATGGGACGCGGACATCTCTGCGAGTGCTTGAGGGAAGCTGTGTACACCTGATAATCACGTTTGCTTGGGGCACAAGCTTTCTTTTGAGACTTTGGGGCCCAGTACAGCATTTCAGTCACTTGCCAGTAAGAAGACTAAGTAGTGGTATGAGAAGCATCTGGCATAGTAAGTGCATGGTATCTGAAGGCCCAGGGAGAGACTTTGCATTGCTAGTGTTTTCTTTGGGAGATATGTGAAAGATACCCTTGCACGCATCTGAAGAAGCCCAGTGGTGTGACCACCGCAGCACAGGAACACAGACTGCTGTGCACGAGCAGCAGGAACAGCTCCTTTTGCTTTCTGGCTTCACCCGGCAACACTGCTTCAGCAGAAGCCCTGGACGGGGGCTCAGGAGACACAGGTTTGCATTCCGCGTCTGCTGTTGTGGGCTGCGCAACCTTTGGGGGGTTGCCTCAGTCCCCTGGGCCTCTGTTTCTTTATAAATCAGGTTTGGGCTTGATCCTTTTTAGCTCTTAAGTTTCACAATTCTATTTCATTTATGTAAAAATTTATCCTGAACTCAGTACTTTTCGGGCAAGGGTTTAGGCTATTTTGCCCCTTTGTAGAACCAGAATCCAAATAAGATGTGGTGTTCATGTGCCCATCTGACCGGGACCCCTGGGAGTGCCACGTGAGCATTAACCAGAAAGATCTCCGTGTGCAAATAGCAGCCACATTCCATATGTCACAGACTTCAGGATTTGCAAATGTGCATATGGTCTCTGAGAAAACAAGGAGCTCATCACTATTAAGTTGATCTCATTACAGAGTAATAAATTAGAAATTGCAATGAAATTAGGTTGATTTCTGACTGACAAATTTTGGTTTCCGAGCGGAAAAGAAATAATCATATTTAAAGCTACAACAGCTGTTATATCGTATTATATTTTAAAACCCTTTAAAGGAATTAATTAATTTTAACATTGTTATACTCTCCATAATAGTGTTCCAAAATACCTAGTGATGATTAATCATGATCAGAATTTTTATCAGTCATGATCTAATACATTTTCCCAAAAAGAAGATTTTATTGCACATTAAAATTACTTCATTTGAGTTCTTTAATTGTAGATCTTAATCTTGTTTGAAAATATAATCTTTATCCATTCAGTGTCATGCGAAGTCAGTGCTTCTACTCAAAAACACAGTTTCAAACTTTGCTTTTGCTTGGATTCTTTTTTTTTTCTTTTCTTTCTTTTCCTCCCTTTTTTTTTTTTCTTTTGCTATGCCATATCATTTAATTTCATGTGGCTTTAATGAGTGATTGTTTTCAATGGCTTCTAAGAGTTTCAGTCAGCAATATTTCATTCCAGGATAAAAGGTAATGATCCATAAATTCTTAATGCCATATTTTTATAGCCAGTAAATTAGTCTTTAATGGGTTCAATAAGTTCTGTGATGTATGTCATTAATTGTTAATGGTGTTTTAACTAGATAATTGTCCCGAAGGGCTGTTTATCATCACTGCTGGTGAATGACTGATCCGCACTATCTGTTCCACTTCATAGTGTGCTGCTTACTTGATCTGGCTTTGTGTGCTGAGAGCGGGCCACGTACATAAATGCACTGTAGAGCATCCTGTGGCAGTAACAAAGTTCTAAAGCCCTCAGTTCCTCTTTTTTATTTCCTATATCTGTCAGCCACTGGCCCTGTGATGCTGAGTAACAAAGCATTCCCAACTTCAATGGCATTTACACTAACTGTGACAGTTTTATGTGTCACCTTGGCTAGGCAGCTCTGGTAACCAGATAGTCAATCAAACATGAATCCAGGTGCTTCTGTGAAGACATCTTGTAGATATAGCTAACATCCACAATCAGTTGACTTTACATAAAAGAGAGTACTTTCAGTGATATCGGTGGGCCCCTTCCAGTGAGATACCAAAGACTGAGGTTTCCAATGGAAAAAGGAATCCTGTCTCCAAACAGCAGTGTAGCAGTCCTGCCCAAGTTTCCAGCTTGCTGCCTGCCCTTCGATCTAGACTCTCCAGCCCCAACCCATGGATCTGTAGGCTGCGTGAGGACCCGCTGATCTGATGTGGATTCAGCTGGGCTGGGGTCATTGCCACAGGCCAGGGTATTGTCGATCCTCATGCCTCCTGAGCTACCCAGGGCAGGCTGTTTTGAGCAGGGACAGAGAAGCAGGAGAGCTAGCCTTATCCCTCAAGCACAGTCCAGGTCTACTAATATCCACTGGAGGATGATGGCTCCCACAGCGCAGGGCAGGGAAATTATGTCACTTTGAGTAAGAAGAACCACGAGGTCGTGTCCAGAGGATGAGGATAAAGGGAAGGGTAAGGAATTTTTAGCTGTAATTCCTTCCCCCTTCTTCTGAGAAAAAGAAGGCTGGAGACCCAGGATCCCCATAATAGGCACATCCTCCATTTGTTCCCAGTAAATGTACCCTCTCCCCCACTCGGGGCCAGAGGTTACCAGGACCAGGCAGAGACATGCTGAAAGCTCCCTTGAAGGCAGTCTTCTCCAAGACTGCAACCAGGCGCCCCTGGAAAGGAACACAGAATTATCATTTGAGATCCTCAACATTTCTTGTGCTCACTGCCTGATTTCTCAGTGGTTCAATCTGCTTTTTTCTTTTTAGGCAACTTTACATGAGTTAGGCATTCATCTTCCAGCCTAATTAGTGGGGTTTGCTTTTGGCTTTTTCATAGCTACAACTAGAAAAAAATACCACAACCAGCTAAAACCAGCTACAGCTTCCCTCCTTTCTGCATTGATGACCTGTCCTGACTGACAGCGTCGATGCTCCTGTCCTGAGGAGGTGGCAGTTATGTCTGCAAAGGGAGACAAGGGAGAGGCACGGACAAGACCAGACCCCTGGAGAGAAGGGCACAACCTTCCAGCGAAGGTGGATGAGTATCATAAAAGATGTTCAGGCCGAGGGAAAGGCGTATGCAAAATCAGAGAAATGATCATTGGTGATGAGTGATAGTTACTTCTGGTCAGCTAAGCCTAACTCAACTGCTGCTTGATCCATATGCTGAAGCATGGTTATGCGGCCTTTGATTATCTGTCTAATCTACAAAAAAACTTGCCCTAAAATTGCTTTCTTCTCTTGTGAATCCTCTCTCCAGAAAGAGAAGTGCACACACACACACACACACGCACATACACTTGCACGCACACAGTATGCACTTTCAAGCCTTCTGCTTCATAGCTCAGTTAGGAGACCTACAGTTTCAAGGAGTCTGTGGGTCCATCTCTGGACAGGAAATGTGTTTATGGGTTTTATAGGATAGGTAATGAGCTGAATGTGTGAGGTTAAGGAGAGGAAAAATCAAGGATGGCTTAGTTTTCTAATTTGGTTGATTGGGTGGAGGATGAGGTCATTACCTGTGCTCGGAACAGAAGAGTGGTGTTGGGGGAGAGGTGAAGACTGCAGGTTGCACATGCAACCATGTCCCAGGAGCAGCTGCCCACCCAGGTCTGAAGCACAGCAGAGGCACAAGGTTTGAAACCTAGTAGGAATTGTCAACATAGCCATGATTGGAAGTGTAAGGGCCGTATCTCTGGGGCCCTTCTCACCCCTGGGAATAGAGGTAGAAGGGCAGTGGGAAGCCAAGCAAAGAAGTGGAAGAACGAGCAAAGAGTTGAGTCTCCAAATCTAAAGGAAGAGCAAGCTCTAGGGGAAGAAGGGTGGAGGGTCATGTGCCAGGCAGGTCAGATCACTGGAGGAAGGCCATGGGTGCAGCAATAAGATCATTATTTAAAAATTGGACTAAACTCCTTTTGGGATGCCCAGCCCACTTGCCTGCCATGTCTGTCTCCTGGGAGGTGTCAGCAGCGCACAGAAGGGCAGCAGCTTCCTCAGGGCCACCTGCAGAAGCATGTGAGTGTCAAAGGCAGTGGTGGAACCTATTGTTTGAAAAGGACTGGTGGCTTCTGATCTGTACCCTCATACACACACCTGCTCTGTTGAGAATTCCTGGTCTCCTGGATGGTGAAGTTCCCACAAATGAGGATTCTGGGCACCCCAACAGTTCCGTGAAGTATTCTCCCTTTGAAATTTTTTAGAGTAGGGGTGATTCTCCTTCCTCAAAGGTGTTCATTCTTTCCCACCCATGCAGACAGAGCTCTGCAGACCAGCCTTTGCCTGGGGTCTGGTTCAGAGCATCTGCAGGCCTTGGGCAGGATCATGAACCGACAGGGTGACAAGGGCCCAGCCAACAGATTACATCTCATTTGTTCTAAGAGGCACGCTGTGTCTACATCTGAATACGTGTGGAAACCAGATATACTCTGCAGTCGATGGTGCACCATCATCCAACTGGGTGCATTGGGGCATAAAAATAGTTGTGTCTGCACACTCTAGGTATCTCAGAAGTGTGGCCAATGTGTGGAGGCCCAAGGTAAGGAGCAGACAGTGCTGAGGCTCCTGGTTGGATTCACATCCAGAAAAATGTGGGTTTTAACATTGCAGAAGCCAAGCAAGTCTCTTCTGGTTCAAGCTTTGACCTGGGTTGTTGGCCTGTCACCCCAGTCTGGGCCATGGCATTCTGCATGTGCAGGGCCGGGCCCTCCAGAGCAGGGCGGGGACCTGAGGCCTGGGGCTGACCTCCTTCCTCCTAAGGAAACTGCTGCTTCTGCAGTGGCACAAAGGCACTAGGCCAGCCTGGGAGAGGGTATGGGAGGTTGCCATGTGATTAGGAGCTGGAAGCTGAACATCTGGGTCCAGCTCACCGCTGCTGATGCAGAGGCAACCTCGCCAGCCAGCCCTTCCTGGGGACCGCAGCATCAGTGCATGACCCGGAACATCACAGGTGTCTTCACCTTCCAGTAACTGAAGACTCCCTCTGAGTGCCACCTTCCTATGTCCACTAAGATGCTTCTTAATCCTTGACCAAGAGCCTAGACCATGGTTGACTCACCTGCTGAAATGTGGGATCTTGGCAAGCAAAGCAAGCAGCCTTACACCTTCACCCTCACACACCCTGGGTGTATTCACTTAGTCCGTTTGGGCTGCTAAAACAAAATTTCTTGGACAAGGAAACTTGAACATTTATTTCTCACAGTTCTGGGGACTGGAAAGTCCAAGATCAAGGTCCTGGCACAGTCAGTTCCTGTGAGAGCCTGCTGCCTGGCTTGCACATGCCACTTCTTGCTGGGTTCCCACACACCTTTCCTGGCTTCTTCTTCTGCTAAGGACACTAATCCCATCGTGGGGGCTCCATCCTCATGACCTCACCTAAACCTAATCACCTCCCACAGGGCCTGCCTCCAGATACCATCACACTGGAGGTTAGGCTTCAATTTTAGAGGATTTTAGGCAAACTCAAGCATCTAGCCATAACAGAGGTGATCCATCAACTCTAATCCCACCACTGGCAGGCCAAGCACACAGGTCAGCATCATGGGGCTCTCACTGCTGCCTGCGTGAGGCAATGCTGCCCTGTAGTCTCCAGGAGTGCAGCAAAGGCAGCCCTGCATAAGGCGTTCTTGTGACCTGATACCTTCTATCAAGAGAGGGTACAGATCTTCATGGAATAAAATGCTTCTGCCAGTGAGAAACAAGAAGATTTGCTGTCCGTGCTAATAGCTATAACCTATGTCTAAGCTCAGCCGATCATACATTTCTGAAATGCGGCTTATTGCACAGCCTATAAGTGTTATTGTGGGGCATCTAATTAGTGGTGGCAAAACAAAAGTAACATAACAGCATACAGACACCTGATAACTCAGGCAATAATTATACGTACTACAGTTGAAATCAGAGCAGATTCACTAAAGTTAGTATCACATCTGGAAAAATAACCTCACGATATGGTATGTAGTAACAACATGAATCAATAGAAAAAAGGTTTGATTACATAGTAGAATGAATATAACCACATTGACATTTTTATCTCTGGTCTAAAATGCATATAAGCTTTCTTGCATCTATAGGTTCATTGTGAGAATGACTAGAATCACTGCAGCCATCAAGAATCTATGGGGGGGATCCCTGGGTGGCGCAGCGGTTTGGCGCCTGCCTTTGGCCCAGGGCGCGATCCTGGAGACCCGGGATCGAATCCCACGTCAGGCTCCTGGCATGGAGCCTGCTACTCCCTCTCTCTCTCTCTCTCTCTCTGTGACTATCATAAATAAATAAAAATTAAAAAAAAACAAAAAGAATCTATGGGGGCCGAACTAATGAAGGACAGTTAGGATTGATTCGGCATACTCAGGAGCTGTGGGTCAGCCGCTGCATAGACTTAGGCATACAGAGGTAAATAATTAATAGCCGCTTACTGCCATTGGAGAGATAGCATCTTAATGAGTGACATGTGTGAACAGTCTGCTGATTGATCAGTCATCGCTCCTCTCTGAGTATTTTCCTTTGCTTATTTTTTGAGCATAGTTGATACACAATGTTACATTAGTTTCAGGTGTACTGTGTAGTGCTTTGCAAGTCTATACATTACACTACCCTCACCACACAAGCATAGCTACCCTTTGTCCCATTACATTGCTATTATGTTTTTTTATTTTATTTTAAAATTGCATGTGTTAAGACTCTTTTTAAGCACACAAGTGTATGAGTTTTGACCAATGTATAGAGGCCAGTACCCTCCACAATGAAGATACAGAACAGTTCCGTTTCCCCCGGAATTGCTTTGTGCTCCGACTTTGAGGTCAAACCCTCCCCACCCTTCATCCCTGATGACCCCCCATCTGCACCCCATCCCTAGTGTTGTCCCCTTTCCAGATTGCCACTCAACACAACAATACAATATGCCGCATTTTCAGACTGCCTGCTTGGGTCCTGCCACAATGGACTTGAAATGCATGCCTGGTATTGTAGGTATCTGTGTTCTTTAGCATTCCATCTTACCACAGAACCCCAGTTTATTGATCCACTTCCAACATGTGGAACATGTGGTTGCTACTTTTTGCTGATTATAAGCAACTATAAACATTTGTGTCTGGTTCTTTATGGAAACATACACTTTCCTTCCCCTTGGATAAATACACAGGAGTGGGCTGGCTGGATCACCTGATGAGTGTGTTTAACATAATTGAGATCATCAGACCATCTTCCAGTGGGGCTGTGCCTCTCTACATTCCCACAGCAATGTAGGGAAGTCCCAGCTGTTTCACACCCCATCAACACTCGACACTGTCCATGTCTAACTGACAAACTTCTGAGGACAACATCAAGAAAATGAAAAGATAACCTACAGAATGGGAGAAAGGATTCTCAAGGTATCTATCTGACAAGGGTGTAGGGACCAAAGATGGAGAGTACTCTTAAAATTCGACAGCAAATAGACAAATAACCTAATTAAAAATTGAGTGAAGGATCTGAATAATAGACTCTCCAAATTTACAAATGACTAATAAGCACATGGAGACGTGCTCAGTGTCATTTGTCATCAGAATCACAAACCAAATCCACAGTTAGGTACCACTTCATGTCTACTAGGTGGCTACCCTCAAAGGACAGGTAGTAACAAGTGTTGGTGAGGATGTGGAGCAGCTGGAACCTCAGTACATTACTGGTGGGAATGGAAAGTATTGCAGCCACTGTGGAAAACAGTTTGGCAATTCCTCATCCTATAAATTTGGTATGTCATATTTTCATTTCCATTCATCTCAAAGTGTTTCCTAATTTGCCTTATGATTTCTTCTTTGACTGATTGACTATTTAGGAGTATGTAGATTAATTTTCACATATTTGTGAATCTCCAAATTTCCTTCTTCTCCTGATCTCTTATTTCATTCCATTGTGATAAGAGAACATTTTAGGATTTCAGTCCCTTTAAATTTATTGAGATTTCATTAAAATTTGTGGTTTAACATGTTGTATGAGCTGGAGAATACTCCATGTTCACTTGAGAAGAATGTGTATTATTATTGGATGAAATGTTCTATAGATGCTGGTTAAGTCCAAGTGGTTTATAATATTGTTCAGGTCTTTTCTTTATTGATCTTCTGTCTGTTGTCCTATCCATTATTGAAAGTAGGGCATTTGAAATCTCCAATATTATTGTTGAATTAACTTTTGTCCCTTCAGTTCTATCAGTTCTTGCTTCTTTTATTTTAGGCTGGTTTGGGTGCATATTATTTATAATTGTTCTATTTTCATGATGGATTGAGACTTATATCAAAATATCCTACTTTGTGTCTAGTAATACTCTTTATTTTTTTAAGATTTTATTTATTTATCATGAGACACACCAGAAAGAGGCAGAGACATGGACAGAGGGAGAAGAAGATTCCCTGCAGGGAGCCTGATGCAGGACTGGATCCCAGGACCCCAGGGGTCATGCCCTGAGCCAAAGGCAAATGCTCAACCACTGAGCCATCCAGGCATCCCTAGTAATACTCTTATCTTAAAGTCTGTTCATTAGTGTTCCAGTGTTGTTTGGTTTTTTTGTTTGTTTGTTTGATTACTGTTTTCCTGGTCTTTTACTTTCAACATATTTGTATCTTTTGATATAAAGTACATCTCTTGCAGACAAGATATAATTAATTGCATAATTCTATTTTTATCCATTCTGCCTATCTCTGAGCTTTAACTAAAGTGTTATTGCATTTGTATTTTATGTAATTCCTGATAAGGTAAGTTTTACATCTACCCTTTGCTATTTTCTAGATATCCTCTTTGTTTCTCTGTCCTTTCATTACTGTTTTCTTCTTTGTTAAATATATATTTTCTATTATATCATTTTAATCCCTTTGCTGCTTTTATTATTTTTTTTTATTTTCTTGGCAGCTATCCTAAGGACTACCATTAATATTCTAAACCCATCCAGTTTAGATTAATACCAGCTTAACTCCAACTGCACACAATTGCAGTGTGCTCCTAGTAGCTTTCCTCTCTCCCCTCTTTGTGCTGTGTCCTATAACTTGCTTCCTTGCAGATTGTATGGCCATCACCACAGATTTATAATGATTGTGTTATGCTACCTTCTTTTAAGTCAGATAAAAGACTTACAAATAAAAAATACTTTTATAGTCTTTTATCTATATAATTAGCTTTACTGCTGTGTTTTTATGTCTTTGTGAGGATTTGAGTTACTGTCCTGTATCCTTTTGTTTTAGCCTGAAGGACTCTGGTATTTCTTGTAGGCCAGGTCTGCTAGCAATACACTCTCAGTTTTTGTTTATCTGGAAATATCTTAATCTTTCCTTCATTCTTAAAGGATAGTTTAGCTGGATATAGAATTCTGGGTTGATGGGGTGAGGGTCCATCAGCATTTTGGAAATGTCATTTCACTGCCTTCTGGCTCTCATGGTTTATGAGGAGAACCAACTGTAGTCTTACTAAGGATCCCTTATATGTGATGGGTCTCTTCCTTTTTTATTATTGAAGTTCGATTTGCAACATATAGTATAACACCCAGTGCTCATCCTGTGATGGGTACCTTCTCTTCCTGCTTTTAAGATGCTCTCCTTGTCTGTCTTTTACAGTTTATAATCTAGATGCAAATCTCTTTGAGTTTATCTAACTTGGAGTTTGATGAGCTGCTTGGATATACGGATTAATGTTTTTCACCCCATTTGGGAAGGTTTAATGCCATTTTTTCCCAAATATTCTTCCTTCCCCTTTTTACCTCTCTCATTATGAGATTCTAAATCATCATGTATATTTTAGTGTGCTTGATGGGTCTCATAGGTTTCTGAGACTCTGTTTATTTTCCTTCATTCTTTTTTTCCCCTCTTTTTGAGAAGGACAATCACAATTGACACAGCTTTAAGTTCACTGGTTCTCTCTTTGGCTCAAATCTACTACTGAGCTCTGGTGATGGATTTTCCAATTCAATTATTTTACTTTTCAGAATTTCTGTTTGTGTCCTTTTTAAAAAATAATTTCTCTCCCTCCTTGATATTTCCTATGTGATGAGATATTTTTCTTATACTTTTCATTAGTTCTCTGAACTAATAGCTGCTCAAGGGACTTTGTATAGAAAGTCCTATGCGTGGCCTTCCTCCAGGGCAGGTAATTGATTGCTTTCCACCCTGACCTGTGTTTCACTTTACTTTCTACTTTCTTTGCATGTTCTTGATTTTTTTGTTGAAAACTGGACATTTTATGTAATACAACATGTCAGCTTTGGAAATTGGATCCTCTCTTCTCCTTGGCATTTTTTTGTTGTTGTTGTTGCTATTTGTTTAGTAAATTTCTTGAACTAATTCTGTAAAGTCTGTTTTTTTTCATGTCTGGGCCAATGAAGTCTCTGGTCAGTTAGCCTAGTGGTCAGCTAATGAGTGAACAAAAATTTCTGTAAACACCTGGTGCCAATACATCTCCTAGTCTTTGCTGAGGGCCCAGTCTTCACTGTTCTTATCAAGACTCAAACTTCAAACCTAGTTTTGGTTAGTTGCAGTTCTGAACTATTTCTGATTTGGGGGTTAATTTTACCAACTACAATTTCACCCCTTCAATCAATAAGCATTTTAAAGTTTCTCTTTTAAAAGATTTGGCCAGAAGACTTTATACAGCATAGATTAACAGAACATGGATATAATATCATCATCTTAAATAAGATTTTTTTTCAATGAATAAATTCTTTAAAAAATAAAGAAGTCAGGTGGAACAAGATAGACATACAGTCGCTAGAGATCTTCTGGAATCTGAAAAAGACCTTTTTCTTTGCCATTCCTTGAACCAAGTTATACACTAGTTAGAGCAGTTATGACACGCACTCCAATATTCACATTACAGATGTACCCACCTGTGCTTTCACTGGGTGGCAGGCCTGTAGGGGGTGGATGCCCATCATTTGTGCTTCTAGGCTGTTCTCAGTGGGTGTTTCCACAGTGCTGGTAGGAGATTGTATTTCTATGTCCAGGAATTTTCCCGGTTTGTCCACAGCCTGAAATACTCGTTTAGATTCAGTCCTCAAAATGGACTAATTCGTTCTTGTCACACATGCAACGTTTGAGAGAATTTACTCTGGCATTTAGTTAAGGCTACAATTCATTTTGTAGAAATTACTTTGTAAATCAGCCTGATTATTTGGCTCAGTTTATTTTTGACTATTTTGATATGAAAAATTTACTGCCAAACCTGAGACATACTGTTATTCGAATGCACACGTGGAAGCAGACCTTTCAAAACAAACAGAACCAATGTACTCCCTGAGCTCAGTTTCTTTGCATCCTTCATTCCTCTGATCCCAGACACTAATGAGATAAACAAATGTCCACTATTGTGTGCCACACCCTCAAATCAATGAGGAAGAGGGGAAGGCCCTTCTATGTATGCAGAGTACAGAGTAGTGATTGGACACCTGCAGTTTATGAGCAGACAGGACAAAAATAAACAAGTCAACAAATCAATACACAGGATGGTTGGTGTTTTAGGAACCCTTCACCAGAGCGAGCCAGCAGTAAAGCTTCAGATGCACTCATCCCACATGACTCCCTAGAGAGGGGAACGTGGTTGGTTGAGGTTCAAAGAGCCGAGTTCTAATTACTAGTGTCATTAGGGTAAGAACATGTTGCTCACTGCCGAGGTGCCAGCCCCAGGCCTCCGGGAGAAAGCGCATTTGAGATCTCCCATGGAGTTGCATGGGAGGAAAGGGACCCCATGCCGAGCCGCCAACATGGTCTTCAGCTCGTCCTGTGTAATTTCGTGCCACTGTTTTGAATGTGCTAACAAGGCTCATTATTTTTAGCCCTGTCAGCCAGGGGATCAGAATCCTGCATGGGTGTGCTGGTTGGGGCAGGGACTTGTTTTCATGTGGCTCTCAAAGCAGCCAGAGGCCGTCCTTTTTTGGCCACAGAACTCTATCTACTTGCAGCTCTGTGTCTCCTGCAAATCCATCCGTTTCAGCATTTGGAATCAGAAAGAGGCAGAGGATGACATAGTCAGTGAGCAATCAGTATGGGTGGGAAGCTGAGCCCCTCCTCTAGTGTGGGAACCCCAGGGGTGAGGCAGCTCACAGTCAGGCGAGGGCAGTGCCACAGGGACACACACAGGGATGTCCTGGCACAGCCTAGCAGAGTGAAGCCCAGTTGGGGGGCTTGCAGGGCGCTTCCCAGCTCCCACAGCAGACTGCTTAATCTCTTTGCCCACTTTGTCCAGTGGAGACATAGGGATAATAATTGTGCCCACCTTACCAGAGTGATGGATCTACGGCCTTTCCCTCTTTTCCCCTCATTGAGATGTAGAAAGCATGTGGAAAATGTCAGCTCTTACCACTGTTCTGGGCTGCACCATGTTATAGCTAGTGGTGCCGGCATGGACAATCTCCTATGACTCCTGTAACCACATCTATGATAATGGGGTGGGTTGAGCCCTGGGAGGCAGCTGGAAGCCTATGGGTCAGATTGGGATTCCCTGACTCCTGATGAGGGAGGAAATGCAGATAAGTCTCCTTTAAGAGCAATATAGGAGATAAAGTGAGTATGACCCGGTGATCATTGGAAGCAAGTGGTGAGAAAGAAGTAAGGGGGATGAGAAAGACTTGTGGGGCTCAGGCTGGGACACAGCCGTCCACTGACATCCAAGGGGATGTGCTCAGGGCACTCGGGTGCCCAGTGAGGCAGGAGCACAGCAAGTGGCTCTAGCATGGCTGCAGATTGAGGAGCAGACAGCCTGCAGGTCACGTCTGGGCACCGATGAGCATGGGTGGGTGGCCTCAGGGGTCAGTGGAGGGGGAAGCGCTGACAATGATAGACAAGAGGGAAGGCAAGTGACCATGGAGAATACTGAGGAGCCCCCGGGGGGACAGGGTGAGCTGTCCACAGTGAGGTTCCCCACAAGGCCAGCGGTAGAGTGGCCTGGGAGGAAGCGGGGGGTACGTGGTTGGAGAGAAGAATGATGGCAACTGGATGAAGTTGGCCTGGGAGCTGGAAGAGGCTTTCTAGAGAGCTCCAAGGGGAGCTTGGTAGGCACCCTACAGGAAGAACACCTTCTCTGCAAGTGCCCCTGGACCCCATGTCGGCAGAAATGCACCCCCTACACACGTGTTGGCAGAAGGAGATGTCTGACCGGATAGCTGTGTGCCACAGGGGCTCAGCCTCCTGTGCACAGGAAGGTGGGTGTGCAGGGCGCAGGACGGAGGTGCCCAGGCAGTGCCAGGGTGGGAGGCGGGAACCCTGCGGTTGCTTCAGCTCCTGTCAGAAAACAAAGCCTAATTTTTAAATGATATAAAAGGTGCATCTCAAGAGCCATGCAGGCATATAAAAAAGTACTTTCCACAGATCCAGCTGCTAGACATGACGGTGGAAGCTGGACAGTTCGAGGCAGGAGAACTGGCTCTCGCTGAAGCAGGGGGGCCGGGCAGTCCCCGCTGACCCTGGTCACAGGGTGCCACTCACAGCTCACGTGGGGTTGCCGATGGCTCTGGAGCCTGGCAGGGCCCCCGTCACATTCTGCCAGATGATTTCAGAGAGCTCTGGGCTCAGCACCGAGGACTCTGGGTGAACCCAGGAACCTGAGCTTGAGCCACATCAGCCAATAGGTGTCACCCTGCAATCCCAACACCGCTGCATCCTTGCTGGATTTCTATCCCAGCATAAACATCTACTTGGAAGTCTTTTGACAGAATGCAGGCAGGAACATTCAAAAGCTCATGTCCCATTCTACAGGGAAAAAGGAAGACAGGATAGAAGATGCCATATGTGGGATTCAGTTTCGGGTCAAGGACAATTGCCAGGGGAGTGAACACCACATGTATAATGAGGCCCATTCCCACCCCACCCTGGCGACTCAGGCCCTCCTCCATCACCCTGCCTGTCTGCTAATCACTGTGAGGGTCTGCCTGCCCGCCTGGACCCTTCTTTTCATGTTGATTGATCTATCCAAGTGGTCGGCCATGATTATTACAGGGTTTTCTTTCTTAATTGGTTAAATCCAGAATTGCCATTAGGGCTTGGTTTTTAATTCCTCCCCTCACTGATGCTTTATTTGAAAACACACCTTTTCTGACCTCCGTGTCAGCCTGGTGCTCAGAAATGTTTAGCAGCCCGGAACAGCTATGGGTGGAAAAGGGTATGGCAAACGGGCTGTTGAAGAACATGACACTTCCCTTGAAGCAAGATGCCACATCCTCAGTCAGCCTGGATTCCCCTTGCTCCCCAAGGCTCCGTGCTCTTCTTGCTCAGCATCCTCCGTGTCTTTGGGAGGAGTGTAGACACGGCTGAGGTCCACGCTGCTAGGTGCCCGCCCAGGTAGCGCGGCACTGCACAGACTCATGAGGAGGTCACCCAGGTTTTAGGAGAAAGGAGAGGCACACCTGGTGCCACCTGACTTTGCTGTCTTCTCTCCACATCTTGTAACCTGTATCAGGCACTTTCGGCAAGGTTCAAGGTGTTCGACACGGTGGGGCACTCAGTGGCCCAGCAGCACGCGGGGATGAGCTCAGAGAATGCAGGGGGTGCCGCGTGGCTGCCGCCCGGGGCCCTGACTGACAATCGCAGCGCGGTCGAGCAGGGCTCCGGGGCCGGGGCCTCAGGTGCTCCGGGGTCTGGCCCTCCGAGGCTAGCGCTGCCCCCTGCCTTCGGGCATGCCCGCGCCCCTCTTCCCGCAGAAGCAGCTTGCTGGCGGTCTTCCCTCTGCCCCCTCGCGCGCCAGGGGCCAGCCCCGGTTTCTAATGGCTCCTTTTCAGCGAGCTCCTGCCGCCGGCTGCGCAAAGTGTAGGTTTGGCCACGCTGATGGCTCTCGTAATGGCTGTGATTACACCCTGCGCGGCTTCTTCCCTCGCCAGCCTCGCCGCGCGGCCCGTGGTGCTGGATGGGGGGGGGCTCTGAGAGCCGCTTGATATCAGGCTCTCCGGGGCTGTAATAAGCGGTTCAGGATCGGGCAGATGCAGCCGCCGCAATATTTCCCTGCAGTCTGCGGGTTAAAACACCTCAATTGCATCCATGGGCACTTTCCTGAGGCAAATGTCGACTTACACATCTGCCTGTATCAACAGGAAATGAGTGAAGATAAGTAAATGTCTCGCCTGCAGCCCAGAGCGAGAAAACCCCCACACGCTGCCTCCCACTCAGGGAGACGTGGGGCGGGAGCCCACAGGGACGACAACCAGAACCTGCGTTGTGTGCTCTGCAGGGAGGCACTCCTGTGCATCAGACAGGGTGCCGTGTTAGCTCGTGACGGGGTAGCTTTCCCTGGAGTGCCCAGGTGGCTGTGGGGAGCCCTTGTTTGCACCACCCAGGGATGAAGTGGGAAGACTCATTTCACGTGTGTGCTCCTGTACACTCTATAAAACACCCTTGATCACCAGGCAAGGGTGTGTCCTCTCCCCTTCCCTAGGGACATGTCCTCGTGGGGAAAGCCCTCCTTCTCATGCTTATCCATGGTATGCACCCACCCAGGTGTGGCCTGGAGGAAATCCCGTTGGCACAAACACCTGGCCCGCAGCCAGGTCTTAAAACAGATGGGAGTCTTGTGCTGGCGCCATCACCTCTCCTGGCCTCTGCTTTCTGACTGAGGCAGGGTGCCCTGCCACCCAGTCCTGGCACTCACCAGCCAGGGGCAGTGCCAGGCTATACAGGCTAAAGCAGCAGCACCAACCACATACCTGCAGGGCACGTGTCAGCCACAGTGTGGGGTGCTGAGGACTCCTGCACTGCTGCCCAAAGGGCTGTGACTCCCGTGACCTGTTCAGACATATCAAGTCACTGGAAAGACTCACCTAACTCACGAAGCTCCATACCTACAGCTGCAGTTGCAGTCTACAGGGATGTTGCTCGGGAACAGCAGAAGGCAGAGGCATCTTGGTGAGGTCTGCCAGGGATTCAGGGTGCGTCACCTCCCAGCAGAGTCCTTACTAGGGTTCCGTTACACAGACATGACTCATTGAACCATTGGCTCATGACTAAACTCCATCCCCTCCTGGAGGTCAGAGGTCAAGCTGATCCCCTGCAGCCTGTAGTTGGTCTCCCTGATGTGGTTACTCCCATCCCGAGGCATCCCTGTTGCCCAAACTGTGTACGGGCACATGAATGACACCCTCGGATCTCTTGGGAATCTGAAAGTCTGGGAGGTTACCGGCTAGAAATGTGGGACAAAACCAGACAAATTCCTTATTTTACAACCACAGAAAGCTCTGCTGGGAGCACCGAGGCAGGTGAATGAGAAAACGCAGGTAAAGCACAAATCACAGGGTCCATGATCCAAGGTGTACAGTGTCTAATCACTGTTAGCCAGGGGGTTGTCACCACCATCACCACCATCATGAGGGTCATGTCAGCCCAATTTGGGGCCGATCCAGACCCTCCAGGCCCTTTGCTGATGGTGCCGGCAGCCTCTATCACAGGGCCCATCCCATTTGATCTCCCTCAACCAACCAACCTTGTCAAAGCTTCTCTTTCTAACTGCCTTCCAGGAAAACTTTATCAGAATCTTAAATTGTATTTTATTTATGCTGTCTCTCACTTCTGCATTTTATGTGACACTCTGATGTATTTTATGGGAAATTGAATAGTGAGTTCTGGAAACCCCAAGGAAACCGATGAATGCCAGTCATTTTCTCACTCACTTAATCCCATCCTTCCAACAGTGGTTTGAAGTTCTAATCTCATCCACAGTTTATAAGTAATTACTCTGATGAGGCTCAGAAAGGTTACATGATAACCCTGCATTATTCACCTGGCAAGAGAGGGAACATTCTAGAGAACCAATAGGAATAAGTACAAGCCACAGTATTGGGGTTCAACGTGTCAAGAGCTGTGCTTAGGCAGAGAAGAGACAGGATTGTTTCTCCATCTCCAAAAGGCCCCCACCACTCCTGAACCGCCAGACACATTGTTATGCACCCACTAGGACAAGGTGAGGCACCGGGCACCGGTCAGACACCTGAGTACACTCTGGGACAGGCCCACCCCTGAGAATTTCAAACGAGGTGGTCCAGGACCAGTAAAATGCCTCACTGGCATTAAGGATATGGGAGGTTTGGGTCAGCGGTACGCTGGGTGAATGAATGCCTTACAGCTGGCTGTCCCCGGTGTATGTGTGCCAGTTCCCATGGTGTCAGCACATCCACCACTGCCAAATCCTAGCAGCCAATGCAATGTCACTGAGGGCAGGTGGGGCAGGAGACCCACACGAGCCCCTGGGATGGGCTCCCTGGGAACACTCCTGCCTATCGTGAGGACAGGAATCTCGAGTTGGCATCAGTGTTGTCTGTGCTACTGATCTGCCCCCGTTACCTTCTGATCTGTCCAGTGTCATGTTGGAGGAGGGTAAGGAGAAGCAGGCTGGGGGCAGCCCCGGGGGCCCCCGACCCGAGCCCTGCTGGTGGCCCTCCACCCCTCATTTTCCCCCAGAAGCCTGACTGCGCACACTTGTACCTAACCACACTATTCTGCTTGCAAGGACATGGTGAGAAGGTCCAGGAATATTTGGGGGACCCTTAAGTCTGACACAGTCTCCCTGAGGGTCCCTCTTAGCTGGTGTCTTCTGCGGATATGCTAGCATGCCCTATGGGACTGTCTACGAGTCACTGGCAGGGTGTGGGGTCCCGGGTTCAGGACGGGCATGGGCATGGTCAACAGAAGTTCACATCGGCTGAGTTACAGAATGTGGGCTAACAGCACCGTGTGCAACAGAAATGTTGAGGTGTGTGAGTGCAGGGACGCCGCATGTTGCCGGGGGAGGCAGAGCAGGGAAGGGACAGCAGTCGAGGGGCCCCTGCCTGGACCCTGAGAGCCGGGGAGCTGGAGGGTCAGCCGGGCAGAGATGCTGGTCTGTGAGGAGTAAGGAGAAAGCAGCTTGAGATCACGGCCTGAGGGTGGCAAACAGAGTTTTAGCATCTTTCTCCACGGTCTCTGCGTGAAAGTCTGGGAAAAAGCAGCCAACGTGAAACAATGTGATGACAGAGACTCCAAGGACACTACCCTCTGGACAAATCCAGAGAGGGGCCCGGTCCCATGGGGAACCTGCCGATGGCTGTTGTGTTAGAGCTGAGGGCACCTGCGGCCGTCTCGGGCCTGTGCTCTGGAAACCTCGCCAGTGTTTTCTGCAGTGAGGGAAACGGTGTCCCCAGCATGTGTGGGCGGCACAGCCGAACCCACTGTGTCCCGGCGGAGGCCCGGAGCCCCGCTCAGCCCCTCCCGCCGGCTCCCAAGGGCTCCCCGCGCTGGCGGCCCCACCTGCCCCCTCTGCCCCCACTCCTGCCCCCCCCCCCGCTAACTGGCACCCACTGCTGCCACGGCCAGGACCCAGTGGCCACCCTGGGCTCCCACCCTCACCCCTCACCGATGCTGTCAGCACAGATCTCCCCTGAGCACGCTCCTGGGAGCGGCCCTGATTGAGGATGGGGAAAAGCTTGGCAGCCGAAGCGTCACGGGCCGAGTCTCGCAGCTGCCAGTTTGGTGGAGGTGTCCCCTCTTTCACGGGCACAGATGCCGTGGGAAGCCCGATGCAGCGTGGTAACACACTTCTCCAAGGAGCATCAGCGGTTTCTAGAACAGCCTCTCACAGCACACGAAGCCTGCGAGCCCTTGCAAGAGCTCTGGGTCCAGCGGCCCCTGTTCTGTGCCGGAGGCGGGGGCGAGTGTCTGCTCGAGGCCCTCCACAGCCTGGAGGCTCGGCGGACCATGGTCTGAGCGTCACCACCGCGGCCCGCCGCCTCTCTGCCGGGTCTCAGTCCTGTGCACGAGTCGCGGTAGGTTACGAGCTGTACCAACAACCCCAGCACTTCAGTCCAGTATGTGGGCTTTTCTGGGCCTGAGGCAGGAATCCTGCTCCACATGGCTGTGGGCATGGGGGCCCAAGCGGAAGACGGGCACGTCTGGTGAACGGCAGGCCTGTCTTGCTCTTCTGGGACTAATGAAGAAACGCAAACACTTCAGAGTCACGTTCCAACATGGAAAGGGAAGCACTGATTTAAATTTTAAAGGTTCCAGAACCTAGTTCCTTCTTGCTTAGTTGGAAAGTGTCTGTTGTCCAGCTGGCCTGGACCGCTGGCCTGGGCGCCTCACTTCCAAAGGCAGCACCTCCCCTACCCCTTCTAACTCTTCCTTGGATGGACAGTCACACTGTAGGAAATGGGGAAAGTCCCTGAAAGCAGATCTGAGATCTGCAGCGGGACATCCAGTTTTCAGTTCGGTTCCAATACTGGTCCCACTGACTTTGGAGGCTTGGCTCTTGCTCCTTGTGTCCTGGAGATCCCCACCCTTCTCCATCCCCTGATCTGCCCCTGCCTCTGGCCAAACAACTCCCCAGTCCTTGCATTTTTCTCAAAGCCCTGCTAACCAGCCTCAGAGCCCAGGTCCATGTGGCACTTTCATTAGGGGACTGGGGTAAATGGGGTAAATTAGGGTAAATGGGGTCTTGCTTTGTGGCTTTGAGAAGAGAAAATTATCAGAAAGGCATTGGGTAGCGGTACTTGGTTCTGGACCCCATTTCTCAGTAGGAATTACAATGAGCAAGCTCCTTGAATTCTAGATGTCCCCTGCCGTCCTGTTGGATGGTAACCAGAAAGAGGCTTCCTGAGGGGAGAAGAATTGCCTAATGTGAGTCCCTGGTAAGTCATAGCCAGCTCCCAGGATGGAGAGAACAGGGTGAGGAAGACCAGGGCCATGGGTCTCAACTAGGAGCAGGACCCTCCTCACAAAGTCTGGAACCTGCAGACGAGGGGAACTGTGGGAAAGTGCTTCAGAGGGGGATGATTTCTAAACTGAGCTAGAACTTCAGTGCCCTGAGTCTGAGGATGAGAGCTCTGGAACCCCCCACATTGAATCCAACATACTCTCATGTTCCTTTAGCCATTTATCAGGGTCCCTGTGGTATTGCAGGCCTGGCCATAGAGGGCATCTGGGGTGAGGCATCCATCCTGGACCATTCCCTCACCCCTGAGCCTGTAGTGAGCTCTTCCTCTGCATTACACCCACCTCCTCTGGTGTGGAGTCAAGGCTGGGGTCTGAGCCTTGCTTGAGCTAGAGACCCAGGAGCTCCCAGGGGAGCAAGTCCCTGGGGCACCAGAGCCCAAGCCTCAGGCCCCATCTGCCCTGCCCCCTTCATGGGGCTGTGAGCAGATGAGCCCACAGTTGTCCCTCTGTAGTGCCTGGAACTTCCATGGGCATGGCCACCTCCGGTCCTGAGCAGCAGAGGCACCTGCAGTATCCCTACCATGTCCTGTCCCACAGAAAGTAATGTCTTGATTTGAGAAATTTTAGGATGTCACCATCACAGATAGTGCCAGCAGCAGTTACTCGCATGTGCCTGCTCACAGAAGGGTGTCGGGAAGAACAGTTAGCCAAGGGTCAGAGGAGATCCTCCTCCCTCTCAGCGCCTGGGTGATCGGCTGGCTGGTTCCCTTTGGACAGCAGCGGGAGGGTATTTAGAACTTCAAGCATCAGTTTAGTTGTTTTTTTTTTTTCCTAAACAAAGTCCCCTTTATTTTCTACCTCAGATTAAATGGAACGGTAAACAACTATCACACTGGTTCTGGTTCTCAGTTCCCGCTGGCAGGGTTTCTTTCCATTTCAAGACATTAAAGAGTGAATACTTGCCACCATGTCTCAGGGCTGGGTGATAAACCTCGCAGCACCCACCAGCCCCCTGGGGACTGCTGCTTGTTGGACAGGAGCAGGTGTCAGGTGGCTCCAGGACAGCACCTCCTTGCTCGTCCTGAGCTAACAGAGCACATTTGAACAGATTTTTTTTTCATTTCAAGAAGATTTACAGAGTAGCAAGCATTCCTACCTTCTAATGTCAAAATATAAAATGTCGTAGACGTTTCCCATACCTTATGTTATATAGAAAATGTTCTCAACATACATAAATATTCTGTGTGATGATACAGAGAAAGGGAAATGTGTAAGAACGCATATAGAACATGAGAGGTGTTCATTCTATGCATTTTACACGTGGGCAGATGTACACCCACTTATCTTTGAGGAATGAGCCTATCAGGTCTTCTGATTCCTCAGCATGGAGATAGTTTTCTAAATACTGTCTCGGCCCAACTTGGAGGCCTGGTTGGAGCTGATTAAATCTAGACCTCCAAGCACCTCCTTTATAGGGCTCTCACCTCAGGGCCACAGCCTGTCTGCCCTGATCACCCCGGGCGGGTGCCCAACAGCTAGGGCAGCCCCTCTACGCCAAAGCCCACTGAGGTTATCCACACCAGCCAGTCCTGAGCCTGCTCACCCTGCCTTACCTGCTCCTTCCACAGAAACCACCATGAAGGCTCCTGCCCACATTTTCCCCTCTCTCTCTACCTCCTGCCCAGCCCCAGGGTGACCCTGTGACTCTGGTGAGTTTGTAGGCCTAATGTGTCCCTTCCTCTCTAGATCTATGAGTGATAAACTGTTCAGTGGCACCTGTCTCCTGACCTTTTGGCCTCACCACACCTAAGCAATAATAAAACCTATTAAAACAGCCACCAATCAAATTCAGCTTTTTCCAGATGGAGGGAAAGCTAGTCTCAAGGTAGATGACCAGGAAATCCCACGTACCTCATGGCTCCGTCCACGCTCCACATTTGCTACTCCAGATGGGGATGCCGCACAGGTGACCACTGTCCACTCCTAATGGGAGAAAGTTTTCCGTGACCGTGGCTCTGCAGCAGTCAGCCCCAGGGATGCCAGCCCAGAGAGGGGTGAGCCGTGCATGGCCTGTAACTGAGCTTGCTAAATGTCTGATCCGTGACCTCCCCACTTCCAGCGCAGAGGAAGTGACTTCTGTTCCACTGTGGTCACATTCAGAGGGGGATGATTTCTAAACTGAGCTAGAACTTCAGTGCCCTGAGTCTGAAGATGAGAGCTCTGGAACCCCCCACATTGAATCCAACATACTCTCATTTTCCTTTAGCCATTTATCAGGGTCCCTGTGGTATTGCAGGCCTGGCCATAGAGGGCCCTGGTGTGCCTAGAGGCTGCAAATCCTAGAACCACAAGCAGGCAGGG
This sequence comes from Canis lupus baileyi, assembly GCF_048164855.1. Classification (NCBI taxonomy): domain Eukaryota; kingdom Metazoa; phylum Chordata; class Mammalia; order Carnivora; family Canidae; genus Canis; species Canis lupus. Next base: position 1,652,965 of record NC_132854.1, on the reverse strand, counting down.
TCATATCACTAAAGTATTCTAGCCTTGACTGGTCCCAGCAATGTTCAGAAGTCATGGGATTAGGGGCACACACCAGACAAGGGAAAAATAAATCATTAAGGCCTCCATGACCATAGATGACTGGGGATCGTGGGGTGAATGTCCTTATCCCTGCTGCATTCACAATTCTAACTCCTTGGGTCCTCAGTCCTATCCTCCTGTACCTCAATCTTCAGATACTTAGCCAGCATCTTGCCTCCCGTCTTCTTATTTTTCCTCTGCTCGTTTGATGACTCGTGAAGCAGTGAGTTCCTGGTTGGTTTTGTTTTGTAGACTTCATACTCCTCGCCTCTTGTATTATGGGAGGCTGTTTTACCCCAGATGTGCTTTAAGGCAGGGCCCTCCCTCTGTAGCATCCTGTTCACACTTCCATCACCTGCTCAGAGGTGTCGGACCTACTCCAAAGGCCCCTCACCAAGGTGGGGCAGTGGATATTCCATTACTATTGGCATATTATCTCTCCCATTATCCCAACATGCCAGTTCGTTGGCGGCCTCCCCTTTCATGGCAGAGAGCTTGCAGGAGCAAAGCTATTGTTGTAGGAGCACCTTACAGCTTCTCCTATAACTGTGCTCCAACAGCAGCTATTGGCTATTGTCTGGAGCATCTCCAAATGCTTTTCTTTGTATTGGCCCAACCTGTTCAACAGAAGATGGATGAGGGAAGATCGCACTTAGCCGTATGTTGTCATCGATAGAAATTTCAACACATGAACTAAGGTCTGATCCACCCACCACAGTGAAACCTAATACTGGAAAATGTAAACAGTAGGACAATAAAGGAAACCATGGCTCTGCCGAGGGGTGGTAATGAACATTGCTGGCCAAAATTAGCAGGGGTAGAAAGAATGTAAGAGCCAGATCAGGGACCACAGTCAGGGTCAACTGAGGAAGAGCTTCCATCACACAAATGACGTGGATCCGGCCCTGCCAAGTGGACACGACCCACTGGTTTCCTCAAATTCTCCATCGGTGTCCAGGATCCAGCATGCCATCAATAAGCCAAGGAGTGTGAGTGTGGTGGGTGGAGCGTGTCACTGCATTGCCGCCATCTGACAGCCGTTGTCATCCCGCACTCTCCCTGTGGAAACCAGAACTGTTTCATATTTGTGATTCAGTGGGAGAAAGCCTGGTGCTCCCTGCGCTCCACCCACTCAGCTGGGCTGATCCTGCTTCAGAAGCTTCCCACCCCCATCACCTGCCTGAGCTTCACAGGACTGACACAGGACATTTGCTGATTCTGTGTTGAACTGGTGTGGTTACTACAGCCTGGTCACCCTGGGCCTTCCTCCACAGGATCCCCTGTAGTCAAGGCTTAGGCTTAGGTTTCTAAGATTTGATGTTGCCGCTGACCGTGCATCTGAAAATCCTCCAAACTTATGTGGATCTGATACCGCAGTGCATCTGCAGGGAAACGGCACAGTGTTGTTCTGCTGCTTCCATGCAGAGCCCGGTGTGATTCCTGGTCTGTAGGACGAGGCTCCTTGAATTCAGAAATGCCGAGACAGATCAAAGGAAGGGCTTCAGAAGCACCCTATTCAGATATGTGACCTCACTCTGCCCTACAGAAAGCACCCAAACCCAGCACCCTGGGCCCCTTGGGGTCCTGAAGAACAGAGATGGCAGTCCTGTATCTGGTGACAGGCTTCCTCCAGTGGGAATCGCCGATGGGCACTGGTCCCACCTACCTTCTCTAGGGGGATGGGGATTACCCTGGAGTATTAGCACAGACAGGCACAATAGTCACACTCCCACCTGTTCTGAAGGTGGCTTCCTTTATATGCCAGGGAAATGAGTCTCCACTCACTGGACTCTGGAGAGTGTCCGTAAGATTCCACTAGGATACCTCCCCAGGGTCATCCTTGGCACAAGATAGTAAGGGACCCACAAGACCACCTGCCTGAAAACTGTAAGTTCCTTGGGCCAGCAGCCCAGGGGGGCATGACCTGGCTTCTGTGTATAACAGGATCCCTCCCACTAGAGTGTCTCCCAGATAATTGCTGGCAGGGAGAGAGGAATAGCAGGTTTAGCACTGCCCTCTGCACCCCTGTACTTCTCTAGAGTGGGTTCCCTGTTATTTGGGTCCTTAGTTCTGTCTGCATTGTGTCCTGCCCAAATTTTGCACAACAGTCTCCTCGCAGGTCCCCCTTCCCATGGTCTCAAGTGGCTCCCAGTTACCCTCTGCTCAGTTATCAGAGTCCACTTGCTAAAGGCCACAATGATCAGGTCAGTCTCTGGCTTGAAACTCTTCAATGGCTCCCCATTTCCAAAGACAGTCGCCAGAAGCCCACCAGGAGGACTCCCCTGGATGCTTCTCCAGCTCCTGTCCTCAATCCCATCTGATACTCCTTCCTTCCCTGCCTCCATGCTCCTGAAATCGTTCTCCTAGAAGGCCTGACCCCCATGCCACTGCACCTCCTTCCTCTCACTAACCCTTACTTTCCCTTTAATGAACTTGGCAGGCACCTCATAGAGCTGGGGCTGGGTTCACCCTCTGTGTTCTCTAGTCCCCACCTCCTCTTCACCAAGCACATGGTAATTGTTTCTCCTCCCTGGGTGTGAACACCTGTGTACCAGGAGTTGGCAGTGTTTGCATCCTCTCAGTGGGTTACATCAGCTCCTAGAGGCTAAAGGAACAAGTGGCCAGCATGCAGGGCAGTTCTAACCAGGAAATGATGGGGGAGTCTAGGGTATGAAACTCCAGCCCCCTTGCCCCTCCATGGGGGCGATTCTGGGGTGTTTCTTGTGCTGGCCACCAGGGTTTCACATGGAGTTGAGCCCAGTTACCCAGCTATGACTCAGCTGTGCACCGTTTCCTGCTTCCTGTTCATGTAGTCCCCTGGTCCACCTGTCATGGGTCTTCCCCAGAGTCACTCCCCAGGTAGACCTCTTGCTCCCACATCCCTGCCCTGGGGTCTCCTTCTGGGGGTACACCACCTCGCGGCAGGCACTGCGTCTATCCTCTCCATAGCCCGGCCCCAGCTTTGTGGATGAGGCTTAGGAAACTCAGCAGATAGGTGTTAAATTAGTGATTAGTGGTAAAATAAAATTAACTTCAAGCAAGCCTATTTTTGTCAACATCCGTAAAGAAGGATGTGGTATGTGGGTAGGAAGTTGAAGAAAAAATAATCGAAATGAGATCCCTGACAAGATGATGAGAGACATTCCCTGGGGAACGGAGACGCTTCAGTCGGCTCTGCTCCAACCACTCGAGTGCGTAGGCATGGACGGGACTCTGCACCCCAGAGCCTACCCATCAGCCAAGGACAGAGGGATCCCCGTGTCAGCTGTGGACACTCGCCAGCACCCATCTCAAATCAGGAGCACCCCGTGTCCTGCCCCGCTGCATCAGGAAGCTGGTGCCCTAAACCAGGTCTCAAGCTCCAGGCTGTCCGATCAGAACACTTGCTCGGCCCGGGCTGTGGGAGGAGAGGCTGCTCGGGGAGTGGACGGGAAGCACCGGGGAGGTGTGGCGTGAGGAAGACCGCTGGGGCTAGCAGCTGGGAGCGCTGGCCCTGCTCCGATGCTCACTGTCGCTCACTGTCGGGCAAAATGGTGCTCCAGTACTCAGGTTCCCAGGTCCTAGGCCTGGTTCATCACAGACAGCCTCCCACTCTGCTTCCTGGCCACCCCCGGCCCTCCTCGCCTCCTGTCCCTGTGGCTCCCCCGCCTGAAGTGTTCAGCGTAAGGTCAGGTCGTTGCCGTGCCTCCCACCTGCCTGTCCCCATCCCAGCACAGGGATGGCAGGGGAGCCCGTGGTGAAGCGGTGGGAACACCACCTGGGAAATTGAACCGTCATTTATATGAACCTTCTTGCTGCCAAGAAGAGTAATTTGAGAATAAAATGCCTCTTTTCTCAATAGAGGTTTTCAGGGCATTTTCTTTCCTCTTATAAAGTTCTCTCGAGGCAGCTTAGCATTCAGACTGCCGTGGCCCTGACGATGATGATGTTCCCTGATGGTTAGGGCACGTCCTGTAACTGAACACAGACTCTTACACAAAATTATCTCCCAGGCTGCTCAGAGTAACCTGCGATGTGACACGGCAGGTTTTGCCTCGAGCTCACGGGGCTTCTGTGGAGTTAGCCAAGCCAGAGCATCCCCCTGTTGGGCGCTCAGAGTGAACTTGTTAATTTGGGCCAAACGTGAGCTTAGCAATATTGACCAGTTCTTCAGTCACTTTGACTCAGAAATGTTGGAATATGGAATCTGTAAGATAGTAAAATTGACGTGAATGCATTTAGAAAAAGCTACAAAACCAGTCACATATATTTGCTCTGTCGGATGAAGCAGCTTTCTTTGCCAGGCGCATTCCTTTAGAGCAGACTGGAGTCTGCTTGCAGATGTGGCCCACCCTGACTGAGTTTTAAGTGAGTACTAATGGCCACACCTGACACAGGGCAGAGGTGGACAGGAGTCATGCCCCATGCAGGCATCTGCGTTGGGAGCACCTGCCACCCAGGCTGCTGGACCCCCAGGTCTGGAAAAGCCTGTCTCACACTCTGCCTCTGCCTCCTTCTCTGTCGTGTCCTCTCTCCCTCCTCTTCAAATTAATTGCTTTCTTTTCTTTTAAAAATGTTTTCTTCTATGGGCAACCCAGGTGGCTCAGTGGTTTAGCACCGTCTTCAGCTCAGGGCATGATCCTGGAGTCCCAGGATCGAGTCCCACGTCGGGCTCCCTGCATGGAGCCTGCTTCTCCTTCTGCCTGTGTCTCTGCCTCTCTCTCTCTCTCTCTCGAATAAATAAATGAAATTTTTTTACAAAAAGTTTTCTTCTAGGGACACCTGGGTGGCTCAGTTGATTGAGCATCTGAATCTGACTCTTGAGTTCAGCTCAGATCATGATCTCAGGGTCGTTGGATCGAGCCCTGTGTCAGCTCTGTGCTCAGCAGGGAGTCTGCTTAGGATTCTCTCCCTGTGCTCTCTGCCCAACCCCCCCACCCCATTCGTGCTCTCTCTCTCTTTCTGTCTCTAAGATAAATAAGTAAATCTTTTTTTAAAAATATTTCTTCTAAATATTTTATACATTCGACTTACTACTCACTTCACCCTTTGTCTTCACTCTGCCTCCAGCTCTGTTGGCCCACATTTGTGCTGTGTCTTGTCTCACCTCCAGCCTTCACCTCATCTTCTTACTGTTTACACTCTTAAATTCAAATTCTTTAGTCAATTGGTTTTTAGCCCTTTACCACTGATTTTTAAATTTTAATTTATTTAAACTAAAAAAAAAAGAACAAAAAACAAAAAAACCAGTTCACCCGTTGCTCCCACCTCCGGCAGCCACCATCGTATGTATGTACCACATCTTTATCCATTCATCCACAGACACCTAGGATGCTTCCGTATCTTCACTATTGTGAACGATGATGTAGTAAACATGGAGGTGCAGATATCACTTTGAGATATGGATTTTGTATCTTTTGGGTAAATACGCAGTAGTGCAATTGTGGGTCATAGGGCAGCTCTATTTTCAACATTTTGAGGACCCGCCACACTGTTTTCCACAGTGGCTGCACCAGTTTGCATCCCCACCAACAGTGCAAGAGGGCTCCCCTTTCTCCACATCCTCACCAACACCTGTTGTTTCCCGACTTGTTGATTTTAACCATTCTGACAGGTGTGAGGTGGTATCTCATGGTGGTTTAGATTTGCATTTCCCTGATGATGAGGGATGTTGAGCATCTTCTCATGTGTCTGTTGGCCATTTGGGTGTCATCTTTGGAGACATGTCTGATCACATCCTTTGCCCATTTTTTAATCAGATGGTTTGGGGTTTTGCTACTGAGTTGTGTGAATTCTTCATGTGTTTTGGACTTAAGTTAGCCCATTCTACCTACTGGTGTCAGTGAGGTATTTCCAGCTCATTTGATCTCTGGTTTATTCCTGCTTATTTTCTCTCCTTGCCATCACTCTCTTTCCTCTCATAGAAAACATATAAACTTTGACTCTTTTTATGACTGGAAAAAAAAAAATGCATCTTTTACTTTTCCTGCTGCACAGCTTCTAGAATTTCCCCTTCTTTTCTACTTGGTTGATCCTGGCCAGTGAAAAGCCCAGCAGCACACCTCTGGGGTGCACAGGGGTGCGGATGCCTACATGAACAATGTGGTCTCGAGGCCATTTCCTTGGAGCCCCTGCACTGGCCTGAGGTCACTGAAAGCAGATTTCTCAGCCCATTTTCAAGAGCCATTTTCCAGAAGTCCCTCTGGGGAACTGGAGAGTGACCTCCGGGGTCAGCAGACCTAATGCAAACAACATGCCCCTCCTCCTGCCACCCGTCCCCATGGCCAGGCCTGGTACAAACAGCTGCCTGATGATCAGCATAAGCCACAGATCAGTTAGAAGGGCTCACGGCCTGTGTCCAGCGGGGTCTCTAGAGGCCCTTTAGACTCCCTGTCAGCTTGCCCCCACGCACCGTGGCTAGCACAAGCAGCAAGGAGAAAGCAGCTATTTTGTGCTTCACCCAAGCAGGGCTTTGGAGCAGACACACAGACAGATACACAGATGTACCATGCCGATTGGTACCCTGTGACTTAGGGCTATTTCCACTGAGTGTATAGAAGTAAGGAAATGGGTTGCCTCCAGCTATGGGCAAGTCTGTCCTCTGTAGGGTCAGGGCTCTCCGACTATGGGCATCTCACAGACCTCCAGCACTGCTCCTCCTCACCCCCAGCCTCCTTTCTTGAGGGGACCTCCATCTCCTCCCACTGCCGGCTGGACCTAAGCATCTTAGGGGCCTTCCTGTAAGGTCAACCTGTTTGAGCCACCTCAGAATAGGCAACGTCGGGCCTGAGGAGGCTTCTGAGGCTGCCTTCCCCAGAAGCCTCCCTGCACCCTCCACCCAGGGCCAGGCAGTCATGACCTGGATTCCAGGCTTCTAAGCTACACTGTAAAGACCATAGCTCTTTGTTTAGATCCATGAAATCCCCCTGGTATGTGCCCACAGGGCCTCAGTTTCCCTGTCTGGGTATTCAAGTGGGCCTTCATTACAAATCTTAGGAACACTTTCTCACTGGCTTGCAGTTACTACTCCTCTGCTGTCTGAGCATCACACACACATTGGGAGTAAGGGGACTTTTGCCCCACACTGAAGTGCTCTGAGGGCATAGTAAGAGGATGCACCCAGAAAGCTGAACTCAGACCCCACGCATAACGAGGGGTTGGCGTGGGTCAGTGTTGTGAGCAGCACTGCATTCCTGTTCCAAACATGGCCAGGGCAGGTCCCACGGGGCCCAGCAGTAGGGCCCTGTCATGCTGGGAGTCTCTATGGGCTGTCACGGGATCAGCCAATGGGCAAGAGCAGGTTTGACTGAAGAACTTTCTAGCTCCACTGATGACCTCTTGTCTTGAGCCATTGGTTTCTTGACCCCACCCCACAGACTTTCATAAGAGCCAGGTCCCCTTTTGTTCCAGCAGGTTGATTATAGTTCATGATCCTCCTGGCACTCAGGAGTCTGCTGAGGCAGAGGTAAGTCAGCCTGGTCACAAAGCCGTATCCCTCCCTGGTCTCCAGCCCATCTCTACACAGTGCCTGGAGCTCCATGGAGTACACCTATTCCTGGAGCAGAGACCTTTTCACCTACAGTGTCTCTGGCCAAGTAAACTTTCCAAACCTCTCCTCTCAGGCCTTCTGAGCTACACTTTTGTTCACCCAAGGTATCTATTGAGTCAGAAAACTGCATTTGAATTTGAGGACTTTAAAAAAAGTAAATTCTTTATGTTCTATTTATTAGCAAGTTAAAAATTCAGGAGTTATACTCTCATGGCCTTTCTCTGTCCCTAAGAGTCGTGTGACCACAAAGACCCAGAGCATTGTAATGCAGGCCTCATTTGCCAATGCCCTCCCCTTTCAACCCAGAGCTTGTTTCCCCTTCCATCCTGGGGACAGGAGCCACACTGCAGAAGCTGTGCTGGGCCAAGAGACATGTCACTTCAGAGCAGTGGCCCTGGGTGTATTACCATTACACACTGTCAACCGCATCAGCCACAAACTGAGAGCCTGGCCCACACACCTGGGGATAGCACCAGAAGCCCCTTGAAGGTTTCATCTGTGGCTGCTCTTGTAAACACAAAAACTGATGGCTGGCTGTCCCTGGGGCTGAACCCCCCTGCCCTGGCTCCTCCACGTAGAGCACTGCTGCTCCATACAGAGCCTGCTCGTCCGTATAGTACCCACTTCTCCATGCAAAGCCCAGCTTCTCCGTGCACAGCCCCTCTCCTCTATACGGAGCCAGCTCCTCCACAGAGAGCCTTTCTCCTCCTTACAGAGCCGGATCCTCCATGCAGAGCCCTTCTCCTCCATGCAGAGCCAGCTCCTCCATGCACAGCCCCTCTCCTCTATACAGAGCCAGATCTTCCATCCAGAGCCCTTGCTACTCCATGCAGAGAGCCCTGTTCCTCCCTGCAGGGCCCACTCCTCCAAACAGAGCCTGCTCCTCCATACAGAGCCCCCATTCCTCCATACAGAGCCAACTCCTCCATAGATAGCCCTGCTCCTCCATGCAGAGCCAGACCCTCCATACAGAGCCAGCTTCTCCATGCAGAGCACTGCTCCTCCATGCATACATAACCCCTCTCCTTCATACAGAGCCAGCTCCTCCATACCAAGCCCTGCTCCTCCATGCAGAGCCCAGCCCCAAGGGCGGGGCTGAGGTGCCTCTGAGCACCTGAGATTCCAGGCTAGTCCAGAGACAGGGTTCCCACGAAGCCTCTGGTGTTAGGTGTCCAGTTCCCAGGCCCTAAGCCTCCAGAGGTCCCACACAGGCAGTGCAATCATTCAAATGAGCTGAAATCCATCATATAATGAGCCCCATATGATACTCATCTTTGAGGATACATGAATAAATCATTGTGCCCGGCAGGGGCCTTGTGCCTGCGGGGGCAGGAGGAGGCATGGCTGCACTTTGATGAGCAGTACTGTGGGACACGATGAATGCGCCTCTGTGTGCTGGCCCGCTGAAGCCCCTGGCCCCTGCTGAAACCAAAGCTGGACAGAGGGCACAGCCCTGCAGCCAGAGAAAGACAGTGGAACAAAGCTGTCTGCTCCCAGAGCTTCACCCAGCCGGGCTGGCGGGGCAGCGGGTGGCTCAGCACGCCTCTGTGAAGCCAAGAACCCGAGCGGACGCTCCTGCCCAGGAGACCAGCTCCCGGGGTCCTCCCCCTGAGGCGCCCCTCCGTGAGGCTGGCCGGGCTGCTTCTGTTCGTCTTGCCATTCCTAAGGCGGGGTCCCCCTTTCTCGGAGATTGACTCCTGCCTCCAAGTGGACACAGTGTGCAGATTGGGGCCTTGGGAGATAAGCATGGGTCCTGAGCACCGGCCCCCGCCTGCCCCCCCATCCCTGCCAAGATGCAGTGTTAAGAACAGCCTTGGCTTCCCCGGTTCCCGGGGTCCTGGGCATAAAACCCGTGGCAGGGACGAATCAAATAAAGAATGATACAGGACCACAACCTCGTAAACCCTGCCAGGAGCGTCTGAGGCCTCTAACCCGATGAGTCTGGATATCACATAGAGGCCAGGGCTCTGAGTGCTGGTATTTCAGAGCAGTGGACGGTTCTGATACTGTGTATCTAACGGCTCATTAGTTTTGCTGTTAATCCAACGTGAAATCCAATCAGACAGAGAAGCTTTGGCTTTCCCAACCAGAGGCTCGCTGGAGCCCTGAGTACATCCTGTAAATACTAGAGGGCCTGCTGGGTTTGAGCCACCCAGAACCCAGATACATTTTTGGCCAGTGGCTCCTGCCTTGTCTGAGGAGACATTTAATCAATATGGCCAACTTTTTTTTCTCTGTTTAGTCACACAAACACTTAGTCACAGACCTAAGTGTCCCAGTCACATGTGAGCCAGCCTCCCTGGTGCACGTGAGGGGCCTGGCCAAGCAGCAAGAGCCATGGCTTCAGAACCGGAGCCTGGGCCACAAGGTTGCCACAGCTCATGTCCTATGGCATCCCAAGCCCCTGAGGGAGAGCAGGGACAGTGATTTCTCCAAGGACAGGAAGGCCTCCCAGCCCCTGCTCCCCATTCCTCATGGCATCACCCCAGGAGCACTCCTGACTGGGGAAGGACACTGACATGGGGGTGGTGAGGGAATCTGTCCCGCCCCCCTGCCAGCGGCTGGGAGTCCAGTGGTCACTGACTTGTAGAAGCCTCCCCTGACCTTGCCTTCATCTCCCCATGGCTCTCTTCCTGTGTGCAGGCCTGCATCCACGTCGTGCTCCTTTCACAAGGGCACCCGTCCTCTTGGACTGGGGCCCCTACCCGATAGGACCTCCTCTTAACCGACCAATGTGCGCAAAAAGCTGCTGCCACATCCGGCCACGTTCTGCGGCCCTGGGATTGAGGGCTTCAGTGAGACTTTGTGAGCACAATTCAAAGCACAGCAGATCGGAGCCCATGTCCTGGCATCTCCAGGGTCTTTACACTTGGTTCACGTGCTGTCAACGCTTATGAAGAACCAAGTACTCACTCACCCATTTTAACATGACACTTACATTTATGTGGCATGAGTTTAAATTGTCACGCAGACGTGTGTTCTAATATGCTGTTAGTTGGAGCTACAGAATTTAGCCCGTGGACCCCAGGAAGGCCCTGTGCGCAGGCAGGGCAGTCGTGCAGGCTGCATCTCACCTGGGTTGACAGTTCCCGCTGCTTCCTGCCTGCCTCACTCACCTCCCTGCATTGATCTAGGCCTGTCTAGCTTTGGGGCTATGCTCAGCCCCACCCTCCCCTGAGCCCCTTTGGGCTTGCCCTGATCAGCCAACGTCAGCCCCACTCCTGCTGAGACCTGGTGAAACTCCCTCCATATTCCAGCCATTTACAAATGTGTTCAGTCTTTTATCAAGTGAAAACTTACAGGAAGTTTCAAATAAAGCAGATCAAGGCAAAGGCGCTGTGGCTGAGAAGAGTGGGATGTGAGAGACCCAGGTCCCCTCAGGGGCTCCCCAACCCGGGGCTCTTCTGCACACCCAGGAGCCCCTGGAAGCACCTTTGAAAAGCTACCACACAACATCAGGGTGTGTACACAGACACATTTGGAGGAGCAGGTGCACCTTCTGTTGGGTCACTTTGCTTGGAAGCAAGCAGATTGTGACTGTGTAGGCAGGCCCTCCGCAAGCAGCACGATGTGCATCATTTCTGCCCAAGTAGTCACGTCGGATATTGTCATTTGGTCACATTCAGGAATCTGGTGGCGCTTAGGGCCCTCATTTGGAATAAAGGATTGTGTCAGCATTTCTGTTCTGAATTCCTATTTTCAATGATTTGTAATGAAGCATCTTTTTAAAATGGTTTCAGCTGTTTGAGCTATATGCAGCCAAGAGAATAGATCCTAGGGCTTTTTTAGCACTCTGCTAACTATGAAATTGTTTGATTTTTACAAAACATATTTAGCAAATTGTTAAAAGTATTGGCTAAACACAGCATTTCATAAATGAAATGTTGAAATGATCAAGATGTTGAACTTTAGAATCATCTGCTTTCGCTGAACAGTGCCTTTTTTTACAAAGTTCAATTTTTAACATAATTTTACACAACATTATAAGTGCATCACTACATGTTGTAAATATCACACCACTACACATTCTAATTACCTGATTACATTCATTTACATTAAATTTGTGATTAAATGTAATTTCATGCTTAGTGAGTGACAGTCCTTTGAAGCACTCCGATCACACTCTGTCGCAGTGTGGGAAACCATGTGCAGCCCAGACCTGGGATGTCCGCAGCCATGAAGTCAGGGGTTGAGTGTACCTGCACACGGCAAATCCAGTGTCACGGAGCTCCCCCGCAGCAAGGGAGGTGCCAAAACAAAGACCCTTGTGCCCGTGACTTTGGTCTTTCCGGGTCTTGATACTGTAGCAAAGTAAGATGCTGCTTTGTCTTAAAAGTCAGGGAATTTTTCCCCGTGTTGTGAGGATCGCGACATCACAGGAAGGGTGGCAGCCCCCTGCCTACATTCTGACTGAGCGCTCTCAACTCCTGTGAAGCCTGACTCCACTCACAACATGTTACGGTCTTCTTCCAAATTGTGTCTCCTCTCCTACCATCACCATAGCAACCCACATCCTCTGGCATGACTGGGGACATTATCAGATCAGCTAGGAGGGGGAGTCTTAGCCCTGAACTTGGCCTTGAATAACGACCTTTACTTCTTATAAACATTCAGCCTCATATGACATCGTAGTAGCCAAGTGTATGCTGTGAAAGGGTGCTTGATGTATCTTGGCTTCCCCTGACACCTTGATACTCAGTATTTGTTGGAGTCCTCCCCCGTGGGTAGCATGGAAAGACCAGGAAAACCCAAAACTATTTGTGTACTGCATGTGAATTCAGGTGGAGGCACGTGCTCTAAGACAAGACAGGGAGACTTGCCCGGTAGCCAGAGTGGGCTTCCCTGGGTCCTGCTTCTATGTGAGGCTCCATGGAAGCTTCCCCAGTGAAGGTGGGGCCCCTCCACAGAGCATGATTATTTAAATGGAAAAAACCCAAGCCTTCCTTGCTGTGAGGGGCAGATGAGGGTAAAGTGGGGGTTTGCACACCTGAGAATGCTGGAGTGGGACTTGTAAAGGCAGATTGGGGCTGTACCTGTGGCATTTCTGACTCAGTGGCGGGGGGCGGGGGTTCGGGCCTGAGAACATCATCTCTAACGAGCTCCCAGGTGAAGCTGCTGCTGCTGGCTTGAGGAGGGGGTCTCCTCTCAATAATATTGTGTGCACATTTTAGGGATTCCCCTACACAGCCCCGTTGGCTTTGAGAACAGCACTAGGATCTAGGACTGAACCCTCTGCCTGCCAACCCTGGGGTGAGGACATCCCCTTTCTATTTGTACCTGCCTCCTAATCAACGGCTCCTTATTTAGAGAGAGACCGGTCATTCACCTGGAAGGAAAGGAAGAGGCCATCTGTGCAGAGCCCTGTCCCTCCCTGAAAACTGGTTTATAAAACAGTTGCCAGAGGCCCCTGGACTTGGGGATTTATTCAGTGGATTTAACCCACTGGAAAAAAAAAATCTCTAAAATCAGATAAGACCTTTCCTCAAGGAACGCACCTGTTGAAGATGTTCATGACCAATTCCAGGCCAGAAACTTCCCTCCATGGCAAAGGTATACACTTGGGGGCTAATATTTTAAAACACAAATCTTTCCATGTAACTCTACCAGCAGTATGGCAGGACAATGCATAGCATTTTCTCCACAAATAGAAGTAACTGCTGTTCCTTAGCTCAGATCGGGAAGGTTCTCTTCAGACATTCCATCAGTGTTCAAAATAAGTAAAAAAAGGCGTTAGCCATAAAAATAAGCAGTATTTCTAGAAGTGGAAGGGGGTGGCAAGAGGCAGAGGTAACCATTACTTTGGAATCGTAACTTTATATTTTTTACATTGTTGGAAGAAGGTGCAGAGTAAAGGATGCAAACATATAACTTTGGAAGCAAGCGATTTCTGATGGTTCTCGTACAATTTAAGTAACGGCTGGTTCACTAACAGCACAATCGCGCCGCCCTACACGACCGTGCGTTCCTGACACAGTGGTGCCGAGCTGCTGGCAGGTGTGGCGTGTGGACGTGGGGTTGTGTGCACACACCTGGCCTCTGTGGTTGCAGCTCTTCCTACTGCACCGGCTCCAGCGACGGATCCCACCACAGGGAGGGACTGGGGACAGTGACTTACCATTTTCTCTCAAAACAGCCATTGCTTTAATCTCCCTGGGTCACTAAATCTGCAAACTTGGCCTGCACTCACCCAATGCTTTGTGTTCACTGCTATATGCAGGTCAGCACATCCTTCCTTCCTTCTTTTAGAACCTAAATATTTAGTGAGATGCTGTGATTTAAAATATTTAGGAAAGGGGGGCCAGGCCAGGGCAATCAGCTAAGCAACTGACTCTTGGTTTCGGCTCAGGTCATTATTTCAGTGTTGTGAGATCCAGCCCCACAAAGGGCTCCACCCTCAGTAGGGAGTCTGCTTGGGGTTCTCTCTCTCCCTCTGCCTGCCCCCACATACACACACACTCGCCTGCATGCTGTTTCTCTAATATAAATAAATAAAAATCTTTACTAAAATAAAATCTGTAGTAAACAGACTTTCACAGAGACAAATGAAGAAGGGTTTGGGCTGAGGCTGGGGCTGCTCCAGCTGGAGGCCTCGCCTGCCCCTGGCCCCGGGGCCCATCTGAGCCATCACTGGCATTCTAGCTTCACACCTAAACCTCAACCTTAGTCCCTCATTCCCAGTCTTTTCTAGAACATTTCCCAGGACCTGCATTCTCCATCTCTACTTCAGTATGCTGAATATCATCCTGATTCTCAATTTCGTTCTCTCTCTGGACCTAACTAACCCATCCATCAGTGGGTGCTGCACTCTGATAGTTGAGGGAGGAGGAAGAAACCCCAGGGATATGGACCAACATTCTGCCTTAAGGGAAGAAAGAGTACACACAGGAGTCATATAAAACAAGTATAGGGGACAATCCCCCATGATCCTGAGGCCGCAGAGGAGGGAAGAGCCTGGTGTGAGAAGGGGCAAGGGGAAAGGGTCCGGGGACAGTGAGTCCTGACTCAGATGCACCCTGGGAAGTTGCAAGACAGCTCTGGGGTCCCCGAGCAACCTGGAAATGAAATCAGACCAGCATGCAGAGCCTGTGACACGTGTGCACTCACGAGGAGAAAGCTGGTTTGGAACCCACAACTCCTTGGAAAGGGGAACTGAGCTGCCCCCACTCCCTGCAGGGCTTGGCTAACATGTGGGGCCCCCAGTGCCATGTGCATCCTGCACCGTGTAGACCCTCCCGTGGGCCCCCTCCCTCAATGCTCTGTCACCGTTGCACACACCTTCATAGCTGCATGTGACCTCCCTTGGCCCTCTCCCTCTCTGAGGGGTCAGCTGACATGTGGGGCCCCCCTGTGCCCGTGTGGGCCCTCCCCGAGACCCCCTTCCTCCCTGCACCCGTGTGGGCCCTCCCCCAGCCCCCCATGCTCTGCTACCCCTGCTCACACCTCCTTCACAGCCCCCACTGTGTCCCTCAAACTTTCCAGGTCAATTCATACCTTAAACTGAAGCGACATGATTGTTCTTTCTCATGTTCAGGGGCTGTAGCTTTTCCTCTCATCACTTACTGAAAAGTACGTGATTAAATGGTTCTCTGTTTCTATTTACGAGAACAGAAATTAAAGCCACAGTGGGTTTATTGTTGTTGTAACCTGTGAGCAGCCCCACGTCCCTTAGAGAAAGCCTCCTTGTTGCCACTCAGGCCATGCGGTCATTTGGGGAGCCTCCGGCTGTGGCACAACATCTAGGGCATCAGGTTTTCTCTAACGGGTGTAATCAGTGTGAATTAGTATCAGTGGGGACAAGGATCCTGGCCGCCAGCTTGTATGCTGGGCACTGCTCTGAGCACCTGGAGGAAGTGGCGGGAAACATCCATTTCACAGATGTGGAACTGAGAGTCAGAGAACTTAAGTAGCTTTGCTAAAGTCACATATAGACTGAAGATTTGACCAGCATGTCCACAATATTGTCCGATTCCATGCTCCTAAACTCATATGTTCATCCTTCTGTGATGCCGACTTCAAACAGGGGTTCATCCCAGGGAGCATTTGCATAAGTAGCAGGAATTCTGAGTCTGGCATGGGGTCTGGGACCTCTTGTCCGTCAAGAACAGCTGCTGTACCTGGGGCTCCACCTCTTGCACAACACAGAGAGGGGCCGAGCAAGGGGACTCTCCACCTGGGGAGGCACCGAGGCCCAGGGCTGTGTGGCCCCCGCACCCTTCCTGCCAGCGGCCTGTCGGCACCACCCTCCTCCCCGCCATCTGCTCCAGCCTGGTGCTGCCGCTGAGCCCAGCCCCAGCAGCGCACAGAGCTGTCTGACGAAAGCCGCCAGCATTTTTCCAAGGTAGGCAGGTGCACGAGGGAAAAAGGCTCAGTGCTTTTTAGGAAGTCAGACGGCATTGCACAGCAAACAGAGGCAGGCGGCTGTGCTCAAAGCCCAAAATCAGGTCCTTTTATTTGTGTAGAATATATCAATTTGGAATGCACAGTTTGAAATTGCTGGTTATAGAATTTGATACATTTGATTGTAGTATAATTTTCCAAGGCTACGTTCTCCAAATCCCAATCCGGGGTGACAAGCTCACGTTCCAGGGTAATTCTTCAGGAAGCATCACCTGGTGTCCCAAGAAGAGTGTTTTGTAGGAAATGCTATTTCTGCTCTTGTTGCTAGCACGTGAGTGACACTCTTGGGGTCCCTTTGTTTTCCTGAAACATCTACCTGCCATAAGTTGCCACTTTCAATTTTCCAGAATGGATTTTTATTTGTGTTTTCATGATCTTTCTTATTGACTTCTGCATAACTAAACTTCCCTGTAAACAAAATACTGAAAATACTTCTAGACTACAGCACCTGGTCTCCTCTGTTTCCAGTTTTCCACAATGCTTGACTATGGCTTCTCCCCCTCAAAGCAGCATCAGGCGCAGAGAAGAGGAAGGTGATGGCACCTCATGTACATGTGCCCTGTCCTCACCCCCATGACTCCAGGTCTGGGCACAGAACACAGACGGCTGTTCCGGCCTGTGGTCGGGGTCCTCTCTCCCCAGAGATGACTCAGTGGCGAGAGACGAGGCTGCGACTGTCGCCATTCCTAGAAACAGAGGAGGGGCCATCCCAGCCTGGCATGAAGTGAGGGACCCAGCCTCTTCCAACAGCCCAGGCCAGCATGTCCTCAGTGAAGCTGAGAGGGCTCCACATAGGATGGTGTCAGTATTCAGGCCACCATGGAGCAGTGTCTGAGCGTGGCACACTCATTCCACAGACAATCAGAGCTCACTTTGCTTAATCTTGCATACACAGGGAGGCTCAGTGGTTGAGCATCTGCCTTTGGCCCAGGGTGTGATCCTGGAGACCCGGGATCCAGTTCCGTATCGGGCTCCCTGCATGGAGCCTGCTTCTGCTTCTCCCTCTGCCTGTGTTTCTGCCTCTCTCTCTCTCTCTCTCTCTCTCTCTCTCTCTCTCTGCCTCTCATGAATAAATAAATAAAATCTTTTAAAAAGTCTCATATGCACAGATCCCCTGACTCTGGCCTTGGCTCGTGGGTCATGATTGATCCCTGTCTAGGTCACAGGAAGTCGACCCTTCTGCATAGAGTTCAGTTCTTTCCTTCATAGGAGGCTCCATCTTAGACACGAAGAAGAAATTGAGAAGGAGGGGAGAGGGAGGGAAGACAGAGGGAAAGAGGGATGAGGGAGGGGAAATTCCTCTTCATTCATTATCTCAGTCATCAAAAGAAGTTAAGAATAAAGAAAGGCCACACCAAATAGGGCAGCTGCATTAAAACACGTGACAGGTATGCTTCCAGTTTCGCATCAGTTTTAACTTGTGTGTGTACTGGAATCCTCCAAGGCCACAACGGCTCTAACAGCTCCTCACCTGTGACTCTTCCCCTTCGGGCACACTCGTCTCTCACACACATCAACTTCTCTCTCTAAAGCCAACACCATTACATTCTTCACAAATAGAGAAAATGTAGATTATGAGATCCCTCAGATAAGTCCTAGAATTAAAAACATAGAAAACATTCTTCCCTGAGCTCAGGAATGCTCCCTGCTGGCTCGTATCCTAGGATCATCATGGTTCACAGGCCCATGCATATGCCTTTGGCCTTTTATTGTATGTATTTATTATCCCACCTTGTCATTTTTTCAAAAAACATGGAATTACATTCTCCCTACAGTTTCACAACCTGATTTTTACTTAATGATAAACTGCAGCCATCTTGCTAAGTCAGTGCAAATATCCACTTTCTTTTTTCGCTTTTCAGTAGGCGCGCCACATTTCCTTGTGCAGGTAGTTTTGTAGTTTATATTTTAACCAAAAAATACCGAGGGACACTTGAGTTACTTCTGACTGTCTTTTGCAGTAAGTCACTTCCAGTTCTGCAAACAGCCCTGCTGTGAACACACCTCACACAGACACACACTTGGTGAGCGCTTCCATGGAGTAGAAACATGGACGAGCATGAGGGCTGACACCGCATACAGCCTTGCCAGGTCACCGGGTGTGCGTGTCCGTGTATGCACATCCTGTCCTGTCCCTCACTGCCTTGGTGCCCGTCGTTGAGAGAAGTGCCCCCGTGTGTGCAGAGCAGACACCTGCCCCGTCACACCCACTCACCTGCCTTTTGCCTCTGGCTCAAAACAATGCAGTTGCATGGATACCAGTCTGGAAAGTTCTGTGTGTGGGCTCTGCAGGCCATAATCTCCACTCTCATCAAAGTGGACGTGTGTGACAGTGGGGTTTCTTTTAGGCCGTGACCCATGCAGACGTGCAGGGCAGCGTGTGCCCTGCCCTCTGGCTCTGGGGCTAATCTTAACTTCTGTTGGAGGAAGCAGTAGAGTGACAACTGCATTCTTAGCTTCCCTGGTGCCGTCAGTCGCGTCTCTGGGTCCCTAAGCTGTGTGTCAGGGTTTATTTGGTGCTCCTGGTCAGGGTGCCGGCCAGCGACCAGGACTCACTGTTTTCGTCTGTCTGGTGGTGGGCCTTGTCCCCCTGTGTCTCCTGGCCGGCCCTGAGGCGAGGAAGGCATGTGTGCATACGGACACATCTTTACCATTTTATAATGATTAATACTCTGGACAAGAGAATCAAAACTGCAAAATCCAGGATCAGCAAAGACACACCAGTATGTGTTCCTTTCCTGCCTTCACAAAGGCAGAAAAAAATGTTCCCATACATTTTACAAAGACTTTTAATAGCATTTCTCAAAAACAAAATTTATGCCTGGGTTAACTGTATTAATCAGGAAAAAATCTAACCCAAACATCCCAATTCCTGAGCATTGCTGTGCAGTAGAGGCTCCTGCACAGATGAAATCCCAGCACCATGGGCCATGCTGGGACCCCTGGTCCCCACATCCACACCCAGGCCATGGCCCACTCACCAGATCCAGCTTCTCCTACAAACCTGTTCCCGCTGGTTTTGCACATTTCTCCACCACTACAGGGATCTGAACTGATATGGAAAGGGGCACTTTAAAAAAAAAAAAAAAAAAGAAAGGGGCACTTTTATTTTAATGGTTATATATTTATTCTAACCTATACTGGGAGAGAAAAAGCTAAAACCAGCACATCAAACCCAAGGTTTCAGCAGTATTGCTGCTTAGCTAAGTACAAGAAGTGAGCCAATTTGAAATCAATTTAAAGAAAAGTATTCAGTAAATAGCTGTACAGGTGGCCCGGGCTGTGCTAAGAACAGAGAATGGTAATCAAGTGACTGCACTCTTTTCTCTTGGAGGACCTGTGGTCCTCGGCTCCGAGCTCCTGGGGCACACAGCGTGTATCCCTGCACCCAAGCACACACACGTCCCTTCCATCTCCCTTCATGTGGGGCGGGAGTGCTCACGGAGGATTTGCTTACTTGAGCATTAACTGAAAGTTCAGCCCGGTCTCTTCTTTCAGGAATTGGATGAAAACTTTTACAAAAAAAAAAAAATTTATCATCTATCTGTATCTATAGGATTTTTTTTCTGATTGCAGAACTAAGTTGCACTTGTTGCCAAGAAAAAAAAAGACAAATGTCTATAAGAATTTCTCCACAAGTGGGATCCAGGAAATAAAAATTAACTCTCCCTCTCCATCTGGTTCCTGTCTCTGTCCACACAGACACGCACACGTGCGCGTACACACAAACATAGGTTCGTGACCTGTATGCCTACACACAGTCCTCTGTGCAGGACCCTAGTAGCTACGAATATTATTTCCTCTCTTCCGTAAGTAACGCCAGTCCTCCAACAACACAGCTCAGTGCATTAACTGAAAAACTCCACAAGGTACAAACTTGGCTGCCGGCTCTTTGGCGGCCACAACACACGCACCCCGAAGTCTGTGACAGAGTGCAGCATGGCCCAGCCTGGCCCGCACACAGACGGCCGAGTGGGTAGTCGTGCTGCATCCTGTGCCCGCCACTGACCACACGGGATGGTTTGGGAAATGATGCTGCAGAGGGACCTGGTATGCAGCACGGAAGCCCCAGGTGGCAGCTGTGTGGGCGGGACGTGAGCCGAGTGTGACAGGTGTCAACAGCAGAAAGGCCCAGCCATGGAGACGAGGATGAGGGAAATGTCTGTGACCCAAAGAAGAGATGTCCCAGAGGAGGTGACGCAGCAAACCCGTCGCGAGCACTGTTGGGGGTTGGTGGAGAGCCACCAGCCAGCCGGCAGCACCCCACTCTATGTCCCTAGTCTCCTGAGGCATCTGTTAGAAAGAAAGACCTGAGTAAACATGAAGTGTTAGAAACACATTCTATTACATTTTTAACTAACAGTAAGAGAGTTTCTGATGTTTCAACAAAATTTTTGAAAGTCACTGTGCAGTTGTCACCCCGTTGACCACAGGGACAGCTGTACTGGTGTGCCCCGAGGCTCCTTTCCTGCCCCCTGCCTCCATGTAAGGCAAGACCGCCCATGTGCTGAACGTGGGGTTTTTCTGCCTGGGGTTTCCTCTAACAACACATGGCCCTCCTCTGTGTGCACGCACAGGTGCACCCCACTCCTCTTACCTGTAGTGCAGGAGCGTTCAGGTCCTCACCAAGCCCCTCTTGATGGATTTTTACATAGGCCCCATTTTTAACATTTTAAATCTGGGAGGAGGGAAGGGTGAACAGGAGGGAGCAGGGACTCAGAACCAGGAGGAAGTGCTTCACAAAGAAAGTAATAAATAGCCGCTCCTTTGCCAGAATATTAGCAGACTTTATTGTAAACGTGTCCTGTGATGCAATCCGGTCATTCCCCAGCAGTCCTCTCTTCCTGGAATCACACCCCGAGGACTGTCCTGAGATGTGGCTGCCCACCTCCTCCTCCTCACTCTGTCAACGATGAGAATTCCTGCCTTTCGGTTACAGGGGGGCCAGACACCTGACACCAGAGGCGGGCACGGGAGGTGTACAGCAGCCTGGGGAGGGGACAGGACCCTGCCCACAGGCTGTCTGGGGCCCTCTCCAACAGGGTGAAGGAGTAGGCACTACTGGGGGCAGGGGAGGCAGCTCTGTAGCAACAAGAGGCGGGGTGGCCCTGGCTCCCCTGGGAGCACGCGGCTGCCTTGTTGGAGTAATTCCAGGGGCTGGCAGGGAACTGAAGCCCACTACTCAGGACTAAGCAAGCAGTGTGCCTGGTCCTTGTGATAAGGAGGGCTGTTTGGTGGGGGGACCTTATCCATGGTTGCAGAGTTGGGAGGGGACTTGCTGTTGGGCCTTCTGAGACCCTCCCAGCTACACCAGATATCAAGGCAGCACATGATATTGGGTCTTAATTTTAACCCTTACACAAAATACCATTTATGTTCAACAAAGCAACAGAAACTCAATTGGTTCTGCCAATCATCTAGCCACCACTAGGTGGACAGTCAAGTTGGCCACCTACCTGTATCCCTGAAAGGGATAGTTAGCCACATGGTGACATGACTTTATCCAGGAATGACACATCAAGTGTGGACAGAAACATTCCCATGCCAGTGTCTCCCTGGTTTGATTCACATAGGCACACGCCAACTGCCTAGCAAGTGAAACCCCACAAAGTATTACAAACTGTGGATTGTGAGCATATCCTGCGTCATCAAAAACATACCTACTTGTGATTCGGTCTCTGTTGCAGTGCTTTATCCTACCTGTTTTTTCTCAGAAAGTGATGTCTGCACGTGATGCACGTTCAAGGGACAGCATAGAGCGTGCCAGGAGTCTCCTCCCGTCGGCTCCCAGCCACCAGCCTCCCACCGGGGGCAGCCAGTGTCTGTACCATACCGTCACAAAAATACACAGAAGGCAGTTTGCTTCAGTAAAATAAGTCCCATGATGGCCTCACATCACAATTTTTGTTAAAAGTCAATCCACCAACGTATGAGTCTCCCAAGTGCATGTGGGGTTTATTGAAATGCAATACGTGTGCAGCCAGGCTTGCAAGCAGACCCAGGCCACAGGAATCAGCCTGTCTTTACCGTGGCAGCCTCCTATCTCCTGGACAAAGAGTCTCTCCCCCTCTAGCCTGCCTGCTACCCTCCTGAATGAGAGGCCGTTTGCTAATCTGATAAAAGCACATTTGCAGGATCTGCTCCTTCCATTTTCATTGGTTGTGCCAACACACCACCATGTCCTGTGGAATAAGAGTTACAGCTCTCCCCCGCTGTGTATGGACGACATGTAGACCATCACGTGCCTTTGTGATTGCCCTTTAGAACACAATTAGAAAAAACAAACAAACACACAATTAGAGATGAGATTGCTTAGAGAGCAGCGGCTGCACACTAAGAAAGGTGTGTGACGTGAAAACCCTGGCCAGGGCCCAAAGGAAACAGCTGGTGCCCCACGGCCACCATGTTTCCTGCTGGCCAACCCAGCAGAGCCCTCCCTGGGGAGTGGCCTCTCACGGCTGGGAGATGTAGTACGAAGGCCCCCACAAAACTCAGAATATCTTTACCTTTTAAAAAAGTGTCCCCCTCATTCTCTCTGCTCTTCTTCTTCTGGTTGTCTCCTCTTCTCTTGGTGTCACCTTCCGTCGCGAGTGCCATAAACCACACAGTGAGACCGCAGAGTCTGTTCCTAACCCAGCTCACTTCATACAATATTCTACCTTTTCTGATGTTTGATGTGAGGAAATTGTGATAAAATTGCTGGGATTTCAAAGGCAGAGCAAAGAAGAAGTCATGTGAATGAGTTGGGTCCCAAGATCGTCATTCACAATGCCAGATACAACACAAACATGCCACGTTTCCATACTATTTATTTAGCAAGTATTGATAAGGTCAGGCTATTTTCAGGACAACCTAAGTCTCAGCTTCTCTGTGAGAAAGCACGAAGGAAGAGAGGATGAACCTTCTAGTTATTGACCTAATTACAGCAGACATGAGTGTCCACCCATGATTATCTCCTGTGTGGATGGGCACAGGCTGTTATCACCCATTTGGTGCCTGTGATGCGCCATGGGAGCCAACTCAGAGATCTCCCCATTCCCTATGGTCAGCACCTGCTGGGGTCAGCCCATGGCTGAATTCCAGAGCATTTTCCACCAACCATCATCTCAACCCTTCCATCCACACCTTACCAAGAAACTTCCTCCGGGGCTGGCTTAGTGACGAATCCCTGCTGATGCTGCAGAAGGGAGCAAACATTGTCATTTTGATGCTTCTTTTGACCATAGCAGTGCCTACCACCTACCCAAATCTCCATTAACCTGCAAGATCCTAGGCATCTGGGCATTGTAATAGTAGAGAATCTAGAGAAACTCAGTAGTATCAGAAATGAAATTGCAATCATTGTAAGCCCTTATTTTGAAATAATTTGAAAAACCGTAATCTTTTGGAAGCATTCCACCATAGCCCTCCAGGAACAGACACAGATGTACCGAGAGGCAGGAGACCTCTACCTGGTGACATGGGCCCCTGTGAAGATGTTGAAGCCCTAAGCCCGTAACACATATGAGGCTGGGCTTATTTGAAAAAAGTCATAGCAGGTGATCAAATTAAGATGCGGTCATCCATTATGATGTGGTGTCCTCTAAATCCTGATCCTAATGCATTAGGAGTGTGTCTTTATAAAAGGAGGGTATTCCAACACAGATATACACACAAGGAGAATGTGAGGTGAACATGGTGGCAGAGCTGGGGTGATGCTTCTACAAGCCAAAAAAACACCACAGCTCACCAGAAACTACCAGCGCCTGGGAGAGAGGATGGAGCAGATTGTCCCTCATGGCTTCAGAAGAAGCCAGCCCTGCCAACACCTTGATCTGACCTGTGGCCTCCACACCATGAGACATAAAGATCTTGTTTTAACCCAGCCCATGTGTGGTGCCCCCATGGGGTCGTCTGCACAAACCAGGACGCCTCCGCACCCACCCTCTGGAGGAAATCACCTTTATGAAGTCATGCAATGGCACCTCTGGTTTTGCTTTTATTATCTTTAAAACTAAGAGGAGTTGGACAGATCAGGAACATCAAGAGGAATGGCACTTTGAACCCCAGCATGCAAAGCAGGTGACGGTGGGACTGCTCTGGCCAGATCATACGTTGAGGAGGCGGGGAAACTGATGTCCACCTACCACAGCCCTTCTCCTTGGAGCGTCCTCAGAGAACCTCAAGAGAAGCTCAGGATCACCTGATGATGAGCTTACCGCCCAAGCACATCACAGCACAACATAATGTAGACATATTTGAGGAATAACTGGCATTTAAAAAGTTTTCTTGATTGCAAGTTGTTTTGTGTTTGAATGCTTGGTTGTGTACGTGTGTGTTCCTATGTGTGTGCACGTGTATATGAGAGAGGGATGAGATTGTATACATCCTTTGGGGTATTTTTTAAAGATTTTATTTATTTGAAAGAGAGAATGGGAGCGGAGAGGATCAGAGGACAGAGGGACAAGCAGATGCTCCACTGAGCAGGGAGTCTGATGCAGAACTGGATCCCTGGACCCTAAGATCATGACCTGAGTGGAAGGCAGACGCTTCACCAGCTGAGCCACCCAGGCAACCCTATTTTTTATTTACTTTAGTCAATTCACACACCCTCCCAGCTCTGGAAGATCTGAATATGCCTATAGCCATGCTCTCCATCAACCCTGAGATACAGTCAGAGGGGCCAGCGAAGGAATGGGGAGCCAGCCTGGCCCTGGTTAGTTGGCCATCAACAGCCTCAGCAAGAAGAGACTTCACTGAAAACACTCCTAGAAATCATTTTATGCTAGTGTCCTTGTCTCCGGTCTCTTCCTTCAGCATTCCTGTTGAAAAGAGGTGTGAAGAGGCATGAGCAGAACCGCGGTGGAGTACCACTGTGTAAACCATGACTTCTTCACTTTTGACAGGCACAGCAATATTATGGCTCCATTGATAGGAGTGGAAACACCTGAATAAATTAAACCCCACAACTGAAATCAGATACAAGCAATTGGAATGCTGAATATGCTTTTTCGAATTCTGCATGGCCAAGTCTTTCTGATACACTGGGGCGAAGTGCAGGGGGGTGTCGCACCCCTATTTATATCACATACCACCATATTAAAGACTTTCTGATGGCACAAAAGGAATGCTGGCCCCTCAGACCTGGATTTTTCTAATTTTTCTGTGTGGTAGTCATCATAATCACAGTTTATTGAGAAATAGTGTACCCATGTCCCATTGGCCATCCCTCCTCAGTTAATATGCAGATGTAAATGCTTCAGAATAACTTGGAATTCAGAAATCTGAATTTGAAAAAAAAAATAATGGAGGAGGGAGTTAATTTTATTTTTCAATATGTTTCTTACCACTTTTCCCTGAAAAGTAAGTTTCTCTCTGTGAATTTAAAATAGGATTTTAAAAAATCTGATAGGAACACATGTGTATAGATATTCGTATGAATCATCATGTGCCTCTATATGCACGCAGTCTGTTCTGCAGTAGGAGCTAGGTGAGTGCCCCCCGTTACGCAGGTGTCCCAGGCAGGGTCCAAGAGCCTGGTGCAACAGACAGGCTTGTCCGTGACCTTGAGCAGCTCACATGCCTGTGGCCTGGGCAGGACGTGGATGCGATGAGCAGGCTGAGAGGCAGGGTGCAGTGTGTGCTGTGGGCTGAGGAATCAACTTAAGGACTGCACCAAGTTTTGCTGAGAAAGTCACATTGGAGCCACACTCACTGGGCTGATGGCTCACCAGGTAGGGAAGAGGCTTCCCCAAAAAAGGGGTGTGATGAGCCAAGGTTGGCAGTCTTCAGAGTGTCAGGAGGACTCTGGATGAGGGTGGTCCGGGGCCGGGGGTCACCTTGGGAGGGGTCTGCAATGCTGCAGTAGAGAGGCATGTGGTGCTCCGCCTCTCCTCATCCCCACTGTCCTCCTTGCTGGCCAGAGACCTTCATCCAGCCCCTGGAACTCTGCTGACAGGAGGTGTTCACGACATGGAGCAGCACCCCGTGCAACCCCCCACCCGTGGTGGATGGACACCACAGCACTCAGCCTCCGGGTGGGACAGCTCTAAGATGTGCTTCACCACCTCCAGAAGGCCCATCTGAAACTAGCCCAGGGCCCCACGGTGATGGTTTGCTCACTCGCACCTCTGACTTGGCTCCTTCCCTTCCCAGTGTCACTGTCCTGTGGCCTTCCATGCACCCCTTGGGGTCACCTCCCAAATAAAGCCCTGTTCTCAGTCTGTCTCTGGGTGGGCGTCAGGAGGAATCCAGAGTGAAACAATATAGACTTGATTTTGGAGACAGGGGAAGCCGTGGAAGATTACAGAGCAAGGAGCAGGCGGGGGGGGGGGGGGGGGGGCGGGGTCAATATTGTAGGAAGTTCATTCTTCAGCCACAACGTGGAGGAAGGACGAGCCAGGAGATGGAGACCCCGACAGCAGCTGCTGCCAAGGGGAGGAATGTGGGGAGGAAGCCCCCGGGAGCACCACGGGAGGGGCACGGAGGAAGCACAGACAAGGGGGTAGGGGGAAAGCAGGAGACCTTCCCACAAGTCTTTCCCCAGAAGCTGCACGAGCTGTGTATTTCAGGGACCCCACACGTTCTTGCGACTCCCCAGCTCCCCGAGGCCCCGGGGATGGCTGTGAGTGGTGCGCGGATGGTGGAGCCCTAGAGATGGGGCCGGCACTCCGCAGCCAGTAGGAATCCCCCCGCAGGCGCAGGGAGGCTGGTCACCCCGAGGGCTCTAGCGGGCAGGTCTGACACCCTCCCTCAAGGAAACTGGGGTAAAATGGACTGTTTCTGTGGACAGTGCAGAATTCCTTCCAGATAGCGTGATGATCGCTACTTGTTGGTCTTCATCTTCAAGATGAAAACTGCAAAACAACATGCTTTGTGGAGGTTATTTCCTGGTAATTATATGCCAACTTTTTAAATGTTTTCCAGAATAAAAATAGCCAGCTTTTAAGATTTCCTCTTTTTAAAAAAAAAATCATTCATTTATTATCTATTTATTTATTTTAGAGAGCAAGAGCACGTGGTTTGGGGTGGAGGACAGAGGGAGAGAGTCCAGCAGACTCCCCACTGAGCCCCGAGCAAGACCCTACAACCCTGAGGTCATGACCTAGGCTGAAATCCAGAGTCCCAAGCTTAGCTGACTGAGCCACCCAGGTGCTCTGAATTTCCTTTTTTTTTTTTTTTTGTAACTATTGAAAGATACACCAGGTGATGTCCTGCTCTTTTAGGGACCATTTATTGTATACATGGTGTCACCTGGCTTCCTCTTGGGAAGAGCAGTGTCCCCTGGAAAGCATGATCTGATAAATCACTGGGGAGAGCACAGGGACTAAAATGATGTTGGTTAGTGTCTCCCCTGAATAAAGAGGGAGATGTTAAAGTTCCTAAACATGGGAGACAAGACACAACACACACATGCACACGCACATGGTGGCATGGCCAGAGAGGTGGATAGGGAGGGATAATAAATGACAGAGGAGGTTCCAGGGAAGTTTGGACACTGTACACCTGCACCCCCACACACACCCCCATGACCCCAGTAGATTTTCAGCAGCAACAGTAATTGCAAAATACT
This sequence comes from Canis lupus baileyi, assembly GCF_048164855.1. NCBI lineage: Eukaryota > Metazoa > Chordata > Mammalia > Carnivora > Canidae > Canis > Canis lupus. Next base: position 1,625,429 of record NC_132854.1, on the reverse strand, counting down.
TCATGGGATTGATTTTGTTGCAGCTGCATTCAAATGTGTGTGTGCTTTAGGCAGAACGGAGTACCAGAAGGAAGGTCAGAAATGCAAGAAGGAGTGCTAGCCAAGTGTTGACTATGTAAAACAGAAGCAATAAAAAGTTGAAGAAGACAGGCTGAATTAAAGTGTAATGGCAAGGAGAGGGATTGTGCTGGCGGAGATGAAGAATTTGCACAGCTGCAGCGTGTAGCAGTGACTGGGGGACAGAGACTGGGGCTGCAGCTCACAGGCAAGGTGGGAACATGCCATGAAGGGCTTCCAGGGCAGCTGGGCTGGGGCTCCAGCCCTCAGGACAGAGCATGCCCTGGAGCGTGCCAACAGCTGTAAATCCATGAGGATTTTATTCTTAGCATCCCCATGAGTCAAGGCAGTGTCACCAAGGGTGGCCGTGGAGATGACGAATAGGGCAGACGTGTGTGGGAATTAGCAACTTGTGTTCAATCCCTTGGACAGAATGAGAAGAGGCATCATTGTCTCCAGGATTTTAAGACTGGGCCAGTAGAATCAGTGCCTTCCATCAAAACCGGGAGGGAGGGAGGTGGCGGCCAGAGGGAGACGATGAGTTACACTGAGGGCCATCTGGGCTCAAGGTGGCAACGAGGTCTGCGTGGGGGGATGTGCCCTACGCAGCCACAAACTGGAATTTAGAGTCAGATGGGAAGTGAAAATGGAGAAGGTATGAGGCTGGAAACAGCCGTATTGGGTCAAGAATGTGGGAAGGAGGAGGCGGCCGGGTGGTGCCCAGAGCCCTGCCCACCCAGCTCCCCGGACGTGTCTGTGGCTGGCACGGCCCCGCACTCGCTTGCAGGCGGCATCCTGGCACAGGATCGCTCATGCTTGACAACGCACCCCATGGGTGAGAGGAAGGACTAGCGTGAGAGGAAGGAGCGGGCAAGTGTGTAGCATGTGTGCTTCTGCCTGCGTGTCGGAGAGAAGTGTTGAGCGGGGCGGTAGGGGATGCTCGCGGGGTGGCGTGGGGTGCAGCTGGGACTGCATGTGAGGCATGGGGCCCTGGCAGGCACCACTAATAGCGGGTGTTGAGAAATCTCATGCTCTAAAGAGAGAAGCTATGCTGCCTTCTGGGTGAGATGTGCCTTGATACACACCCCGTGTGACTGGCGCCTTGGAACCACGAACACGCCACCGCCAACCTCCTTTCTGGCAGCAGACACCTTTCTCTGCAGTTTCCCTGTAGCCCGCCTGGGCATCACCATCCTCTTTCACAACCTCATGAGATTTCCAGCATTCCTCCAAGAAGGAGGCAGGACAGGCTCTGTGGCCCCTGACTCCCTCATACAAGGAAGGGGTGGTGGGAGGGGGATTCTCTGTGTCTTCTGCCCTCTGATGTCCCCACAAGGCTCCCCCCGGGCCGCCGAGCCACAGAAAAGTGGCTCTGCGTGTGGCTTCCCCCACCCCCATCACTTTCCCTGTCTCAGTAGCAGAGGACGGGGTGGGGCCCTGACTGGCCCTCTACAGAGAAACAGGCTGGGGCAGAAGGTGTGCGTTTCTCCCTCTGTGCAGAACAGAGGTAATTAAAAGATCCCTCGTGGCTCAGGCACACCTCCCTGCCAGGGCATCTTTTTCCGTCGGGACAGACACTGGGCACAGGGCTCTTGCTTTCCCATCCCAGCCTGTGAGTAGTGGCATGGAATCGAGATGCTCTGTGAGCTGCTGGAAAGCCAGAAGCTGCAGACGGAGGTTCCCAGGTCATGCCCCCAGCTTCGAAGGCCCCGGGCATCATCTCCGATTCGTGCTTGAGGGGTCTCTGCAGGGTTTGTTTGCTGATGTTTCAACCTTAGCATTTTCGTTCATTCCAGCCGCTGTGCCCAGTCAAGTCAGCTGAAATGCCTGGTCCGTGCTGGGATCCAGAAGCCCCCCGCCCAGGGGGAAATAACAGCGTCCGTGAGAAAAAGCAGACCCCACAGCCCACGGCCCCTGGCAGGTGCACAGGCATGGGCCCTACGCTATAAAGCAGGAACTCATGTAACTTCCCTTGTCTCTCTTCCTGTCCTGGATGTGCTGTGAGAAAGGGCTAGAAATCCACCGGGAGAAGGCTGGGGTAGGAAATGAGAAGAAAGCACCTTTTCTTATTTGCCCAAGTTCATTTTCATGCACACAAACAATAATGTTTTCAGTGATGTTTCCTTTCTGCATGTTGAGGGACAGGTATCAATGCTGATTTTCGTCCTCCCAGAGAGGACACAGAATTTTCCTCATATTTCCTTTCCCGTGGAGGTCATTTTGTATCTTTCTCATGAAGTGTTAATTTTGGGATGTCCTCAAGAGCGGGACAGTGGATCCACCTCAGGAAGCTGGGTGAATGGGGGCACAGGGGTTGGGCATCTGGGGAGCAGCCAAGATGCCCCTGAAGGCTGAGCCCATAGGGGAGGCTTGCAATGCAGAGTGTGCGAGTCTCCACATGACACAGGCACAGGCTTCTCACATGGTGATGAGGTGGGTGACCACACATCACCTGGTGAGCAGGTGCATTTCAGGGTCAGAAGGCGTAGCTCGAGATGCCTTGTTGGTTCTGGTTTCTGGGAACGTTGGTGTGCTACAGAAAGCCTGTTCTCTTCCTGCCTACTATAATTATCAAGGATAACTGAGTGTCATCTGATGGTTTAGGAGCTGGGGTCCTCTCACTCATCACCCTCCCTTCGAGCGTTATTAATCCACAGCAGTGGGTTGGCAGGTGTCCCTATGCATTCAGCTACTTGAGAGAAGGAGCCTTACCTGCTGCTGATCAGCCACTGGATCCCAGCACCTCACATGGTGCCAGGTGCACAAATATGCAATAAATATGCTGATTCCATGAATCAGTTAATTTTTTCCAATATTTACGATAGTTCCTCTCAATATCAGTTCCCAGTGGAAAATCCAGCAGACGAGAATATATAGATTAACTGAATTCTGGCTCCTGGAGGGCTCGGTTGGTTGGGCCTGCAACTCTTGGTCTAGGTCATGAGTTCAAGCCCCAAGTTGGGCGCAGAGCTTACTTAAGAACAAACAGATTGACTGAATTAATATTGCACTCAGGAAGTACTTAGGATGTTCTTGGTTTTGATTTATTTTTTTTTTCAAATCCCTGATGTCACTGTGGGAAGTTAATTCATTCTTTATTCATTAATAGATATTGATCGAGTATCTGGTGGACAATGTCGGGAGGTACAGATAAAACAAACCTGACCATCCAATGGGGAGGAGCAGGCAACAGCCAGATACAAGACAGGTGCAGAGTAGGTGAGATGGGGGTACGCACCATGAAGAAACGCCAAGCAGAGGGAGGGGACAGGTGCAAGTAAGGTGACAGTAGAGTGGGGACACAGGAGAAACAGGAGGCCAGCAGGCTGGTCCTGGGGCACCTGGGCAGAAAGGCAGGCCAGGGCACAGAGGCAAGGTGCTGCAGCCACTCACAGGGCTCCTTCAGTGCCGTTTGTTTTTTGGACTTCTCTGTCTTCCTAATTTATAAGTGCCTGAGCTCGTGTCTGAGGTTTGAGTGTGTGCATCTGGCTTTGCAGCTTGACCAGGACAGCCGGGAGCGGGGCTGGGGTTGGGGCCACAGCCCTGGAGTGAGATGCACTGAGCCATCGTCCCAGGACTGAAGGACGTCACAGGGCAAGAGCCAGGCTCCTCCCCACAGACGAACCTGTGCCCCCAGCTTCCACCTGCAGTGGCCCCTGCTGTCCATGTCACAGGGCAAGCTTCCCCACTGTGTCCACGCCAACCCTGGCCCCGAAGGAGCTCACAATTTAACACTCTCCGTTTTAGGTATCGTTGTTACAGTAATAATTAAAAATAACGTGTTCATGGAAACACACATGAGAGAAGCTCACGTTACTCAAGGGTGGTGTGTCTCTCGCCCTGAGGATTAGTGCATGAGCCGTGACTTCTGCATCACTCTCACCAATGTGAACATGACTAGAAAGGCCATGTGCATCCTCAGGTGGTTCTACTTACTATTAGGAATCAAAGTCTTGCCTAAAGAACAGGCTCTCCTCTGAGAAGGGAGGAGGGGAAGGGAATTTACGGTTACCCTGTCCTGGCGGTGGGTCTGTGTTGTGCCACCCCAGCATCATGACATTAAGAGCAGACATACCCGCAGTAGAGCCCTGACCTCACTGCTCTGTAGCTTCAAGCAGGTCACCCAACCTCAGGGCCTTAGCATCTGCTGCTCCCTCTGCCCGTGATGCTCTGTCACAAACACCCACTTGGGCCCAACACTGCCCTTCACCAGGGCCTTCCCCGATGGCCCTCTTCTCCAGGGAACCCCACCTCGGGCCTCCTTGCCCGGTTTTCCAACCTACCCCTTCTCACCCACTGACATTCTGCATCCTTCATTTGTTCATGCACGCTCTCCCTCCGGTGGAGTATGGACCCTGTGAAGACTAGGACATGCATGTCTGTTTGCTGGAGCTCCCAGGCTGTATGAATACTCGCCACCTGGCACAGCAAGGACCCCACACAGTAGATGCAGCCCTGCCTGTGTGGCCCCGGCTGACCAGCTGGAGCTCGGGTCTGATGAGGACAGGCCAGTGCCCGCATGCGGGACACAGAGGCTCTGCCAGGGCGACCACAGGTGTGTGTCCCACTGAAGGGGCTGACGGCACACACACACTTCCAGGACTTCAGAGCAAGCCCTGACTAGTCCCCTGACTACCTATAACCATGAATGTACCAAGTACTGAAGGTTTCAGACCATCCACGTGGTTCCACAACACAGACAGAAAGGTCTGGCATCAGTCTCTGGGATGCCAGAGGCTTTTTAGAGAGAAAGAAATGGAGAGCACCCCTCATGTGCTCCTGGGCACATCCTGCAGAAAGTGAAGAACTGATTCCCTTTTTTATTGAAACAAAATATACAGATCACAGAATCTTAACCATCCCTAAGTGTATGATCCAGCAGCATCGAGGACATTCATGTTACTATGCAGCTGCCATGGCCTCCAGAACTTTCTTGTCTTCCCAGACTGAGTCTCTGCACCCACTGGACGCTCCCTCCCCAGGCCCCAGCACCCACTATCCTTCCTGTCTGTGGAGCCGAGTTCTCCAGGACCTCCTGAGAGCAGCATCTGACAGCTTTGTCCTGTGTCTGGCTCACTTCACTCAGCAAAGCATGCTCAGGCCCATCCGTGCTGAGGTGTGTGCAGGAAATGCCCTTCGTTTGTAGGCTGAGCAACCTTCCATTGTGTGGACGGACCGTGTGTATTCACCCATGCGTGGGGCCACACACACTTGCGTTGCTTCCACCTTCTGTTGTTGGGGAAGGTGCTGCTGTTTACGTGGGTGTGCAGACGTGAACCATGTCCTTTTAGGCACGCGTCCTCTCGCGGCTGAGTGTGGACTGTTAGACCTTTTGTGGTGACCAGGGAAGCGCACTTCATCCTGCCCACGCACGGCAGGTACTGCTGCTTTCAGCTGGGACGTCAGGAGGCCTGAAGAGCAGGCTCCACAGTGGGTTTGCAAAGGCAGCCTCTGGGAAGAGGCAGTGGCTCCAGGGGCCGCCTGAGGCCCCGCCCTGCCCCTCATTCTTTGTGCCATCGGGACAGTGAGGGGTAGGCCAGAGCCTCCGTCAGGCACCATATCCTTCGGGGCGAGAAGATGGCCAGCCACATACCACCAGCTCGTTGGGAAGAGGAACACCTTCCTCGTGGCGGGCAGCAGGGCAGAGCACAGCCTGGAGGGGCGTGCGGGGCTTGCTTCTGGGGCATCTTAGCCTGCATCCCACCTCCCCCAGTGCAGCCAAGAGCAAAACATCCCTCCCCTCCTGGTGGGCAGCCTCGAGCCTGCCTGTGGGCTCCACGGCCTTCAATGACACCGGGACCCCAGCTGAACATCATTGTGTCATCTCTTATCTCTGTCGCTGGGCTGCATCTTGCTGCATCTTCTCAGATGTGGCTGCCTGGAAATTCAGCTTGCCACCGATGCTATCCATTACTCTGTCAGCCGGGCGGGACGCCTCCGTGCAGGCCAAGTGTCAACAGAAGGTGAGGATGGAAATCAGTCGCCATCTAAAGCTAATTACCCTGCCTAGAAGTTAATTAAACGCTTGTTAGGAGCAGCAGGGTAGATCCTAATTAAACTTGTCTAATAACAGTCCCCTGACGTTCCCGGACACTGGGATTCCTACCGGGCTGGAATCGTTCCGCCGAGGGCAATCATACCTGTCACATCTCCGGGCCAGGCAGCCTCCGTGATATCTTCTGCGCTAATTTGCCACATATCGAGCACTTCTTACGTGTTTAATTTACACATGTTTTAATTTGGGGGACCCTGGATAGCTCCAATGATTTTGTTATATTTCCCCTTTTTTCAAAGAGGGAAAGAAAAGGAACAAAAAATAACCCACGAGCTGCAGAAGCGGTCAACAGCGCTATTTTGTATGATTTGGGGTAATGACCATGATTAATGCTTGTTTATTGTCATATCTCTTGTGTTATGTAAATAAAGCTGTGGCCTTCTCCTTCCAATTCAGGGTGGTGCGGCTGCTTTCATTTAGAAGCGAGTGAGGGAGGGCAGAGAGAGCCCTGCCAGCCTGCCGACACGCTCTGAGCACGCACACGCTTCCGAGCGCCCGCCTGGCAGTGCCCAGCGCACTGGCCCGGGGGTAAGCACCGGCGTGGCCTGCACCAGGCGACCCGTCACCTCTCCCTGCAATGCTGGCTCTGCCAAGGCACGCAGGGAATTGGGAGCCCCGCCCCAAAGTGACGCAGAAGCCAGCTGGCAGGATGGGGGCAGAGGCAGGGAGCAGCCGGGAGCTGCAGGCCCCAGACTGTCAGCCAGAGGGACATCCTTCCACTGTTGTCCAAGCCCAAATGGGACAGGAACGGCAAGTGTGGAGAAAGGAGCTAGCTGCGGTGTGTGTTTGAGAGGTCGTCCGTCATCCCCCGTGGCTCCCTGCATTTGGGATTGGCTGCGGTTGCGTTCAGAAGCAGAATGGCAGTGCCACAAAGGAGTTTCAGATAGATGCAGGTCTGGGGGTGCTTTTGGTCTTTTTTTTTTTTTTTTTTTAATTTATGATAGTCATACAGAGAGAGAGAGAGAGAGAGAGGCAGAGACATAGGCAGAGGGAGAAGCAGGCTCCATGCACCGGGAGCCTGACGTGGGATTCGATCCTGGGTCTCCAGGATCGTGCCCTGGGCCAAAGGCAGGCGCCAAACCGCTGCGCTACCCAGGGATCCCTGCTTTTGGTCTTTTTAAGAAACACATTAACACCTGCCGTTTTAATGCCTGTGCAAAGGATCCTGGCCTTTGACTCGGTTGTGCCGCTCAGCCAGTGAGCTGTGCCCCCCAACCCCCGGTGTGCTGGCTGTACCTCTAGGAAGGATGCCAGTGACAAACATGGTTGCTGGTAGAACAGGCTTTGTGCAGCGCCAACGGTCTGGTGTTACAGGGAACCTGAGCACCAGGCATAGGGAAACAGTCAAAATGAAACCGTTGTTTCATTACAAAATGGGCACACACATTTGTCTTCTGGAAACTCAGGTGCAGGTGTGTGAGGGTGCTGTGCCCGCTCCCCCGCTAACACAAACACACTGAGGTTCAACCAAGCGAGGTTGTGCCCTGACCTGCATCTCCATGTTCCTGAGGAGACACGGTAATGAAAGAGTTAAATCAAGCAGCCCCTTCATATTTTCACCTTCTCACCAAACAGCATGAATTAATGAAAAGATGTAAGCACTCAGATCTTTTCTGGCAAGAATGCTTGTTGAAATAATCAATTAACCTTGGAAGATCAAATTGACAGGGCTTAAGTGCAAAGTTATTTAAGATGCCAGATTATCTAGCCAGATGATTACATTTGTTGCAATGCAAGAAAGCAGCAAGAATGCTTTTGAGAAATTTCAAGGTTTCACAAAGATTTAATGTTACTTCCCCACAGAATTAATCTGCCCATTAGAACATACTTTAACCTCTTATGAGTAATATCCTGGGATGTCTTTAATTTACCTTTTTCCTTTATTCATACAGTGAAAATGACCCCACGATGGCAAACATATAAATTCATTACAAGCTTTTGCTTTCATTTATTTTAAAACTGTTTTTTAGATAAATAAACTCTCAATTCGCCTCACACTTTTATTTTAATCCAGATATTTCAAATTCACGAAAGTGCCACTTGGATGTTCCTCACTTTGCGGTAGACTCTATTTGCTGGCGTCAAACCAAGACAAGAACATTCCATTTAGGCATGCTCCTGTGATGAAAACTCTCACTGTAGCAGCTCCCTGGTCAATCTGTTTTAGGGGAAGATGACTGTGCACGGCCCGAGGCTGAGGGGCCTTCGAAAAGTGGTGTCAGTGGGTACGTGTGACATGCGACCAACCGTGGCTAAGTAGTACTGCCTTGACTAAGGGAATGCCAGGGGTGTCAGCACTCTCAGGCACGAGGCAAAGGTGGTTTGGGTCTATACGTGTAAAACAATGTTGGGAGCAGCCAGTCTTTGCATGGAGTGGAACTCACTCCAGTCTAAGGAGTAATTCACAAGAAACGAGTGTTGCTGTAATTTGGAAGAGTGACTGCAGAAGAGAGCATAATTCCGTCTCTGCGTTCCCCGACCCTGGCTAGCTCCATGACAGTTTTTGTTTTCCTATGAAAGCAGCCTGCTTATTGGTAATTCCTTTAAATAAAGGAATTATTTTCCCAAGCAATCTGTTTTGATTGTGTTACGTTCTAGTTCGTCCTCCTCTGCTGTGATGAAAGAAAAGCTAATCTGCTGGTTTACTATCTTGCTGCAAATAAAAGACAAGTGGAAAATGAAATTTTCGAAAAGCTAAACTCCTAATTTTTGTGACAAAAATGTGAATGAAAATGATGAACTTATTCATAAGAGATGAGAATTTTGAAATGAATGATTTATGGGTATAAGCATTAAAATATATTAATTTAGTATGGAGGCAGATTTAAATGTTACTTGATAGCTGAGTACAAGGGATGAGGTGTCAACAATGCACTTGGTCACGCTATTCAAGTGAGCATGAATCTGAGAGCCGTGGGAGTGAAATGAACCACTGGGGTCCTGAACCAGTGGCTGGTCGGCACTCATGCAACACAGGGGAATGTTTACATCCATCTCAATGGCACTGAGTCCGTGAATGCACCCCATAAACTATATTTTGAGATCTACAGTTTGAACCGATTGATCAGCGGCTTGACATTCATAGGAGAGCTTCACTAGATAGAACACAAGGCTTCTCAGTCTCGACATTATGGACATCTGGGGTCTAATCACCCTTTGTTCTGGGGGATGGGGTGCATCCTGTGCGTTATAGAATGTTTAGCAGCATCTCTGGCCTCTACCCACTAGATATCAGTAGCACCTCCTTGGTCCCCGAGGTGGGACAATCAAATTGTCCCATGACCCATGTTGACCCACATCCTCTGGGAGAAAAATAGCCCCTAGCTGGGAAGCCCTGCTGAAACCTGACAGCCTGTGACCACATGAGCCTCATGCTCAGGCCTTGACAGAGACTGAAAATCCCTCACTTCCACAGGCCCTCCTAAAGCTCTGTACATGAGTTTAAATTTATATCAGTAAGTTTGTGATTTTTCGTGTCTTTATTAAAGAGGACACCCCAAGCTCTATAAACTTAGGCCCCATAAAATCTGACCTTCACCTAGGTCTCAGCCCAGTTGATATTAACCAACCTGCTTTACTGAACCCAAATCTGTTCAAAATGGTCAGTTTGTACATCCAGGTAGTGCAACTACCCCACACTGCACACATCCCTGGCCTCATTGAGACTGACGAGGTTTTGAGCAAGAGATAAGGCTCCTCTGACATGCCCCACCCTCTTGTGCTTGGATAAATCTCCCACAAATCAAGGAAGCCACAAGCTCCTGTTTTAATGCATCTGAGGATTCCTACACAAATATGGGTGGCTAACTAAAAGTCCTACTTATGATTTTTCAGAAAAATGCTTTCAGATTAAAGATTCCTTGAGAAAAAAGCCCAATCCTTGCCAACATTTTCTTAACTCTTAAAACATAGTGAAAGAAGGCAGTTGGAAAGACTGTGTATGTGTATTTCCTACTGAAACCCCTTCTTGGAGAAGTTAGAGCTCAAGAATAATCAGGTGGATGGCAGGCCTAATATAAAAATGACTCCAACTGGGTATTATGCTGAGTGAAATAAGTCAATCGGAGAAGGACAAACATTATATGTTCTCATTCATGTGGGGAATATAAATAATAGTGAAAGGGAATAGAGGGGAAGGGAGAAGAAATGGGTAGGAAATATCAGAAAGGGAGACAGAACATGGAAGACTCCTAACTGGGAAACGAACTAGGGGTGGTGGAAGGGGAGGAGCGTGGGGGGTGGGGGTGACTGGGTGATGGGCACTGGGAGGGGCAATTGACGGGATGAGCACTGGGTGTTGTTCTGTATGTTGACAAATTGAACTCCAATAAAAAATAGATTTATTATTTAAAAAATGACTCCAACTATCTGACTGTTCACTCACTCTTGAAACCTTTAAGATTTCTTGAATTTTCATTAAAATTAAACCTGGCATGCATGGGTAGATAGATGGGTGGATGATGGAGAGATTGGGTGGATGGATGAATGGATGGATGAAGAGATGGAGAAATGGTTGGATGACGAATGAAGAGATGGATGGATAAAGAGATAGATGAATGGATGGATGGATTATGGATGGATGGGTAGATAAAAGAATGAAGAGATTGCCTTTTCTATTTTATTTCCCCCAAAAGAGAACACAAGAAATTGTTATCAATGGTTAACGTTGGCAGAATTAGGAATTTTGGGGAGATTATGGTGGCTTTGAAGGATTTCGTTTTTCATTCTGTACTTTTCTATAATGTTTGCATTTCTTTGTTGTGTGTGAATTATTTTTATGTGGGTGGGGCTATCTGGTAGGGGAACAATGGGCTGTTTGTTTTCAAACATATATATTTCAGTATTTTTTAATGTCTACACTTGGAGTGATGAACCTCTCTAGGAGTCTCTGCTATGTGAAGTGGTTTACACATTTTACCTCATTTGCTTAATGTAGTGGACTCCCTCAGTTACTTCTTAATCTTCTCATATTTGTGGATCATTCCAAACCATCTCAAATCCTTTACAGGAAGAGGCAATAAAGAAAAAATACCTATGAAATACATAAAATGATGTTGTTGGACCTCAAGTAAGTAAACAGAATAAAGCAAAAGTAATGTATCTACTTACTGTACCCCCAGGCAGCATCTCTGCCTGAACCCTGTAGGCCACCAAGATTTCCAGAGAGCTCAGCTGCTCATCAGCTGTCCCCCATTAGCCTGGTCCCCTGGCCCTCAACTTGTCCTGCCACACTCACACTGCATGTTTCCTGGTGGGTGGGCTGCAGACGGCACCCAAGCAATCTCCCCAGGGCCTGGGGCAGGGTTGGCCATGGAGAGGGCCCAGCAGGCACTCCCTGAAGGAAGGATGAGACTCAGCATATACTGAGTTTCCTTTTCCTGCTCCTCTTCATGAATTAGAGCAGCCTGAGCTAGAAGTGGTCTATCCTCTACTGAGATGATCTTTTCTTCCACAAAATTATTGTCAAAAGACACATCTTATGCAGCCTTCAGTAGCTGCCCCTCTGGTCTGGATCATGGAGCAGCTGTTCAACCTGAGAGGCCCCTTGAAAAGGCCATGTTCCTTTGTACATCAATATGCATATCTGTACAATAAAAGCCCTCCACCATTTCCCAACTGTGGGTGCATGTTGTTGATGACAATATTGCAGCTCCACTACCATCTTGGTGGCCCTCCTCTGGATGTCTCTGCTCTCCTCAAGTCCCCCATTATTTCTGGTCTGGCTGGGAAGCTGCAGAATGGCCTGGACCATGGAGGGGCATGAGTTCTTGGCCCAGGATGCTCGTCAAAACTCAACAGCTTTCTTGTGCCAAAAGGCTCTATGAATTCCCTTCGATTCTCTTAAAACCTCAATGAGCCAAAGATACTATCCATTTCCACTTTGTTGCTCAGCCCTAAAGCAGCACAGCTGGCCCTTGGGTCCTGGCCAGCCCAGCTCTGGAAACTGTGTCTGTAGCCTCCCGTCCACAGGCTCAGAACCAGCCTGAGGGCCAGCAGACACACGGACAGAGTCTTCCCTCTCCATCTCCTGTCTCTCCTGCAATGACCGTAAGCCCCCGTACCGGGACTGAACCACATCTCTCGCAGGAGCAGGTCTGTGTACTTGCAGTGAGGTGGCAGGGAAATCACTGTGGACAAAGGCAAGGGCATCCTCAGCGTCGTCATTAAAGCCACACTCGGGACCATGATGCCCTCAGCCAGCTTGTGGCTGACTGGTGAGGACCCTAGATGCCCACACCCTGATTCAGAGTGGTGTGTTCTCCACACTGCACATCTCCTCAGGTAGATGCTGAGAGGCCAGGACGTGGCTGCAGCACAACCCTCCTGGGCCGGTGCAAACACAGAAATGCAGCTGTTTCCGCAGAAAATATTTGACCTAGCAGCAGAAAGCAAAGGCCTCCTCAGGGTGAAATGTGTCTGCCTCCGTCTCTGGCCAACACTTGCCCTGCCTGGGGCTTCTCCAGTTCTAGGCTGGGCACTGTTATCACCCACTTTTTACCTCTTCAATATGGAACTTTATTTACTCTTTTATTATTTATTCATGAGAGACACACAGAAAGAGGCAGAGACACAGGCAGAGGGAGAAGCAGGCTCCATGCAGGGAGACCTGGGACTTGATCCCAGGACCCCGGGATCATGGCCTGAGCCAAAGGCAGATGCTCAACCATTGAGCCACTCAGGTGCTCCCTAAATATGGGACTTTAAACTTTACCTTTCCAAGTGCTAACCTCTCCCTCGAAAAGACCCTCCTAAGCTTTCCTCTGGAAGGATGCCTTCACAGCCAAGAGAAAACAAGAATGAGCTCTGAGTGTGGTCCCTTCCCCAGAGGTGACGTGGCTTCATTGCTTCACCCCAAAATCGTGGGCAGGCTCAGCACAGAAGGAAGGGTCTTCTCTCTTCTGCTTGTGACTTCCAGTGCCTTCAGCAGCTGAGGTCCCCAGACCAGGAACAGTGCTGGCTCTTTGCGTCCAGGTCAGGGCCCATGCACCCATGCTGTGCTCTGTACATTGGGCTGCTATTAGAAGCGAGCTCCCCATCTTGCAGAAATGTGTGCTTCTTGCCTTAAGGTAACAGGCTTCAAGCTGGCTTTGATTTTTCACATAATATTTTAAAAATCAGTTAAAAACAGTATCTTCTTCTCAAAAACTGAGTTTTGGTGGGGTTATTCAAACTACTATTTTAATCCTACGTGGATTATCAATTTGTAGGTAAACACTGCAGACCCAAAGCTCTTGTGTATGCATTGGGATTTCCAGGGTTGCTCCCAGGGCACAGTGAGTGAGGCACTGCTTACTCACTTGCTCAGCAGCCCTGGGGTTCAGAGCCTCGCCCTCCCGTTGCGTCTGTGAAACATCAGACAGAGTGCAAGCAGCTGAGTGTCTTTCCTTGGTGTCTTCTGTGCCTCAGAGTCCCACCTTTGAAACTTTGAACCCTGGGCACTCTGAATACCTCCAGCCTCCTGGTCTCATGAGCTGGGGATCTGCCCCCAGGGGCCTGTGCCCGAGGATCCCATGTGAAACTCAGGCTCCTCACTCAGAAGTCAAGGACATAATTTAAACCACTAGTGATAGCTGCCCAGTGTCAGCCGTGTGGGCCTTATTTGGTGGCTGCCTCGTAGAAATGCACTGCCCCTGCTGCCTGTGCCTTCCTGAGTCTTGACCCCACACCTGCCCTCCGCCCTCTGGGCACCAGTCAAGACAGGAAGGATGGGCAACTTAGCTAATACGCAGCACCTACCACATGCCAGACACTGCCCACTCTCCCTACAGGCTACCTCACCAGGCACCCCAAGGCCTGCATGGTGGGGACCATGATTATTACCCCAGTCATGGAGGGAGAAATTGAGGCAAGAGACATGATGAGGTTGGCCAAGGCCACATAGGCATCAACTCAGAGTAAAGATTTGGGCCCAAGGAGTGTGGCTCAGGGTACACACTGGTCACCACAGCAGTAAGTGCCTAAACCCTACATAGTGCCTACTGAATAGCCGACCAGTAGACACAACACACTGTGAGCCGGCCTGTCCACCTCAGGACTCCAGGGAGCACTTTATCAGCAAGGCTGCAGAGCCGTGAGGTGCCTGCATCCACCAGGACCTGTCCACACCCTTTTCTTTCCCTACTGAGCCACAGAGTCCCCCTCTGGGTCCTTTCCCCGGTGAAATGTTTATTCACACAGCTCGCGTCTGTAGGAAATTCGCTGTAGCTGCACAAGGTTCGGAACTTAGAGTGTCGTAGCGTCAACAGGTGTCATTCTAGAGGCCACCTCTGTCCTGCTTGCTCCGGCAACAGACCCTCCGTAGGCTCCTGACCCAGGCCCTCCAGGGCAGCTCGACAACAGCTTCAAATCATGCCACCTTTCGTGCGAAGGCGCTTGCAGACAAGGCTGTGGGGGCAAGGAAGTGTCCGGGTGAATGGCAGGGACTATCTGATGACCAGAGACATGAAAGCAGCACCCCATCCATGGTAAGCTCACGTCAGGGGGTGCCAGGCCATGCACTGCATGCTGCTGCACGCATGTCCCGTGCAGCAGAAAAGACCAGCCTGCAGTACGGTGGGATGGGGAGCTTGGCAACCTCCGGCAGGTGCGAATGTGCTCCGGCACCAACAAGCTGACATGCACAAGAACACCAACACCTTGTTTTATTCTAATTCATCTTTATTTCATGTCCCCAGAACTTCCTGTTCTCTGAATGCTCCTCCAGCTGCAGAATGTGTACACAGTTCTGAAAAGCTCTGGGGGGGGGGGGTTTGGCTTGGGGCAGAGGCTGTCTGCCCCTCTGCCTGGTGTGGGTTGTGTGACTTCTGGGTCTGGTTACCTGCTGCACTCTGAGGGCTTCCCTGGGGGTCCCAGGCCAGCGCTGTGGGAAAAATGCCATGAGAACCCAAATGTGAATTTAAATATTTTAATAGCTGCATTTTTTTAAAAAGCAAAAAAAAAAAATAGGGAAAATTAGTTTTAATCATATACTTTAATGCAACATATTAAAAATACATTCTTTTAAACCATCAAACATGCTCTTGGTATTTACCAAAATGACTTAAATACTACATCTTCACAAAAACTTGCACATGGATGTTTATAGCAGTTTTATTCATGATCACCAAAATTTGGAGCAGCCAAGATATCCTTTGACAGGTGAGGGATAAATAAACTGTGGTCCATCCAGACAATGGAATATTATTCAGCACTGGAAAGAATTGAGCCCTCAACCTCTGAACAGGCACATCAGTAAGCGAAGGAAGCCAATCAGAAAAGCCTACATTCTGTGATTCCAACTACATGACATTCTGGAAAAGGCAAAACTGTGGAGACAGTACAAGATGGGCTGTTGGAGGGGCTGGGGATGAACCAGTGAAGCATGAAGGATGTCAGGGCAGCAGGACCACTCTGTGGGACACTGTCACAGTGGACACGTCATTACACGTTTGTCCAAACCCATGGAGGGCACGACACCCCAAGTGAGCCCTAATGTGAATTGTGGACTCTGGGTGCTCGTCATGACAACTGTCCCAGTCCACTGGGGATGTGGGTAATGGGGGCGGGGGGCATGTGGGAAATCCCTGTTTCTTTCTCTCAGTTTAGCCATAAAGGTTAAACAACTACAAAATAATAGAGTCTGCTCATTAAATGTTTTAAAGCATTTCTCTTTCATAAAAAGTCTTCAAAACTTGGGATCCCTGGGTGGCGCAGTGCTTTAGCGCCTGCCTTTGGCCCAGGGCGCGATCCTGGAGACCCGGGATCAAATCCCACGTCGGGCTCCCGGTGCATGGAGCCTGCTTCTCCCTCTGCCTATGTCTCCGCCTCTCTCTCTCTCTCTCTCTCTCTCTCTCTCTCTCTCTCTGTGACTATCATAAATAAATAAAAATTAAAAAAAAAAAACCTGATGTGCATCCTGCACTCACTGCCCTCGATTCAGCAGGATGTCAGGGCTCCGTGCTGCCTGGGGCTGGTGGTCCCACCCTTGCACTCTGGGGCTGGGCACCGGAGCAGCTACCTGCCAGATGGAGCCCCGGGCAGGAGGAACACAAGAAGAGAAAACCAGGGTTCAAGGCTTGGGAAGCTGTGCCATCATCATCACGGCAGCCTCCTGGGCGTAATGTTGTATCTTCACACCATGTTCATCCTGCCTGTAAATAACAGCATGTCAGGATGGACTGTGAAAGGTTTCGACGTGTTGTCAGGCACACTCGAGTGTGTAAAGCAAGCATCTTTTCCCAATTTTAACGTTTCTTTCTCCAACATACCAACACAGAAGTCACTTGTGTTTGGGTGTTCATGGCTCACCATTTATAGTATTTAGGGGTTTTTCCTCTGTTTATTGCATGGATCCCCACTGGGGCATGGGTGCCTTGGAGATGTTCAGTAAACATTCCCTGAATTCAGTGGATGACTATTATTTTAGGAAAGGCCTGCATTTTAGGGCAATTATATAAATAGGTATCAGAAATTCACTTACTTTGTCGTATAATAAAGTTTTAATGTAGAGACTTAGAAAAAACACAAATCGTAAAATACCACTTATTTTATGTGAGAACAAACTGCTTGATGTCTAAAACTCTTTTGTTGGACATTTTCACTATCAACTAAACTTCTCAGTTGAAAATTAATCTTGTTACCAATGAGTAAATCTAGTACCAAAATAGTCATTTGGAGGATGCCAGGAAACTGGGAAAGGTCACACCCCCCAAGCCCTGTCATCCCCGAGCAGCTCTGTGGCCCTCGTGAGACAGGGCAGAAAGCAGCACTGCCTGGGCCCCAGGTGACGAGCAGCATCGGCAGGCTGTGGCCACATCATACAGAACCGGCAGCAGGATGGGTAACGCTGATGGACCTTGCAGGTCATGGTCACTGCCGCTGGTCCTCGTCCATCGAATGGGTGCCTAGCCACCTTTCTCCATGGAATTCCAGAGGCTTCCCTGAGAGCGTGCATATGGGCATGGACACCGCCCCTGGACACGGGAAGAGCTCCATGAGCACCGGCGAGCACAGCTCTTGTCTTGTGCTAGTAGGTCCTCATCCGCACGTAATCAGAAGAGGCCCAAGCAGGCCTGCAACAGTGTTCGCTGAGCATGTGGGAGGGCTGGTCGATTTCCAGGAGACTGAGAAAATAAATGAATACGAAATGGGGAACAAGGAAAATGAGGGTAGAAAATGGGAGCCTGAGGACGAGGAGGACCACACGGCAGAGCAGAACAAGAGGGGCCTCGGCTCCGGGGAAGCCAAGTAAGCAAAATGCCTATTGGTGGACAGGAGGGCAAGACGCCAAGCTCTGTAATCAAGAAGTGATTAATTGAGGCAGCCCAGGAGAGGATTAGAACAGAGAGCTTTTGATATTGTGCATTTGGGAGGGAAGACCGCAGCGAATTTTAAAGCATATGAGAAAAGGCGGGGGGGGGCAGTGAGAAGAGCTGAAAAAAAGTTAGGGACTGGAGAATTGATTTCTTAAAATGGGTTTGCTGTTTAATCCTGCAAAGCAGGGGGTGCTCTGCTAATAATGTGATTTTCTCCTTTGGTGACTCTTCCTCAGGAAACAGAAATCCATGTTTGAAAATCTAGGCATCCCAGAGTCCAATAATGTGAAATGAAATTCAGGAAATGCATCATGAAGCAATCATGCTATTTAAGCTCTTGAAGAGACTTTCAAAATCAGAGTGATGGTAGCTAAATTCTACCACTCATGCATTCATTGCAAAAATGTAGATTCTTGCATGTCATACGTGAAAATTTGAGAGTAGATGGATAGACTGCTAACACTCTCTGCCTCGTTGAGACTATAATGTAAATTAGTCAAAAAGAAAGCCTGAAAGATCTAAGTTAATATGGATTAAGTGAGAGAAGAGGGCTGTGTGTCATGACAGCACACCGACCTTTCGGGCCGCCCCTGCAAATGTAGACTCCAATTACCTAGAATTGACAGCACCTTTCTTCCTAAGAGCCTGAAATGCATAAGTATTTCAAAGTTACCCTCACCGAGGTTACTACTGCTTAGACGTATTACAGGGACGTCCCGTGTCTCCAGGAAATGTGGAAGTTGGGGCGGGGGAGGGTGTTGCAGATAGACATGAATTGTCAAGACAGTTTTGGAGGATTTGGGGGACCTAGCAGTGTCCCCAGAACCTGAAGTGAGATCTAGACTCACTTCCTGACCTCCAGCCAGAGCACCAGCTGCAGAATCTCAGACTGACCCAATGAAGCAAAAAATTTGAGACTACGCCTCTTATGGGCCATGGCATCTGCAGTGTCCCAGTGCTTAGAAAACAAGTCTCTTGGTGGAGCTGAGGAAGTAACTCAGGGGCCAGAGCCTGACCTCCCGCCTCCACTAGCCCCGTGGGACCAGCCGAGGGCCAGGGAGGAGGAGGTCAGATGCGTGGCCCGAAGCACGAGCTGCTTACCTGGTGGTACCTGGTACATCTTTATCAAACAGAAAGGAATCCACATGAATGAAAGCTCCTCCAAACCATGGAGTCTCTGAGTCACCGCTCACTCGATAATTTATTGTTGAGCCATTCAAGGTCTGAGAATTTTGTGTACAAAATTGAAAACTCCTATAGACAACAGCGGGTGTTTACTGGAGTGTTTGTATACCTGAAGTAACTACATTAATATCTTTTACTACAGCTTTTCATGAACCACTATATTTAAAGATTTCAAAGTATTTGGGGGGTCTTCAGAGATCTGAGACCTAATCCCAGTCTTGAGTAAGTCAAATTCCTTTGGATCTCAATTTCTCCCTCTGTGAAGTGGGAGTATTGGACCAGCTGATTTCTGGGATTCTCTCCA
This sequence comes from Canis lupus baileyi, assembly GCF_048164855.1. Classification (NCBI taxonomy): domain Eukaryota; kingdom Metazoa; phylum Chordata; class Mammalia; order Carnivora; family Canidae; genus Canis; species Canis lupus. Next base: position 1,606,534 of record NC_132854.1, on the reverse strand, counting down.
GGTCCTGTTCTGTGAGCCTCCATACCCCACGTTCTCGGGGCCCCATCTCCTCCAGTGGGAGAGAAAGACAGTGGGAGGGCTGGTCGGCGAGCTCCTGGGCTGCCGGTGAGGCCAGCACTGCCGTTTCCTCTGCAATCACACAACCACACGCATATCACTGCATGCGCTCGAATGAGTCCTGAGTCGAGCACTAGGGCGCACGCCCCAGCATGACTCCCCAGCATGATGTCCCAGATGGGGTCTGGGTCTTCTAGTACGCCCAGTGTCTACAACGGTGACCATAACGAGGAGGCCTGAACAGATGCTGGGCCATGAGGGAAGGAGAGCCAGGGCTCTGGAAGCTCGTCAGGCTCACGGTCGTAGGTTCTGCTTGTCTTTCCCAACCAACAAGGCCCCGATGTTTACACAGCTGAGAAGAGATGCGCCCCAGATGTGAACCCAATTTTCAGGCTCTGACTCAGCAATCCTAAATGTTTCCCTTCTACCACTCTGTCCTCATTATTCGAACAGCAAGTGTCCCATGGGGTCCATTGCTAAGGATGAGGGAGCTGAGGCTCAGAGGCTAGACTCTGGTCCCCTCACAGCCAGACTGGAATCTGGAACCCAGCGTGGATTATATTTCATGGTCTACTCTTGCTTGCATCAACAGACTCTATGAGTTTTCATTTTCTCCTGAGTTTCTACTTTCCTGAGTTCCTTGGACTGCTTCACTAAAGTTCTCAGTTTTGTGATCTTTGTATGTTCCGAATTCTCCAGAATCTGCCAAAATGTTGGCTTTAAAGCTGTTCAAAGGACCCTAGTTTTAGGAAGCCCAAGTGCTGATACCTATTGCTGGTTCTATTATGGGAAATAAACACATTTTAAAGATGGTTTTACAAATGTTCCCTACGAAATCTACATCACAGAAGCACAGCAACAGAGTCACAATGTCCAACGTTACTGAAATTTGTATTGTTTCTTGGTGCTGCAGGGAGAAGTACTTCTGGAATATGAATGTGACGCAAAGGTCATCCCAAGCTAAGGACATCCACAGAGCCAAATTGGCGAGGAGGTGGGGACACTGGACAGGCAAAGGGGATGCACAGCCTCGAAACACTGAACGATATGCTAGTAACAGACAAGAGATAACAGGTGTCGGCGAGGATGCAGAGAAAGGGGAGCCCTCGTGCACTGTTGGTGGGAATGCATGCTGGTGCAGCCACTCTGGAGAATAGTAAGGGAGGGTCCTCAGAAAGTTAAACATAGCAATGCCATATGCCATAGTAATTCTACTTCTGGGTATTTATTTGAAAAAAAAAAAATGAAAACAGGATCTCAAAGAGACATACGCACCTCCACGTCAATAGCAGCATTACTCCCAATGACCAAGGTATGGAAACAAGGTAAGTGCCAGCCGACAGATGAATGGATAACAAAGACGGGTGTGCACACACAGGAGTACTATTAGAAGGAACTGCCATCTGCAACAACGTGAAGACATTATGCTAAATGAGATAAATCAGAGAAAGATACTGTCTCACCTCTTATTTGTGGGATCCAATCACGCTGAACTCCTAGAAACAGAGAATAGATTGCTGGAAGGGGGACTGGGTGAAATGGGAAGGGTGGTCAAAAGGCACAAACTTTCAGTTATAAAATACACTTTTAAAAAATTGTATAGAGGGCAAAAATACTGAGAAACAGCTAGAGCTGTCGTTTTTTTTCAGCCTGAGGTAAGGCGCATGGATTTGCAGGGTTGGAATGACAAAGTAAACCTATAGACAAGTAGTCTGAACGCAGATTGCCCACCATGCATGGGCAGGGCTGGGGCCTTCACGTTTCCGAATACAGCTCACCGTAAGCGGGCACATGGATCGGGGTCTAGATTGGTTCACCCCCCGCATGAGCATGGCTGGTGTGGGGTGAGCGCGTGCAGACTCAGCCCAAGGATGCCGTGGGAGGCCTGTCTCCAGAGCTCCTGCATGGCACCCTTCCCGTCGCTGCACCAGAGCCACGGGGACAGTGCTGGGCTGGTTTCTCCTGTGGGCGTGAGTGTTGGCAGGGGAAGTAGACGTGTCCAGAGTACAAGCAGCAGGGTCCTTTCCCACACGTGCAGTGGGATCGTTTTCCGGAAGAAGAGCGTAGCAGCCATCAGAAAGGAGTCCACCAAACCGCCGTGCCCACCAACCGGCAGATGGGCGCGCACACCACCTGCTGCAGAGACATAGCTGGGCCCCTACACGGGGTGCCAGGATGCCGCGTGGAGTGTGCCGAGACTTATGGAAACTGTCACTGATGGGGAGACTGGGGTCCTCCATGTGGAAGATTCTGGAAATTGTCAGAAGGGCCAAGGTACCCCTTCCACCTGGGAGTGAAGGCACAGGGCGCATCCCCAGTGCTTCCCAAGAGAAACTTCTGGAAATCCCTCCAGGTCCCAGTCCCAGTAGTGGATGAAGAGGAGAAAGTGGGGCAATCCTCGGGTGGGGTTTTAGCTGATTTCAGCGTTCCCTCCCCACAGCCGGGGAATGGTTGCATCCAGTGTGGCCTCGCTGCCCATATGCCATTCAGCTCCTGTCTGCCTTTTTGTTTACACTGGGGACACAATAGAAGCTATAGTCCTTCCAATACATCATTTATAAGTGTATTCTACCTCTGAATGTACAGACAGAGCTGGCTGTGGGTGAATAAGCTCTGTGAATATTGCCAAGACACTGTGCTTTGTTCAGCATTATTCTTCACAATAGATACCACACTTTGGAAGTAATTTTAAAAAGGGAATCAAAATAGTGGTACTTTTAGCCTTTGTTTCTTTTATACCACACTGCATTCTCTGTCTCTCATTCAGCCGCTCCCATTATACTGACAAATTAAATAAACCACTCCATTGCAGAAAGGCTTGGCCAGGCAGGGCTTCATCCACTGCAGCCCTGGGAAGTCGAAAGAAACATTGAGGCAGTTTCTGCTAGCGATTTCAGCTAACTTTGGTCAAGGAGCAAAAAAACGGGGGCGGGGGGGGGGTTGGATTGAGAATTTGAGTCGGCCAGCAGCACCCAAGAGCTGGCCCCTGCAGCAGGTAATGGTCTGCGGCGGAGAGGGCTGCGGTTCCTAGAAGCACTGAAAGTCCCTTCCTGCTGCGTGGGCCCTGGGAACGGGAGAAGGTGAGTTACAGGAGGCGCTGGGGCAGCCACAGCAGCCTGGTGGCCTGGGGCAGGCTGGGGGCACCGCAGGGCTGAGTGCTGATGGCTCTGGGAGGCCTAGAAGTTTCCCCCTTGCAAGCATCTTGGCTTTTCTGTCCTTTTTGTAGAGCAGAATTTATTCATACATTTGCTGAGCTGCTTCCTACAGGGCGAGAGTGAGTCACTCAGGCACAGAAGGAGAAGCTCTCCTCTGTCTCTATCCCTCTGTCTCTGCCTCTGTCTCTGCCTGTCTCTCTCTCTCTCTCTCTCTCTCTTTCTCTGAGAGCTCTACCATGACTTTTAGAAGCTTTTGATTTGCATAGCCACAAATGTTTGAAATCCAGGCGAAGGAAGAGTGGAAGTTAGGATTTCTGAGGGTGGTGCTGTGTCTGGTCTTTTCCGGTCCGAAGACACAGTAGAGACACGAACACAAACTTTGGAGGATGTCCCTCTGACCTTTTGGCCTGAAACCATGTTTTACGTTTTCAAGGGGAAAAAGCAGAAACATTTCTTTACGCTTGGGAAGGAAGCTCTTTTAAATGGAGAACTGATGATTTTTCCTTTGAAACAGAGCGCACGTTGGAGTAGGGGAGGGGGGCCTTTCTCTAAAAGTAGCTCTGGTTTGGCCTGGAAAGCCCGGTGTGAGTGCTGTCAGAGCCTCCCTCAGTGCCTGTGCCGGGCCCCATGGTCTGCCGCCACCCACTCGACAAAATCAGTGGGACTGGTGGAAGAGAGAGTGGAGAGTGCTAGCTGTCAGAGGCCCGATTTCCTTATGAAAACAGAGCTCCAGTAAATGCCAGTTACAGCTCCGGCTTTGAAGGCGCCAGCCCCCAGCTAGGATGACCTCATTTAAAATGCACGCTGTCTCAGGCATGGAGTGGGGAACTCTGTGTTCCAACAGAGGCGTCCCCTGGCTTCGAAGTCAGAGGCCACGGCAGGCAAAGAGAAATATTGAGCCAAAAGAGTTTGAACAGAGCCATCAGGGTTCATCTTTTATTACCAAAGAAAGACTTGAAAAAGCCCAGGTGAAATTTCCTTCCATTGTCTAGGAAAATTCTCTGTAATTTGCCCCCAGGGAAATCCAAGTGCCTTGTGGCCGGGCCCCCCCGCCACCCCTGTCCTTCTCTCTTCCTTTCTCGGGGTAAATGTCTCCGGGGTCCCTGGAGAACCGAGTGGGTGAGCGGGGCACGCTGAAGGTCAGGGTTGCCCACTGTGGCCTGACTTTTAAGCTAAAGAGGTTTTTCTTTCTCTTGTTGCCATGCCAGGTCTAATTTGGTGGCATTATGCTAACGGGGTAGGCCTGCTCCTGACAGGAGGGGTTAAATGAGATTACAAGCTTTGCAGGCTGTCAGCAGCTCCTGCTGCCTGGACGTTAAATGCGGATTTAATGGTCAGCTTTATCTGTGGCGTATCAGTGGAAATCTGCTGTTTTCAGCAACTTAATTGGCACTATGTTTGCAGGAGTTTTTCGGGGAGGTCGGAGCGCTGACCAGATTTTAGTGCTGAATTATTTAGATACCACACTGGCAGAATGTCAGTGGAAATCTGTGGCGCGTTTTGTTTTCCTGGAGCACAGAAAGCTTATGAATGGGCAAGATGCCGGATTCTGCTGCGATGCCCGAAACTTTCTAAAAATATTCACAGGGTCTGACGTGGGTTATTTATAGACAGAATAAACAAAGAGTAACAGTTGCTATCACAACATATGTGCGGTGTCTGATTTGCGGGGCAGTGAGAACGTGCAGACAGAGAGGCAGGAAGCTGCGAGCAAACACGAGTGTGTGTGGGTCTCTCCAGAATCATTGTCGATGGAGTCCGCGTGGGCTGCATATCCCTGGGGTGTGTTACAGGTGACTACAGCGGTGCAAGCCGGTGTCAGGGCCAGGGAGCATGTGTGCACACGTGTGCACCGTGCGCGTACGTGCAGGATGGGGCACAGGCCGTGTCCGATGTGCTGGTCTGTCTCTGTGTGTCAGTCACGTGCGTCAAACTTGAACCGTATGAAATCACAGACATCCCGTCATGTGCGCCCCACAGACCCACCCATTACCCTCGATGCCATTCAGTGCATTCAGAGCGTGAGGAATTCGGTTTTGCAAACACCTACCCACAAAGGGAGGGGGGCCGTGTCCACTTAGAATTTCCTGCCGCAGAGATCGTGCACATCCGAGGGGACGAGCGGCCGCAGCCTGAACTCGTGGCTCTGGAGGTGGTGGGTATGGGGGGGCAGGGGAGGGTGCAGTGGGCTTGCTGGAGCATTGAAGGCAGAGGAAGGAAGAAAACAGAGAAAATGTTTTCCTGGCAGACACCAGCATTGTCTGTTCCCAGTTAGGGTCAGTCCGGAAAGTTCAGGATTAGTAAATTTAATATCCTGTCAAAATTCTCATGATAATGAATCCCGGCCGGCCGGCTGGCACCGCAGCTCCGGCACTGCGGCCGGGGAGATAGCGCAGCTAATTTATGAGCAGCAGATTGTGCTGTGCTGGCACCAGCAGGCCGCCCCGCCGCCGTCCCCACCTCGCTCCAGGGGGCCGCGTGGCTGGGACCCGCCGAGCCGCTTCGCCGCCTGCCCCGCCTCGGCCCGCAGGAAAACCTAACTCTAACGTGATCTGGTCCCACCCGTCGTCGTCGTGACGCCGGGCCATCAGTCGTCTCAATCCAAAAGCGAGGGAGGGCGGACACCCAGATTTCCGAGGCGAGCCGGGAGAGAGGAGAGTTGGCCAGGCCGGGCGCCCGGCTGGGAGAGCGCCTCCCCTCCTGGTAGCACGGCCCGGCTGGGGTTTAGGCTGCGGGGCAAAGCAAGATGTGGTGTCCCTCAGCGAGGAGCATGGAAACGAGAAAGTTCCTGTGCAATTTGTTCAAGGCTCTGCACCTCTGTAAGCAGCTGTCAGGTCCGTACATTATGGTACATTGAATCTGAATGAGGCTCTCAACATCAAAACCGTGCATCCATTATGATATCATCTCCCGCTCTGAGCCGTAATGCTTATTAATTCTGCACCCATACTCTCCCGGCTTCAGCAAATGTATTCCATCAGCCTAGCATTTAATTTAATTAGTACAGCTGGGCTCTCATTCTCCTTTCTGTGTCAGAGGTATTGTCAGCACGTTCTGCTGTAACACAATTACTGATTGCTTTTAGATAGGCAGAAATATGATTAGGGTATTGGGTGGCTGTATCATAAGCCTTATTAGATTCATTTGAAATCTGGAGATAAATAGGAAACTTTTATTTGCAGTGTAATGAGATTATGCTTATTAGGCCAAGACCTCACAGCCTTTAGCAAAGAACACTGTATCAGTCGGATTATACTCTGGAAGCATACTCTTTGCTCCCAGGATCCAAGCTCTTTCTGAGCGCCTCCAAGAATCCGTGTTGTCACGCTGTATACGTTTTAGGATTATGGCCAGCTTGGTATCTTCCTCATGATAAAGGACACGGATATATCCCCTTTCCTTCTCAAAGTCTGATGGAATATATACATCTTCAAATGGGATTTTATTTTATGAGAAATGTTTTGAAAAATCAGTGTGCAGGCTAAAAGAAATTATACTTTTAAACGTATTTATTTGCTTTTAAAGATGTTTGCATTTGTTAGATGTCGCTTACGGAGATTGGCATATAATGAATGTCTTAAAAATCCCTAGTGCTCAATCTCTAAAACATTTATCACCGCTGTTATTGTTTTGATAACAGCTTAGTACAATTCCAGAAACATTTATTTTTTTCATTGGTATTTATTTGATGATCTCAAATTTCTAATATTGGCAGGAACTTTCTCCTACCCAGAATAAATCAGTTCTGAATGGGGTGGAGTTATCATGGAAGGGTTCATATGATTTGAGGAAATCTGCTGCAACAGAAAGAATTCAAGATGGCAATATATTCAACCAAACTAAAATTTATCAAACACCCTTGGTGGCCATAAAATAAAGTACTTTAATACCCGAGGAAAATGATGGCAATTTTTCCCGAATATAAAAATTTTGTAATGATATATGTGAATTTTGCCTTAGGAAAATCCAAGGTGTAAAATCTAAATTGGTAACCACATGCAGTATTTTCAAACTGTTATCTCCTGTACCCCTCCCATCACCCACTCACTGCATTTTCACCAGATAACTTATAACATTATTCGATCTCAATAAACCCAGGAAGACGATTTTCATGAATTCATTTATTGCATAAGACATGCATATACAATGAAGGTTCTTTGGTGTTAACCACAAAACAAGGAGCATTTATTGCTTAGTTAAATTACTGGCCAGGTCAAAATACGTCAGGAGGAAAAACTAGGGAGTCTCATCAAATCTAAAAGGAGATGGGGCTCCAGGTGGGGAGAGAGAGAAAGGAGAGGTCCTTGCTTAATGGGCACAGAATTTCTATTTGGAGGATGGAAAGTTCTGGAAACAGTGGTGGTGATCATGCAACATTGGGAATGTAGTTAATACCACTGAATTAAAAAAAACATTTTAATGTTTTTTAATGTTAATGATAAAAACATGTTTTAAAGATTTATTTATTTATTCAGAGAGAGAGAGAGGCAGAGACACAGGCAGAGGAAGAAGCAGGCTCCATGCAGGAAGCCCGACATGGGACTCGATCCCGGGTCTCCAGGATCACACCCCGGGCTGCAGGCGGCGCTAAACCGCTGCACCACCGGGGATGCCCCCAGATACAAACATTTAAAATGACTAATTTTAATGTTACATATATTTTACCATAACAAAAGAAAAAGAAACACAATGGACAGGGTGTGCATGAGCACCATGAGTGTGAGTTGCAGGGTAAGGAATGCACTCTGGTCTGTGACTTCCTGCTTTGGCCTGTAGATCTACCAGAGACAGTGAGTTTTTTGTTGTTGTTGTTGTTGTTGTTTTTTAAGATTTTATTTGTTTATTCATGAGAGACCCACAGAGAGAGGCAGAGACACAGGCAGAGGGAGAAGCAGGCTCCTTCCAGGAAGCCTGTTGCAGGACTCAATCCCAAGACCCTGGGATCATGACCTGAGCCAAAGGCAGATGCTCAATCACTGAGCCACACACCCAGGTGCCCGGGACAGTGAGTTTTAAGTTTCCATTTCATGAGATTTGCACTCACCCCTTTGATCATTTTCTGCCAAACATAGTATAAGAAACTCTGGTGAAGCCATTTGTTCTTTCCCCAAAAATGATCTCCTCTCCCCTCCCATCACCCCGGTCAAAGATCCTGCTTAGCCTAGGCAAGAATTGTTGGTGGCAAAAACTGTATCCAGAACTAAAATCGGCTGACTCTGTTCAAGGATTGAGAATTCAGGGAGAGACTGAATGGATACGGAATGAAGAAACATCCAGAATGTGTCAGTGACCTTTTAGTGTTCCAGTGGCACAGACGAGAAGGTAGCCAAGAGCCCTGCTGTCCACCTGCCATTGTCTTTTTAGTTTTATTGAGGTAGATTTGACAAAATCGTAAGATATTTAAAGTGTACATCGTGGTGACTTGATAGATTATACATTGTGAAAGGGTCCTCCCAACTCGTTAACTGCCACATCCAAGACCTCACATCCTTACCTTCTTTGTGTGAGAATATGCAAGTCCTGCTCTCAACAATTTCAGCCATACATCGGTGTTATCAACAAAAGCCGCCATATTCACATTAGATCCTGACTTGTCCGTCTCCTACTGAAAGTCTGCACCATTTAACCAATGTCTCCCACCCCCACTACCCTCTGGAGTGGTGAGAACTGAAGAGGAGGCAGCATCTGAGAGTAGAGTGTGGGCACGGAAGGAGGGAAAATGGGGTTGGCCCCAAAGGCATTGGTGGCCCAAGAAGCCCTGTGAGCCCACCTCACCTTAACCAGTGTGCCCCAACCGCCCCCTTCCTCAGTGAAGCACAAGGACACACACTTGTACTACTCCAAGGCCATTTTTATGCTATTTGCAATCGCGGCTGTAATGATTTGTGATTTAACCAAATACTGTGTGAGCTGCTGAAATACGAGTGCAAAAAAAAAAAAAAAAAAAAAAAAGACTTGGTTTTTCTATGAAAACAAAATAGAATATTTTGGAAAGACTACCTAAGAGCAAGCTGTTTTTAAAAATACAGAATCAAAATAAATAAATACATAAATAAATAAATAAATAAATAAATAAATAAATAAATAAAATAAAAATACAGAATCACCCATGGGTGAGACCAGAGTCAGCTACTAGGGAAAATCATAGAAACCTAGGGCCCTACATTCAGAATGCTGAATGTTGTGGTTTTAATGGTTTCATTTTAAAGAAACATAGAAGATACACGATGGGTACAAGTTTTTCGTGCAAGAAAGAGGACTCTGAAGCCACTCGACAACCCTGGCCCTACAGCGAAGTATGTGTCTGCTTTTTGTTCCAGGCTCCAGGTTCAGACCTACACATTTTTAGGATTCCCTACTCCAAGGCTTGCACGTCAGTCTAGAGAAGCTCTGTGCTGGGGAAGTCAGGGGAGGCCGGGATGGGGGTGGCCCCGCTGAGGTCCTGGCTGGAGTTCCAACTCCAAGGGATTTCCAGTGCTCTGTGGAGGTTCCTGGAGATTGCCACTGGGGTAGAACAAGCAGGCTGGCGTGAATAAATGTCCAACATCTGCATAGGTGAAGCGGGCATAGGGGCATGGTCTGGGAATGGACACAAAGAAGGGACCAGAGTAGAACGAGCAGTGGGACTGAGGTATCCATAGCTGGAGGCTGGGGACCCTCAGCCACTCTCTGAGGAAGGCTTAGCTGGTCATCTAGGAAACTCTCATTTGACCATCACATGAATCCGTGCTCTCCATCTGTTTTCCTGTCCAGTCTCAGAAGCGAGGCTGCCCTGGGGAAGCAGGGGCTCATGCTGCAGGGCATGCCCAGGGCGGGGCTGGCCACTGGGTCAGCTCCTTGGGCTCCGCTCCTTACCTGCACACCTCAGGGGCTGAACCTGACCTCTGCACAGGCCTTCCTGCACTGGGTTCAGATGCTCTGCGGCCTCATGGACCTCCTGGGCAGAGAGGAAATGAATATCTCTTATTTTGATTTTTCCACCACTTACAGAGCGTCCACCTCTGGTACCTGGGTCAGATTGTTATTTTAAATTTCTCTGTCTTCTCTGTGTATTCAGTGACTGGTAGCCTACAGGAGTAACGTTAGGGTTAATAGTACTGAGTGATACACACGCTACATACGGACTTACATGACATGTATGTGTGTGTGCACACGCACAGTCTCTGACACGACCACCCAGCACAGTGCCCGCTCAGCCTGCCCTCCTGCACTTGCTGTGGTGTTAGCACCTGATGATCCCTCCTGTCACTCAGAATAACTAACAGGAAAGAAACCCATCTTCAGACGAGTTATTTCTATTTGTATCCATACCATAAACTTCATCTTACTGAACCATTTTGCTTTGAACCTAATCCAGCCATGCTAATCTGTTGTATGGATAGCATAGGTCTTCCGTTTTGTTTCAACCAAACGCAAAAGATCTAAAAAAAAGAAAAAAGAAAAAAATAAGGCGAGGTGAGAGCATGTGTTAGATTCCTGGGGCGACCATGATGGAGCAGCCCAGGCCAGGCGACCTCAATGACAGACCCCAGTGGTCTCACAGTGTGGAGGCCGGGAGTCCCGGACAAGGTGTTGGCAGGGCCCGCTCCTCTGAGGCCATGGGGGAGGATGTCCTCCAGGCTCCCCAGGCCTCTGGTGGCCACTGGCAGCCTTGGCACTCTTCAGCTCATGGGAGCAGCATTCCGTTCTCTGCCAGTGTCACACTGTGGTTGCCTGGTCTTCTTCAGAGGACAGTCATACTGGATTAGGGGCCCACTCTACCTCCTCGTGACCTCACCTTAACTAATCCCATCTATAGAGGCCCTCTATCCCAATAAGGTCACATTCTGAGGCTCCTGGTGGCTCAGTCAATTAACTGTCTGCCTTTGGCTCAGGTCACGATCTCGGGGTCCTGGGATCGAGCCCCATGTCGGGCTCCCTGCTCAGTGGGGAATCCACTCCCACCCCCCACCCCCTGCTTGTGCGCACACGCTGCCTCTCTCTCTCTCTCAAATAAATAAAGTCTTTAAAAAAACTTACAAATCAGGTCACATTCTGAGATACTGGAGGTCAGGACTTCAACACACGAATTTGGAAGGGACGCAGTTCACCTCCCGAAACAGCAGAGAACATTCTGTTCAGAAACGATGAATGTCATGAAGTGCACCAGGGGAGATCACCATGCATGACTATTCTGTGGCGTCCTCTGAACAGGCCCAACCAGGCCTCAATGAACCCGAGGCTCATCCTAAAAATCCTGGTGACAGTGGCCACTGATCCAGCCTTTGGTTTCATCACAGAATTACTTGGTGGTTTGCAGTGACTTTTTCCCTGAAAGAAGTCGGCAGTCTCGCGGTGTTTCCAAGAGAAGCCACGTTATGGGTGGTATGAGGGAAAATGGGAGATATTGGTTGTCTGTTAGCACAGAGATGGCCTGGAGAACGGGACAGAGCTGGACAACGAGGTCAGCGACATTGAACTTTCCACGTAGTGTGGACTCTGGGGTTGAGACTCTCCAGCCTATGCGACATCCAGGGCAGTTACCGAGCTCCGCAGCGGGGAGTCCTGAGCAGTCTCACTAAGCCAGACCCTGCAGGGTGTGAAGGCTCCTCAAGTGATGCTGCTGGGCAGCCAGGAGGAAAACCGAGGCTCTAGGGGCTCCCCCCAACCCCGGGAAGCGATTATCATCATCTGGCTCTAGCTGCCTTACGTGAAGTTGTCCAAGAGCATCCCCTGCCTCCTGCTGAAGGGTCTGCCTGCCCCCCTGGCAGTGGCCACAGACCAGGGCCCGCCTGACACTCTGAGGTCTCCCCACTCTCTTCCCATCCTTCATGGGGAGCCCATTATCTGAATTTTTCCAGCAGCATCTTCCCGTCAGAACCCAGCCTCCCCTCAATGTGCCTCCACAGGGACAAGCCCCCACACAGAGATGAGCGGTCAGCTCCCCACTCCCTCCTGTCCTGACAGGGACTCCCAGTGTACACTCATCCTGTCTGACCCCAGCTCTGTCTCCTGAAAGGCTGCTCTGCTACGTTCTCGATTGTGGACTCCTCCTAGTGCTTAATTCACATACAGAGTCTCACCCTTACCACGCTAAGACCTTCACATCCCCCAGGAAGCACCTGCGTTATTTGTGGTGATCTAGCAAGTTTGGAAAAACACTTAGTCTCTCCTTTGGTTCTCACCCCAGCTCAGCAAAGCAGGTGCCACTGGTACCTTCAGTTGCAGATGAGGACACTGGCTCAGTCACACAGCTAGGGAGCTTGGGAGGCCACTTCAGTCACCACAGCGACAGGGTGAATGGAGGAGAGAGATGGGAGAAGTTCAGGGTCACTGGACACCTTTTGATTCACACCCATACACACAACCATCTCTCATTTTTGGCCGTGGTGAAAAATGATAACTGTAATAAGCTATTTCTGGGAAGAGAGCTCTGCAAGTATGCTAGACCACAAAGGGTGTATCAGCTTTAATAACCTGGTGAGTGGGGACAAAGGGAGCTCTGCGTTGTGGGAAACTCCCACCCCTGCTACCTGCAGGATCAATGGGCTGCATTATTAACTCCGAGGTGGACAGTGTCACACAGGCTTTCAGAATAGTTCGTGCACTAAAATTCTGTGTAAAAGTAAATTGTATCGTTAGGTGCTAAGTTCATGTTCACCACTAAATAAAAATAATGTTTTATCCCTGGCCTTGTTTTACAGGCACAACTGTGTAAGAAGGAAATAATGATGGTCAGTTTTCCTAGACCTAGTGGGCCAAATGAAAGTACCATCATTGCTATATGTTTGTTTGATGTGGATCCAAAGGTAGAATCACAACAGGAGTAATTAGAGTAATTATTAAAGTCTGCATTTAATCCAAAAGCCCAAGGGAATATTACAAGTTCATTCATCTGAGCCTCATATGCTTCATCTTAAAGGTACTCACTGCCTCGCAATCTTTGCCCACCTGGTCTTTGGTGAGCACCCATTGGGGGAAACATCCCCACCTCAGGGTCATGGCTTGCTGTGATGTCCTTTGTAGGCTACTTGAGGATATCATCCAAGGAAGTTAAAAATAATGAGAGAAAGCATTAATCCTTCTAGAATTATCTTCCTTGGCATTCATGAGAACCGTGTGTTTCCCAGAATTGTGTTCCAAGGCGAGATGGCTGGAGGCAATGCATTCCTGGTGCAAGAGGCAGAGTCCAACTGCCCATCTTTTCAGATCTGATAGAACCAAAAGTCCTTCTGGCAAGAGTCATTAAGTGTGAGCCAATGCGACAGAATTTTATAATCATCTTCTAGGACCGAAGCACGCTTCTGGGTGATCCTATCCTGAAAATAACTGGTAGGAAAAATACTGAGTGCCGTGGCGGACTTTGATTTATTATTAGCTTGTTGAATTCTAATCATTTTATTTAAACTTTCAGACTTCCATAAGGAGGGTAATTGCCTTCTTCATCTTGAACCAGAAAGGATAATGCAGTTACCTCTAAGTGATCTGTACAAATTAGAATACACTATCTGAAGTCATAGGTTCTCACACCCTGACTTTCGCTCACACTGATGAAGCCAGACTTACAGTCTCTAATTATGTTTTCATTTACATAGAGACAGAAAGTGGTTCAATCGGAAGTAAAACTGGGTAATTTGGGGGTTCAGCCAACCCATCCATTAATTAAGCCACCTGTCTATATGATGTCTATGTAAGCGCCACATGTATAGGATTTATGATGTGACCAGAGAGTCCTCCAAGTGTACATGTCTAGCAGTGCAGAACCATTTATGCCCCAGGACACACTCACTGTTTCCCTTCCACTGTGAAGCTGCAACTCCAGCTCAGCTGTTTCCTGACCCTGTGACCTTAGGCAGGTTGTTTAAGTTCCCTGCATCTCATGTGTCTCATCTGTAAGATGGGGACGAAGGCCCGTGCCCCGGGGTGGCTGTGTGGAACAGACGAGATGATGCAGGTGAGGAGAGCGCTCCGCGTATGCTGGCCAAGGCTGTATGGATGCTCCTGTGTCGATGTGCAGCCAGTTCCACCCCAGATGAAAGTGAGGCACACTGATGGTCAGATGGCGGGTGTGGGGGAAGTGTTCTCTTTTTCTCTTGAAAGGAGAATCTCCAGGGATTGAACTAGGAAAAAAGTTTGAAAGAATTCAATTATTTTTTCCCACTGTGGATGGCAGTGCTCTGTTACCTGCCGTGACTGTTCAGCCCCACTCCCTGCTTCCGAGACCCGGTGTCCTCAATGGCTCTCCGAGGACCGGCTGCCCACCCCCCGCACCACTGAGTCCCCAGGCCCCAAGAGGCACTGCCGTGTGCCAGCTCACACCCTGGGCTTCTGTGCGCTGGTTCTCACAACCATCTTTGGGGTCCCAGAAAAATCCACTGGGCTGTGAACAGTCAGCTGGGACAAAACCACTGGTCACATAAAGAGGTTGGCACACAGATGGTCACTGAGCCTCTTATTGTGGGATAATTTTAAAACAACTATTAGTCATCATCAGAGCAAGTTTGAAAGAACATGACTCAGGTTTCCTGGCTGTTCTGGGGATGTGCAAGGATGCTGGCATCTTCTATACCTGTTCTAGGTATTTGAGGGGATTCTTTCAAATAAAAGGGAATTGCAGACTGGGTAACTGAACTTGTATTGGTGCTGTCTCCTCCTTCACATCCACATAGTCTTTATCCAGGCCCCTACACCACGTGTGCGATCATTAGCAAACCCAGACTCCAGGCAGGTACTGAGATCCAATTGGCCACCTTCCATGGATGAACTCTGGGTTGAGCACTTGCTGTATCTGAGTTCAAGTGTCCTAGACGACCCATTCCTGTGGCAAGTGCCGGCAACTGTAGGCTCACAGAGTGGTCACCTACACACCTGAGCATACATCCAGCTATCTTCATCACCTATAAAAACCCATGGATGATTCCAAAATGGTGAGGTGGGGACCCAGCACCCAGAGGTGATAAGAGGGAGGTGATTCCTACATTGAAGTGACATTATAGCAGTCACCTTCGCCAGCATGTGCAGAGGGCAGCTGGTAGCAGTGAGGAGCCCCAGGTGCAACCGTGATGTTGTGAGCATGCTATGTGGCGTTTTTAACATGGCAAGACTAGAGAATTCTGAGAGATAGAAGCAGACACAGCTCCAGCTTGGCGGGGGGTGGGGGTACAGTGACTGAGAGGAGGGAGCTGGGTTCTTTGGAGGTGAGACCTGGGGTCACCTGTGAGCATGAATAGCAGTCTCACCCGAAACACTGACCCTCCTGCGGGTGTGAATGTCATGTGCCCGCAGGCCACATGGGTACACACGGAAAGACTACACCTGGATGTCCCAGCCCTATCCTTCTGGCCTTGTCCTTCAATACAAAGGGACACATCGATTAGCAAAGGCCGAGTGGGCGCCTCTGAGATGGAGAGTGCGGCAAGATGGACAATGTGAGAACAGTTGCTGCCCCAAAGGATATAACTGTGTGGGGGGTTGAGAGGTGCACATATTTTTTTAAAACCACGCATGTCAGGCAGAGGCACATGGGGACCTCCAAACCAATACCTGGGGGCTGGAGGACGCTGTCAAGCTGTCCCTCCTTCCCACACTCCTGCCACCATCTGCAGAGATCGTCAGTCTAGTGTGTGTGAGGACTCCGGTCAGCAGCCGTGAGCCAAGGGACCTGGGTGACAGGCCCTCTGCCTGTGAGTCCCCCTGGGTCCTCGCAGATGTGGTCTGAGTTCAGCTTTGACCTGGGAATTGGAAGCCACGCATGACAGCGTTTGGGGAAGCACATGAAAAGGCCTACAGAATCGCGCTAATGGCCAGTAACTCTTACATCCTCTGCCAGTGGGATGTTGCCATAGTAAGTGCAGACACCACTTCAAACGCAAGATGTTCGCACCAATTTTAAATTCCCTGAATAAAGCAGTACAGAGATGTGTTTAGCTAAGTGCAGGAACCTTTAAAGCGAAGCATGCGGTGTGCGTGGTATGTCAGCCCCAGAGCCACCAGACGTGGAGCAGGGACACTGCTTGGTCTCCTGGCCGGCTGCGTCTCTGCTGTGGCCCCACAGCTCACCCGTCCTCCCAGAGCTGCTGACGCTGCCCCAGAGCCACTGAAGAACACCCAGAAATGATCCCTCCTCAACACATTCCGTCAACTTCAGGAACTTTTCGGTAAAAGGCACATTCAAAAATGCAAAGCTCTAATGTCAATCAGTTATTCAAACCTCAGTAAAGTCTGTGGTAATGAGAAGGTGAAGCCCATGGGCTCCTCCACCCTGCCAGCCGCCCTTCACCAGCTGGGGAGTGGGGTGTGCAAAGGACAGGGGGAGCAGGTCCCCCAGCTGCTGGGGGTCCTCATCCCCACTCGGCAGTCGGGTCCGGTCTCCGGGCGGCAGGTGACCAGGCAGGTGCCAGTGTCCCAGAGGTTCTGAGCATGCGGGGTGTTCCAGACTCCTGGTCTGAGCTATGGGCCCGCGTCCTGGAGGCTCAGGGGGGCTGCCCGGGCTCCGGCTGGCGCTCTCACCTCCCACTGTGTGGCCTTTCATCTTCCACTGGCCTCTCCTACCTGAAAATGGGGCTGCCAGCCACCCAGCAGAGATAGCCAGCGGAGGAGACGGCAACGTCCAGGGGCACTGTGGACCTGGGGTTGTGCCCCCCACGCTTCCCCGGCCACGGCTTTGGGCAGCCAGAGAGGAGGCCCCGGGCCCTGGAGAACACCGGCCATGGGAGGTCAGAAACGTGAACGCCGCCAGTCACAGGTCAGATCGTGGCGGAAGGAAGGGCCCGGCGGGGGGGTGCCAGGCGGGGCTCGTGTGCCCTGGGTGTCCCACAGAGAAGGCGTCCTCCACATGGTGTCTGCCGGCAGAGGCGGCGCGCCCTCCCGATGTCACTTGGCACTGGAGGACAGCATCCGTCCCAGAGCTTCTCTCCGCCTCCCCCCCAGGCGCCGCTCCAGATGCACCCGCACTTGAGGACGGGCCCCGGCCGGTCGGTCGGCGAGGACGGTTCGGTTCTGACGGCGTCAGCATGTTCCTGCTGAGCGAGCACAGGCGGCTCCGTGCACCCGCCGAGTCTCTGCCTCGGGTCCGGCCAGCCGGGCCCCACGTCTACCTGCCGGGGTCCTTCCCGCCTCCCGCCTGCAGTGTCCGCCCTCCTCTCCCAGGGCCAGCCTCACTGCCATGCCCGGGACTGCATTACTCTGGTCAGACGTGTGCTCTTGGTCCCCTGCCCCGATGTGGCCCATGCCCCCAGCCCCTGTATCTGTGAGTCTGTCTCAGGTGTGTTTGGTGTTTGTGGGTGGAGTCGTAGGGCACTTGGCTTCTCCGACTGACCTCACTTAGCAAGATACCCGCCAGGGACCTCCATGCTGGCGCCAGCTCCTGCTCCAGCCAATGTCTAGGGCATTGGTCACATCCGCACACAAGCTGGCCCTTTCCCCAGTTCACCCCTGGGCCTCAAACCAGGGACACTGTTGGCACCTCCCCTCCACCAGCCTCCTCCTCACCCTGCCTTGGCGGTCCCTCCCAGAGCCTCTCTTTTACTATTGACCTTGGCCGACTGTCCTTCCTGGCGCCTAGAATGTGGGGGAAGGGGCTGCCTAGTGAGTGGTGTTGGGTCGGCTCCCCCGCCCAACAGAAGCACCCGGGGGCTGTGGAAGCCACACAGCTCTGAGGCCGGGAGTCTGAGACACAGGTTTGGACAGGATTGGTTCCTTCTGAGGCTGCTCCAGCCTCCCTCCCTGGCAGGTAGACAGCCATCTTCACATCACCCTTCTTCTGCACAAGAACCTGTGTGTGCATTTCCCCTTTGAGGAAGACACCAGTGATGCTGGATTAGGGCCCCCGGTGCCCTCACTAATGCCGTCTGCAGTGACTCTGTCCTCACATAAAGTCACAGTCTCGAGCACTGGGGGTCAGGACATATGCATCTGGGGGGCACACAGTTCAGCCCATGGTACCACCTACATCCCAAATACAGGGCTCTGTTCCCAGTGGTGAGCAGGCCATTTCCTTGTGAGTGCTCCCCATCACGTAACTATGATGTGAAGGGACCCTGTCCCCTCGAACTAGCCTGATGATCAGTCAGTGATCTCCTGGACACTACTGTTCCTCATCTTCTAGACTCATCCCATCCCCAATCCCTCACTAGAGTTGTGTCTTTCCACCTCTGCCTTTTGAAATCCATCCCTGCCTCCTCCAAAATGCCTAGGGCACTGCTCCAAGGAAGAGACTTTCTCTCCATAGAGTTCCTACAAACTTTTGTGTCTGTATCACGCTGCTAGCACCATCCTTCTGCCTGATGAATACTTGCTCTTGCCAGAAGCTGTGTCCTCTCTCCTTGAGGAGGAGCCATGTCCAGCATGGTCCACCTCGAGTGCCCAGTGCTGTGACCTTCACTCAGGACATCTGTCCTCAGTCCCACTTGCTGGGGGAGGTAATGGTGGCACGAAATGCGGTATCAGAGGAAGGAGAGAGGTCTGAGCTACTGCTCTCCATCAGACAGCTGATGGCTATTCCAACTCTCTACTCCTTTACTGACCGCCCTGGTCACCCACTCATTAAATTCAGGTCTCCTAAGATTCTGTCTTGGGTGTCTTCTGATCTTTGGTCCAGACTCAGAATCCCACAACCTTGATGAGTAGTTGTTTCCGTATCTTGCCCTCACCTACCTATGCGTTTCCCGATCCAGCTAATCATCCCAGGTGTGGCTCTGGGGGCCGATCCGAATCTGTCTTCCCTCTCCCCTGTACCTGTGCAGACTTGCTCCAGCTCTGCACCCACCCGAGAGCCTGGAGAAGGAGCAGGACCCCACTGCTGCGGGTGGTAATGGGAGCCTTTCCCAAGTCTACCAGTGGGGAGATGGCTTCCCCTCTGTGTATTTCCCTAAGCCTCTTGTGTGTGTAAGCAAAAATGGAGAATCAAGTGACCATGAACACACACACACCCAGAGAAACGCTTGGCATGCTGTGAATAAGCTCGGGGCACCAGCTAGCTTTCTTTTCTCCGTGGACCCACATTCTCGAAGTCTTGATCTTCTGTTGGCTACAAATAATCAGAACATACTTTCTATTATTAAGATTGTTCTTCTCAGATCTTGATGGGCTAATAGGGTGATTCTGTAGCTGTGAAGTCAAAGATATGAGTTCCAGTCCTGACTACTTGCCAGCTGAGGGACCTACTAGGTCTAGGAACATCCCTGATCCTAAACGTTTGCTGAGTGAGCTCTCTTGCCTACCAGAGTTGGAGTGAGCATCCAAGGAGATGTATGTGCAGATGCACTCGTGGGCAATTATGCACTGCTCGGGTACAAAGGCACCCAGGCAGGGAAATTTCGAGTAAATACACTCACTTTTCCTATAATGATGGTTTTGATATTGAGAATTGTTTCTAATAAAATTGATATATTGAGGATAATGTAAACTTGGTGTTTGCTTATGCATGATTTCCTCTGCAGGAAACATTTGAGGGTTTCAAAAGCCAGTATCAGGCTGAAGATGGCCTCGTGTGAATACACATGTGCACACATGCACACACACCTCGAAGCTACCCGCTCCCTGGCTCACCACCTGTGTTGTAGGAACCCCAGCTCCACCTGGCTTCACAACCCACCCTCTGTCTCAGATAGTCCCCTCCACCTCTTTACAACACCAAGCCCTCAGCACCCAGCTCACCAGTAGGTGAGGTATCCTGAAAGACACCTGTTAATTGTAATACTCATGCATTTCTTAACCATCTAAAGTTTGAAAAACTGTGTTAACATTTTATTACATTCCCATCCTTTTTAAAAATGTGTCAACGATAAAGTTTTTGAAAATTACACCCCTAATCTTTTTTTTTCCATAAACGTCTGTGGTTTTCATTGCACAATTGTCCATTACACTATGATATTTAAGAACATATATGTCATGCCTAGTATTTGGAGTAAGCCATATCCAGACTCAAATCCTTGCTTTATACAGTTGGAAAATGAGTGTGTTAGTGTCTAACTTGCAGAAATGTTGCAAAGATTAAGTCAGATGACACATAAGTCTGATATACCATAGGTATGTTCTAAGTCCTCTAGGTTCATAGGATGGAATTGAACACTGTTTGTGCTGCCTTATATGGAAAACCCACAGCCAGGATCATCCTTAGTGGTGAAAAACAGAGCTTTTTCCCTAAGGTCAGGAAAAAGACAGGGATGTCCATTCTTACCATTTTTACAACACAGTACTGAAAGTCTCAGCCACAGAAATCAGACAACATAAAGAAATAAAAGACATCCCAATTGGTAAGGAAGAAGTAAAACTCTTGTTACTTGCAAATGACATGGTAACATATATAGAAAACCCCAGAGATCCCACCAAAAAACTACTAGAACGGATAAATGAATTTAGTAAGGTCACAGGATACAAAATCAATATACAGAAATCTGTGCATTTTTATACACTAATAATGAAGCAGCAGAAGAGAAATTAAGGAGTCAATCCCATTTACAATTGCACCAAAAGTAATAAAATACCTAGGAATAAACCTAACCAAAGAAGTGAAAGACCTGTACTCTGACAACTGTAAAACAGTGATGAAAGAAATGGAAGACAACACAAAGAAATGGGAAGATATTCCATGCTCATGGGTTAGAAGAACAAATATTGTTAAAATGTCTATATTACCCAGAGCTATCTACACATTTAATGCAATCTCTATCAAAATGCCAACAGCATTTTTCACAGAACTAGAACAAACAATCCTATAATTTGTTTGGAACCACAAACGACCCTGAATAACCAAAGTAATCTTGAAAAACAAAGCTAGAGATATCACAATTCCAGACTTTAAGTTACATTGCAAAGCCATTGTAATTAGAACAGTATGATACTGGCACAAAAATTGATACATAGATCAATGGAACAGAACAGAAAACCCAGAAATAAGCCCACAGTTAAATGGTCAATTAATATTTGACAAAGCAGGAAAGAATATACAATGGGGAAAAAATAGTGTCTTCAACAAATGGTGTTGGAAAAACTGAACAGCAACATGCAAAAGAAGGAAACTGGACTACTTTCTTTCACCATACACAGAAATAAATTCAAAATGGATTACAGACCTAAGTGTGAGATGGGAAACCATAAAAAAATCCTAGAAGAGAGCACAGGCAATAACTTCTCTGACATTGGCCTTAGAATATTTTTCTAGATACGTCTCCTGAGACAAGGGAAACAAAAGCAAAAATAAACTATTTGGATTTCATCAAAACAAAAATCTCTGCACAGCAAAGGAAATAACCAACAAAACCAAAAGACAACCTACTGAATAGGAGAAGATATTTGTAAATGACATACTCGATAAAGGGTTAGTATCCAAAATACATAAAGAACTGATACAACTCAACACCCAAAAACAAACAATTCAATTAAAAGTGGGCAAAAGATATGAACAGATATTTCTCCAAAGAAGAGATACAGATGACCAATGGACACATGAAAAGATGCTCAACATCACTCATCATAAGGGAAATGCAAATCAAAAGCACAATGAGATATCACCTCACACCTGTCAGAATGGCTAAAATCAACAATACAAGGAATAAGAGATGTTGGTTAGGGTTGGAGAAACGGAACCATCTTACAATGTTGGTGGGAATGCAAACTGGTGTAGCTACTGCAGAAACCAGGATGGAGATTCCTTAGAAGGTCACAAATAGAACTACCCTAAGATCCGGTAATTACACTATTAGGTATTTACCCCCCAAATACAAAAACAATTATTCAAAGGGATACATACACCCCCATGTTTATAGCAGCATTATCAAGAAGAGTCAAACTATGGAAGCAGCCCAAGTGTCCATCCATAGATGAGTGATTAAAGAAGATGTGGTATTCACATACAAAGGAATATTACTCAGCCATAAAAAGAATGAAATCTTGCCGTTTGCAATGAAATGGGTGGAGCAAGAGTGTATTATGCTTAGCAAAAGAAGCCAGTCAGAGAAAGACAAATACCATATGATTTCACTTATATGTGGAATTTAAGAAACAAAGCAAATGAACAAAGGGAAAGAAGAGAAAGAGGCAAACCAAAAAAACAGACTTTTCACTACAGAGAGCACACTGATGGTGACCAGAGTGGAGGGGGTGGGGGATCAGTTAAATAGACAGTGGGGTGAAGGAGTGCACCTGTCCTGATGAGCACTGGGTGAGGTACAGAAGTGATAAATCACTATATTATACACCTGAACCTAATATTACACTGTATATTAACTATACTGGAATTAAAATAAAAACTTATTTTAAAAAATACTGGCTGTGTTGGAAGGAGCAGCCTGCCTTCCCAGGGCACTGTCTTTTGAGCAACATCTGGGACTATCTGGACTGGAGGCTGTGCTATTTATGAGGGAAACAATTACAAAAAGCAAACTATTTCCCCAATACCATGCTGTCTTCAGAGTGCAGCCGTATACGTTTGACGTCCTCTGTGAAGCTCAGTTATACAACAAATTGACTATTCCGGGATGAATTAACTTAATTTCTGCTGATCACCTTTCAAATATTAGAAGATACCCTAATGAAGTGAGCGACTAAATCTCAAACCCACTGCTCAGTGAATAAATTGGCTCTGTGTCCCTTTCAGGAGTGTTTCTGCTGGTTTATCCAAGTGCTGCTTTACCTATTAATTAATGATATACTATGCTGAATCTATTTCCTCAAAAGACACCAGCTAAACTGCAGAAGGGCACAGATGACTAATTCTGTGACTTACTTCCCAAGGGCTTGTGGTCAGAAGAGAGGATATAGATATACAGGTGACCGTGCCTCAAGATGACAGAGTAAGCATCTTCACCAGAGACAAGGAGGTGGCTGAGGCCGGGGGACTCATGGCTGAGATGGCGTTTGAGAGACCTTGGACCCTCCCCGTGCATCCCACCTTCTTAGAGTACAGCGAAGAGAACCATACTTTCTAAGTCAGTGTCACAAATACAATTTTTAGCCCCAAAATGTTCTTTCTCATCTTTTCTTTCTCTTCTGTTCCAGTAGGCTTATGAGGAATGCCTAGGCGCAGCCCCCCAACCGTCCGTGGGCAAGTCTCTACAGAACATCAAGGCCCTGCTCATCCCCCGCCCCCATTTACTTCTGAGCCTTCACCCTTGCTGGTTAACAGCAGATCCTAACTACACATGAAAGAAATTTTGGTGCCTTTTAATTTCAATCCCAGTCCGTTTGACATCCAAGTTTATACTGTTACTTTCTAGCACAAACAACAGAGGCAATTGAAATTCAGAGAATTTCATCCATAGGTGCCACATTTGCGTTTGGTGAGTGGTCTTCCGTGAATAGACCTTATACATTCTCTGCTGAATGAGAACAGCGGTGGCAGAGGCAGCATCCCGGGGGCTGGTAAGGATGCCCAGGCCACCTCATAGCAACCGTTAGGTTTCCAAGGGCAAATAGCTCCTTCCGACCCTAAGCAACTAGATGAGAACATCAAAACATGCCTCGCACCAGACCTCCAGTACCCATTAGTGTGAGGAGCTGTTACCTCGGTCGTGAGTGACACAGCCCTAATTATTAGGCTAATTAGAAGTTATAACACTGGCAATATTAAAGGGAGAACTTCTAGAGCCCATTAACAATGTTACTTTAAGTGATCTGGCTGTGAACTGCTCAAATCTCTAATTACATTACACGTCTGTCTTAAAGGGTGATGTAATTAAGTGATGGGAGAGGGGATTAATGTATACTGGCTGCTGCTAACACTCCTAAGTACTATTTTCACAGGACCTGGCTGCCCCAATGCCACTGACTCTCTTCCACTGAACTGTATACAGTGTGTAACTAAAAGAATCCTGACCTTGAGATATTTATGTGAATTTTATTCTGTTCTTTCTTTTCCTTATTTAATTGTTTCTTTACACAATGCGGTATATTCTCCTAAACCTGGTTAAAGATAGACTGAGGGACCTCCAGTTTGTGCGTACAACACAAATTCTGTTTTTTAATGCATATAAATATGCAAACATTATGCCTTCCATGTAGTAGACAGGAAGAAAAAATATTCAATGGTATATTAATTATTTGAAGATTTTCTTTGTAACTTTATGTCAGCAGCACAAACGATTTTTTTTCTTTTGTGACCCAAGTAATAAGTTTTACATGGCACATATCATATCTTGGTTTCCTACAACGATTTATTGTGAAATCCTATTTGCTTTTTATTGAAGACCCAGTAAGATTTGCTTATTTATTATAAGGCACAAAGGATCAAAAGTAGGTGATTTTTTAAAAATTACACTTCCAGAAGTGACAATATTTCAATTTACCTTTATTCAGAGGTTTGCTTTTTTATTTTATGAGTCATCTTTCATTTGAAAGTCACCAGCTAGTTCATGATACATAGAATGTATGAATATTGACAATGGCACTGCCCACCTTTACATCACTCATCGCTATGGCACTCATACTGGGTTACAGTTAACATTACCATCCCTGTCTCTGGTCTCTGGAACTCACAGCACCCTGTCCTCCACTCCCACTCTCCAGCTCCAGCTTGTGTGTGGCTGCTCCACCAGGGTCAGGTGCACAAGGCCACCTTGCTCCCTTCTCCGCTCCTCCTGCGGATGCAGGAGCTGCCTCGGGCACCTCCCATGTCTCCTTCCTGGTTCTCTTAATTCCACTCGCTCAGGGAGCTGGTGCCAGATAGACACGTTCAGGTTGGCAGCATCACCTCCACAGCAATCTAGAGAGAGAGAGAAGGAGAAAGGATTGTTGAACCCACTTCTGGTGCCCTCCTGCTGAAGGAAGGGCAACGTGGAGCCCTGTCCTGCTCACCAAGGTCACATCCTTTACTAAGCAGTAGCCCAGAGTGCAGAGGGTGGCCCTGGAAGGAGGCAGCAGAGCATGAGAAAGCAAACAGAGGCTGCATTGGGGGTGGGGACCACTGGCTATCAAAGGCCTCATGATACATACAAGGTGGTGTCCCTGAGGTCCCACAAGGTCTTGATTCCAGCCCAACTCTGAAAAAGTGGGAGAGTTGATATGTACATCCACCCGTGGTTTCTCTCTCTGTAACAGATGCTGTTATTTGTCTCCCCAAAAGCCATTCCCACACACAAGTTTCTTCCTTTTTAATGAGATCTTGGTCTTCCTCAAGTCTCCCCCCTCTTCCCTGTGATCACATGCTTGGAGGGAAAGGGTCTCCGTCCCCAAAGAGCACCAGCTTGTCATGCTCTCTGCTCCTGGCAGAGAAGGGTTAGACATACAACCCATGACCCATTCCAGCCCAGGAAACACAAGCATTTCTTTGCTCATGAAATGGGACACGTAGAAAAGTATGTCCTCTCCCACCCTTGGACACTGTCTTGTGAGCCCGGTCATGTCAGAATTTTACACCCATGGTAGAGCAGCTGTGAGAACTGGCCTGAGGACCACTTAACACCCTGAAGATGGCAGGAAAGAAAGATGGAAAGAACCCGGGCCCTCGTTCACCCAGTTAAAACTCAACGACCAAAGTTTGGGGCTTATGAAATTCAAGATCAAAACACAGAATTTTTCTTACCGTGGAAGGTGGTTTTTACTTGTGGCCCAGAGTATCCCATTGCCTCCTGTTTCTTCTTAGTTGACTATTCTTGTCACAGATGATCCTGAGTAGACACAAGAGCAAAAACAGCAATGCTGGGCCATTCATCCAAGGACAGAAGGGACCGTGAAGCTGCCAGTTCTGCTGAAAAACAAGAGGCCAGTCTGGCTTGAAGTCCCCCTTCTGTGCTTCCAGAACCTCATGAGCACCAAGCACGGATAATGATCAACAGTGAAAGGAATAAATGAATGAAGAATAATGTAGTGACTTTGGAGAGATTCAGGGATTCTTACAACAGCATCACCTGGGAAGAGCTTTTCTGACCTCAAAATACTTCTGTATTAAGATTATTATACCAACCAGCAGAGGGGAGGAGGGTCTAATGTCACATTTTTTGTGCCATATTTTCTTCATGGACACTTGAGCTACACATCTCATCCTGTTTAAGGACCAGCACCAATTCTCAGGCAAAAATCTAGTGATTCAAATCTGTTCTTCCCACATTTGTTTAAAGAAAGAGAACTTAAAGAATTCCACCTGCAACGTGTCAGTATGTGGCCACGGCTTCCAGAAAACTCTTCTGTGACAGAGGCTGGCTAAGGAAAGAAGTTAACACAGGAGGGTTAACTTCTCTGCCACGCGTGGTTGCTTACGATGGCAGATGCCCTGTTTCACTATTCCAATCTGACACTCACTCAGCCTCAGACATGGTCTTGTTCATCCCAATTCACAGGTCCCTAAACAGAGTCAGAAATCCTAAGTAACTTTCCCGAGTTTACCTGAAGCTAACAGCTCCTGATTTCTAATCCATGTCTTTCTGCCACAGCCTTCTGAAATATGTGACAAGAGACTAAAGGATTAATATAGTTTTTAGATATTATCTTTCATGATGTATTTGTTGTTGTTGTTGTTGTTGTTGTTGTTTAAGCAAAGATTGCAGGATCTCTGGGTGGCTTAGTCGCTTAAGCGTCTGAATCTTGATTTTTAGCTCAGGTCATGATCTCAGGGTCGTGGGATTAAGCCCCACTTCAGGCTCCCTGATCAGTGTGGAGCCTACTAGTCCTCCTCTCCTTCTGCCCTCCCTTTTCTTGAGCTCTCTCTCTCTCTCTCTCTCCCCAATAAATAAATAATCTTTTTTTAAAAAGGCAAAGATTGTGATTTTGTAAAACATGAACCCTAGGTAATTTAAATTTTGAAATTAGCTATCACCAAAGTATACAGAACTGAATACGTTAAAGTGTTTCCACTCCCTACTCTATGTGGTACACAGGCTACGGGCATCCACTCTCAAGAACATCTGTCAAGAGCGGCATTCATTTAAATGTAAAACCTTTCGTGACCACACACACACAGGGTGGAAGACCACAGGGTCTTTCCATGGGCAATGAGAGCTGAAGACCCCTGCCCCAGGCCACCAGCACCTAACCTAATAACATGGGTAAATTAACTCCACACATGTGCATTTTTATCTTCAGCACATGGCAACATTTCCGCACATTCCTTTGGCAGTGTCCAGGATTTTACCCATGCAGGAAAGGACTGTGATTCTTAGCAGTAGTTTACCATCAAGGACACAGCTTTACAGACACGTTCAAATGTGACTGTTTGTGGGCAGCGGGGTGCCTACGTGCAAACCCTTTTCCCACCACAAGTCTCAGGGTGCTCTGTCGACCTATGTCTGGAAAAACAAGACAGTTTACTCAGTGTTTTTCACCTGCTCAAGGCCAGTGCTACCAAAAGTGAAAAACTTAGATTTTGCCTATATCAGGGTTAGAAGCCTATTGACAATATGCTTTATGATAAATTTTCACCTTTGTTTGTCGTATATGTCTCCCTATAAAATTATTGAGTAATTTTTAGTCACTCTAAAACATCAGAGAATTAACTGGGAACACGTGGGAAGACCTTGGTGAAAAAGGAAATCCTATGAAGTGTAAAGAATTTTTTCAGCTGAAATTAGTGAGATTATTAACATCTGAAAATTATGAACTCTGCAGGAGCACTAAAACATTTTCATTTTTAGGCATTCTATCAGAAACACAGAAATTCTGCCTGGAAATGTGCAGAATCTGGGACCTGTACGGTGAATAGAATTGAAACTTAAGGAAGGTATTCACATCCTCAAAAGATTTCCTTACCTTTTCGGACTGTGTTTCCTTTCTTGCTAATAAGTATTGACTTCAAAATTTACTACAACAACACTGGAGTCTTGCAAAGCTGTGCACTGTTGTAATAGTCTTCAGCCACGTTGGCTTTCAGGTGTGTCTGCGGACATGCACACCCACACATGCATGTGCTAGTGTGCACAACTGAATAACAATTTAATCCAAAGGGCTGTATGCCTTTAACCACTGCAAATTGTCCTTGCTTACTGTAAATGATGGTTTTGTTAGGTCTGAGAGTTCAAGGACCTCATTGTTTCTGTGAGCCATTGCTCCTAGCGGCAACTTTCAGCTTTTTCTGTAAATGAAGTCAAACAAGGGTATGGATACATCAAGCCCATGGAGAGTCTGCTTAGCTGGCTCCAGGACCTGCTCCAGGATCATGGGCCAGTTCGAGAAACCCGACCCCTGTGCGGAGAAAAAGCAGAGAAAAGAGACTCCTTTCCCATAAATCATTTCTTTTTCACCTGCTTATAGCTCAAGGAGGCAGGAATCCCTCGGGGGCCCCATCTCTGTATGCTGCCAGCAATCAGCTTCTGAACTTGACTTTTCACTGTCAGCAGCTCCCATTCTTCCAACTAATTTTAACGAAACATTATTGTAATCTTTCATTAAAACTAGTTTTAGTTTTATCCAATGAGGACCCTCTAGCCAATGTTCTTGGTAGCTAACCTAAGATTAAAATTGAGCTGCCATCACTCTGATGATTATTTTACGACATAATAAAAGACAGTATACTTAAAACACTCTTTTCTGAGGTGGAAGTGTGAAGACTGAAGCTGGCTTCCTGAAAATTTAACTCCTTGCCAAAAGAGTGAGACACACTAGCATCCACTTTAGGCTTTTGTCTATGTGAGTTACCTCTATAGATATTTACCATGTTAAAAATCCACACATAAATTTCAGAATATTTAATAAATTATGTTATAATAAAATATAAAATAATGATAAATAAATAAGTAGATATTACTTTTTAACCTGTTTTTATGAAAAACTGCTTTGTTGTCAAGAACAGAAAAGCAGTGTAAGACAAGAAAGGCTTGCCCTAAATCTGGCTTAGTAACAGACAGACAGCATGATTCCTTGTGTGGTTGGAAAGAAGAGTGTTTTAATAGCCCTTTTAAATAATTTTAAATAATTGTGGATATTCTTCGTTACTACAGAGTGTGACAAGTGCTCATATCCTATAGTTTACTGTAGAATCCGCCAACATGTCAGTAAACATTCTGTAGCACCTTACACATAAATCCATGGGCTAATCTTGCATTTTGGATCTTGCATGTGGACCTTTAACCCATTAATGGTTTTAGGACGTCATGCATTGATTATTTGGAAATACTGGTTTATGGAATCGTGCAATTGGCACATTTCATGTATGGTATCACATATTCAAAATATGCAGTCATTAACATTGCTGACTTCATCAGAAAAGAAAAGCCTTTAAGACATGAAAAACTGGGAAGCTCATTGCAAGTAAAAGCAAGTTTCCAAAAACATGGATTTTCATTTGCAAAATCAAATATTACCATTGGCCACAAACACTGGCAGTTACTGGCTTCGCTTCTACCTGATAGTCACGTCTCAGCACCCATGGTGTGTTGGTCAGAGCTCCTTCAGGCAAAGAGGATGCTCCAGGGGAGGAGAAGCAGCTAGTTTAGCTTGCGGCCCAGACAGTCTCACACATTCCTGCTGAGATGACCAGCGCACTTCCACGCACCTGCCACTTCCCCGCACAGAATGCCGAAAAGACATGTACTCAAGGGTGAAGAATTCACAAGGCCAACAGTTTTTACACATTGTCAAGGCCATTATTAGAGAATTTTTTTAAGATTTTATTTATTTATTCATGAGAGACACAGAGAGAGAGAGAGAGAGAGGCAGAGACACAGGCAGAGGGAGAAGCAGGCCTCATGCAGGGATCCCAACGTGGGACTCGATCCTGGGTCTCCAGGATCACACCCTGGACCGAAGGCGGTGCTAAACTGCCTTGAGCCACCCAGGCTGCCCAAGGCCATTTTTTTTTAATTTTTATTTATTTATGTATGATAGTCACAGAGAGAGAGAGAGGCAGAGACACAGGCAGAGGAAGAAGCAGGCTCCATGCACCAGGAGCCCAATGTGGGACTCGATCCTGGGTCTCCAGGATCGCGCCCTGGGCCAAAGGCAGGTGCTAAACCACTGCGCCACCCAGGGATCCCGCCCAAGGCCATTCTTAAGTACAGCTGGCATCATTATTTTTTCCTGTGAGCACATGGTGGTGATGCATCCCAGGACTAGCACTGCACTCAGATGATGCTGCCCTGATTTGGGCTCAGACACCAGCAATCTCCCCACCGTAGATTCTGCACCATCGTTGCAACGTCAATGCAGTGAAAGGACAAGTGCCATCTTGCGTTATCATGAAAACATTCTGCAACTTGGAACCTTTATAAAGATCTTGAGCTTCCCCAGGAGTCTAAGTTCCACGTTTAGGAAATTGCTAAATGAGGAACACCTGCCTGTCTCTGTCGGTGGAGCATGCAACTCTTAATCTCAGGGTTGTAAGTTCGAGCCCCATGTTGGGTATAGAGATTACTTAAAAATAAATCTGAAAGGGCAGCTGTGTGGCTCCGTCGGTTAAGCATCTGCCTCAGCTCAGGTTATGATCCTGGGGTCCTGAGATGGAGTCCGGGGTCCCTACTCGGCAGGGAGCCTGCTTTTCCCTCTGCCCTGCTTGTGCTCTCTCACTCATATTATCTCTCTCTCTCTCTCTCTCTCTCTCAAATAAATAAATAAAACCTTTAAAATAAAATCTAAAAAAAGGAAGGAAGGAAGGAAGGAAGGAAGGAAGGAAGGAAGGAAGGAAGGAAGGAAATAAAGAAATTGCTAAATTAGATACTGGGAAAGGATTTTTTTAAGCAATTATTCTCCCAGACATTTGTGAGAACTCAAGAACAAATGGAAATAACTCAAGTGCAGGCCTAGTGGTGGGGAAAGATCTTTAGCTATTAAAGTAACCAAATGTATATGTACTTTGAGAGCTTTGCCTGGAAAAGTGGAGTATATTAACCTATAAATACCTAAATAGTATCTGCAATTTGAAAGACTATATCTACCAAATGGCAAGTAAAGAATGAATCAAAATTCAGAATCTAAACACTGCACTGGTGTGCTGATGAGAGTGTAGCAAGTGTACATTCTGCTTTTCAAGGGAAGAGTTACCTCTGTGCCCTGGGCCCCACTGGGGGTACAAGAATCTCACTATATTTGGAATTGTAGTTAATTCCAATAAAAGCCAATTTAAGCTTTGAAAAAAAAATGGGAATGCGATTTGCATCCCTCAGAAAACAAAATAATAAAAATTTTAGGAAGTAAAAAAAAAATGTTGTTTTAGTAAAGTAGATAAAATTTGTAAAATGTTAGTGTGCAGGCAATCCACATTTCAGACCATAAATCCATTTTTTTAAGCAAACAAAGACAGAAAAAGCTAACAATGGCTAGAGCTGCAGTTAATCTTTAGAATTCAATTTATGCCTTGGCAGTTTACTCTGTTTTTGGTGAACGCACGTTTTTGAAAGCTTTTTGGCTTTAATTCAGGCAAAAGCAAAACAAGGCTGAAAATGTACAGTATTATGAGACTCTGAGATTGATGCCAAAGACAGCAACCCTCAGCTCATTTGTTTTAAAGGTTGTGCATCTGATTATACATGTCTCTAATAAGCTTTTGGGGGGGATAGAATGGGATAGGTCTAAAAACGGAAAGAAAATGCATTCATAATGTGTATTGATATTTTAAGAATATTGGTAGTCCCATAACTAGTTTATACAGCAATACATTACAAAATATTTGCTAGCAAGGTGTTTTTAAGTCTTGTTTGGACCATTTGTTGATCACTTTGTCACTGTTTAATAAGCTATTAACGAGACTACATAACTGCAATATAATCATTTATTAAACCTTTTACAATGAAATGAGCACTTAGAAAGAGAGAACTGTCTCTGCTGTATCTTAACCAATAATTATAATGTATTTACCGTGTGTTTTTTTATGTCATTGAGGCATGTAAATTGTATGTATGGTGGTTTCACATTTTAGCCATAAGGATGATTATTTTATAAATGTGCTAAATCTAATTATAATGTATGTAGCCAAGAAAACCAGCCACCAACACAAAGCTCCACCCACCTGGCCATCCATTGCCTGATTCCATTCCCTTTGCTCCAGAACAGATACTGAGCTGTGTCTAGTTACTAGCAGGATTGGGTGGCAGGTCCAGAATAAAAAAGTAGTTTTTTTTCCTCGGAAGTTACTGGTGAGAAAAACCCACATGCTTGCTGCCATAGGAGCTGATGCCCTGTCACATTTGTGTGCTCTCCTGCACCAGGTGAGCACATTTGGCCTGAGGGTTCTATGAGGGGCAGATTTTTTTCAGTCCTCAGGCGGCTCAGTGAGCCTCTAAAAATGATCTTTTCTATCTAACCATGAATGTGGTGTGGTGTGAATCACCATACACCAATATAACTTAGGAAACACAGGGGTGGGGAATGGAAATTACAGGCAGGGAAACCAAGAAGCACCCCCCCCCCAAAGCCAGTACAGAGTAAGTATTTTTATATCTAAAGATTTAAGGTTCAAATAACTAGTAACTCTTAAAAACTAAGTAAATACATGAAGTCATTTGGTATTTGTCTTTCTCAGTCTTATCTACTTCATTCTTAAGTGTGTCCATGTTGTCACAAATGGCACAATCTCATCTGTTTTATGGCTGCAGAATATCCCATTGTACACACACACACACACACACACACACGCACACACACTCCATCTTCTTTATCCACTCATCTATACTGGACTCTCTGGCTGTTGTAGATAATGCTGCAATAAACGTAAGAGGGGCATATATCTTTTCAAATTTGTGTTTTTGTTTTCTTTGGGAAAATGCCAGTAGTAGAATTAGTTTGGTAGTGGAATTATATGGTATTTCTATTTTACATTTTAAAAATGATGACTCTCGGGACGCCTGGGTGGCTCAGCGGTTGAGCGTCTGCCTTTGGCCCAGGGCGCAATCCTGGAGTCCCAGGATCGAGTCCCGCGTCGGGCTTCCTGCACGGAGCCTGCTTCTCCCTCTATGTCTCTGCCTCCCTCTCTCTGTGTTTCTCGTGAATAAATAAATAAGATATTTTTTAAAAATGAGGACTCTCCATACTGTTTTCCCACAGTGGCTGCACCAGTTTGCATTCTCACCAGCAGTGCACGAGGATTTCTTTTTCTCCGCATTCTCGCCAACACTTGTTATTTCTTGTCATTTTGATTCTAGCCTTTCTGACTGGTGTAAAGTGATACCTCACTGTGGTTTTGATTTGCATTTCCCTGATGATGAGTGATGTTGAGCATCTTTTCACGTGTCTGTTGGCCATCTGGATGTCTCCTTTGGAGAAATGTCTATTCAGTTCCTCTGACTTCTTTTTAATTGGATTATTTGGGTTTGGGTGTTAAATTGTATAAGTTCTTTACAAGGATATTAACTCCTTATTGATATATCATTTGCAAATACGTTCTTCCATTCAGTAGGTAGCCTTTTTGTGTTATTGATGGTTTTCTTTTCTGTACAAAAGCTTTGTATTTTGATGAGTCTTAAAAACAAAACAAATGAATAAACAAAAAGCAGAATCAGAGAACAGAACTATAAATACAGAGAAATACAGAAAACAGATTGGAGGTTGGCAGGAAAGTTTGGGCAAAATGTGAGAAGGGGAGCGGGAGGTGCAGGCGTCCAGTCCAGGAGTGAGTCAGTCAAGGGGATGGAAGGCACAGCATGGGGAGAACAGTCAGTGGCGTGTTGGTGCTGTACGGTCACAGATGGCAGCTGCACTGGTGCTGAGCATTGCGTAGCATATAGACTTGTGGCCTGGAACTCACGGAACGATGTGTGTCAATTACACTCTGAAAAAATTCTTTTTAACTAAGTAAATACAAGATAATGATCTATTATGTAGATTAGTTAGGAAGACACAGCAACCTGGATTTGAATCTTGCCATACTTTCTAGCCATGTGATCTTTTGATTCATGAGAGCCACAGAGAGAAGCAGAGACACAGGCAGAGGGAGAAGCACGTTTCCTGTGAGGAGCCCGATGCGGGACTCGATTCCAGGACCCCGGGATCATGACCTGAGCCAAAAGCAGCTGCTCAGCCACTGAGCCCCCCAGGTGCCCCTACCCATGTGATCTTGGAGAGATTACTTAATTTCCCTGAGCATGGGATGCCTGGGTGCCTCGGCAGTTTAGCGCCTGCCTTCAGCCCAGGGAAGCCTAACCTTTCCTTTTGCGATGGCCATGCTACAAAACACCACTGAAGCAAGTAGGGTGAGCTGACATTGGGGTTCCCACAGGGAGAGGGTAGGGAGCTGGCCTGTGAACGCGGGTCCATCCAGCAGGCCATTCTGCTTCAGGTGCTTACTACTCGCTGTGCTGCCTGGAGACAACACCATCAGACAATGGGCTTCCAAACTTCCTTCAACATGATGTGGCCCAGAGCAGGAAGAAAGGGGTATGACCCAGCACATCACTTCTCAAGTTACCATATTTGCTCTCCCTTGGGTCTTTGAAAGACTTAATAATTAAGGTATTTTATTCAGGAGACCATTAATATGGGCTGCTAAAGAAGGGGTGTGGTCAGCCGCTTTGCTTCATAACCCATGTTTTTGGGGACTGGCACCTTTCGGGAGAACCCCCAGTAACCACCTGGGTAGAGAGTCCTGGCGCTGTGACCGTGAGCATCTTTGTGACTTGTGAGCAGAAATGCTGTCTGCGGTGGAGACAGCATGCACTTGTCATCATTATCACACCGAAAAATGAACAGAAATCCTTGATTTCTTGAATATGATACCAAAAGCACAAGAAACAAGGAAAAATATACATTGGACTACATCAAAATTTAAAACTTTTGTGCACCTAGGACACTATCAACAGAGTGAAAAGGTAACCTGTAGAATGAGAGAAAATATTTGTAAATCATATCTCTGACAAGAACTACAACTATCCAGAACTACAACTCTGTGACAACAGCAAAACCTAATTTTAAAAATTGGCAAAGGGAGCACCTGGGTGTTTCAATCTGTTAAGTATGTGCCTTCCTGGGATTGAGTCCCGAATCAGGTTCCCTATTCAGTGGGGAGTCAGCTTTCTCCCTCCCAATGCCCCACCCCCTTCATACTCTCTCACTCTCACTCTCGCTCTCTCTCAAATAAATAAAATCTTTTTAAAAATTGGCAAAGGACTTGAATAAGACATGTCTCTAAAGACATACAGGTGGTAAATAATCATATAAAAATGTTTGACATCACCAATTATTAGGAAAATGCACATCAAAACCACAAGATACTACCTTGTACACATTAGGATGGCTATTTTATTATTATTATTATCTTTATTATGATAAGTACACTCTTTAATCTCCTCACCTATTTCTCCCACCCCCCACTCATCTTCCCTCAGTGACTTCAGTGTGTTCTCTGCAGTTAAGAGTCTATTTCTTGGTTTGTCTCTCTCTTTTTTTTTCCTCTGCTCATTTGTTTTGTTTCTTAAATTCTACACAAGTGAAATCATATGGTATTTGTCTTTCTCTGGTTGACTTACTTCACTCAGCATTATACTCTCTAGTTCCATCCATGCTGTTGCAAATGCCAAGATTTTATTCTTTTTTGTTCTTTTCCATTATTTTTAAATATTGATATATTTATATATATAAATCATCTTTTTTGTTCTTTTCCATTATTTTTAAATATTGATTTATATATATATATATATATATAAATCACCTCCTCTTTTTCCACTCATTGATAGACGGACATGGACACTTGGGCTTTTTCCATAGTTTGGCTCTTGCAAATGATGCTGCAATAAACATCAGAGTGCATGTATCACTTTGAATTAGTATTTTTGTATTTGGGGGGTAAATATCCAATAGTGCAATTACTAGACTGTAGGGTAGTCTTATTTTTAATGTTTTGAGGAAGCTCCATCCTGTTTTCCAGAGTGGCTGCACCAGTTTGCATTCTCATCAACAGTGTAAGAGAGCTTCCCTTTCTCCACACCCTCCCCAACACCTGTTGTTTCCTGGGTTGTTGATTTTAGCCATCCTAGCAGGTGTGAGGTGATAATTCACTGTGGTTTAGATTTGCACTTCCCTGATGATGAGTCATGTTGAGCATCTTTCATGTATCTGTTGGCCATCTGTATGTCTTCTTTGGAGAAACGTCTATCATGTCTTCTGCCCATTTTTAATTGGGTCATTTGTTTGGGGGGTTGAGTTATAAGTTCTTTATATATTTTGGATACTAACCCTTTATCTAGTGTGTCATTTGCAAATATCTTGCAAATATCATGCAAATATCTTCTCCCATTCAGGAGGTTGCCTTTTAGTTTTGTTAATTTTTTTCCTTTGCTGTGCACAGGTTTTTATTTTGATATAATCCCAATAGTTTATTTTTGCTTTCATTTCCCTTGCCTCAGGAGACATGTCTAAAAAGACGTTGCTATGATCAGTGTCAGAGAGATTACTGCCTGTGTTCTCTTCTAGGATCTTATGGTTTCAAGTCACATTTAGGTCTGTAATCCATTTTGAGTTTATTTCTGTGTTTGGTGAAAGAAAGTGGTCCGGTTTCCTTCTTCTGCATGTTGCTGTCCAGTTTTCCCAACACCATTTGTTGAAGACACTATTTTTCCCCATTGTATATTCTTTCCTGCTTTGTCAAGGATTAACTGACCATATAATTGTGGGTTTATTTCTAGGTTTTCTGTTCTGTTCCATTGATCTATGTACCAATTTTTGTGCCAGTATCATACTATTCTCATTACTATGGCTTTGTAATGTAACTTAAATTCTAGATTTGTGGTATCTCTAGTTTTATTTTTCTTTTTCAATATTGCTTTGGCCACTTGGGGTTTTTTGTGGCTCCAAATAAATTGTAAGACTAGTTACTCTAGTTCTGTGAAAAATGCTGTTAGTATTTTGATAGGGATGTATTGAATGCATAGATTGCTCTGGAGAGTATGGACATTTTAACAATATTTGTTCTTCTAATCCATGAGCATGGAATACCTTTCCACTTCTTTGTCTTGTCTTCCATTTCTTTCATCACTGTTTTATAGTTTTCAGAGTACAGGCCAGAGTACAGAGTTTCACTCCTTTGGTTAGGCTTATTCCTAGGTATTTTATTATTTTTGGTGCAATTGTAAATGGGATTGCTTTTT
The DNA here is from genome assembly GCF_048164855.1 of Canis lupus baileyi. NCBI lineage: Eukaryota > Metazoa > Chordata > Mammalia > Carnivora > Canidae > Canis > Canis lupus. The sequence goes on along the minus strand of NC_132854.1, from coordinate 1,569,408 downwards.
AAATTTCTCTTTCTGCTGCATCATTATTAGTGTATAGAAATGCAATGGAGGGATCCCTGGGTGGTGCAGCGGTTTGGCACCTGCCTTTGGCCCAGGGCGCGATCCTGGAGACCCGGGATCGAATCCCACATCGGGCTCCCGGTGCATGGAGCCTGCTTCTCCCTCTGCCTGTGTCTCTGCCTCTCTCTCTCTGTGACTATCATCAATAAATAAATCTTAAAAAAAAAAAAAAGAAATGCAATGGATTTCTATTATTGATTTCATATCCTGTGACCTTACTGAATTAACTTATCAGTTCTAGTAGTTTTTTGGGGTAGAGTTTCCGGGGTTTTTATATATATATATATATATATATATATATATATATATATATAAATGTCATCCGCAAATAGTAAAAGTTATACTTCTTCCTTACCAATCTGGACACCTGTTATTTTTTTATGTTATCTGATTGCTCTGGTTGGGACTTCCAGTACTGTGTTGAATAAAGTGGTGAGAGTGGATATCCCTGTCTTGTTCCTGACTTTAGGGGGAAAGCTCACAGTTTTTCATAGGATGGCTATTATTAAAAATAATAAACAGAAAATAACAAGTCTTGGTAAGGATATGAGGAAATTGGAAGCCTTGTACATGGTTGGTGGGAATATAAAATGGTGCGGCTGCTATAAAAGATAGTGTGGTAGCTTCTCAAAAAAAATTGAAATAGTATTACCATATGACCCACCCATTTCACTTCTGGATATACACCCGAAAGCATTGAAAGTAGGACCTTGGAGGCACCTGGGTGCTCAGTCAGTTAAGCATCCAACTCTTGATTTTGGTTCCAATCATGGTCTCAGGGAGCTGAGATCAAGCCCAGCAGCCACCAACCACATGTGGCTGTCAAGCACTTGAAACATGGCTTCTGCCACCGTAGAATGAATATTGAATTTAATTTAGTAAGTAATTCCATTTTAAATACTTTTTAAAACCCAGGTCTAGAACAGCCCAGTCCCAGAGACTTGATGAAGTTCAAGCTTGTTTTTCTTTTTGTCCAAGAAGCATCTTGAGGGACTACCTCCTCAGGGGAACATGGATCTGCCACAGACATTGGACGGGGCCCCAGTGCCCTGGGCTGCTGCGGGGGTGCAAGAGGTCCCAGGCTGGCCCCTACAGTGCAAGAGGTCCCTGGCTGGCCCCACGCACGCACACTGCTCCTCCTCACGGCCCCTCAGATGTCCATGAGGATGCTCTCCAGGAGTCACAGGGTGACAGGAAGAGCTTTGCCTGACCACGCAGTCAACAAGTCCTGGAGGTCGAGTCAGACCAGGCATCCTGCTCTAAACCTGCACTCTCAGCCACTGCTTCCTGCTGGGTTTGGTCGGCTCCTTCCCAAGAGGGCTCATATACTCCTAAATTTCAGGTCCATGAGGAGGTGAGACGGGAAGATGATGATGTTGTCAATGCACTACAGAAGACGAGACTTGCCCCACCCTGCACAGACTGGCAGCCGAGGTGGCTCCTTCTGCCACAGGCCTCCCCCTGTAGCTGCCTAAGGGCCCCCAGGGACCTTGCACTGCCCTCCGGGTCTCAGTGTGCATTGGAGCCCTGAATACCTGCCTCACTTTAGGCAGGCCCTCTCCACGCCCCCAGCTGCAACTAAAGCCCTCAGGGGAGGAACCACCTAGAAACAGCCTGGCAGGGGGCCTCAGTGGGCAAATGCTCCCCAGCCTGGAAAAGTCGTGAGCGCTGTGTCTGGGCCAGTCCCCTAGGCAGGGCCTTTCCATCCCCACCATGTCATCACAGCCTCTGACACAAACGTTCTCCTCTGTCTTCCATCTTTGTTTCTTCTCTCCTCCTCCTTCTCCTCCTTCTTCTTCAGTCACACAGCACCTTGGAGTGTACTGTGCATTCTCGGATGACAAGACCATGTTGTACCTTCCTATTGGTGAGTCCGGGTTGCTTCCAGTCATTCACTGATTTGCCCATTGCTGCAGCCACTCACCTGTGCCACATGTGCAGGTATATCTTCAGGATGAACCCCCAGAAGTAAGATTGCATCTGGGATTGGGATAGACCCTGCAGAACCAGGCCATAGCTCACACCTGCCCCTGACAGCGGGTGTGCAGTCTTCCAGGCCACGGAGCATATTGTCCACATTGTGGATTTTTGTTGTGTTTCAGTCAAAAACGGTACATCAGAAGTTTGAGCATCTCCTCCTGCACATAGGGGTCATTTGCATCCCTCTTCTGTGGGACCAACTTCTTCATTCCTTTACCTATTTTTTCCTTTGGTCACTGGTCTTTTTCTTATTGATTTGCAAGACACTTTACATAGTAGGAAAATTACTCCTTTGTGATGTAAGTTCCCTTTAGTTTAACTATAGTTGAATTTATGAGTCTCAGTTTTCTTAAACTAGGTTATAAAGAAATTTGCTCGTGCTTCATTCTAGTATTTGCATAGTTTGTTCTGGTTGCATTTAATTTTTTGGTCCACTTGAAGTCTAGTCCAGTATAACAAGGTGTGATATGTGAGCCCCATTTATCTTTCCGGTCAGCTCTGAGCCTTCTTCTGTTCCTCTGTCTGTCCATCTGTCATGACCCCTGCACCACACCCCATAACCACTGAGTCTCTGTGTTTGCTGTTTGGTGGTGCTGGGACCCTCCTGTCACTCTTCTTTTTAGGATTTCTGGCTATTCCTTATTTTTTCCTTATCAACTTTGAAATGAGTTTGTTTTGTTTTAAAAAGTTGCCAGTAGTAATTTCAGTGGGGTCATATTAAATTTAAACTTGAAGAGAATTTATCTTTCTAGCATCCAGATGTCTTATTCAGAGAAGCAGTGTGTCCCCTCTGCTCATGTCAAGTCCTTCAGCTCTGCCAAAGCTCCCCTCACGCACGGTTTCCACTCGCATTTCGTTGTTGCGTACCCTGCTGACCCCGTTTCTTTTGCCTTGATAAATGGGTGTCTCTCTTCCATTTTACATGCCAATTTGTTTGTATCTATGATGGATATTGATTTTAAAAGATGAACGCCGGACAATTGAACTGTGCTCTTCAAAAATGACAATATCGTGCAAGCCAAAAAAAGAAAAAAGTAAAAACATAACCAGGCCGGGGATTGTTCAGAGCTCACGCAATGTGAGATTCTTGTTTGGATCTGTATTTTGAAAATCATACAAGAGCACTTTAGGGACAACTGGGGAGATTTGTGCATGAGCTGTAAACCAGACGCCAGGACGGAATCGAGGGCAGGTAGCTTGGGCTGGGGTCGGGTTGAGGTTTTGTAAGAGAAAGTCCTTGTTCTTAGACCCACCCAAGCATGGGTGAGGGATGGCCAGTCTGCAGTTCACTTCCAAATGGTTGACTAACAAATGAAAACAAGACAAAGCTGCACACCAATGGCTCCCACGCTGACACACGCACACGGAGGGAGGGCGGATGTGGGAAATGCTGGCAGTTGGCGAATATAAAGCTGCATCATTCTCTCAGCTTTTCTGTAAGTTTAAAATGTTTCAGAATAAAGATTGGGGCAGCAGCACAGAGAATCCACGTAAAATCTCGGTCCACAGTAAGTCTGCCACGATGGTGTTCCGACTGCTTCACATCCCCGTGCGACCAGAATTGTGGGTAGAACACCGAGGATTTTCATGTCTGGGGGGCGTCTCCCCACCTGCACCCCATGGGCCTCCGGGAGTGTAGCCTTCGCTGCAGAATCTCTCGGTCCTCACAGACAATGCGGCATCCTCTGGACACCTCCCGCCATGAGGATTGTTCATCTCTGTACCGACACGTCCTGACCCGCTACCTTCCAACGTCCAGTGGATGGTGACACCTCCCCCACCGCGGCCCCAGCGCCCCCAGACCGGGCCTGCAGCTGCCAAACCAAGCCTCCCAAGGCCACCCCGGGCCTTCCATCCCACCTGGGCATCAGCACAAGGGCGAGGATGGGAAGGCCTTGCACAAGAGAAGAGTGGCGGCAATGAAGGACAGGCGGACAGATGGACACATGCACCACAGTGGGTGGATGTGAGGAATGTTTGCCTTGTGCTCTGTCTTTTCAGTAAAAAGACCTCAAACTCCTGAACTGGGAGGCAGAGGGAAAGGGGGCATGCAATGTCCAGAAGGAAGTGGGCAATGGGGCTGTGGGGTGCCAGTGGGTCAACCAGTGACTGCTGTCCAGAGCAACTCTGACATGCGTCCTGGGAGAGGGCCCATTTCCCAAACACACCGGCGGGCCTGTTCCTCCAGGCTGGAGGGCCGTGACTGGCCTGAGCCATGCAGGCTTCAGAGACCCACACAGTAGACACTGATACAGGGGGCATCTAGCTGGATGCCAAGCAGAGAGGACTGGCAGGTGCACAGTCGATGCAGCATAAGGAAGTGTTGGGAGAGTGTTGGGGGAGTGTCAGGCGAGGCAACGCCATGGAGGAGCTCTGGAGGCTTCAGGGAAGTTCGCCTAACACCGTGGGCGGGAGGGTGGGCAGCTCATGGACCATGGAGTGTGGCGGATATCGCTCGAGTGAAAGCAAAGCAAATGCACCTAGTCCCATCATCAGGGACAGGAGAGCTTGGGACACACCCAGAAGTTGGGAAGGAGATCCTGGCAGACAGAGCCAAAGTCTAGACCCCAGAGGAGCAAGTACACTGAGCATTTACAGAGGTGTAGACACTGGCGCCTCCCCCACAGCCCACTGTGTAGGAGCCACACAGCCTCTGTCTCTGGGGATATACAATGCCTGTGCACCTGCTGTGTGCTGGGAGCTCTGCCTCTCTTTCCAGGACTTCCTTGTATGCCAACGGGCTGTGAAGGTCTCAAAAGGGCTTGGAAGCATCAGTACATTCTAGAAAAGGAGGCATCTCAGGAGAGGAAGATGATGCCAAGAAAAACAGACCCTGAAAATTATTCTGAATATGAGATTCATTACCCCTTAAAACTTAGATGATAAAATTAATTAGCTTTGTGTGTGGAGTTATTTTCTCCCATCTCGAGGGTGGCTTCTACATTATTTTCACTAACTGGTTAATGGCCAGGTGCTTGAGCCCCATGTAAGCACAGCTCATTTCTGCCAAACACAGGCCAGCGTCCTCCTCTGCAGGCCCTGCAGCCTGAGCCACCCAGGGCACCCCATGCACAGGACAGAGGGAAGGCCTGGAAGTCAGGTTGATGGGTGCAGGGAGGCCTCCAGAGTTCATGAGCAAGTCAGAGAAACCAGCAGCATGGAGGAGAAAAGGGCAGGGCAACCAGGTCAGAGTTTAGGAAGCAAGAGGCGGGCAGAGGCCTGTGTACCCGGAGCACCGGGCAGCAATGGATGCTGCCTAAGAGCAGAACCAGCTGAACACCTCAGACATATTTTATCTAGGAAGTTCCACTCTGCCCCAACAAATGGACCATAAGTAGGTACAGAATGACTGCCCAAGGCTTTGCTGGCATCATCTCATCTGTCGCTTCACCTGCACAGCTGGGACCTTCACTCTCTCAGCAGCACATGGAGACATGAACACTTCGTAGTCATGTTTTGTCAGACAGACAAGAAGAGTCTCACTTCTTCTCCAAAAAAGATAAAACAGTTCAGGAGAAAAATATGAAACACCAAGCTAACTGTGCTCCTTGACATAATGATGGCTCCTGCCCTGGGATCTAAGCGTTGGCACCATCAGAGTGAGGGACGGACCAAAGCAGTGCAGCCCTTATGTCTGAAACCTCTATTGATGGCATTTCTGGAAGCTCCTTCAGGAGGCCCGCATGGGTGCTTCTTCCCAATCAGGCCATGTCCCCAGAACACTGGACAAGCACTGGGCAGGGCAGCCACAGACCCGTCCTGATCTGAACCTGAACCCAGAGCCCCGGGGTCGCCCGGGCGGGGCACATCCTGCTCACTGCCCCTTAGCTGGGTGTGGCCTTAAGTTCTTCGAGTCTGACTCTCTGATTCCCACCTGAGAGGATAGCCCTTTGGATCGCCAGGGGGGCAAGATGCCAGCCTCACCTGGGAGACGGTGGCGGGGCAGAGACGGGCTTCCACCTCCCAAGGTTCGCTGCTCTGTCATACACAGAACCACAGCTTCTGCCCCCGACTCACACACAGTTGACGAGGACAGACGTGACTCCTCGGCTGACTGCGATCAGCTCGGTGTTACTGGAATGTTCTCTCAGAGTGTCTACGGGTCCAAACTTTACCCTACATCTAGGAGGAAGTTTTTTTTTTTTTTTTTTTCCCACACAGGTTGGATTTCTGTGCCTGTCAGAAAAGGCCTCATTCTCAGGAAGACAATCTGATTGACATATTTTCACACCCACAGAGTTTCAAATGAAGTCACAGTCCAAGCAAAATGCCACGGTTGCCAAACCACACGAGCTAAATCAATGAGAACTTCAGTGCAGTTCTGCGTGCCCTGGCGTCTAAAGGCTGCGCAACTGGCAGGCTTTGTTTTTACAGCTCCTCGGGGCGGGGTGGGGGAGGTGTTAAGTGTGCCCCGCAGTCACACAGGGTTGCTGGCTCTCAGAGATAAGTGTCCGCATCTCCTTGGGGCTGTGCTCCTCCTCTGCTTGCAGACCTGCTGGACAGCACACCGGATCGATACCAGAGAAGTGGAGTGAGTCTAAAGTAGAGAAAGAAGCTGCGAATCTGTATGGTAAGCTTTCTGGAAGAGCCTTTCGGCTCACTGGAAACCCGTTTGGTCACAGGAGCCTTGGGCATTCTTGAGAGATGGGGGCCAGTCGTCACTCTGCTGCCTTGAGGTGGCCCCAGCCTGCGTATCTGCAGGAGGTGCTTGCAGGTTCACACTGAGTACGGATTTCTAGGACCCGGGCAGCAGGAGTCTTTAACTCCTCACCAGACTCCACTAGGGGCATAGGGGCACGTGAACCAGCAGGGGAGGAGGAGAGCCAGGGTTGGCAAATTTGGTTCTCATGCTGTTACATCACTAAAGGAAGAACCTTTGGAGGTGGCTGCCAATTCTGATATTGAGCGATGATGGCAAACCACAGTGTCACTGATGAGAAAGATGTAGGACACCAAGACTAAACTGGATAATGTGGAAGTCGTTTATCTGAAGCAGGGCCCCACAGCCCACCTTCCACTCACATCCTCAGTGGGACGAGGACTTGCATCCTTGCCCAGGGTATGCCTTACTGTAGTGCTCTGTCCAGGCTTTGTCTCCCCCATCTCCGGCATCTCCTGAAAGGTCGGGTCCTATGTATCTTATACCCCAGAGATTAGGAACGTGTTTGCAGGTCACAGGAGTCCAGTGATAGTGTTTGTTAAATAAAAGAGCAAATGAATGGATGAAGAGCGAACAGAAACACCTACCCCTCCCAGGTATGGTGACTTATCTCCCTGATGGTTTAGCCAACAGCATGGAAGCCACTGCGGAGGCCCCTTGTGAGACATGAGGACCCTCAGCAGGGGCCTGGCAGCAAGGCTACTCCTCGGCTCCCAGGAAGTGCTCTGGACCCACCAGCAACCTTCGGTGCAATCTGTAGGGTTCACGAACACACTGCCAGGGTCAAGAAGCTGCCTGCCCTCCCCTGCCTTTCAATCCCCCAGAAGCTGTGACTCCATCACACCACATGATCCTGCTGTGGCCTCGCTCACAAATACCATTCCACAGAGCTGGGCGGGGGGGGGGAGGTTCCAGCCATACAGCCTTTCCAGGTGGCAGGAAATGGTCACACAGCAGGAGAAGGTGCCCCCTTCCCCCTGGAACGTCCCCCAGGTAAGAGACCCCAGGTGGGGGAATGTAGTCCACACTCAGGCATCCCAGCAGCAAAGGAGTGGAACGCAGTCTGAGCTCCAGGCCCCACAGCAGAGGAAGGCGGATGTGCCTCCTGCGCAGGAAGGATGGCGTCTGCTCACAGGTGTATAACACACCCACAACATCATTGTGTGGCGGCATCCGGAACACCCCACACAACAAGGATGCAGTGCCTGATGCTCCGTTTGCATTCCTCATCAACGTTAGTAAATACATGAGGTGCTAACTCTCGAAGTGTAATTCCCGTCGGGCAACCACAGCAGTTATCAGAGGCACCCAGCATCGCCCTAGAAACAGGGGACCCACTGGGGCCTCTCTCCTCCCAGTATTCACTAGTGTGGACACCAGAGCCCTGAGGAGCAAGCCCCATCACCTCCCCTCAAACTCCCACTACAGAGTCTCTTTTCTACAATCATCTCCATGACCCGCTAAAATAGCAAAGCAGAACCAGATATCATCTCTGATGCTCACTTCCCAGTGGAGAAGGGCCAGCTTATCTACACTCAGGGCCGCATCCACAGAGGAAACCAGCCTGGCCGGGCCGCCCCACCTGGGCCTCTGCCTCACACCTACCTGCTCTCCAAGGCCGTGGGAATCCTACATTCTTGTCCATGAACAGAAGTCAACGTCTCGGTGCAAGGTTCTGCTTGGAAGCCCCCGCTGGCACACTACCTGGCCCCTCTCCACAATAAAGGTGTCACAGTTCCCACAGTCCAAACCCATGCTCGGTTTCTCCAGCTGATCTCAAGGACTTTCCCTGGACAGTTTCCTCACAGAGCCTGAGGCTCTGCAAGCAAATATTCATTTTTGCTTTTTCTTTGCTTGGTCATTCCTGTCACCTAAAGGAGTCTGTTGGCCATACATAGAAATCTGACTGACTGGATAAAGCTGCTTCAACCCAGGCCCTCATGCTGTATTTGAAATCCAAGCAGTAACTGCCTCTTAGTTATATTAAATTTGGGGGACTGGTGAGTTGTTTGTACCTTGGCAGCTAGTCTCTAATGGTCTGGTGATAAAGCAAGGCTGCATGTGGCCTCCTGTCAGGACAGCCCAAGGCCACAGGACAGGCCCATGGGTCTGAGATGCCACTGCCCCTCCCACCCCCACTGATGGAAGTGTTTTCCCTTGGAAGGAGACCTCATTTTCTGGGAGCCTGAAGGCTAGCAGAATGACTCCATCTGCCCTCAGAGAAGCTGCCTGCAGAGGCAGGAAGCAGGGACACTTACTCGCGTTTTGGGAGTGCTGGGTCTCCAGTGGGTCCTGGGCAAAAGCAGCACTAAAGCACGCCTGTTTACCCGTGTGCTGGCCATCCGCATCTCTGTAAGAGCCCACGTAGAAGGGTGAGAACCTGCTGCCCGCACCAAACCAGAACTGGGAACTGGTCCTTACCAACCTAGCGAGCACACCCGTCCCCCTTCCTAACCCATCTTGGGGTCTCTTGTTCCTTGGCCTTCACACTTGGATACATCTCTTCCACCTAGAGTATCTGAATCTTCTGGCTCATCCAGTCTTGTCCAGATACCTTACGCCACTGATGAAAATCCAGAGAGCCAGAGAGAGGGCTTCCCAAGTCCATGGTCAGAGAAGTGGCACTAGGCTTACCAGCCATGATCAAACACAGCGCTTCAATCTTTGCATCTAGTACAGAAGGACTTGCCTCTCTTACAACAATAACAGAGTAGGTGCTGCTGATTGATGCCTAATGCATATCAGAGCCTACACTGACTCCCACAATAATTGGGCTCTTCGTTCATTCCCAACAGAAAACGAACCTGAGAAGGTGTGTCCCCCAGAGACCCTCTGCCAGCCCAGCCCATGGTCAAGGGTGTTCCTCAGGAGCTTCCCTGCTCATCACCCTGCTCCTCTCCTCTTGGAAATAGCTTCTGGGTGTGAACCACTGTAGACATACCGGGAAGTTCTCTTCAACTGGGCCAATGAGAGCTGATGGTCAGAAAGGGAGTAGGGACCCACCAACACACCAGGGCTGTGCTCAGTTGTCCACTGCACACCCAGCAACTTTGTAAGTCATTCAGGTGATGGGGTTGTTATGAACTGTATGGGGTTCCCTCAGAGCTCATGTGCTCACGTCTTAAGTCTCTGACCCCCAAATGTGCCCTTGTCTGAAGACGGTCTCTACTGAGGCAGCCAAGCCACTCAGCCCACCTGGCAGCTAAAATCTTAATCTCAGTGGACCCCCAATTTTATCAGCCAGTTCGGGGTATTCCTCATGCTCAAAGTCTGGGTCTTTGACACCCCTGTGAGCTCACACCCAGTGCATGGACAAATAGATCCCACCCCGCTCATGTCAGCATCCCCCCTGCACCAGTGGGGGGGTGTCCCTGCGGGATGCTGGCCCCCACATTGTCCCCATCATCCACCCTGCACCCAGCGGGTAGCATGACCTTTGAAAATGGGCCACAGTCTTGTCTCTCTCTCCCTGAGGATCCTCCAGAGCCTCCCAACTTGCTCAAAACCCAAGCAAAAGCTTTCTCAGGGTCCTCCAAGGTCACGCCCTCCACACCACCTCACTGACCAGACCATTCCCCCCTCCAGTTGCTTGTGGTTTCTGGAATATTCCAAGCTCTCTCCCACCCCTCGTCTCTGGCCATGATGCTGGCTCTGTCTAGAAAGTTCTGCTCGAATGCTGTCTTATCACCGAGGCCTGCCTTGACCAACCCATGATCCCTCTCCCCTTAACCTCACTCTGCCATTCCCCAGAGCATGTGTCACCATTGAACACATGCCTGTGACGCTGGTACCTGTCAGCTCACCGCCACTTCCCCCAGCTGAAGCGCAAGCTCTGGGGGTACCGTACTTCTGCTGGTTCACAGCTGTGTCTCCCCGACCTAGATCACTGCTGGGCAAGTGGCTCTCATCAAACATGTGCTGAATTGGTGAAAAATTGAGTTACTTTTGCTCCATCCCCATCAGCTGGGAAAATAAATCTACTAATTCTCCTAGATTCTAAGCCAATCTCTTAACTCCTTCTTGTTTCACTTGCTGTAGAATAGGAGCAATACTACAACACCAGCGATACTGCAAATGCACACATTTTCTTCACGAGAATAGTGATTATTAGAAGTGTTTCAAGAATTGCTTTGGAAGAAATAGAAAATACATCTTTTCCCTGCTAAGGAGCTCTATTATAAAGATGACTAATCACATTGGCCTTGGTGTGTCTACACCAGCAAAGTTCCGTGTAACAGTTCTATGTGGGTCTTTAAATGTAAACTGAAAAAAATTATAGTTTCAGCAGCTCAGTTGCTTCTGCCACATGTCAAGTGCTCAGCAGCCACAGCTGGCTAGTGGCTACAACAGCACACTCCAGATACCGGGCACTGCCCTCATCACAAAGATTTTTGAAAGCTCGGGTCTAAAACCTTGATTCCCCGCAATTATTCTGTGTCACCAACTGTTTTAGGGATAAAGTGGGGATATTTACAACAGAGAGAAAGAAAAAAATCTATCCTGTTTAAATAACAAAAATTAACAGGTTCATAAAAAACTATCTTGCAATTTGCCTAGGTTCCACATGAATATGTACATGGAAAAGAAACAGTGATAAACTCACATAAGATGGGTATGAGCATCGACATTGGATCATGTATTAAATCATCCCCCCAAGGCCCAGGGCTGCCGTTCCTGCCTCCCCACTGTGGGCAACTGTGCGAAACTGTATCCGCATTTAACACACGGAAGTCCCCCTGCTGGTGCCGACACAACCGTGGTTTTGTCTCAATGCCCCTGTCATCACAAAACGGCAGCGTGAAATGGGGCTGCCAAGGGTAGTCTGACATATGTGTTGTTTCCCTGCCATATTTTTTAATCTGAAATGTGTAGGAACCTGCAATTCTCTGATTCTCCCATGTTGGAAAGGGGTTTCCAAGCCTTGGAAATCATGCTCGTGGTTGGGCCCACCATGACTTTTCGTGAAACCTGGAACAGGACACTTTCAGTTTGGGAAACCCCCTCCCTAGTTTATCTCCCAGAAAGCTGGGTGAGTTCATTTATACCAAGGGCTTTATGCTCCCTGGAAAGAAACTTCATCTTCTGCACCTAAATGACTGATATGCAACTAAAATTATCCTGATGCAAACCTAATCCCATTAAGCAAAGACTAAAAGCTGGAGGATGGGAGAGACGCTGCCTCCAGAGCTCCTTGCCAATCGTGCTACCTGCTTTACACACACGCATCAGAAATGGCGTTTTGCATAAGTGGTTTTTATTCAGGCGATTATTGAGAAATAACCTCTCTATCACAGCACCCCCTCATGGGTAATTGACAAGTGCTCGCTTTTGCATGCAAAAGGAAGTGTAAATCTCGAACTATGGAATATGCATGGAAACATATAGCATACGTCCTTCGTTTAAAAGGCACAAGCATTGGTTGGAAAGAGGTTTAATCTTTTTGCCAGGTTCATACCTTGAACCTTTTAAGAAAGACCAAATCATTGTCTTTTTAAGGCCAGTGAGACAGATGATTATCCCAGCTGCGTTGTCAGAAAGACGTGGATTCAACGGAGTCTGTGTTAAACCCCTACCAAAGTCCCATGGAGGTGGCTAATTTAGGCTAATGCCAGAGGGAAAATATACTTCCTATTGGAAAAATGGTGAGATTGGACAAAAATATGCAAAATGAGCACGCTTTTTTGTTTCCTGAGAAGTGGACCCATGAGACTCCAGTTTAACAGTAAAAAACTCTGGAGCCCCACAAGAAGCTTCCTGAAGGAAGCAGAAAAAGGCCATCCTGAGTGGCCACACTTGAAGTTTGCAGAGGAGGGTCAGAGGAGGCCAGGGCACAGCTGTCCTCACCTTCACCCTTGGCCTGTCATAGCCCTGCCCTTACCTCCCAGGCTCAGTCACAGCCACCTTTTCTGGTTTAACCTCTGTTGTAGGTTGAATTGCATCCCCACAAAAAAAAAAAATCATGTTGTTGGCTGACCCTCAGCACCCCAGATGTGATCTTATTTGGAAATAGGCCTCCAAAGCTTTAATTAGTTAAGGTGAGGTCATACTGGAGTAGGGAAGGCCCTGACCCAATATGACTGAGGTCCTTCTAAGAAGAAGAGACACAGACACGCCCAGAGGGAAGAACACTGAGTGACAATGGAGGCTGAGATGCTGCGGGCCACCACCACCACCAGAACCAGAGGGGTGAGGAAGTGCCCCATTCAAGGTCTTGGAGGAGCCAGGCCTGACTGGCCTGATACCTTGGAGTCAGACCTCTGGCTCCCAGAACAACACAAGCACAGATGTCTGTTGTTCTGAGCCGTCCATTTGCAGTACTCCATGAAGGCAGCCCCAGGATGGTCCTGGGCTCACGGACTCTGCCCTCCCTGCAGAGCAGACCTAGAAGCTGCCCCTCCTCCCACATTCATGGTGGGTTCAGTGTTCCTACCACCGTGAAAGACCACATACATAGGCACCAAGGTTAGAAGGGAACATATGAAAATGACTGTCATTCAGAAGGGTAGAAACAAGGATTTACTTCCTTTTCTCTAATCCTCCGGTTCTATTGAATGTTGATGCATCACTTAAGTTTTTGTGATGATTAACAACAAAAAAAAATTCCCAGGCTACATGAGTTTTAAGATTCAACTTAGCATGTTACAGAACGCTCTGGAAATGCTGGGGAAGGCCAGGCTTGTAGGCTCTGTCCACCCTGTTGGAGCTGGTACTCACCCTGACATCAGGGTGTCTCAGCATCACCCCCACTATCTCCTGGTGTCCACTGGGGTCATCAGAAGGACCATCCAGGCAGGGGGCACTTCTTGAAAGAGTGTTTTCTTCCACTGGCTGCTTTTCAGCCCTGTCTCTGGCCTTCCACAGAGTCACTGGGACATGTTCTGTACACCTGGCCCTCAGCTCACCCTGCCTGCCACACACCAGCGGGCTGGACTCTCTCTGGGCTGTCATTTCTCAGTCCTGGAAAACTGTCGACCATTATGTTTCCCATCATCTCTTTATTCTGTGTCTCACACATGCACACTGTGTGCTCTGTGTCCCTTCCCTTTACTTTGGTGTTTCTCACTGTTTGCCTGTCTGTCCGTGGGGATGTTTGGGATCCACTGGGTTCTGCAAGGATGCCAGCTCACAGTGGGGGGTAGGGACTGCTTCAGTGAAGTCTCCTATCCGGTAGGCCCCAAATTCCAAATTCCAAACTTTTCCCTTGGCTCTGTGAGGCCACCAAAATCACTCTTCTGGTTTCTGTGCCTGTTTCTGTTCAATCAATGCCCAGAAGATCCAGACAGGCTCTGCGTGCCACAGTCTGTCTCTGGGCTCCGGGCCTTTCCCAGATTTGGTCCAGCAATCGCTCACTATCTTATAATTCTCAGATGCTTTTAAAAAAATTGATTTTCTTTGTTTTACATTTTGCCCAGCTTTATGGGTTATCCTCTGTGGGATAGAGTAAATTATATAGTTAGTATGTATTATTATATGTGCCATTATAATTTGCAAATCATAGTTGAATGTAATTATGTATATATTATAAATACATATTATTATACTTGCTTTTATAATTTGCAAATTATATTTGAACACACACACACACGCGCACAGCTATCATGGTAGGAAGCTACCCAGTCTGCCATTACTGGAAGTGGCAGTTCCCTCAGTGAGAAACTCAAGTATAGATAAAGCTGTACTTATACAATTTTCTCTTTAAAAAAAATCCTCTCGAAGCCCTTTAAAAATTTTCCAAGTAATAGACCTTCACATGTATTAATTCATCCAGTGTCACTGCAACCATCTTGGATGTTATACCATTACTATCCACACTTTTAAATGAAGAAATTGTGGTCTCGACACATAAAATAACTTGACCAAGAGCACACAATTAAATCAGGGGCAGGGCTGCAATTTAAACCCAGGCCTGCCTAACTTCATAGCCCATTCTCTTTATCTCTGCATTAAAGACAGGATAGAAAACTGATATTTTAATCTGTTTTGTGCAAGCAGGAAAGAGTTCTTCAGGAGATGAGTGGCATCCATGAACAGCCAAGAAATCAATGGATAAAATATGCTTTCACTGCATATTTTATACAAATTACTTCAACCATAAAATTTGACAGCTTGTAAATAATGGCTTAAGAAATCCAGAGAGAAGAGAGGCAAAATTAATTTAGAGGCTGATTGTCCCTAGTCTTTAGCTGTAACCCCCAATTCTCTGCTTCTCAACCCATCACAGCATTTCATGGATATTCACTTCCTTTTAATTTTCCTTCACTCTCTCTCAGTGTAGAAATGATAGAGGAGTTATAATATAAATGAGCATTTATTTTAGGAAGTATATAGGATGAAAAACAAGTTTCGATGTTTTAAATCACTGAACCAGTTTCTGTTTTAGCAAGCACAAAGCAGCATGGGATGATGAACCCCATCATCCATCAAGGAACCAGACATTAAGTGATCACATATTTACATGCCAAACTAAGATTTACAGTAATCTAAACCCAAATAACTCATGAGCTGTCTTTTAGGAACATCAGAATGCACCTTTTATCATTATTTGAAAATATAAGACAATCAACCCTTTTTTTGTAAAATACTGAGTATGAACACAAATCTTAATAAAGTATCAAAGACAAAAATTCTCATTAATTTCTGTTTGGCAACATGAGGCTGCCTCAAACAAGCACACCGCATTGTTTTTCTTTAAAACTCTTCTAGTAAACATCAATCTAATAGGCAAATCTGAAACCCAGGGCACTTCTTGGGATTCTTTGAAAGTGCAGATCCTGATTCAGTGGGTCTAAGGTGGGGCCTGAGATTCTGCATTTCTGTCACACTCCCAGGTAATGCTCATGCTCCTCCTGGTCATGGGATATTTTATTTTTATGACTCAAAATTGAGAAACATAGTCCTCGAATACCATACAGGCAATGTAAGAAAAATACAGTAATTCTACCAATAAAACAACGTTCAATAATATTCTAGTTATTTTTTAATGTAAGTAAATTTGTCTACGAAATTAGATAAGACTTAGCTTAGCACTGTTCTTTGAATATTATTTTCCAGCACTGCAAATGACTATCAGGCTGGCATGTAAAACACATTTTTTTCAGATTTGTTTTTATTGATATGCAGAACTTCAGTTTTTGAGAGAACAGCCTATGGAGCTTTAAAGAAAAGACTTCAATAAGTGTATCCATTATCAGGAGAGGGAAACAGACAGACAGAAAACATTGTACCTTCAAGCCGATGAAGACAGTAAGACAAAAATGTACTTTTACGCTAAGTTACAAGAAAAAATAGGAAAAGTGGAAACCAGATGTCTTCATAGGCAAAGCTGCATTTATCCTAATGAATGGAAGTATTTCTTTTCCTAGAAACAAAGTTCAATGTGGTATAGCATGCATTTTTAATTTCAGAGTGCGATTCACTTAAAATAGAGGACTCATACCCCCAAACAGAAAGTCATCTATTAAAAAAAATTACATGGCTAATATCCAATGACAGAGAAAGTAAGAGAGAAAGAAGGAGAGACAGACAGAAGGGACAGAGAGCAAGAAAGAGGGACAGAGGGCAGCCCCGATGGCTTAGCGGTTTAGCACTGCCTTCGGACCAGGGCATGATCCTGGAGACGGGGGATCGAATCCCACATCAGGCTCCTCGTACGGAGCCTGCTTCTCCCTCTGCCTGTGTCTCTGCTCCTCTCTCTCTGTCTCTAATAAATAAAATCTTAAAAAAAAAAAAAAAAAAAAAAGGAGGGACAGAAGAGGAGAGGAAAGAAAGACTAACAAATCTTACGGTATCCACCATAGCAGCGCTTCCTTTTTTTTTAAGATCTATTTACTTATTTTAGAGAGAGTGTGTGCAGAGGGAGAGAATCTTGAGCAGACTCCATGCTGAGCACAGAGCTGGACTCTGGGCTCGAACCCACCACCCTGAGATCATGACCTGAGCCAGAATCAAGAATCAGATGCTTGACTAACTTGGCCACCCAGGCACCACTCTTCCTTTTTTTATTCCCAAAAGAAACACATATTTATTTTATCATTATGTAAAGATATCCAGAGGCTAGTAACTATTCAGTTCAAAAATCTCCCTACAAACCTCTTGTGAGGAAATATGATTCCAAATTCCCCTTGGGTAGCAATATTAAAAATGATTATCAATTTACATTGTAAACAAATCTTGGTTTGTAAAAATCGTCCAGATTCCGCATTCAACATTCTGCCCCTTACCTTCCATGAAACAAGGACTCTTGAGGAGAGCAAGAAACAGGCAAAGAAAAAAGCTAACAAACATTACAATGAAGGGAGGGTATTTGTTGTATCTTAAAAGAGCACAATAATTCCTCGACATAGTCTAGTTTCTCACCAGAAGGTAATAGGCATTTCATCTTTAAGAAATTTCATAAGATGGAATTAAAAACTCTCTGTTGTCAAAATATTCTGAAAATTCATGAACTCCCAATGCTTTGGTTCACTTTGTGATCAAACATTATCATTCTCAACATTGTGTTTTGTTTCCTTTTTTTCCTTGTTTTTCTTTATCTGTAAACAAACATGACCTTGTTAGAATTAGTGAAGCCAAGGATATGGAGTCACTGTCCACATGGGTATGATAACTCCATACTAATTCTAAAGTCATAGACTTACTATTTAAACACTTAGTTACCTTTTAAGCAATTATGGGAAGAAATAAAACAATCTTATTTTACATGTTTGTTGTTCTTCATTTCTTCCTGTCTACACCAGTTTCCACCTAGTATCACATCCTTTCATTATCAAGAGCATCTTTTGGCATTTGTCATAGCGTTTGTTAGCTGTGAATCCTGTCTGCTTTCACTGACCTGAAAATGTCTTTTTATAGTCTCCTTTTGAAGGCTATGTTTGCTGTGCATGAAATTGCTGTGGGTTGATAATTTGGGGGGTGAGGAATTCTTTCATAATTTTAAAAATACTCTTCCTTAGTTTTCTGGTCTCTATTGCATTTCATGGGGAATACTCTTTTTTTTTTTTTTTTTAAGATTTTGTTAATTTATTCATGAGAGGCAGAGAGAGAGAGAGGCAGAGATAAAGGCAGAGGGAGAAGCAGGCTCCATGCGGGGAGCCTGACGTGGGACTCAATCCCGGGTCTCCAGGATCACGCCCTGGGCTGAAGGCAGCGCTAAACCGCTGAGCCACCTGGGCTGCCCCTGAACTTATACTCTTGTACATGCATCTTTTTTCTCCAGTTAATTTCAAGATTTCCCTTTATCTTTGTTTTTAGCAGCTTAACTACCATGTGCTTAGTATGGTTATTTTTACATTTATCTACTTGGAGTTTGATGAGCTTCTTGGATCTGTAAATCCTGTTTTTCATCAACTTAAGCAGGTATCTGTCCATCATTTACTCAAAAAAATGTTCATACCTCAATATCAATTGCTTCTCCTCTGGCCTCCAATCACACCTAGGTTAGACTAGTTGGTAATGTCCATAGGTACCCAAGGCTGTGTTTATGTTTCTTCAATTTTTTTCTCTGTTCTTCAGATTGAACAATATCTGCTAACATCTTCAAACTAATTACTCTTCCTTCTGACATTTCCTACCTACTGTCAAGCTTACCTAATGGATTTTTCATTGCAATTACTGTACTTTTAATATCCATAATTTTCATTTGTTTTTTGCCTGTAATTTCCAATTCTTTGCTGAGTTTCCCAATCTGTTTGCTTATTAAGATCATATTCTCCTTCAGGTCTTTGAACATGCACAAATCTCCTTTAAAATCTTTGTTGAGTGCAATATCTGGGCCGTGTCAGGGTTGGTTTCTAGCAACTGCTTTTTCTCTTAACTGTAGAGTTCATTTTCCTGTTTCCCAATATATCTACTAAATTTTTTAATTGTTTTGTTTGTTTTTCTCCAGCCACATTCAGCTGTTCATTTGGAGGTATGGAGTATGGAGGGTTCATTTAATTAAGGTTGTGGTTTGGCCATAGTGGAGTTAGTGAAATAAGAATGGAGCTAGGAGGTTGAGAGTGTTTTCAAGGGAGTGATCATAACAATTGAATGGAATATAAACTGGATCAGAGAAGATAATCCCAAGAGTTGAAAGAGTGTTGCAGTTAAAGACCAGAGGTTTACACATAACCACCTTGGAGTCCTGTCAGTCTTCATGCTTTGTTGATACGTGTCTGTAAAGGTCCAGTGTTTCCAAGTCCCTCTAACTTGACCAGACTTAACCTTCAACCTATATTTCTTTCCCTCATGGATCTTTACAGAGCTTGGTATTTGGTTTTGTTGGGGCTGGACTAGAGAAATTCTTACACAAGCTTATGTTCCTAACTCCTAGGGGAGTCATTCTGGTGTCTCATCTGGATGCCACAGGTGTGAATGGTGCTAATGAGAGATTCCCCCACCCCCTGGCAGGCCTGGAGATCTGCCAGCATCTGCATGGCTCATCTTCCAGTTTCCTGTTTTATCCTCAATCCCTTACCAGTTTCTGTCTGATCAGCCTTGGCTAGTCTTACCTTGTGCATGGACAGCCTAGCCCTCAGCCACACACTCATGGGATATCCCCACAAGGACTTTTAGGGGTCTCTCACTGAATGATTCTGTCCTCTGATGTTTCACCACACAGATTCCTGCTGCTTTGGGTACTCAAGAGCTCTTACTACTGTTTCCTCAACTCAGAGGGACCACCATGATCTCTTTGAGTTCCAGCCCTCTGCACAATGTCCAGTAAATTGTCCCTGGGCAGAGAGCAAGGGAATGAGCTCAGTTCATGAGTGTCCTTCTATTAAAGATCATGATCTTGTGATGCCTGGCACTTGCTGCTAGAAGACAGTTTCCTCGCGTATTTCTTATTTTGCGGTTATTTGTGGCTGGAGGACAATCTCCTCCATCAGAGGCAGCTGCCCATTATCATTTATATTTACCTATCCAATAAATATTAAGTTTCTACAGTGTGTTATGCATTAGAAATACACAGTTGAATAAATGACATGATCTTTGTCCTCATGAAGCTTACAGTCTATGGGGAAAAATGGATATTAAGCAACCACAGAAATAAATCTGTAGTTAAAATTGTGATAGATGTTCTATTTAAAATATATCAGAGTACCCTAATTTAGACTGGGGGAAAGCCTCTTTAAGCAAGTGACTTGAGACTTGAGTGATGTGTAGGCCAGACAGAAGTTTGAGGGAAAATGTGTCAGGGATGAAAGAGTTTATGAGAGCCAAGAAGATTCTGGGAGGAGGTCCATGGGCTGGGCTCAGTGCCTGGGGACGCAGCCCAAGACGCTGCTGGAAAGGTCAACGGGGCTTTGTTAATGATGTGAGATTGTATCTTCAGAAGAAGAAATGTTCTGAAGCAGTCAGAAATGTTCTGAGCAGTCAGGTTCAGCAGTGTGTTCTTAAGTGTAGGTAACAAACCCCTAACTGGTGCTAATATATCTATCATGGCTAAGTCTTCCAAGAGAGCAAGAACAAATACAACTTTCAGAGAATGTGAAGACTAGCTGCAGATATTTACTTTCAAAGAATCAATGTGCAGTAGGTCAGTATCTATTGAGACCATGAAGTTTCAGTAGTTAATCACTGCCTTTCAAATATCTAGGTGATGAGATCCTGCCTAAAAGTCCCTCTAGATTTTACAAGGCTAGTTCTTTGGGCCCTCGTGGGCTTAGTTTGCTTAGTAATGAGGACCAACTGGGTGAAGGAGCAGAGTTGCATGCATCAGGCTGGTACTCAAGAGAGTAAATGCAAGACAAAGATATTAGGGTTGAGGAAGTATCGAGGAGATAAGGATGGCCCACAGGAAAATCATGCTCATACAATTAGCAGAAATATTTCCACAATCTTCTTTGGATCCCTGACCAAAAAAAAAGAAAAGCCAATTAAATATCTATTGCTGTCAAGGTTATCCTAATGTGCCACTCTTCAATTTCAGCTTATACAGTTTTATATCATTAAAGAGAAAGTTTCAAACACAGCATCTACAAACTCGTATTTTAGACAGGCCCTTCACAGAGTTGCCAAATTGCTTGTTTTCTCCATCCACTCACATGAGGCAGTTTTTGCACAATATGGACAAATATTGGTCCATCTGATCAATTTTGACCCCAATCATTTGGTGACTTAAATGTTATCTTTTTAAAGAAATTCATATCCATATTCATATGATACTTTTTCAAATTTGCAAAAAGAGCTTGGTTAATTGCAATTTAAAAGATATTCTGATACAGTAAAAGCCTGCATCTTTTCTATGTAAGATACTAGCCAAAAAGATGCATAAGTGTCTGTGTGTGTGTGTGTGTGTGTGCACTGTAGGCAGCTATATGCCCATAATCATGTACATATATAACCTAGCTTCTCAATGTCACTTCACATATATTTTACCCAGCTAAATTACTGAAAATAAAATGTATAGTATGACATATTGCAAACATATATTGTGTACAGTTTGTATATAAAAAAGAAAGAATGATTAAAAGTCGATGAGAGACTGTTTATAAATCTTGATTGCTTCATAATTTTAACTTTGAGCAACATTTTTATCATAATTATAGGCTTTCTTAAAGCATTTATGCAGATTGTTGTTACTCAAAAGGGGGTTTATTCCATTTTGGTGTAAACTACACTTTTTTTTCTTTATGAAATCACTCTTTGGGTTCCTAATACTCCGTACCCTGCCAGAGCTGCAAAATTCAAATAGCAGGAAGTACTTATCTCAAGAGGGTTGTCACGGTGCCCCCTGCTCATCTGCCCCCCGTACTGCCCCACTGCCTGCGGTGAGGATGGAAATTCTCTGCAATGATAAGCCTTGATCTTTAGACACTTTTGATTTTCTCTTTGAACCCTAATCCTCCTGGGAGGCTACCACACTTTTGTGCCCACTTCCCAGATCAAGAAATTAAACCTTAGAGGTTTCAATCATGACAAAATATGCCATTATTCAGTTCTGGAATCCTAAAGCGTTAGCTCTAGAAAGGACATACAGACACTATGGAATCCTGCTGCCTTACTCTGAAGCTTGGAAAACTGAGGTCCCAGACAGGTACAGTAACTGCCTCTCTGTAGTCCAGGCATTGGACTGCACTGAGCTCACATGTGACAACCTTATATTAGGTGGAACTGGTCAGGGGTTTTGGCCTTGTATAGATTCAAAATCAGAAAAAAGTCCTATCAACTGTTTTTCCAAGGAAGCTTTGCCTTCCCCATGTGATCATAGTTCTAAAAGGAAAGGAGAAAAGAAATACATCATGAGAAACAAAACTAAAACAAAAGCAAAAAAAGCTCTAAGAAGTGCACTCTCGAAAAAAGGAGGAGCATCAGAAGCCAGCTGAGGGGGCCAGTCCCGAAGAAAAACCAGAAGTCTCCCCCAGGCCCATCTGCATAGCCGCTCCCCACAACAGGACTGCATGCCAGTGGGGACAGGGACCACGTTCAGTGTCAGATCCTGGGGCCCACACAAGCCTGGCACACAGCAGGAGATCAGTAAATGTTTGTGGAATGGATGAACGAAATTCTGAAAAAAATTTCCCATAACAAAGGAGTAAAATCCAAAGCCTGTAATTCATGAAATAGCGGTCACCTTGAGTATTCCAACTGAGTGTTAAGTGAAGTCAATAAATGAGCCCTTATTGGTGAAGGTAATAAGTTTAATCTTAACGAAGTTTCAGATTTGGTAACCGTCTCCCCTAAAAAAAGCCAATTTGATTACAAGACTGCTTATGTCACAGTGCCAAATTGTTATTACAGACCGCTATATTAAAAACGTCTCTGAGAAAGAAACCATCCTGGGTTTTCAGACAAACACACTGAAATGTCAAGGTGAACAGAGTCCCTGGCTCTTGAAAACAATGCCTCTGACTGGGAGACAAGGGACAGACCCCTGAGGGTGGAGCATTGGTCAGACTGGCCAAGCTCTCCCTGGAGAAGAGGACCTTGCTGGGCCTGCCTCCACTCTATCCGACACCCCCCTTTTCCAGGGAGAGAACATGAGCATGAGCCTGCCTGCCAGGATGATCACAGGAGAGGACTTTGAATGAATGGTATGCTGATTTTTTGAGCACTGGGTCTCAGGTGCTTGACATTGACTACATCACTTCGTTGGCACAACAATCCTACAGGGTCGGAGTTAATATCTCCACTCTACAGACTAGGGGACAGGACTAGAGAAGGTAAATAACTTGCTCAAGGTCACACAGCATAAAACAGCAGAACAGGGCAGTGCCGGTGGCTCAGCGGTTTAGCACCTGCCTTCAGCCAGAGGCATGATCCTGGGGTCCCACGTCAGGCTCCCAGCATGGAGCCTGTTTCTCCCTCTGCCTGTGTCTGTGTCTCTGTCTCTGTCTCTCTCTCTCAAGAATAAATAAATAAAATCTTAAAAAAAAAAAAAAAACAGCAGAACAAAGCCAGGCTCCAACACAGGCAGTCTTGCACTAAAGCTCGTGCCACAATCACTTCACTTATGAACAAACATCTTCACCCCGCCTGGGCACCCACCACCTTCCCAGGCAGCTGCCGCCCACAGCACTGCACAAAGGCTGGGAACCCTTGTCTAGACTACTCGCGTGCACACCACCTGTGAAGCAGATGCAGGCCATAAGTATTAGCAACTTTACAAGGTTATTATAGCTTTTCAAAGATCATTTGTTTTGATTACAAATTAATAACTGAGAAGGTCATTTATTCATATCTATAGTCACACGTATATATTCTTAGAGTGGAAGCTCTTTATTAATTTACGTGTATGAGTGCGCCATACTCCTCCTCCTCCTTTTAAGGACAATTATTCAAGTTCTTCTCCACTGACAATATTTAACCCTTTGGCAAGATCCTCCAATAACTACAGCTGTGCCACAGTGTTAAATATGGCCCTTTCCCTTTCAGATTCAGAGAATATTTTGATATTCCAGTTCTCTTCCTGTTCATCAACTCATGCTATCAGTTCCAATGGCATCTGTTTTGCTCTGAGGGCTGCCTGTTAGTAGAGAATGGGACAGGGAAACTTCTGTCCAGTTTTACAGCAATATGGAAATTTGGTAAATCAGCAAAATTCATTATTTTATTACTCACAAGTTGGTTCAGTCTAAATCCTTGGATAAATGGCATAGAAAAATGTCCCCATGACAGTGACATTATCTTCAACCAAGAGTGAGTCGATAGAGCTTAAGTAATTTCTTTGAGGGGATGAATTGTGACAATGTGGAAACCACTGCTAACTATGACTATGACTCCAGCAGTGGCCCCACCTCCTGGAACCCCACCTGCAGTGATGGACCACCTTTGGCAAGAAGCCTGTGCTCTCCCATCTCCTATCTTCTGCTTGGGTCATCTCCACCCTCATCCCCACGGCCAAGGCCCTCTGTGGTGTTCTTCTGATGTGCTCTCTCCCATCTAAACTCCTGGGCCCAGGCTGCAGCACACACTTAACACCAGATCTGTGTGTCTCCTTTGCCACACACTGCCCACCTGTCACAGTCAGCAGGGGTACCTTGCCCTTCCCTCAAAAGACACACACCTTCTATATCTTGATAAGCCTGTTCAGTGAGCCCCATGGGCTGTAGTCTGTGTTTTATGTTATAATTCTCCTATAAAATTGGAAAACCATTTTTTATTATTATTACAAGAAGGTGTGGTTTCTTGGAGGATTTCTAAGTAAATATTAGCTTAATCCAGGGTTTCTCAACCCTGGATTATAATTAGAATGACTTTGGGTCCTTTTTGAGAATGTTGACAAGTTTTTCAGGAAATTGAGTCAGTTGATTTGGGGTAGGACACAGGAATGTTCTAAAAGACTCCAGGTGATTTTAATGTGAAACATTCATGCTTACAGCTATGTTCCCAGCAGGTTGGGTACTTTCACATGTGAAAATAGTGGTTTGTGACCAGAAAGTGAAACGTCCACATCTTTATTTTTGTACATTTAGAATTAATCAATCATAGAGGCCAGTGAAAACTGCCCTTAAGCAGTCAACACATTTGGTTTTCCGTTACAAAGTAATTAAAATAAATGGACACAAGGAAGCTCTAGTCCTCTTAAAAGTTCCACCCTAGTAGAATATTTGTTCTGTACATTTAAAGGGGTTGGGGAGGCACATTAAGTTATGTTTTTATTCTGTTCCATCAGTGAGAATATGAGAAACAAGTAATGGTCTTGTTTTAAGCACTTATTAACTGTGTATGCATTGGTGGAAAATAAAGAGTCTCTGGCTAACATTACAGTAAAGCAAATTAAGATCAGTGTTTTTGAACTCTATTTATTATAGATAGTAGCTTAGTCACAGTCATTTTTGAAATGCCTGTCATGAGGGAGTATGAAAGCAGAGTGGAGTACCCTCCTTTCTTCAAGGGAAATAGCTGAGAAGTTTTTTTAATCGTCATAGTGACACATTTGCCTTTTATCACATCTTGTAGTATAATAAAAAATTTTCCATTTTGACCTTCCAGCTTCAAGAATAAGTTCTAAAACTGAAGTTGGCAGGAGGGTTCTCTAAAGGGAAGGAGGACAGGGGGGAGGGGGAAGCCGTGAGTCCCAGGCAATCCGTATCATAAAAATCTAACAATCTGTTGCCATCCATGCATTCCTGGAGAAATCAGGGCGTGATCTCGTCAACGCCAGCATCTTGCGTGCAAGTCGGGCGTCTGCCCGCTCACCCCCTGGGGAGGCACTGGCGGAGCCCGGCGGGAGACGCAGCCCCGGCTCACCGCGCTCGCCGAGCGCCCAGCGCCGAGGCCCGGGAGGGCACAGCGCGCGGGCCCAGGTCGTGGTGCGGGGCCGCGGGGACGCGGCGGGAGGCGGGATTCCTCCGCAGCCGGAGGACGGCCGGCCCGGGAGAGGCGGGAGAGCCCCGGGCCCGCTCCGGGGCGCCGAACAAAGGGCAGGTTCCTCTGCGCCTCCGCCCGCCTCCGCCCGCCTCCCGCCGCATCCCTCGGCGCCAGCGCGGCCGAGAAGCCGGTCCGGCCCGGGGCGGTGGGCGGGGGAGCGCTCCGGGAAGGCCCGGGGAGGCCCGGGGGAGGCCGCCGACGCCGGGCTCCGCGGCGACTGCGGGTCAGGCCCGCTCCCGAGGCCCCGCGCAAGGCCCGCCGCGGAGCCCGGTCCCGGCGCGCAGGCCCAGGGAAGCGCGCGGTGCGCACGGTCGCGGGTGCGTGGGTGCGTGGTGCGGGGGCGCCGGCGGGGCTGCCAGCCCGGGGCGGGGCGGAGGGGGCCTGGGCAGGCTTCCCCAGGCCGCGCCCGCGCCTCCGGCCTCTGCCCCTCGCGGGATTCCCAGGCCGCGTCGCAGGCGCCTGGCCCCCGGCCACGACTTTCGGAGCACCCCATCGCCGGTGCCGTACACCCGTGTGCACGGGGCTCCCGGGCGCCAGACGGAGATGTAGGTTAAAACTCCATTTCACAGCCCCCATTGATATGAGATACGGGTTTGACATCTGTTTGCCAGAGTGTTTTGCACTTAGCCTAACACCCACTATTAAGTGACAAAATTGTGGCAGCCTGTCAAAGCCAGCTGACTGGCAGCTGCTCCGCTTACAAAAACCATTCAAATATTTGCAGGTTTTGAAGCTTTATGCAGTGTTGTACCCAATCTTTCAGTGATTTAACACGTAAAATATAAGTCAAAGTTTTAAATCTGGATTCCAAAATGTTTCCATTTTCCATACAAAAGGAAAAAGCTTTCACGGGTGTCTGCTGGAATGGGTCCAATTCCAACATACCTTCTTGTTTCCCAGCACCAGATTCCTGCACGAACCCGGTTTAAAAAAAAAAAAATGTCAAGGACCAAACTCTCTGTTCCTGTTGTCACCGACATCTCAGATGACAGAACTAAATTGCCTGAAACTCCAAGGGAACACAGTTTCTCAAAAGTAGATTTCAAAAATATAATTTCCCAGTAAAGCAACCTACCTGCTTTATTTTGCGTTTGACAGTTACACCAGTGCGCCTTTTGGGGGAAAGCAAACTGCTGGGAAGACTATGCCAGCTAACATCCGAGCTGTTCCTCCATTTCCAGAACACTACCTCCTCTCCCTGCACTCCTCGGTAGCTTAGTCCGATTAAGAAATAATTTGCAAATGTCATAGTGCTTCTCTAGATTGAGGTCCATTGAGTAAAAGTCATGTGGGTTTTTTGTCTCCACAATTAGAGCCAGACAGAGAAGGATCTCCTGAAAACTGCAGCTGCAAGTAATGAAAAAAAATTATCATGCATTTGTCCGAAATATATATATAAGTACACACACCCTACACCCTGGGAACACCCAGGGGGCTGGCAAGCACATACAATGTTAATATGTGCTATATTTGTACTTCTTTATTTTTTTTTAAATGGTAGATAGCTTTCCTTCTGGTGGGAGGGGATCATAAGTCCTCTGGGCAAAATGTGGGGTAATTTTCAGAAAGATAGCTTCTGATACATTTCCAGGGCGGATGGGAGGGTGCTACTTTTAAGTCCTAAGAGCTGACATCTTCACGCAGTTGAAGAGAAAGAGAGAGAGAGCAGAAGAGAGACAGAGGAGGGGATAGAGGGAAGACCAAGACAGAGATGAGGAGAGAGAACAGAAGACGGGGGAGGAAGTGGGGGCGCGGGGGGGGGGGGGTGAGGAGACCTCGCTGTGGCTTCAGCCCAGGAGCCTTCTCAGACGTCCCCCTCCTCTGCCTACTGGGGCCGGGCTCTCGGGGGCGCTGGGGATTCAGCCTGCAGAGGGCTCCCCACCAGCCAGCCGCGGAGCGCACACGCCAGGCCGCCCTGCCGCGGCCACTTTTACCTGGAGTGTTCTGTGTCCACAACACTAATCCTTAGGCACTGTCTTCCGCCGGCTGCTAGGGTTGGGGGTGGGGGCAGCTTAAAAGAGGTTAGCGGAGGCGAGGGTAGGGGGAGACCAGGCCAAGGTATCCGGGGCGGGCGGGAGAACAAAGCTGAAGCTCCGTCCCCGGGAGGAGCGAGCCGGGAGCGGGGACTTGGCTGGATGCGCGCAGGGGGCGGCGCGGATCACCCTGGGACGCGACCGAAGGGACTCCGGACTGAGGGTGGGGGCTGACATCCTCTCCCACTCAGAGGCAGGGGAGCAGTTGGAGGCTAAAATCGGAAGCCACCGTGATGACGGGAGTGACCTCTATTTTATGGGGCGGGGGCAAAGACTTCGAAGCCCCCGGGGTGGAGGCACGGGGAGGAAGCAGTTTTGCTGAGCCCGAATTTGAGGCCTGACGGGACGGGGTGGGGTGAGGCGCCCAGGGAGGGAAGGGGCCCAGGACTATGGGTGCAAGGCGGGGTGGGGGGGGGGCGGCGCGGGAGGGCGCGGGGCGCGGCGCCGGGGCGCGGGGGGTGGGGGGGCGCGGCTCCACCTCCCGCTCAAAACGGCGTCGCAGCTGCTCTCGAACCAACTGCTCAATTCTATTCACTGTCGAGTAGGAACAAAAAAGTGGCTATTTATTAGAATACTTGTTTGGTATTGTTCGGCGCCACACAAAAGGCATTTCATTATGTGCAGGGATCCCCCTTTTTCCAGAGAGAAACAATAACTTGAAATTGTCTTTAAAGTCTTCGCTATCAATAATAAATTTCATTTTCTTGTCTCTCTCGCCCGCAGCGTGTGTGTCTGGGCGGGTGTGCGCGAGGCGGGCGAGCTGCGTGTGCGTGTGCGTGTGCAGCGAGTGTGCGAGCGGGGAGCGTGTGTGCGCGTGTGAGTGTGCGTGCGCGAGGCGCCGTGTCTGCGGTGCAGGCGCCGCCGGGAGCCGACCGGCGGGGGTCCCCGGGCCCGCAGCGCGGGCCGGCAGGTGCGGCGGGCGGAGCGCAGGGGACCCGCGAGCGCGGGAGAAGGAAGTCGCTGTAAGTGCCTGAACTTGCGCAGGGCCGCGGGGCGCTCGGGGCTGGGGAGGGGGCGGGCAGGGCGCAGGGAGGGGCGCGGGGTCTCCGCCGCGACTTCCCGAAGAGGCGTGCGCTGCGTCCCCGTGGCTCCCGTCCTCGCAGGGTACAGGTGGGTAGCTGCGGTGACCGCCGCGGGCCCCTCTCCAGCCGGGGGCGGGCGGGGGGGCGTTGGTCGCGTCCTGCTCCGTACGTTCACTCCTCCCTCCTTCTCGGCTTTTGGGATTGGCCGCCGCCCAGTGGACCGAGGCTTGCTTCGCTCTGGGTCGCCCTGTTTTGGGGAGGGCGGAGGACGGTGGGGCCCCCCTGTGCGGGAGAGCTGGCGGCGGCCCTTTCCCGGCCCCGCGCCCTCACCCCGGGCGCTGCTGGCTCCAGCTCTCGGCCACGCGCGCCCGGCGGCGCCCAGAGCGCAACCCGCCGGTGGAAATTAGGTTTGAAAAATGAACGTGTAGAGCGTGTGCTATTCAGTGAGAGGCGTTTTGGGCAAAGAATGTAACTTGCAGTGACCGACGGTCTTGACGGTGTTCGTGCTGCCACATACACACGCGCGCACACACGCGCACACGCACACGCACGCACATCAGTGAGCAGAGCCCTTGGCAGGCAGCGCATGCCCTGGACCCACCGGGCGCCCGGCCACCGGCCACCACCCCGGGGGCGCGGCCCACGTCTGTCCCGGCCGGCTAGGGGAAGGCGCCCCAAAGTGGGGCCTGGGCGCCCCCAAGTCCCGCCTGCGGAGTGGTGGAGGGGACGCGGCGCGTCCTCCCTCCTCCTGCGAAATCGCTCGCGCTCCCAATCTCCGGCATCTCCGTACGAGGCGGCGCGCGGCCCCGGAGCCTCCCGCCCCTGTTTCCCGGGTCTGAGCCGCCCGCCGTGAGGAAAGGTCGCGAAGTTTCAGGGGCGGAATGGATTTCCAGCTGTGGCCGGTGCCGAATGGACGGACCGGGCTGGGCTGGCCTGGCCTGGCCGCCATCGACCGGGAACAGAGCGGGGCTGGCCGCCGCCTACAAGGAACAGGTGTTTGAACACGATAGCGGCCGCCAGTCAATTAACCCATTAAAAGCCCGCTTTACCGCATTGATTTCCCGGAGTGCGGAGGGGCTGGCGTCCCGGAAGGCTCTTTGTGAAGGGCCAGGGCGCGGGGCGGGTGGGGGTGGGCTGCCCCATGTCACCTCAGTCGGCGCAGGGGGCCCCCAAAGCCCGGACCACCGCAACAGTACTGTCCACGCGGTCTGGTCGCGGTTTTCCCTTATGCTGGAGCTGGGCAGGGAGGGGGCCTGCTCCGTTCTACCTCAGGACCACGATCTGGTTACCCCAGGCCCCTTCCCCAGCTTGGTGATGCCCGCAGGACAGGCAAAGTGCCCTGCACCGGCCACTGTCCCAGACACCCAACTGTGGCTGAGGACCACCGGTTAAGGCCGGGATCCACACAGCAAGAAATTCCACCCCCACCCTACCTCCCCTCAGTACTCCCAGGGTTCCTTCCCCCAGCGGCATCTCTCCCAGAAGGAGTGAGGAAGGCCAGTGGCTCTGCCTGAGCATCTGGGAACACAGAGAATGCCAAGCGTGCTCCCTGAAAACGACAGAAAACGTCCAGGTGGTATCCAGTTCTGGTCTTCTTTATTACTGGAAAGGATGGAGCAAAAGACGAGCGAGGCGTGGGAGTCAGCAGGTGCGGGGTGCTGGGGAATGGAGAACAGGACTGGGATTGAAGGGGCTGGGCCTTCTTCGAGGACCCTGGGGGGTGGGGGGAGGACCCTGGTCTCCCTGCCGACCAGTAGAAGGAGATGCTGGGGCTCTGCTCCAGGTAGCAAGTACCTGCTCACTGGCAGGGGATCCAGTCTGCCTGGAAAGGCAGGCGATAACTAGCCCCTTCTCTAGGAGCAAATGTAGCTGTGTGTTTTGAGGGCTGAACACAATTTTAGTCAAAATATAAAGAAAGCATAGAATTCAAACCCTGCAACCTAAAAACCCCTCCTCTGCTCCTTGGTGGGGCCCTTTGTCCTTTTGGGGTCACTCCCCAGAGTGTGGATGCCAGTCCAGGAGCAGTCAGCCCCTGAAGGGAGAGACAGTGACAGCAGCCCAATGGAGAGGTGGAGCTTCCTTTACCTGGTTTTGCAGGAAACTATGTTTACCCACTTTTTCCTCACCACCCACAAGATTTAAGGTCCCCAGGCCATCTAAAACAAGGCTCTTTCTCTCTCTGATCCACCAAACCTCCTTCCATGTCATTCTCATGGTGTCTGCCCCACCTGCACCCCCCAGTTAGTTAGCACCCTGTGGAGGAAAGGCATCCCTGGGGATGCTTTGGGGGTGGGCTGCAGGTCCTCCCCTATCCCTCCTGTCCAAAGCCTGCCACAAATAACGGCAAATGAATAATACAAGCGTGCTCTCCAGAAAGGCCCACAAGCTCAGGTGGGCTCCAGGCCTTCACCCAGTAGGAGGGAAATCTGATTTTCCCTCCTGGGGACAGCTGGTGTCTGTCCCTGCCAGGTAAGATAACTGGCATTACAGTGGAGCCAGCGGGCCCCTCTCTTCATTCAGAGCGCAAGGCAGTGGTGCTGGCTCTAGAGCCCAATCCCACTGCCGGAGATCTCAGCGAACCCATTTCTGTGTTTGCAGTTTTCTGAAGTAAGCAACACACGCAACTGAAAGGCTTGAAATCGTGTCAAAGTGATGTTTTAATCTCATTGAAAAGTGTATTAAAGGACAAGATGTAATTTATGTGAGACGCTTCGATGAAAGGAGAGATTGGAGTGGATGGTCCTTTCACTCCTGTGAACCCCGTGTCATGTTGATATTGAAGCCTGTGTAGCTAATCTAATTTGCAATAACAGGGGCGGCCTGTAAGAAAAAGCATCTCTGATTTCACTTTATTTCTTTTCATATAGAAATTCCTTATGACTTGTCTCCTCTTGTGAATGATGCCTTTTCTATGTGGGGCTAATGAGAGAATGTGAGACAGGGCTGTCTCCCGCTCAGTGTGGCTCTTTCCTGCAAACACCCCTGGTCACTGGCTCACCTGGCCTCGCCTGGACTCGGTGGGGACGCTGCAGGGCTTGAAAGAGCCATTCTGAGCTCTGCAGAAACTGCTGGAGGCAGCCTTCAGAGCCAGAGCCTACTGGGCATGTAGGTTCACCTGCAGGGGCTGCTTGGAGAGCCAGAGAGCCGAGGACTCTGGCTTTGCAAGTTAGCTCCATCAGAGGCCCCAGATCCTCAGATCTTTACATTCTGCACATTTTAATTTAAATAGGAAGCTCCCCCCCCCCATCCTGGAAAGTTTGATCTTGGTTGAGTCTTTACGCTAGCTTAGAAAACCAAACACACCTACTGTCAGAGGAGCTGCTTTGTGTTCTTATTATCACATGGGACACGAGCATTCTTTACCAATAAAAACCTACACGCTTTAGAAAATTACAACTTTTGTACAATGTAACAAGGTGTATTCAAACTGTTAATTATGGGGGTTTGTGTAAATGAAACTTTACCAGTGACCCATTTAATTTTGTGGTAATTACTGACAAAATAAGACAAGGATGAATCACAATGCAGTATATTTATCTTGAAGGAGACTATTGCGCTGAGGTAGTTAAGCCAAGGAGGAAGACAAAATTTGCGAGGGGGGGGGGGAGTTGCAGAAATACAGAAAATACATAAAAACCACACTATGAAATTATTCGGGTTAAGACAGCAGAAAACGCGACTCAGGTGGTCTCCTTATAAAACCCATACGGCATTTTGTCCTCAAAATCCAAGGCTCTGGCGCTGTCAGGTCAGCTGCGCGGATTCACCGGCTAGAGCTCGACTCCCGGGGTCCTCCCCGGGGGGCTCTTGCAGCCCTGCCTCGGCTCTGGGCGACACGCGCCCCTGGGAGGACAGGCGGGAGGGCGCATCAGCTGGGCCGGGCCGGGGCGGGCCGGGCCGGGCCGGGGCCGGCAGGCGGAGGCGGACGGGGCGGACGGGGCTGGGATGGGGCGCGGACGGCCCGGGCCGGCTCGTCTCCGCGGGCGCGTCTGGAGGCCACTTCCTTCCCGGCTGCGTCGCGGGACGGCAGGGACTGGCGGGGCGCGCGGTTTCCTGGTCCAGCTCCACCTGCGGCCCCAGCATCGGGCAGTGGCTTGGCCAAGGCCCATAGGCCAGGCTGCTGGGCACTAGCCCGGGTTCCCGCTCCAACCGCTCACTCGCCAAGCTGTGAATAGGTGTGGACACGAGCATGCGGGCAGCGTGCGTCCTGCGCGCCCGCCGCGCCGGGGACCCGGACGGCCGCCCTTGGCCGGTGGACGCCGGGCCCGCGAGAGGTGGGAGCCCGGGCAGAGCTGGCGTCTTTGGAGGCCGCGCCGCAGAACTGCGCGCTACCGCTGCGCGCGGCCCAGCTCTCCGCCTCGGTCGGTTGGGTGTGGGCTGCGTGGGGGCACCCTCGAGGGGACAGAGCGCCCAGGCGTCTGGGGCAGGTGGCCCCGCCGACATTCCGGTGGGAAAGTTTCCCCCAAAAGGGCCGGGCGGACGGAGCGGCAGGAGGAGCCCGCGGCGGCGAGGCCCGGGCGGCCAGACACCCCAGCTCCGCGCCGGCCGGCGCCCTCCCTCCTGGGCTCCCGCAGCTCCGCCAGGGCCAAGGCCGCGAGGCTCCCCTCGGGTCCCAGCGTTTCCCTCCCCTTGTCTTCTCTCTTTCATTCATAAACCTGGTGGCTACAGACGCAGCTTGAATATTGACGTCTCTCCCCCAACTGCTCTGCCGTTAACCCAATTACAGAATTCATCAAGAACTGTGTTGAATTATCTCTTTCCATACAGTATCAGCATTAGCCTAATTAAAAGCTATAATGTCTGATATAATGATTAAATCGTTAGCTCTGCTGTAGGGAAGCAATATTTTGTTTTCCCTTCAATTAGAAGCTGATTGAGGTTTTCAGAGCAGGTCAGCTGTGAAATTTGAATTATATGTGTGAGTACTGCTCACAGGGTGAGCCCCTACTCGAAAGCTCCCAGAGATTCTCCAAATGCTTTCACCCAGAGAGCTAGGAGGCACAGAACAACACACACGCACGCACACACACAGGGTTGTTTGCTCTTCAGTGTGAATTTACGGATCTCCACACTGATGGCTGCAAAGAAAACCGTGCCTGCTTTCCAGGGGAAGGGCTTTATGTCGCCTCTCCTGCAGGCGCTCAGGCTCAGCCCTCCAAATCCAGACGCTCGCGGGGAAAGGACAGGATGACGGACTCAGAGCAACGGCAAAGGTCCCCTGCTCTTGTGGCTACCCCTTAAAAGGCACAGGGGCCGCTGCGGGTTCCACATGGCGAGGGCTCTCCTCCTTCCTCTTTCCCCTCTTCCAGGACTATTTTTTCCCCTTTAAAAGGAAAAAAAAAAAATCAACAAAGAAACTTTTGTGCTACTTTGGCTCCGTTGGCTTTTTTTGGGAACAACAGGTCAAATTGGCAGGGGCAGGGGCAGGGGCAGGGGCGGGGGCGGGGGGCGCCGGACGGACGAGGGCCCGCACAGCTCCCAGGCCTGTCCCCAGCGCACCCTGACTTCGCCGAGCCCGAAGCCGGGCGCCAGGCTGCAGGAGCCGGGACCCGGGCGAGGCGGCAGGAGCGGGGGCCAGAGGCGGGCGGCGCGGGGAGGCGAGGCGGCGAGGGCGGCGGCGGCCAGCAGACGGCGATCGCGGCCCGCGCTCCCGCGGCTCCCGGCTGGGGGCGGGGGGGGACGGGACGCGGCCTCCTCCGCCGCCCTCCGGCGCTGTCCCCCTCCAGGGGCCCCCGGCCGGTGCCGCGGCCCCTCCCACCTCTCCAGGGTCTGCGCCTCCTGTCGGCGGAGGCGACCTCCAAGGCCTCCGCCGCCGCCTCGCCCGCGCTCGCCCTCTCCGCCGCCTTCTCCGCCTCCCCTCTTGCTCTCCTCCGACCACTTTTTCTCTCTCTCCCACTCTGACCTTGAAGTGGCGCCTCCCTCCTTCAGGATTTGCCTCCCTAGACTCTGGTCTTAGCCTTTTGGGGCGACTCCGGAGCCCGGGTGCACGGAGCCGCGTACGCGGGGCCTGGGTTGTCCACAGGCCCGGGAAGCCGCAAGAACCGGACGGTGGGGGGCAGCGGCCGGTGGTCTGCGCGCACCTTCGGGCGGATGCGCCCAGGACGGGCCGACGGCGCCGAGGCCCCAGAAGACAGGCGTCCTCAGGCGGCGCGGCCTCCCTCCGGTGAAACTTTCACTGACTCCCGGCCCCACCCCCAACTCCTGACCTGTCCATCTTTCCACTTGCTTGGAGGTCTAGGCGGGCGCTGGTAGCGAAAATCACCTCTAGGTGCCTGCAAGGTAGCTCTCATGTAAAGATTGCTAGGGGCAGTCTACAGGGGTCTGTATGCACAGTGACCCGCCTTGCTTCCCGGGTTTGTCCTGAGCACAACCACGGGGAGAGGGGGAAAGCCAGAGCCAAAAGTTTTAGTTACTCCACAAAAGCAGTAGAGGTTACTGGTGTTAGAAGTCCCGAACTCAGTTTATTTGAAAGTCAAGGGCTCTTGTATAACTGCCTAAATACATCACACACATGCATATGCGTATGTTATGTACACCTACACACCCGTGTATGTGTATGGCTATATCCTGCATGAACACGTGTTTATATATGCATATATGTATATATATTCTGCATTGTGTACACACGTATGTATGTACATATACTCTTTGTGCACATACGTATGGATGCACAAGCATATATGTGTAGATTATTTCCTCTGACCAGGCTTGGGTCTGAATTTTCTTTCAGGATCATATCCACAAGTCAAATAAAAGAACAGAATGTATCTTTACTTATCCATATTTCCAAGTTGATCTTCACTTTGGCATTTTGCCCAAAGAGCTACACTGAAGTCTCTGAGAAGCCAAAAGAGCAAATTTGGTCAGTCGACACCAAAGTGACCCTTCGCTCAGGGTCTGGGCCCTGACGTTACTGGGAAATAGTCTAGTCTGCCTTCAGATCCTCCAGCACCCAACCTTTGAAAAGCCCTCCATCTGAAGGAGGCCCCAGCCGACCTGGTGAGGGGTGGGAGGGAGAAATGAAACTGGAGAGAGGCAGTGTTTTTCAAACTGGTTTTTGGACTGTTTCCTTTTAAAGAGTCACTGGGGAGACAGGTCAGAAGGAGCAAGCAGAGGCTCCCAAAAGCCATTAGCGGCGGGAGTTTGATATGGCACTCCTCAATCTTCATGCCAGGATGGAAGGCACTGAGAGGTCTGGCACTCACGGCCCTGCCACTGCCTAACTGGCATAGGCAGCTGCTGCCAATCATCTATCGCTTGGCAACAAGTTACACCTGCGGCTCTGGTTTAATGCTTCTGCACATGGGCACCCATAGTGCACCCGCTTGGGCCAAGGGAACATCTCATCACTAAAAAGGGCTTACGGAGAGTGCCCCGAACGCTAAGCACCAGCATGATCTCACACAAGGCTAAACCATTTACCTCCTATTTAGATGCTCTGGAAAACAAGAGTAACATCGTATTTGGAAACAATTTTCAGGACTATGGTAGAAAGAAACCAGACCATTTCAAAGTCGGCTATCCAAGTTCCCAAAAGCATAAAGCATTCCTGCAATGCTAACTGGAGTGCAGGGTGTTTATAAAATAAATTGCTCCATTGATATGGAAAATAATGTGCCAAGCCTGACTCACACAAAGCATTTTCAGGGGGTCTTAGGCTATTTAGTTTAAAATCTAAATTGAAAAGCAGAGGAAAAGAAATCTTTCAACTGCTAAGTGGATAATATAGTTTATAATTTGTAAACCATTTCCTTTATTTCAGTCTTGCTGACTTTCTATAACACACTGGATCTCACTGCACACCCATCGCCTCCTAAATTATCAAAAGAAAAAAACGGGTCTGTAGCGTTCTTAAACAATATCCTTGTTCTTTTTTTGTTCACTTACAATGTAACTGATATTTGGAGGTAGTGCGTACAACAAATCAAAAGATTTAACAAACTCGATTGATGAAATGAGAAGGTAGTTGAAAAGCAAGTTTATAACCTAGATATTTAGTGAAAAACTAAATACAAAATGACGTTTCCTTTCTAATATAATTATGTATCACTGATGAGTTCACTAGGAAATGCTGAATGGCCTGAAACGGAAGCAGTTCAATCTGCAGAAACGGATTTGCGGCTGCACCCCTTACTGTACAACCTTGAAGTAGTAGTAAAAAAAAGGCTACAATAACAATCATAGTGACTGAGAGGAGAGAAAGGATTCCTGCACCCTGGACCAGCAGCAGTAGTAGGGTCAGGACAGTCACAACCTGAGATTGATTGATTGATTGATTGATTGATTGATTTTTTTGATGGAGGGAAGGTGTCACGTATTCACTGTCCAATATACTTCAACATCCGTATTAGTACGCTCAGGGTCATCCTCATCCTCACAGGTTTACGTCGACTACGAGGCGCTGGGTTCACGTAGGTTAGGCTCGGCTTTACCCACCCGCCGGCACCTGCCTCCACGGTGAGCACACTGACGCCCGCGTGGAGTACGCATGACCGAGGCTTGGGCTCAACGGATTCTCTGCAAGAAGGCTTTGGGCCACTCATGATTCGGACTGACACCGTCGCGTGAGCGCAACGGTGGGGGCTTGGAGATTGTGGGTCCCCATATGGAAGAAGACACTTTCAAGTCTGGGAACTGTAACCGCAAGTGGGGCCTTCCTCCTCCCGAGAGCCAGGCCTTTGGTTCGCGTCCTGTAGGAACGCTTGGTCGTGAGGCTCCACTTGTCCCGTCCCGTGTCCAGTGGGCCCCGCTCCGTTCACACGGTTCTCAGGTCTTAGGTAAACAGCTGCTGGAAGATTCGCTCCAGAAGAGCGCCGGCTCCATCGTTCTTTTGCGATTCAAACAAACTTTTCCTACTGTTGTTGAGTCACTACTAGATTCCAGATAGATCCTGCTGTTTCCGAGCCCCCTAGCAATTACTTTGGAGAAAGAAACCTCAAGGAGAGAGGCGGGGTACGCGCCTATAACCCTCAGGCTCATTAAAAGACCCTCAAAAAAAAAAAAAAAAAAAAGTTGAGAGCTGATGCTCCTAGCAGCTCTGGAGCCAAGTGTGGTGAAAATGCCTCCTCCTCCCTTAGGGGAATTCTCGCGGCCAGGGCTGGGAAGGCCATCCTACGAGAGGGGGCACTGGAGAACTTCGTCCTAGCGCGGTGGAGCAGGTGCCCCTGGAGGGTCGCGCAGGAGGACCCGTGGGGGGCGTTCGAGTGGCGGATCTCAAGCGCCCCCCGCCGCCCCCACCCCCACCCCCACCCCCGGCTCCCGAGGGCGCACCCGTCCCTCCCAGGCCTCGGGCCCAGCTGGGGGAGAGGTCACCGCCACGGCCCCAACTTTCCCGCTCCCCGCGAGCGCCGAGCTGGCCGCCGGGGGTGCAGAGGAGCTGGGTCTCTCTCCACCGCGCTCGTCGAAACAAGGCTCGCGGTGGCATCCCCACCCCACCCCCCGCCCCTCCTGTCGCTGTGCCTCCCGCCCCGAACGATTCTTTCTTCGTCTCCGCTTTTAAACCCAACCTTAATCCTTCGGAGCGCGCGGGCGGGAGAGGCGAGGAGGGCGAGCTTGGGGTTCGCCGCCGCCGCCGCCGCCGCGCGCGCTCAGGAAGCAGCGTGGCTGTGCCCCCTCCCGAGCCTCCTTCCCCCTCCTTCCTGCCCCTGCACCCCCTCCTTCCTCCCCTCCTCCCGCCCCGCCGCCCGCGCCCGGAGCATCTACTCCCTCCCCACGTCACTCGCCAGCGCGCCATGCAAATCACCGCCGCCGCCGGCTCCCATTGGCCGCGGCGCGCTCATTTAATGGCAGCCCGGGCCCGGCGTATGGCTGCTGGGCCCCGCGCGCCGCCGGCCCCGCGTGCGCCTCCGCTCCGAGCGCACGGCCTCGGGCAGGCAGTGGGCAGCCAGGCCCGGGCTCGGCGGCCCCGCTCTCCGGCCCTCTCCGCGCGCCTGCGCTCCTAGCGCTGCCCCCTGCCCCCTCCCCCACCGCCCCCCTCCGCGGCCCCCTCGGCGCCTCGCTCCCCCACCCCCACCCCCACCCCACCCCCACCCCACCCCCCGGCACCTGGGACCGGCACATGCCCAGCGCACGCGGCGCGCCGCGCTGCTAGAAGTTGCAGCCCGGAGTTGGAGGCCGCTGAGGACCCGGTGCAGGAGGAAGGCGGCAGCGCGCGGCGGCGGCGGCCGGCGAGGAGGAGGCGGGCAGCCCCGGGCCAGGCCCCGCGCCCCGCTCGCGTCCCGAAAAGTGGAGCCGCAACTTGGGCACGACTGCACCTGTTTGCACCGCTCCGCCGAGGCGACCGGGCTGCGGCGACGGCGACCCCGGCCATCGCCCCCCTCGGCAAGTGGTTTGGGCGCTTGGGCGCGAGGAGAAACTTTGCACCTGCGAGCCGGACCTGCGCCGAGGGCGTGTGCCGCCGCCTCTCGTCCCGTGGTTGCCTCCGCCTCCCCCCGCTCTTCTCCGCGGTAGGACCTCTCCCCCGCCCCACGTCCCGCTCCGTTCGACCGAGCCCCTGTCCGCCCCCCACCCCGCGGCCGACTCTTCTATGCCCCGGGCCCTCCCCGCGCGGTGCCGGTGAACCCGCGGGCCGCCCCGATGTACAGCATGATGATGGAGACCGACCTGCACTCGCCTGGCGGCGCCCAGGCCCCCACGAACCTGTCGGGCCCGGCCGGGGCCGGCGGCGGCGGGGGCGGCGGGGGCGGCGGGGGCGGCGGCGGCGGCGGCGGCGGCGGCGGGGTCGCCAAGGCCAGCCAGGACCGGGTCAAGCGGCCCATGAACGCCTTCATGGTGTGGTCGCGCGGGCAGCGGCGCAAGATGGCCCAGGAGAACCCCAAGATGCACAACTCGGAGATCAGCAAGCGCCTGGGCGCCGAGTGGAAGGTCATGTCCGAGGCCGAGAAGCGGCCGTTCATCGACGAGGCCAAGCGGCTGCGCGCGCTGCACATGAAGGAGCACCCGGATTACAAGTACCGGCCGCGCCGCAAGACCAAGACGCTGCTCAAGAAGGACAAGTACTCGCTGGCCGGCGGGCTGCTGGCGGCGGGCGCGGGCGGC
Organism: Canis lupus baileyi; assembly: GCF_048164855.1. NCBI lineage: Eukaryota > Metazoa > Chordata > Mammalia > Carnivora > Canidae > Canis > Canis lupus. Next base: position 1,529,824 of record NC_132854.1, on the reverse strand, counting down.
GGCGGCGCGGCCGTGGCCATGGGCGTGGGCGTGGGCGTGGGCGCGGCGGCCGTGGGCCAGCGCCTGGAGAGCCCGGGCGGCGCGGCGGGCGGCGGCTACGCGCACGTCAACGGCTGGGCCAACGGCGCCTACCCCGGCTCGGTGGCGGCGGCGGCGGCGGCCGCGGCCATGATGCAGGAGGCGCAGCTGGCCTACGGGCAGCACCCGGGCGCGGGCGGCGCGCACCCGCACCCGCACGCGCACCCGGCGCACCCGCACCCGCACCACCCGCACGCGCACCCGCACAACCCGCAGCCCATGCACCGCTACGACATGGGCGCGCTGCAGTACAGCCCCATCTCCAACTCGCAGGGCTACATGAGCGCCTCGCCCTCGGGCTACGGCGGCCTCCCCTACGGCGCCGCGGCCGCCGCCGCCGCCGCCGCGGGCGGCGCGCACCAGAACTCGGCAGTGGCGGCCGCGGCGGCCGCGGCGGCCGCGTCGTCGGGCGCCCTGGGCGCGCTGGGCTCGCTCGTCAAGTCCGAGCCGAGCGGCAGCCCCCCTGCCCCCGCGCACTCGCGGGCGCCGTGCCCCGGGGACCTGCGCGAGATGATCAGCATGTACTTGCCCGGCGGGGAGACCGGAGACCCGGCGGCCGCGGCGGCCGCGGCGGCGCAGAGCCGGCTGCACTCGCTGCCGCAGCACTACCAGGGCGCGGGCGCGGGCGTCAACGGCACGGTGCCCCTGACGCACATCTAGGGACGCGGGGACACCGCGGCCCGGCCCCGGCACGGACCCCTCGGCGCTCCTGCGCGGAGCGGGGCGCGGGCGGCACGCGCACGCCCCCGCCCCCGCCTCTCCCTCCCGGGAGCTCCTGGGGACCTCCGGGCGCACGGGCGCACGGCGGTGCGGACTGACTTCAGCGTTTTCTTGAGACGTTTTGTACAGTATTTATCATTCCCGGAGGACGAGAAGGCGTTTTCTTTGCTCGAGGGGACAAAGAGCAGACCCAGCGAGAGGCGACTCCAACTTTTCTAGCCCGGCCCGCGCGCCCTCGCCCATCCCGCACCGCTTCCCGAAGGCGCTCGGCCGCCCTGCGCGGGTGCCGAGGCCGGTCTCATTCGTTATCGATGTCGTAGGGCAGATCCAAACACGAGTTTTTCGTAGCTGTTACCGCCTTTTTGAGTTGGTTTGTTAATTTATACAAAGAGGTCTCCCCGCTCCCTTCAGATGGCAGCGTTATATTCTGGGTTTTGTAAAACTTTCTGTATCTGAGCATTTCCTTTTTTTGTTTGTTTGTTTTTGTTTTTGTTTTGTTTTGTATTCTTTCTTGTAAATGCATTGTGAAATTTTTATTTTAGGCATTGCGGTGTGGGGAGGGGGTTTCAGATTATGTACATAGTTTCCAAAAGTCTTTCTTCTAAAACCGAAAAAAAAGACCTCTCCTTAAAAAAAAAAAAAAAAAAAGCAAAACAAAATGCATCGACTTTTGAATCAATAAATTTAAGAGAGAAAAGAAAAAGCCCACTTTTCCCCCATAATTTGGAACGTGCTAATTTTATATGCATGTTTTGTGAGCTCAAAATACGATTGGTAAATCTGACGGAGGAGGAATGATCGGCATAAACTAAAAGTGAGGGATCCTCAGGGGGACGGTGCGATCTTCACGGAGCTTCTTTCAGTGCAAGGGAAGAAAGTTTAAATCGATGGATTATTTTGTAGCATTTATAGTGTTGATACGGATCAAGAAATAATTACCAGGATTTAAAACAACAACAACAACAACACCGGCCCTCGTTTTACAGCCTGGCCCTGTGCTGTGGCGCGTTGTCTTTTCTGACCGCGGGCCGGCTGGCGGCTCCGAGTCCTCCAGCGGCCCCGGGCTGCAGGAGAAGGCCCCCGATGGAGGGACCAGGCTAGGGAGCAGGGACAAAGACCGCCGCGGGGTCGCCGAGGCCCCCGTTCCCCTGCAATTTAACAACATTGCAAATGGAATTTATCAGAATCTGGCTCAAGGGAACACTCTTTGAACCAAAATGTACTGCATCCCTCTTCAGCCCCTCCCTCTGACTTCTTTCTCCTTGGGAAAGGGCAAAGTGATCTTGAATTTTCTCTCTCCGCCTCCCCCCACGCACACACTCGACCACCCCCCTATCCCCAGCGTCAACTGGGATACACAAACTGCTGTTTATTATTCCTGATGAGATCGGAGGGTGTTTGATGCTTTAAATTTTTTAATTATATTTTTTCTAGGTGTTTATGGGTACATTGCAGTTTTTTTCTGGAATTTAAAGTTTTCTGTAAAACTTTTGTCTTCAAGTAATCTGACAGCATTAAATATTGCATTTAAAAGTTATACTGTAGCAAATACATTTTGAAATTAGTCACAACATAAAGATGAAATTATATTTTGAGGGGAAAAAAAGCCTTTAGTCTACATCAAGATGTGTTGATTTCATCAGCCCTATTAAGCCTCCTGTTCATTTTCTTTTTTCTTTTTTCTTTTTTTTTTTTGTACTGGAATGAGCATAGACTATCCCAAAATGGGCCCATGTTAGGTTAATGAGAACCACATTCAGCCTCCATTGGAGAATGACTTTAAGTAAAATGCTAACCTGGCAATTGATATGTGTAATTTTTTGGAGTCATTGATAATTCTGCTTAAACCATGCATTTTTTTAAAGTGACTGCAAAAAATCTCAAGAATGATATCCACTGCTTCTTTCTAACGAGGTAATAAAGTCCCCTCTTTTTTTCCTTTTTTTTTTTTTTTTTTAAAGCTTCAGCAATCTGATCCTTTGTGAAGCAGTTGTTCCTGAAAGTATTTGGATATATATATGGATTGCTGAGTGAATCAGCATCAGAAATAGTCGGGGAATAAGTGAATGAATGCCACACACCGTCTCCTCTGGGAGATGCCCTGGGAAATTCTGTAATGCTCTGTTAATTCACCACACCCAGCTTAAGGAGCAGGCCACATTGACTCTGAAATGTACAGTTAAATAGACTCTCTGGGTTCTTTTGCTAACTCCTCATCTCAACATCGCCCTGCATTTACTAAACTGGCAGACAGATGTGCGGCCACGCTCACATATGTGTGCCCTCAGGTTTGTATCTAGACTCAGCTATGGGCATCCAAGTCTTAGCACATCACACTACTAGTAATGTGGGTCACACTGGGAGTGTTTCAAACTAGAAAAAGTTTAGCAGCATGCAGGAGTTCCAGCCAGAGATATTCTTGGTTTCCTGGAAGGTGGGCTTATAGTTTGGCTCCCCCCCACCCCCCACCCCACCATGTGCCTCATACATAGCTGAAATTCAATGCCAGATGCTGGGAGCCACTTTGTTAAAAGCCCAGGATGATCTTAAAATAGGAATTCCTTAAATGCAGTGAATTTGTATTGTTGATTGGAACGACAGAGAGAAAAGGAAATAGAAATTCGTTAATGATTCCATTTGGAAAGAAGCCGGGATGGGGGAGCAGACGGAGGCTAGCCTTCGTTTGGGGACAGAGACCTTATCACCCCCGCAGCGTTTCTCTGACTTGCATTGGTGGAGAAAATATCCACTGGACCCTGGAAAGGTCTCACTAACCGTGGGTCGGTCTTGTCAAGGTCCTGCTCATCGTACTCACAAAATGAAAGTGTTTGATGATTTCTATATGATGGCTGGAACACTGCCCAAATCACAGGGTGGTATTTCTATCGCTTATTCCAATTTTATTAGAAACCTGGGTGGAGACCGCGGACAGGACTCGTTGGGGGGCCTTGGACTAAGTTTGCAGAACTTCGTGCCCGGCCGGCTAGAGCGGCGGTGGGCCGCGCGGGCTGCCCAAGCAGAGGGTGGCACGGTTTGCTGGTGTGTGTGTGTGCGTGGGGGGTGGGGGGGTCCTCTCGTCCTTCACCATCACCCTTAAACTAACGGGCCCTTTTTGTTGTCGTTGCTGAGACTGACACCAGCCCCCGCGCCCGGCCAAGAAACCCACCAGTAGCGAGGTGAAGTGAATTAATTGTAGAGCCGGGCGCGGGCTCGGCGTGCCTGCTAGGCAGATGTGTCGGGTAGCGTGACTGATAGGTCTATTAAAATCATGCATGTGGGAGAAGAATAACACGCATATTCACGCATTTCATTTCCCGACAAAGACTGGGCCATGCACAGATCTATCTCCGGAACATTCCGGCGAATTCGAGAGAGCACCCCGGGCCCCGGAAGGCGCGCTCCAGAGCGGCCTGGCGCTGGCACCCACCGCCCACCGGGCCCGCTCTGCCCGCCCGCCCCCTCTCCGTGCCTCCCCGGCCCCCTCCCCCTCCGCGCTTCCGCAGCCGGGCCCGCGGGGCAGAGGCTCCAGAAACGGCGGCGGCAGAATGTAATAATAGGTTTGATTCCTTGGAAACTTCAAGTGAAAAGCAGACTTGGCCTTGGCGCAGCTCCTTCTCCGGCACGACTATTCGGCGGGATTGAAAGGCCCGGCCAGCAGGGGAGGAGAGGGGAGGGGGCGCAGGCCCCCTGGGCGAGCAGCCGGGGGAGGTGGGTCCGATCCCCGCCTCCCGGCCTGCAGGGTCGGGACGACGCTGAGCCTGGCGAGGGACGCTGGGACCCCTCACCCTCACGCCCCCCCACCCCGCCTGCGCAACGGCCCCGGCCCGGCCCCGCCCCCCAGCTCGACGGCAGGGCCCCGCTGGGGCCGCGGAGCCCTGACCCCTGCCTGCCCATCCCTCGCCCCCGCCGGCCCTTGGTCTCCAGCCGCGCGCCCCCGGGAATCCAGGGCGCAGGGCGCAGGGCGCAGGGCGCGCGGCCCGGGTCTCCTGGGTGGGGGGGGGGGGCGGGGGGGCGGCCCCCGGGCTTGGCCCTCGCCCTCTCCCGGCCGAGGGGCGGTGAGGCCCCAGCCGTGGCGGCTTCCCGGCCTGGGCGCCCCCCTGCCCCGTTTGCACCCCTTCCCCGCCGGCTAGCCGCTCGCGGGTCCCGCGTCTCCCCCCGCCCCTCTCCCCCCGCACCTCCGGCCCCTCCCGCCTGCGGCTCCGTCCCTCTCTCTGCGCGCTCGGCCTCCCTTTGTCCTCGGCGCGACCGTCTCCGCCCCGCGCCCTGGGCCCTCGTCGCCCCGCGGCTCCCCGGGCGCTGCCTCCGAGCGGGCCGGGGTCGCCAGGCGCCCGGACGCGGCCCACCCCCCGCCCCCAGCCGATCGCTCCGGCTCGCGCGAAAGGGGTGGGAACTCCGACACCCACTGGGAGCCCGCGGCCCAGCGCCCGCCGCGACCCTCCCGGTGCAGCCCGGGCTCCCGGCCCCGCGGTGTCAGCCGCGGGGGATTACAGTGACGGATGCGAGGGGAAGGCAGAGTGTTTTTGTGTTTAGAGAGAGCGGGATTAGTGGAGAGAAAGTCCTGACCTGGGGTCAGCTGCAAGTCAAACCCTTTTACAATCAGGGAGCGGAACAAGCACCGCTCCCGGCCGCGCCGCAACACGTGGGAGGAAGGAGGCAACGGAGAGGCCGCACCCCCCCTTCCCCGGCCTGCGGGGTGTGAGGGAGGAAGGGAGGGAGGGGGAGATGGGGGGCGTGCACCCCTGGGCTGCGAGGTGGAGGGCGGGAGGGGGGAGCGGGGCCTGCAGCCCCCGGCTGCGGGGTGGGGGGCAGGGGGAACAGGGGGACGGGAGGGGGGAGACTGGGGGCTGCACCCCCAGGCTGCGGGGTAGAGAGCATGGTGGCGGGAGGGGGAGATGGGGGGCCCGTACTCTCGGGCTGCGGGGAGGGGACAAAGGGGAGGGGGGAGAGAGGGGATGGGGAACCCGCAGCCCTGGGCGGGGGTGGGGCTGAGGTGAGGGACCAGTGCTCCCGGCGGAGGAGCCTCACTGGAGGGGCCCCCGGCGTGGAGGGGGTGAGGGTGGCGCGAATAACCCGCGGTGCGGGCTTGGAGCTTTTTGGGGCGGGTGAGTTGTCCATCAGAATCCCTTCTTCACCGGCATGCCTGGGTTCCCTGTTTCCTGGGCCCTCCTCTGGCTGCTCCTCCGGCTGGGCCCGGGGCAGGGGAGGGGGGGGATGTCTGGGGGGGGCTGTCTGCTCCAGAGGCTCAGTCTTACTGAGGCAGTTATTTCCATAGGAAACCAAAACCGAAAGAGCAAGTTCTGGGACGCAGCGCTCCGCGGACCTTACCTGGCTGTCCTGGAGTCGTGACCTCCCCTAGGCCCCAGCAAACCCTGGTCTGCAGGTGGAGGTCCTGGGGGTGGTGGCGACCTGCGCTAGCCCCCTCCCCACCCCCACCCGCGGGGTGGAAGAGGAGGCGTTGATGAAGCAGGCCGACTGCCTCAGGGAGCAAAACCCCTGGGGCGCTGGAGTTTGGGGGGGAAAGATGAGAGGGTCAGAAGAGCAGAAGAGGAAGTGGTTACATCCTTGTCTTCCCTAGCAGTCAGATCCAGAAATTAGGCTGAAATCACACCAAGAGTTTTAACAAATATGAAAAACAGAGAAAACACCCCAAACAAGTGAGGTATGCAAGGCAGACAAAGGTCATCTATTTTGGTAATGAAAAACAAACAAAAGAACTGGGATTGCCACGTGTTGCTCGAAGTGGGCTTTTCATCTTTACATATGAAAAATCAACACCAGTTGAGAGAGAAGGCAGTTTTAAAAACATTGCAAAACAACGCGAGGGCGCTGCGCGCTCAGCCTTCCCGGGGTCAGGCAGTGTCTCCAGGTGGCCACTGGGCTCCGGCTTCCAAAGCAGGGGACACAGTGCTACTCAGCAACCTGCTAAATGTGACCTGGGGGGAAATCTGTCTGCTGCAGAGACTCTGGACACTGTGAGTAATCTGAATGCCCCGCAGGCAGCTCGCAAGGGTTTAATTGCCGGCAGCCACTTGAGAACAACCATGTGGGTACATTAAGGATGTTGTTTGTGAGGAACAGCAGGTCATCACATGCAAAGTCTCGAAATAGTCAGCCAGTCAAATCAGTGGAAAAAATCAGCTTTTGTTAGATTTTGCAGTTTCAGGAATTAGGCATTCACTGCAGAGCTGCAGTTTTGAGAAATTGCAATGTCAGGCATGTTCCCAATGGGGAAATATTGTGAGTGTGGAGGAATGTAAGATTGGGTTTGACAATGAGGAAACTGACAAGAGTTATCACCCAGACATTGTTTTCTCTCTGAGCACCCCGGAAATGCTAACTAGAGATGATATCTAGAGGCAGCAATAGCACTCTCTGTTAGTCCTACGCACTTGAAAGATAGGAAAACAAGAGTCTTAGACATCTAGAGGACTGACCCAGGATTTCCTGCAATGAATACCAGCATCTAGGGCAAAGTACCAAGCAGGTAGGTAACACCTACAAGCACTACAGCAGCCGTGTCAAGATCGGCATGAGGAAATTCAAAGCAGAGGCCAACTTAGCTTTTTATTTCTAAGCAGCAGAGCAAGAGGAAATCCAGGTGAGCGTGTTTTCACCAGGGAAAAGATTTAGAACCCTCATGCTTTTGAGTAATCCACACTATAGGAGGAATTTTCAGGACATAGAATAGCCCAAACTTTACCAGGAAATTTACCGTGAAAACCCACATGATGGATAAGCAGTAGCTTCGTGCTTTGTGCTAAAAATTGAACAGAAGGGCAAAGTTTATTCTTGTAAAAAATGGCTATTTGCATTTTCACCCTACGGAGAAATGACACCTGTGTGCCCAAAGAAAAGGAAGAATCGAGGTGAAAAGCTAGTCAACATGGTATTTATTGTATTTCTGATCTCTGGTGAACTGTAGCACAGCAACACGGAGACATCAGACAGAGCTGCGCCTGAATCACGGCTCAGCGCATATCCGCTTGCTGCCCTTGGTCAAAGGTCCTTCCTCTGAGACCATCTTCTCATATTCGAGAAGAAATGATAAAACCAACTTCACAAGAATATGGTCAGGATCAATGATCTCAGGTGCATGCTGTGTCTAGAGAAGAGCAGAGCCACAGTAAATGCTCATTTCACGTATCAGCCTGTGTCAGATCCGGCAGGGGTACAGTGGGACAATTGTGGCATCGACGCCAAATTTGGCCTGCATGGGAACAGTGTTAATTACGTGCACCAATACGCCCAAATACCCGTATTCATAAGAATCTCTCTTTAGAGTTATGTGTTAACCATCATGTTCATTCATTCGTTTGTTCAACAAATACCGGTTATAGCACAGTACATGTCCGGGTTATTATAAAAGCACATGTATGTGTGTGGCCAGACACTGGGCTCACTGCCCAAGCAGGTGAAACTCGCTGTCACAACAGTGAGGATGCTCCCGAGGGCTATAATTGAGGGACACTTACCCATCAGATTGCTGCCTGGTCATTCCTGCCCAATTGGGGAAAATCAGGGAAGGCTTCCCAGAAGAAGCAAAAGCTGGAAGCTGGACATCCTAGTGTTGCTTCAACATCCCCTGTGGCCAATCTGTCCACGAGGGGTACATGCTGCATTTCTTTATGCACCAAAGAAGATTGCAATATAAACTTGAGCAGAGTATGTAGGATAACTGCTTTGTTGTTCAACAAATGGCTGCTGCAGAGCGGCTCTGAGCTGTCAAAGCTGTGGACTTGGAGGTTCACTAGGGGCAGTGGTCTCTTGTCTTCAGGACGCACAGGATACCAGCAGAACTTGCTTCCCCTCCAGAGTCTCAGCCCAATCCCATCAGGACTCAGGAATCTGCACCTTCGTAGGTGCAGGAAGGAGTTAGTGAGGTTGTGCATGATGCTGGGAAAACCTGTATCAAGGATAGGCCTGAAAATTTGTATGGCAAATAGCTGCTGAAACTGTGTCTAGATCACTTAAATTTGAGTAGCAATTTATTATTTATAAAGTGCTCTCACTTAATTGTTCAATTTAGATGACTTTTGAAAAAATTAAATTAGTGGGAGAAGAAAAAAAATTTAAACCGGATTATTGGAATCTCATAAATAGAAAGGACTGACTGATTTCTCGCTTTTGTTTTCCATTTTCCAATGAACTGCTCTGACTGCCTGTAGATGCACTTTGCCTCTCCTGATCCACAGTGGAGGCTGAGCATCAAGAGCATCCGCCACGTGCATGGCTTTTGCTTTACAGAATGGACAATAAAAGGAGTGGACAGTCATATGCTGTGTCTTGATTCCAAAGCTTACCAAGCTGATCTGCATTCCCACGGACTGGGTCTTGTAAATGCCACCTGGGTCCACACATTCGTGTCAATTAGTTGCGAGTAATTTTAATGGCACGTAAGATGTCAGGAAAGGCATATAATAGTGCACATGAGATGCAAAATCGGTTTATTCGGATAGGTCATAATTATTAAAAAGTACCAGATCATTAGTTTCTTCGTACGATCATCTGTAAAATGGGACTACTTTGTTGTGAAAAACCTCAATACATTAAGTACTCTACATGTCTTGAGAGGAAGAGGTCATGCAAATAGGGGGGCTGCCCTGTGCAAGGAATACACCCATGTGCATGGGCAGCGCTGCATCTATAGAGCATGCAGCTCTGCATTATGGAGGTCATTATTACTGCTAATCACAGTAAAAACAGCATTCCTTAGAGTTATACAGATCTAAGTGAAGGTGTGGTTATGGAAGAAATCACGACCTATTTGAATAGCATGTGAGAAAGTAAATTTTAAATATGACATAATGAGAGAAAATGTTCTATAAAAAGAATCCAAACTATGTTAGTAATAGAAGAGTTGCAGTATGGCTGGTAGGTAATTTCAGGACACGGGGCACCATTAAGGAAATCTGATAATCTATGCATTTTAACTATAGCTTTTTGGAGAAAATGGCATTGCCTTTGTTGACTAAATCATTCATAATCTTAATGGATGAGAATGGCAGTCCAGATAATCAGGCCCCTGTGCATAGCAGCGAGGACAGAGTTTCCTAAACTGATTTGTTTTGAATATTACCACATGGTTTGGACCTCGGTGCTGATGCTCCTGTCACACGCCCATCCCTTGGATCCTGCCCACAACATCCACAAGACCCACTCTGTCAACTCATGTCTTATACCCAGAAGCAGAACCCCGCACTCAGGAAGAAAGAGGAATGCCCGGGAGCAGAACTGGTTATTTCAGAGCCACTGACATGAAACTGAGAAGCTAGAGAGATGGAGCAGAGTAAAAACCTAGGGTGGCTCTGAAAGCAGGCTCGCCCCTGGTCAGAACCCTCAGACCAAGCCTCTGCTTAGGAAACCCGTGGCACCCTGGGGCCGGGAGCGGTTGCAACCAAAAGCAACACAGAGCTAATGGCCACATTTTAGCAAGTCCTTAGCATCTGGGCTTCTGTGCCAGTGTCTCTTCACCTGTCATGCTCTGCCAGATGCACGGATTTAAATTCGGTTATGGGAATATGAGTAAGCTACTAGTGTAAAAAACAATCTCACTCATTTAAAAAATTGTTTTAGTCTTTCAAACTGAGAATACTACTAGAAATGTATTCTCAATTTTAAACTATGACATTTTGGATAACAAACTAAATTATACGTTTACTAAGGGAAAGCATATAAAAGTCTTGAAATAATTAAACTATATTTTAGGCTCAAAAACAAACATATCACCTGTAGTAACTATGCACAGAAAACTGAAATCGTATTTAAAGTCACAGCTCAAATTTAATCATACATTTGCAAGAAAAATAGGTCATTTAAAATCAATCTATAATATACAAGTTCAATATAAATTTGAACAAATTAAATTTTAACTGAATTCTAAAGTTATGATTATGTTAAATCAGGCTTAAAAAAACAGAATATTGACAATAACATTTTAAGGTGGAGTCTCTGCATCAGAGGCTTATTTATTTTAAGATTTTATTTATTTATTCACGAGAGACGCAGAGAGAGAGGCAGAGACATAGGCAGAGACAGAAGCAGTTTCCCTGCAGGGAGTGTGATGCGGGACTCAATCCTAGCACCCTGGAATCAAGACCTGAGCCAAAGGCAGATGCTCAACCACTGAGTCACCCAGGTGCCCCTTAGAGGCTTATTTAAACTTAACAGCAAAAGCAGGGCCAGCCTGCAGAGCTTTGTCTTGAGCACCTGTGGAAGCCAAGGCTTCTTGCAGCCTCAGGTGGAGGCTTTCCCCAGCTGGTATGGCACCCAACATCCGCAAGCTTCCTGGGGAACAGAAACTGTGTCCGGTTTGATTTCCCCCCAATCGTCAGCAGAGTCCCCAGGCATCTTGCAAAGTGACAGCAGCTGCTTGTTGAAGGGAATGCAAGCAACAGGGCAGGTGAAGGGGCAGGAGGCTGCTGGGAAGGAGCTGCACAGAGCAAGGCCTGCCACCGCCACTGGGTCCCCTGCTCTCCCAGGCATGGTCCAGCATCCGCATGTGATGCTACAAAAGAGAGGAGGCTTCTCAGGGGCTCAGCACAGTGCCTGCACATCCCAGAATATGAGGAGCATGGGTGCTTTCATGGTCCTCGTGTGGTTCTCAAGGAGATACAGAGAGCAGACTCCAGCCTGAGGAGCAGGACACCCCAGAGGGGAATGACTCTGAGACAGCAGAGGTCTTGACCTAGAGCTGGATGGAGCGGCCGCTGAGGCCAGGGAGCTTCTTTCTTTTTTTTATTTATTTTATTTATTTATTTATTTATTTATTTATTTATTTATTTATTTATTTATTTATTTATTTTAGGGAGCTTCTTTCAACTCTGAATTCCCCAAGACCTCTTACGTGATCTGGCAGGCAGTAAGGGGTGGGGAGATGTCTGTTACGGGGAAGTGTTACAATCACTGCATTGTGTTGTGCTGTATTGTGTGGTGTGGTATTGTATCATGTTGTATCATGCAGTGCTGTTTCATATTCTATTAAGGGAAAGTGTCCTCTTAGGAACATCAGGGTAAAGTCACATCTGGTGTGCAGAGTCAGTTCAGGCACCTGGCGAAAAGGAGGCAGGCGGGGGAAAAGGCAGCCTCCTCTTAGACTGGAAACCAGAACCGTGAGCACCTGTGAGGAGCCATGCAGGCTGGGGTTTACCTCTTCAAGCTCCAGGCACAGAACTGTCAAAGGATTTCTCGAGGTGCTCTCGAGGGTAGATCTTCAGATGGTGACCTTGACCGGGAAGCAGGTGGGCAGCCAGTCACTCCCCGCCAGAGCTATCTCCAGATGCTACCTTACTACTCTTCATAATACTCTGTGTGGCGGTATGGATTGACTGTGTAACTTGTATGTTTGAAATGTATGGAACTGGAAAGGCATTTCTTAGAGTTAGCATGGTGGGTGTCAGAACACCCTGGGTGACAGGCTAGGGCCAGCCGACCTGTCCCAACCTTGTCTCCAGACTGTAAGCTGAGGCACCTGGGGGCCCCACGGGCCTCGGACAGGTAGCTCAGAGTATTTGAGAGAGCACACAACCCCGGACATTTGATTAGATGACACCTGAGCTCTCCTTCCGGGTGGCCCACCCGCTGAACATGCACCCCCAGCCATGTCCCTCTGCCAACAGCATGTCTTTGTGAAGCTGGCTTCTCAGCAGTTGTCGTGTCAAACATACTTTGCTTGGGAAAATTGAAGCAAACCCAGAAACGAGGTGTTAGGGTCCAAGCCAATTCCACGGCTGGAGAAGCGTGGGGTGCTCAACCTGGACACCCAAGCCAGTAATCAGTAATTGTGGCTGGTCGGGGAATGAAGTGAAAGTACATATTTTTTTATTCAACGTATGTAATTTTAAAAAATTGTCACAAAGTTATTAGGACATAAATATTAAGTTGTGTAGACTTTACTTAACGAACAGACTTGTTAAATACTGCTAGCCTGGGGCTCCATGTGTAATTACTGGCATAGTAAGAGGGTGCTGAAAATGCAGAGAGTTCAAACTGATATTGAATTTGTAGCTTATGGGTTGGTATAAAATTATATATGTTTTCTTTTATTATGTCAATACGATGGTATCATTTAACTGAAGCTGCAACGTCAAAGACAGTCTTATTTTTCTGCCAATATTTACTGTATTTATATATAGTAAATCAGATTCTGCCAGTATTATACAGTATTTATATACAGATGATATATTCATTTGGGATGATAAATTATTGGTTTAACTATTTGGAGAATTTTTTATAATTTGTCTTAGTAAGTGATAATATAGCTTGCCATCTAAATTTCACATTTTTAAAAATTGAGAATACATTTCTAGTAGTATTCTCAGTTTGAAAGACTAAAACAATTTTTTTAATGAGTGAGATTGTTTTTTACACTAGTAGCTTACTCATATTCCCATAACCGAATTTAAATCCGTGCATCTGGCAGAGCATGACAGGTGAAGAGACACTGGCACAGAAGCCCAGATGCTAAGGACTTGCTAAAATGTGGCCATTAGCTCTGTGTTGCTTTTGGTTGCAACCGCTCCCGGCCCCAGGGTGCCACGGGCTTCCTAAGCAGAGGCTTGGTCTGAGGGTTCTGACCAGGGGCGAGCCTGCTTTCAGAGCCACCCTAGGTTTTTACTCTGCTCCATCTCTCTAGCTTCTCAGTTTCATGTCAGTGGCTCTGAAATAACCAGTTCTGCTCCCGTGCATTCCTCTTTCTTCCTGAGTGCGGGGTTCTGCTTCTGGGTATAAGACATGAGTTGACAGAGTGCGTCTTGTGGATGTTGTGGGCAGGATCCAAGGATGGGCGTGTGACAGGAGCATCAGCACCGAGGTCCAACCCATGTGGTAATGAGAGAGCTGACCAATTTACTGTGTGAAGGTGGCACTCAAAACGGAGAGGGTCGGCATGGCTTATTACGGAGACTCTGAAATCAAAACTTTCAACATTCTCACTTTTTTGAATAATTTTTTATGTTATACACTCATCAAATATATACAAATAGGACAAGATGCTTCCTTTGAAAGAGGCAGCTCTCCACTCTGTATATTAAACTACTTTCTTCAAAAGCTTGCTATTATTTTAAAACTGATTTTACTTCCTATCTTTTGAGTGAAGTTGAGGAAGACTGAGGAGTTGGGGGCCGCAGTGAGAGAGGTCGGTAGGAGCAGGAAGGCATTGGCACTTGGATCAGCAGCACTTTGCAGGACCCGAATCTGAGCACAAAAAAAAAAGGCTTTTCGGGATCCCTGGGTGGCTCAGCGGTTTAGCGCCTGCCTTTGGCCCTGGGTGCAATCCTGGAGTCCCGGGATTGAGTCCCGCGTCGGGCTCCCGGCATGGAGCCTGCTTCTCCCTCCTCCTGTGTCTGCCCCTCTCTCTCTATGTCTATCATAAATAAATAAATAAATCTTGAAAAAAAGAAAAAAGAAAGGTGTTTAGCTCCACAGCCTGTTTTTGCCTGTTCAGGGGAATGTAGGGGATGGCTCTGACACTCGCTGTAAAATATGCTACATAGGCTCTTGGCCATTGGAGCCAGGACTGTGCTGCAGACATTTAACCGTGTGGAGTAGGGGTGCCTGAAATACTCGGCTGGATGGATTCGCTGCAATGACTAGAACGTGCAAACCGCGAGAGACAGTCATTCAGGCCAAAGAATACGCGGAGCGCTAAGACAGCAATTAGAAGCGAAGGGTTAAAAAAATAAAAAATAAATAAAAAAGAAGCGAGGGGTTACTCGAAGCTCAAGTGGGCGCAAAGCAGAGGGAGCCACCGATGTGTTAGAACAGCAAGGAGGCTGCCCTGCCTCGGGTTTGGGTGGGGGCACCACTGTTCAGCCTCGGAGCTGAAGCACTGGGAGCCAACGCCACACCTGCTACCTGTGCTCCTACGCAATTCTTCAAGTAAGGAGAGTTCTTTCCTGCCTGGGCTCACTCAGTCGTCCCCACTGTGGCCATCTCCCATGGCCACCATAGCACAGTGCTGCCACCTGAAGGGCTGAAAACCACAGAGCTTCATCATCTCTCAGGCTGCCGCGAAGATGGGGCAGGCTGGTCCCTGTGCCCAGCCTCTGGTGTGTGCTGATGCTGGTCAGCACGCCTTGGCTTATAGACACAGCTCCCATCTCTGCCTTCATCCTCACACAACATGTCTCCATGGGCCTCTGTGTCCACATTTTCCCTTCTTGTACGGACAGCAGTCCTCTTGGATCAGGGCCCACCCTAATGTCCTCATCTTAACTTGATCATCTGGAAAGACCCTATTTCCAAGGAAGGTCTCAGAAGGGATTCGGGACTGCCACATCTTCTTGGGGAACACCGTTCAAACCATAACGTTCACTCTTGATTGTATACTGACATGTTTTCTTGCCTGGGAAGTGCTTTGCATCCTGAGGGCTCTGGTTCTACTAGAAAATTGAATAGTTCAGGCTTTGACAGGCCTTTGATGAATATTCTGTGTGCAATTATTCTCTAAATCTACTTTCTTGTAAACAGGATGCCTTTAATACAACTGATGAGGAGCCTCAAACCGGCTTGGGGTCCACCTTAAATTGATTGTCTACATAATAGCACAGCAGAAGCTGCAGGATGACAGAGGAGCTAATTGCAGCCATATTAAGGCACCCACATAGTGGGCACATGAACTCATTAAATGTACCCCAAAGGTATTGCTTCAATCACAGGAGAAAGAGAACTGAGCAAGTCCTGGGTAACAGACCTGCCTTCATTTTCATATTTATTTCAGTTGATTTTATCTTACTGCTAAGTGCATCTTTGTGAGCCACCTTTATCTCTTTGGGAAGAGTACAAAGTATGAAGAGATTTAATCACTATTAGAGTTCAGACATAGAATCTTATTTAATCCTTACTACACCTCCAAATTATGATTGTCCCCCTTTTTATAGGTGAAGAAACTGAGAGGCTAAGTAATATCAGAGGGGAGATCACTAATGAACAGGAAACTCAGGATTAAATCTAGAACTGACACATTCTAATTTTATAATTAATGTATTGCATATGAACATTTTAATAGACTGTGGTTTTTTTATTGGAGTTCAGTTTGCCAACATATAGCTTAATACCCAATGCTCATCCCGTCAAGTGCCCCCCTCAGTGCCCTAGACTGTGTGTTTTTTTTTTAGACTGTGTTTTTAAAACAGTTTTAGGTTCACAGCAATTTTGAGTGGAAAGTACAGAATTCCTGTGCACCCCTGCACCTACACACGCAGCCTCCTCCATCACCAACATCATCACAGCCAATGTACCTGCACTGACACATCATCATCACCCAGAGGCCACAGGGCACATTCAGGTCCAATATTGGTGTTGCACATTCTGTGGGTTTGGACGAATGTGTAACACACTGTGTGTACATTATGATACCACACAGAGTACTTTTGTTGACATGGGAACCTCCTGTGCTCCACCTGCTCATCTTCCCTCTGGATAGTTAGTCTTAATTTATTTATTTTAGACCTTATCCATTTGGATCTTATTCATTACAAACCATAAAGCTTTCATGTTCTTTCACATTCTTCCCCACTCCCCTTTTCCCAAAGTAGATATATCATTGTTTTGTATTACATCAATATACACCTTAGTCTGAAAATGGAAGCAGTTCATGGCTGAGCCCAGTGGTGAACAGAGATTATATTTCCTTTCTTGTGAAGCTTTGTTTTTCTGGGAGTTGGTAATAGTCTTGGTTTATGAAGGTTGTTCATTTACTTAGTTTTCTCTGTTCTTATCACAAATTCCTTTCATGTTCAATATCAGTATCATAATCATCTTTGACACTATCTTCTGCGAGACCAAACACATCAAGAATTTATGAGTTCACTTTCTCCCTGGAGCCATTCCTGCCAGAGACCCCTGTCCACCTGCTGCAAGCTGGATAGGCTGCCCTCAAGTGTTGCCACAAGGTTATCATCACCAGTCTTCATTCTACCTGTCTTCCATGTGGGTTTCCCCTTTTCTGGATCCCATGTTCTCCCTCCTGCTTGATTTACTCCCTTGTTTTGGTAAGTTATATCTTCTAGTAGGCTGTGCAACACTAGAGGATAGTTTAGCTAGGTATAAGATTCTAGGTGAAAAATAATTTTCCCTTGAAATTTTGTCCTCTAACTCACTATGTTGCTTTTCAGTAGTCTATACTGCTGTTTTTAAGTTTACTGAGGGATACTTGATTTGCAAAGTAAAGTAAAAATGTGGGAAGTGTACAATTTGACTCCTTTCAACAAATGTATGTACTTCTGAAACCATCACCACAAGATAATAAGTATATCCATCACACACAAAAGTTTACATCGCCTCTTTGCAAACCCTCCATCTTTGCCTACAGATAACTATGGATCCGCTTTTTATCACTATAGATTTGTCTGCATTTTCTAGAATTTTATATAAATGGAATTGTATAGTATGTAAACTGTATCTAGCCTTTTCACTTACACAATTATTTTGAGATTCATCCATGTTACAACATTATCAATAGGCCATTCCTCTTATTGTTGAGTAGCCTCCCACTGTCTGGATGTATTATTGCAGTTTGTGGATACACTTCTTGATGAATATTTGTATCTGGATTTTAGCTGTGATGAATTTGTGTACAAGTCTCTGTGTGGACATGTGTGGACTTGTGCTTTCCTTTTGCTTAGGTAAATACCTAAGTGTGGAATGGTTGTGTAGATGTTTAAATGTTTAAGAAATTACAAAACTGCTTTTCAAGGTGTGTGTACCATACTACATTCTCATCAGCAGTATGTGAGAGTTCCAGTTATTCTACATCCACACTTGCTTTTTAAATTTTGCTAAGCGGCTGTGTGTATCCTACTATCCCATTATAGTTTTACTTTTCATTTCCTAAGGATGAATTGTGTTGATCATCTTTTTGTGTGCTTATTAGAGCTTGCTCTCTCTCTACATACATATATTCTAGACAAATGTCTGTTTGAACATGTTCATTTTTATAATTTTTTGAATTATTGAGTTTTGACACTTCTTAACATATACTGGGTATAAGTCAGGTAACTGTTTTTGCAAATATTCTATCAGTCTGCAGAGAATTTTCTCATTTTCTTAACAATATATTTTGAAAAGTAAAAGTTTTAAGTTTTAATAAAATCTGATTAATTGGTTTCCTTTTTCCTAGTTGTTCAGGATTTTGTATTGTACTTAAGGAATCTTTGCAAAAGTCAAGGTGCCTAAGCCTGTCTCCTATGATTTCTTCTGAAATTGTGATGCCTGATAGCTACTACCTACATATGGCTATTTGTATTTCACGTTAAATCAAATAAAATTAAATATTAAAAATCTGCTCCTCAATCATACTAGTGACATTTTAAGCACTCTATAGCCACATGTGGCTAATGGCTACCATCTTGTGCAGTACAAATAAAGAATATTTTTGTTATTAGAGAAAGTTCTGATGAGCCATGCTCTAACATTCTGTAGGTTTAGTTCTTACATTCAGGTCTTTGATGCATTTTTTAAAAAAGATTTTATTTATTTATTCATGAGAGATAGAGAGAGAGAGAGAGAGAGAGAGAGAGACTCAGGCAGAGGGAGAAGCAGGCTCCATGCAGGGAGCCCAATGTGGGACTCAATCCCGGGACTCCAGGATCATGCTCTGGGCCAAAGGCAGGCGCTAAACCACTGAGCCACCCAGGCATTCCCTATGATGCATTTTGAATTAGCTTTGTATGTGGCGTTAGGTAAAGGTTAACATTTTTAGCATATTGTTACTTAATTGTTCTAATATCATTTCTGAAAAGGTTCCTTTTCACTATTAAATTGTTTTGGCACCTTTGTCAAAAATCAATTAACTGTATATGTGTGAGTCTACTTTTGGTCTCTTCATCCTGATACATTGATCTATTGCTCTATCTTCATGCCAATACTGCACAGTGTTGATTACTACCTTTCAGTAGTAAGTCTTGAAAGCATACAGTGTAAATCCTTCTACTTTTTAAGATCTTTTCCAGAATAGTTTTGGCTCTTCTATGCTGTTTTTTAAATATAAAATTTAGATTAAGCTTGTCCATTTCTACAAAAAACTTTCTGCAATTTTAAGTGGAATTTCATGGAATCTATAGATACATCTTGGGAGATTAATATCTTAACAATATTGTGTCTTCCAATTCATCAACATGTTTTATTTATTTATTTATTTATTTATTTATTTATTTATTTATTTAAATCTTCTTTATCAGGACGCATGGGTGGCTCAGCGGTTGGGCGCCTGCCTTCGGCCCAGGGCGTGATCCTGAAGACCCAGGGTCGAGTCCCACATCGGGCTCCCTGCATGGAGAGCCTGCTTCTCCCTCTGCCTCTCTCTCTCTGTGTGTCTCTCATGAATAAATAAATAAAATCTTTAAAAAAAAATCTTCTTTATCATCTCTTAGCAATGTTTTGTAGTTTTCAGTGTATGGATCTTGTACTCCAAACTAGTTCATATTTGATTATGTTATTGAAAGTGGTACTGTTTTTTTTTTTTTTTTTTTTTTTTTTTTTTTTTTTTTTTTTTTTTTTTGGTACTGTTTTTTAAATTTCAGTTTCTGATTGTTCATTGCTGGTATAGAGAAATGCAATTGATTTTTGAATTTTGTTCTTGTATTTTGTAACTTTGATAAGTTTCTTATAAGTTCTTCTAGCTTTTTTTCTCTACTTCTATAAAATTTTTGACAAACAATTCTAGCATTAGCAAGAAACGACATTCTTATTTTTACTTTCTAACCTAAATGTGTTTTTCTTACCTTATTGCACTGGCTGGAAACTCTAGTACAATGTCGAAGAGAAGTTGTGAGAGTGACATTCTTGTCCTATTCTTGACCTTAGGGAGAAAGCTTTCAACTTTTCACCAGTAAGTATGATGTTAGTTGTAGATAGTCCATTGTGTTGGATTCCTGACCTGTTTTTATTTTTGTGTGCTTGTTTTTTCAGTCTTTTTATGTAAGTTATTCTTGGTATTTTTTACTCCCTCTCTTTATTCTTGTTTTTTAGAAATTGTGTGATGATGTGCATTATGTCTTCTTTTTTTTTTCCATTTATTGTACTAGATATTTGGTGTGCTCTTTCAATCTTGAAAGTCACATTCTTCAATTCTGTGAAATTACATCAATTATGTTTTTGAAGTTTCCTCCTCTGTTTTTTTCTGTTCTCTCTTTCTTGAATTCTGTTCTCTCTTTCTAGAATTTCTAAGTAATAGGTTAAAGGCCACTTCTTTGTATCATCCTCTGAGTTTTACAATTTTTTACTCCTACTCCTAAGGGACAAATGGTTCAGAACTCTCTAATGATGAGTTTACTTGTGAAATGCATTCTGCTGATGTAAAAGGAGAAAGTACTCAGTTCGGACCTGGTATCTCAGTTCTCACATCATTAACTTATTAACATAATTAGTGTGGGGGGGCAAGTGTTTTCAGAGATGGCACACCTATTATCTTGATTCACTCACTCAACAAATGAATGGCATCTGGTGCATGCAAGGTTCTAATGTACAAAAACATGATATTTTGAATCATCTGGAAAAATGTAAATTGCTTTGAATGGAATAAAGTAAAAAATGGGAAAAGTTATTCTATAGTTAGGAAGAGCTTAGCTGATGAATAACAAAATAAGTAACAAAAGGAAAAATTAAATAATTGCCCACATCATGCATATAAAACCATACTGATTGAGCTGTTAATATTTGGTTTGGATATGTGTATGTGTGTGTGTGTGTGTGTGTGTGTTTTAGCATTTCTTAAGGGGTAATCATATATCAGAATTATCTGAGATGCTTCCTAAGAACATGGATTCCTGAATCCCATCCATGAAGATACCCAGATTAGACACACCTTAGTCTGAGAGTGGAGGTGTCTCAGAAATCTTCACTGACAGCAAATTCTCCATGTAACTGCTTTGCCCAGGAAAGTTTGAAAACAACTGTGTTCAGATAAGACCTTCATTTCTCTGCTAACATAATGACTAGTAAAATGAGGAAAAAAAATCCCACTTTGATTTCCTCAGGACATAAACTACTCTTAATGGAGTTATTGAGTTATTCAAGCCTTTGGAAGCTGAATTAATTCTTTTAACATCAAAAACATTAGATTTTAACAGAATTGACTAAAGCCATCAACATTTTCCTTAAGACTTCAGAGCTGTACTATGACCGAAATGTGACTATTGTGATTGAGAAATTAAGTTTTTAATTAAAATACCTTTAAATACATGTGGCTAGGGGCTAGTGTACTGGACAGAGCTGATACTGGACCATTTTCATCATCACAGAGAGTTCCACTAAACAGTGCTGTCATAGGGAGTCAATACTGGGTCGAGTGTTGCCCAGCTCACTTTGAGCATACCTGCACTTGTTCACAAAGTCCCTGGCTTTGGTGCAGGAGAGCTGCTGGACTAAAACATACTGCTACTTGTCTAATAATGCATTTTATTTACAGAGACAGCATATTTTGTATACTGCATTATATGTATGGACAAGACAGAATTTGTGATTGGAAAGTTTACAGATGAATGGAAATACTTCATTTCATTTCATTACCATTTTTAAAAATTCCAATATAGTTAACACACAGTGTAATGTTAGTTTCAGGTGTACAACATAGGGATTCAACACTTCCATATGTGACCTGGTGCTCCTCAGGACAAGTGTCCTCCTTCATCCCCATCCCTTATTTCCTCCACCCACCCCCCACCTCCCCTCTGGTACACATCAGTGTGTTCTCTGTAGGTTAAGTCTGTTTCTTGGTTTGCCTTTCTCTCTTTCTTCCCCCTTTGCTCATTTGTTTTGTTTCTTAAAATCCACAAATGAGTGAGGGATGCTTAGATGGCTCAGTCGGTTAAGTATTTGACTCTTGGTTTTAGCTCAGATCATGATCTCAGGGTTGTAAGATCGAGCCCCGCATCAGGCTCCTTGCTCAGGATGGAGTATGCTTGAGGATTCTCTCTCTCTCTCCATCTGTCCCTCCCTCTGTTCTTACATACATGGTCTTTCTCTTTCTCTCTCTCTCTCTCTCTCAAATAAATAAAATCTTTTTTAAAAATTCTACATTTAAAAAAATCTACATATGAGTGAGATCATATGGTATTTGTCTTTCTCTGACTGACTTACTTCACTCAGCATAATACTCTTTAACTGCATCCATGATTTTGCAAATGGCAAGATTTCATTCCTCTTTATGGTGGAATAATATTCCATTGTATTTGTGTGTGTGTGTGTGTGTGTGTGTGTGTGTGTATCACATCTTTGTTCATCTATCAGTGGACCCTTGGGCTCCTTCCATAGTTTGGCTGATGTTGATAATGCTGCTATAAACATAGGGGTGCATGTATTCTTTCAAACTAGTGTTTTTGTATTCTTTAGGTTCAAAGTAGTGTGATTACTGGATCATATGGTAATTCTATTTTTAATTCTTTGAGGACCCTCCATACTGTTTTCCATAGTGGCTGCACCAGTTTGCATTCCCACCAACAGTGCAAGAGGATTCCTTTTTCTCCACTTCTTCACCAGTACTTATTATTTCTTGAGTTTTTGATTCTAGCCATTCTGACAGGTGTGAGGTGATACCTCACTGTGGTTTTGATTTGTATTTCCCTGATGATGAGTGATGTTGAGATTCTTTTCATGTGTCTGTTGTTGATCTGTATGTCTTATTTAGAGAAATGTCTGTTCATGTCTTCTGCCCATTTTTAATTAGATGATTTGGGTTTTGGGTGTTAAGTTGTATTGGTTCTCCTCCTCCTCTTCCTCCTCCTCCTCCTCCTCCTCCTCCTCCTCCTCCTCCTCCTCCTCCTCCTCCTCCTCCTCCTTCTTCTTCTTCTTCTTCTTCTTCTTCTTCTTCTTCTTCTTCTTCTTCTTCTTCTTCTTCCTCTGTAAACTCTATGTCCAACATGAGCTTAAACTCATGTCCCCAAGATCAAGAATTGCATGATCTACCAACTGACCCAGCCAGGTGCCCCAAGTGTACAAGTTCTTTATATATTTTGGATACTAACCCTTTATCGGATATGTCATTTGAAATATCTTTTCCTATTTGTTAAGCTGTCTTTTAGTTTTGTTGATTTTTTCCTTCACTGTGAAGAAGCTTTTTATCTTGATGAAGTCTCAATAGTTTATTTTGGCTCTTGTTTCCCTTGCCTCAGGAGACATATCTAGAAAGATGTTGCTATGACCAGTGTCAGAGAAGTTACTGCCTGTGCTGTTTTCTAGGATTTTTATGGTTTCAGATCTCACATTTAGGTCTTTAATCCATTTTGAGTTTATTTCTGTGTATTGTGAAAGAAAGTGGTCCAGTTTCATTATTTTGCATGTGGCTGTCCAGTTTTACCAACATCATTTGTTGAAGAGATTGTCCTTTCCCCATTGTATATTCTTTACTGCTTTGTCAAAGATTAATCGACCGTATAATTGTGGGTTTATTTCTAGGTTTTCTGTTCTGTTCCATCGATCTATGTGTCTTTTTTGTGTGTGTGTGCCAGTACCATACTGTTCTGATTACTACAGCTTTGTATTATAGCTTGAAGTCTGGAATTATGATATCTCTCACTTTGTTTTCCTTTTTGGGATTGCTTTAGCTATTTGGGGTCTTTTGTGATTCCATACAAATTGTAGGATTGTTCTAGGTCTGTGAAAGTACTGTTGATATTTTGATAGGGATTCCATTAAATCTGTAGATTGCTTTGGGTAGTATGGATATTTTAACGACAGTTGTTCTTCCAACCCATGAGCATGGAATGTCTTTCCATTTCTTTGTGTTGTTTTCCATTTATTTCATCAATGTTTGATAGTTTTCAGAGTACAGGTCTTTCACTACTTTGGTTAATTTTATTCCTAGGTATTTTATTATTTTTGATGCAGTTATAAACGGGATTGCTTTCTTAATCTCTACCACTTCATTATAAGTCTATATAAATGCAACAGATTTCTGTATGCTTTTGTATCCTGGACCTTACTGAATTCATTTATCAGTTCTAGTAGTTGTTTGGTGGAGTCTCTGGGGTGTTCTATATATGTTATCATGTCATCTGCAAATAGTGAGAGTTTTACTTCTTCCTTACCAATTTGGATGCCTTTTATTTCTTTTTGTTGTTTGAATGCCACAGCTAGGGCGTCCAGTACTATGTTGAATAAAAGTAATGAGAGTGGACATCCCTGTCTTGTTCCTGACCTCAGGAGGGAAGCTCTCAGTTTTTCCTCATTGAGTATGATGTTGGCTGTGGGTTTTTCATATATGGCCTTTATTATGTTGAAGTATGTTCCCTCTAAACCTACTTTGTTGAGGGTTTTTATCATGAATGAATGTTATACTTTGTCAAATGCTTTTTGTGCATCTACTGAAATGGTCATATGGTTTTTATCCTTTCTTTTGTTGATGTGATATATCATGTTGATTGATTAATGAATTTTGAAACACCCTTGCATTCCACAGTAAATAACACCTCATTGTGGTGAATGATTTTTTTTTTAAGATATTGTTGGGTTTGGTTTGCTAGGATTTTGTCAGGGATTTTTTTCATATATGTACATCAGAGGTATTGGCCTGTAGTTCTTTTTTTTAAGATTTTATTTTTAAATAATTTTTATATACAAAGGGGGGCTCAAGCCCACAACCCAAGATTAAGAGTCCCACAGTTCACTGACTGAACCAGCTAGGCACCCCTGTCATTCTCTTTTTTAATAAAGTCTTTATCTGGTATTGATATCAGGGTAATGCTGGCCTCATATAATGAATCTGGAGGTTTTCTTTACTCTTCTATTTTTTGGAAAAGGTTGAAAAGAATAGGTATGAATTCTTCTTTAAACATTTAGTGGAATTCACCTGTGAAGCCATCTGGTCCTAGACTCTTGTTTGTTAGAAGTTTTTTGTGTGTTTTGTTTTGTTTTTACTACTGATTCAATTTCATTGTTGGTAATTGGTCTGTTCAAATTTTCTATTTCTTCCTAACTCTGGGATTTATAAGTTTCTGGAAATTTATCATTCTGGAACATTTCTTCCTAGATTGTCCAGTTTGTTGACACACATTTTTTTCATAATGTCCTCTTAAAATTATTGTATTTCTTCGGTGTTGGTTGTTATTTTTTCCTCTTTTATTTCTGATTTTGTTTATTTGAGTCCTCTCTATTTTTTTATTTTTATTTTTTTAGAGAGAGTAGGGTGGGTGGGGGAGGAGCAGAGGGAGAGGGAGAATCTTAAGCAGGTTTCACCCACTTAACTGACTGAGTCATCCAGGCACCCCCACATCTTTTTTTTTAATGAGTCTGGCTAAAGGTTTATCAATTTTATTGCTCTTTCCAAGGAATCAGCTTTTAGTTCCATTGATCTGTTCTCTTGGGGTGTTTTTTTAGTTTCTATTAGAAATATTTCATTTTAGGTTGTGTTTCAGTTCTAGAATTTCCATGTGTTCTTTTTCAATGATTTTTATTTCTCTATTTTGCCTTTCTAGTTCCACAATATGTCCATACTTCCATTTAAAATTTTGAACTTATTTATAATAGTTGTACTAAAGTCTGTCAATCTGGGATGCCTGGGTGGCTCAGTAGGTTAAGCAATCAACTCTTGATCTTAGCTCAGGTCTTGATGTCAGGGTCATGAGTTCAAGCCCCATGTTGGGCTCTTTGCTGGATGCAGTCTGCTTAAAATAAAAATTAAAGTCTGTCATTTATGTCATTGCAGTCTCTTCCTTTTAACTGATTTTCCTACTGTTCACATTTTCCCCTCACATTTCTTGCTTCTTTACATGCCTGGCAATTTTTTATTGTATCCTGGACACAGTAGGATGCCACACTGTTGAATGTCCCAATTTTACTGTCTTCACTTAGAGAGTATAGAATTTAATTCTGAAGCAGCTAATTTACTTATGGATAAGCTTGCTCTGTGAAGCCTCATTCTTAAGCTTTGTTAGGACACCTATAGTGTAGTCTGTCCTCTAGGGCTTGAGTCACCCTGTTAGTAGCCCTGTTCTCCTGGGATATTAGCCTGGTGCTTGGTGTGTTCATTGTGGTCTTTCTAGACTGGCTGCTTGGTGCTTCATTATTTCCCAGCTCTGTATAAGTTCCGGAACTTCACGTCACTCACTTCTCCTTGGTAGTTGATCTGTGTCTACTACATCAGCACGTTGGCTTTAGCACAGAGAGCCAGCTCTCCAGCCAGGTGCTCAAGGGGATGTCTGTGAAGACCTCCAGACTCCTTCTCTGTACATCCCTAATGCCCTACCCGCCAGGTGTCCCTTTGGTCTTCATCTCCAGACTGCCTCTGCTCACCTTAGCAGGACTGCCTTATTCTCCTGGGCACCCCCTCCCTGCAGCATACTTTGAGAAGTGCCTCCATGCAGAAATCTGGGTGATCATGGGCTTGCTTCATCTGCTTTTCCCCTCTCAGGGGTCACAGTTTTATAGTACTCATTGCCCAACATCTGAAAACAGTTATTTCATATATTTTGTCTAGTTTTATGGTTTCCTAACAGTAGGAGGTCTAGTGTGAACCAGTTTTCCATTGTGTCCAAAAGTATAAGAGCAAATGCAAATAACCATCAAATACAGCTAAAAGAACTGCTATAATTTTTTAAAATCTTAATAGTGGACTTTCTATGACTCAAACAAATTTGCCCAGAGGACAAAGCCCAGATAAATTAAATTTACTTGGATAGGGAGGATTTTCAGCATTTAACACAATAATTTGCCACATGGTTTCATCAGATTCTGTTTTAGACATATGCCCATTTATGAAATGAAGTCAAAAGAAGACCACAGTTCTCCCATGAATGTGGCCACAGTTCTCCCGTGAACATGGCTAGCAAGCAAGAGACATTGGTTCTTCTGGATCCAGTACACTGACCTATGTGACCGTGGGCTATAACTTGGCTCTCTGAGGACATCACAGCACACTCAGAGAGGTGCCATGGGATATTTTCAACTTTTAACAGAGACAGTGATACTTGTCATCTGGTGGACACCATTCAAACTACCAGCCTTACGTGGTTCATGTTTAACACTGATTGTGCTGCATTTCTCACAATAGCATCATTATCTTTGCAAAGCTGGATCTTGAGCAGTTTCTGTGATGAAAAGTGAGCATCACACAAAAAACAACGTAGAACATGACAGGAAAGTGGTGGTGCCCAAATCTGATTCCAGTGGCAGACATGCAAGCTGTTAGTAGGGACTGGTGATATTTGAGAATGTATTTAAAAATATCACTTTCTTCCTTCAGTTTACATATATTATTTTTTTCCAAATGGCTACAGATTTGTTAGTACATAAAAAATGTTTTAAATTAAAACTAACCACTTAAACAAAACTCCTAGGACCTGTGACAAAATGAGTGAGAGGCAGAGGGCACCATGCACGCAGAAAGTGTAGGAGCTTCTGGACTGGACCGTTGATCTGGCTAAGCATCACTGTTCACATATGCAAAACACAGGATTTGCATTAAATTTTCTTTAGGAATCTATGGCTTTGTATCACTGCAAGTGGGTCTTAAGTGGTATAGTGAATGTGGTATGCTATTAAGTCACTTCTATCAGGGGAGCACATTTGTCTCTGAAGCAAGAGTGCCTTGGTCTCCAGAGGGAAAAGAGAAAACCAGGGACAGGGACAGAGTCTTGAATGCCTCAAGCAGATAAGAACCATGGTTTTTAAGCCAGTTCAAATCCCCACTGCAGACATGGGGTGGCTCTAGCTCAGGGCCATAACACTGTATTCATTCTAGAACTCTCCTGAGCCTTTAGAACAGGGGCTGTTACCTGGGATCGAGGGACTCTATGCACAGAATTCAGAATGCCCAGTGAACTTAAACAGAAAAATCTTCAGCTTTATTTTTATTATCTCCCAGCTGCAATTTAGCATTTTCTTCAGTTATGAATGTAGTCAGCAAACCACAGGGGTACAACATTTCCTGTGGTGTTGTCACCCATTGAAATAATTGGTATTTTCATTTCATAGTACAGTTTTATTCTCACAGCCACTTTGACATTGCAATAGTTTTTAGACCTGCCACGGATCTTATTACTTAGTACATTATGGAGGAAAATTATTAACTATATATCATGAAATATTTTTAAAACATATTTTGATATTTGCATTTCAAAATGTAAGTTGTTTCCTTGATAATCTTAAAACGTAGTTTTAATTTTTTATTGTGGAGAACTCAGAACCTACATGAAAGTAGACTGAATGATATATAGAATCCCACACATCCATCATCCAGTTATACCCCCAAATCCTTTTCAATGCTGCATTATCTCATTGTAGTTCCTAGACATTACACAGGCTGTTTACCCTGTAGAGTTTCTAACACGCTTGGATAAGGTTACATCCCCATGGTGTCCTTCTTTCCTCTGTGTTTCTCGTAAACTGGAAATTGGGTCTAAATGCTTGATGCCATCAAGTTTTAGGGGCAGAGGAAGAGGCAAGATTACTTCTGGTTATTTCTGTTAACAACCATTCATCTTCAATGTTTAGATCCATTAGTCTATTAGGGGTTACAAAATGGCGTACTTCTATCATTTCTTATAATGTATTATTGTAATATTTCGATAAGGAAAACATCCCCATCACCTATTTGGTTGCCCAGTGGTAGAGTTAGTATAGAAAGTCAGAACATACATTCTTGATTCTTTCCCTTAATCTATCAGTCTTCCAAATAATAACTCAGTTCCTTTTATGCATCTTATTTTATACATTTAGAAGCATTATCCTGAGAAGGGGTTCATGGCTTCACCAGACTGTCAGATGCAGTGATGTCACAAAGCAGTTAAGAACTCCTCCTGTAGATCAACCCAAGAGATACAGAGGTTCCCTGTAGCTTTTCTGCAGAGTCCTTGTGACCATAATAGCACTTGCACATTTCCTGAAGGCTCGCAGCACTTGACCTTCATCTCATATCCCGTGGTGCTTGGTGAGATCCTGCCTCACACCACACTGCACTAGGGGCACGTGTATACACCTTCCAGTAGGAGCCCGGGTGTAGAAAGAGTGCTGACAATGGCCTAATTGTGCTACTACTAGCTGTAGAAACCAAGGAAAATCCCCAACTTCCCTGAGTTAGTGTCTTCATAGGAAGGATGGCAAAATGCCGTCTAACTTGAAGAATTGTTTTGAGAACTAGAGAGGGTCTCATTCCTGAGACATTGAGAACTTGTTGGTCCCCCACAAACATTTGTTAGATCTGATTCTTACTCGCACACAGCAGAGGGTTTGTTAATTAGGTCTTGGTAACGGTCACGGACCGGAGAACACCGCCAAGCAGCTTGTGCAGCACCCGGGACCTGGGGCCCCATGTACCAGGACATGCCGCCAGCCACTCCAGCTCCCCGCTCCCCACTTCTCTCCATCCCTCTGGCTTCCTTCTCGCCTTCCTCCTCCTCCTCCTTGAGTCTCTCTTGGTCTTTCACTCTTGCCCCCTGTGTCTGTCTCAGCTTTCTTCCACACCAACTTCCCTCATCCTGAAGCTGCAAGGCAGCTCCACTAGAGACAGAATTGCGCTTTATAGTGACATGTTCTACCCACAACATAACATATCCCATCTCTTCCCTGGGCCTCCACCAGGCTGCCCCCTAAGAGACCTTCCAGTCGAGGGGGCATCTATCTCACCCACCCTGGGCTTGAGACAACCATATCCTACTATCTCTAACCCTCAATCCAATGGAAATTATCTGTGCTGTGTTTCCTCACAAGCTCATGGTATATTCCATTTAGTTAATCTGAAAAGTCAGCTGCACTCTGAGACCTGCCTTGGTCAGATTTTTCTTCCATTCCTGAGCTCTCCTCCCTCAATCTGTCCAGTGCTCCCTTCAAGCAGCTTAACCCGCCGTACCTTTTCTTCCTCTTTCAGATGAATTGGCTGCTTTTTCCAAAGCAGAGACACCTGTCAGGATGGTTCCTCTATTCACATCCTATGTGAGCAGTGTCAATGTCTCATCAATGTCTCTCACCAGTGACTCATTGATGACTCATTAATGACTCAGCAATATCTCATCAGTGTCTCATCAATGACTCATCAATGATTTACTGTGACTCACCAATGTCTCACCAAAGACTCCATCGAAGCTCCATTGATATGTGTGATCCATATCTTGTCTGTGTCTCTCTCACTGATGCCTCTCCTCCCCACCCAGAGGTCCCATTGAGGGAGCGTGGTGGCCCGTTAGGAACATTTCAGTCATGCAGGTATAAGTTTCGATGTTGGCTTTCCTGCATATTCGCTGGGTTCCCCTGAGCCTCAGTTTTCTTGTTGTAACATGGGCGTTAAAAGCCTCTGCCTCCACTTTGTTGAGACCAAACAACACACTTTGTATCTAGAAATGAGCGTATGAACAAATGAGTGTCAACAAGCCCCTTTCTTTCTCTGCCACTGTACCTGTTCGTGGTAAAAGCTCTTCTCCACTGTGTTCTAGGGTCCGGGTCATCCTGGCCCCACAGATATTTGCAAATGTTTGTGGTCACAAGTGTTGCTTGCCCATTGCTTCCAGTTGGTGATGTGTGCCGGTCTCCTGTGTGTAGACATGCTAACACCACCTCCCCTCGCAGTGAAGATATCTGGGCCTCGAGCCTTTTGCTCTCCTGTCTTCTGCTCACCTTCCTGGGTGTGCCCTGTGACCCACCATCCCACTGCAGGCTCTCTGGTTACAGGAAAGGAAGACTTCCTACTTCCCCCCCAAACAGGGAACATTTGGGTGACTTTGACCAACTTGGTTTTCTGGTCTTGCAGATATCTGGGAGCTCTTCCTTCTTGATATTCCTGACATGACCTCCTCTGCACCCACTGCTCCCTGCTTCTTTCCCATTTCTTCTGTGGAACGCCATGCTGCCCAGATGGGGTCTTTACCCCCATTCCTCTTCTTGGGAGATCGTCCATTTTCTGATGGACTCTATGGTTTCGACTGCCGCTTCTGACTCTGGAATCGAGTACTCAATACATCCCAAAGGATGATCATCCTTCAGTGTTTTTGGTTGCCTATGGAGTGAAGATCACTCTTTTTGTGAGTGTGACATTCAAGGCTCTTTGTGGTGGTTCCTGCCCTTGTTTCCAGTCTTATTTTCTGCTGTTCCCTCAAATGCACTCCACCTCCTAATACCCAAAGCCCTAATATCTTGGCAGGTAGCAAATTCTGTGTCTTCTGCCCTAGCCCATGATAGACAATTCCTATTCAGGCTTTAAGATTCAATCCATGCCCTCCCTTCTGAGATAAGCAAGGCCTTTGTGAGGGCATGGAGTGAGGAACGGGGGAAGCAAGACTGAGTTTTCTCAGTACCATGTTCTGTCTCTGTACAGAATCATCACCAGCCAGCAGCTCTGTCACTGGACCGGGGGTGTGAATACCAGCGTACACCACTGTGACAATGGCAGCTGCGTGCGTGTCATCCTCACCGTGAACTGGAGTGACTGTGGGCTGCCGCCTGGCTCCAGGCCCGGGCTCCTCGCTCCCCTCCATACTCAGGCCTGCACACTCCTGGAGCTTTCTCTCAGTCTGGGAGGCCACTTCTCTGACCCTAATTCCCATCTTCACACAAGAAGTTCCAGGCCATAAGAAATAAGCTGAAGTCTGAGCTCCTCTGCAACCTCATCCACAGTAAGCAAAGTGAAACATGATCATTTCACAGAATTAAAGACTGGGAAGAGCTTCTGATTTAGGGAGAACAATTTTTAAAATGGATTTGTATGCATAACACCCATTGCGGTTGGTGATAGTGGAGTCAGTGACTAATAAAAATGTCATTTCCTGTGATTTTTATAAATTACAGTAAATATGCCAGTAATCATCCACATTAGCTGCTCAAATGCAGGCAGCCATCTGGAGTAGAGGCCAGGGGACCTCATTGAAGCCTCAAGAGGTAGACCCCACAGGTGCAAATTGACACCCAGGAAAACAGTAGTTAATACTCTAGAATTTGGAGAAAAAGAGAATGTTAAAATAAATGTATGTCAAGCAGACAAATTTGGACTTCGCCAGGAGGATCTGTCACGTCAAACAGGAAATAGCTATAAATTACTTGTAATAGTAAAAATCTTGTCATTTATAACCTTTAAAGCAATGGGCTCATTTAACACATCAACTCATAGATCATAATCTAGGACAGTCAGCCTGCGTATTTATTTCACTTTTAATGTGTAGAAGCCAGAGCAAACCATGCATGATCTGCAAAAGACCCCACAGCATGCCATCAGCATTTGGAACCATAGAATGAGCCAGAGAGATAACTGCCTCAGGCCCAGGGTGGTGAATATGTCAAGATATGAAAACCCTTTCTGCTCCTAAAAAGAAAATTAAGACGTGATTGGAAATGTCATGCCTTGGGTAGTCTCATAATGAATAATTCCAAATAAATCCCACCATTATTCTGTTTATTTGTTTTACTTAGAAGCTATTTGAAGTCATTGGAGCTGAAAGTATGTTTCAACATGCCAAGTGTATTTACTGTATCTTGTAATCATCTTGCTAACCAGTTCACAGGCAAACAATAATTGGAGTTCTGTGTTTGTTTCAGATACCTCAATGTATACTGCCCACAGATAAGCAATCCAGCTCTGAGACATTTTTAAAGGGGCCGAGATGCCTTCGCTAAAGTGGTCCAGGAAGATGAACACAGAAAGCCATCTTCTGCGTTATTTGAGGATTCAATGGGAACAAGGTATTTATGGCAGAGATGCTTAATGAAGTATGCATGCACTGAATAAATATTTGATGTTAGTTGATACGGGGGTGGGGTGGGGAGGAAGGTTCTGGAAGGAAAGGATAGGAACACCAAACTAACCAGTCACTTTAATGTGAGAAAAAGCCCCCAGAGTGGGAGTCAGGCACATGGCTCCCATTGACACCTGTGCTGGCATCATGACCTTCAAGGATGGACAGAGAGGGTCTCCAGAAAGACACTAAGTAACTCAGAGTTGCACTATATCCTACTTCCTTCAGTCATCTCTCTGTGACTTTCCCTCTCCATGCTTTCTCCCCGAGCTGGGTCAGTGAGTATGTGGGTGCATGTGCATACACACATACACACATGTGCATGCGGGCACACTGCATGCTGCACAGCCAGGGAGGGGGTGACAGCAGCCACATTTAAAATCCTAGGTCTGTTGGTTTGGTGGCTTTACCCCATTTTGCTTTTCCACGTTCCTCCAAGGTAAGCTTTTAGTGGGATAAAAATTTGCCTCCATGCAAATGTATGAACATGAGTAATTAAAAGAAGAAAAAAAACACTAAATTGAATCTTAAAAAGAAATTAAAATTTAAAAATTCACTGGTAAGTAGTTTAACTGGTTCCTTTGAAAATAATTGTTGCTCTCTCTCTGGACTGAACCCTCTTTTCATCACAGAGGCTAGTTTCACAGATCAGCAGTTGTTGGTGAGGGAAAAAGAGGGGTTTGAGGACCAGGGAGTATCTATAGGTAGAGTTTGGGCATTGTTGAAAGCACATAGGTAAAAAATCTGTATCTCTGGGAGAAGAGCTGATTCTGGGTAATCATCCAGATCAACACCCCTCTCTCCCTCTCTGGAGTACGAGAAACAAACCAAACCATATACACCAAGCCTAAATTATTCACTTCAGGGGACCCCTGGGTGGCTCAGCAGTTTAGCACCACCTTGGGCCCAGGGTGTGATCCTGGAGTCCCAGGATCGAGTCCCACGTCAGGCTCCCGGCATGGAGCCTGCTTCTCCCTCTGCCTATGTCTCTGCCTCTCTCTATGTCTATCATGAGTAAATAAATAAAATCTTTTCAAAAAATTATTCACTTCACTTTGGCTGACACCAAACATATATATATATATATATATATATATATATATCATATATATGTGTGTGTGTGTGAGGTCACACTGATTTGAGGGGAATGTGCATGCATCACATAAATTAAAGAATTGAATCCTCTCTGTAGCCTCGGTAATTTCTAGAAACAGTAGCAATCAGATCTTTACCCTCGATTGTTAGCTTATTACCGATGAAAGAATGTTTTTCTTTTTTTCTTTTTTCTTTTTTTCTTTCTTTTTTTTTGTGAGTTGAATGGATAATTGTCTCAATTCTACATTTTTAAATTACATATAACTATAGAGTGTGTGTTGCATGTGTTGACTACATATTATTTTAACACATCTGTTAATTTTTAACAAAGTTAATTTCTACAGAATAGTGGGTAATTCTGAAAGTATCGTAGGCAAAATGTTACAAACTCATCATCCAACTAGCACAACTGTATGTACTGTATTTCCTTGGTTCAAGACACACATTTTTAGTTTTATCATCTCTGGAATCTGCACACATCATTACCACCAGTGACAATTGTTAAGTTGTTTCTTTTCATGGTGGCACACGAAATAAAGATGCATCCTATAATAAATGGTGTCTTAGGCTTGTTGAGAAAAACAAGTGCATGTGTGTGGGATTAATCTGTAGATAATTTCTTGTCCATATGGTTTAGGGTGAGGAGAAATTGTGTGTCAAAGATCACATATTCTTCCCTAATACTTCTTTACGTGGGAATTATAAATTATATCCCCAAACTTCAGCATGGCTGTTTTTATTTTTATTTTTTAAAAGATTTTATTTATTTATTCATGACAGACACACAGAGAGAGAGAGAGAGAGAGAGAGAGAGAGAGGCAGAGACACAGGCAGAGGGAAAAGCAGGTTTCATGCAGAGAGCCTAATGTGGGACTCCATACCGATACCCGGATACCCTGATACCGGAACTCCCTGAGCCAAAGGCTGACACTCAACCCCTGAACCACCCAGGCGTCCTAGCATGGCTATTTTTATTCTAAAAAGTCTTGTATTTACAAGTGATTCACACTGGATTGCAATGCGTATTTGACAGAGGGTTCCTCTTGCCTTGTCCATCACCAACTGAAAGAGCTACAAATGAAAACTCCCAAAGACTCTCAAAAGATGAAGCATGGAGATCAGTTTCCCAACTGGTACCAAGTGTGATGATGAGTCAAAAAAAAAAAAAAAAAGAATCACCCAGTTAGTATCCTTGAATGGGATTTAATTAATATTTTAAATTTCAAGATGAGCATTCAAATGTGCAGCTAAATACTGAGCTATATTTGTGCTTGTTTCCTGGAAACTTTACAAGGCAATTATTGTAATGCAGAAAAATCTCTACCACTGACCCCTCAACCGTGCCACGCGGTATTTCCAGGCTGAATTCTTTCTGCGTCTCTCCTCAGAGCCAGAAGTCTTGGAGAGGATTGGAAGCCAATTTTAAACATTATTAGGTCAGTTGGAGGTGGTGTGGGCTCAATAGAGAGAAGAGGAAGAACATGTTTAGATTTTTAAATGTTTAAATGATAAGGATTCCATGCAAGAAAGCAGACATGTTGGCTCAATGCTCCCACCCCTGCTTCTTACCACAGCATGCCAGCTGGTGGGGCAGAGGACACACATGCACGTCCACAGGTGACTGTCCACCTCGTCTCTGGCAGAGGGCTGGTTCAATGGTCAGGTCACTGCTGCCTCACTGTCAGCCCCTCTGCCCCTTACCTTGTTGTGTTCCTCCCGGTGGCATCAACCTCACCGTCCTGTCCTATCCGTACCATTTAAAGGGAATTACCTATTACTTCAATTATCTGTCCCTTATCAACCGATGTTACACTACAAGGATTTGCAATGAAAGGACACAAAGAGAGAGCAAGTCATGGCACATGGCCAAATAAAAGAGTAATGTTCTGGTGAATTTAGCCTAAATAATTTACTGCTATGGAAAAGTGGAAGGTGAACCCTTTGACCAATAAATCTCTCCTGCCCGTGAAACCCTTATCTGGTCTGCTCCAACATACTCCACACGAGGAAGCCATCATCATTGGCTCTGGTTTGTTATTTGTAAACCTTGATCTTCTGCACTCAGTGTCCTAAATATGGATAATTAGCATCAGTTTATCACGCTTCTGCATATTTCCTCTTCTCTCCAAACATGCATGCTTCTATTGGCTGCCATTCTGCCACAGAAGATTATGCAGACAGATTGCAGAGAATGAATGTGCTAAACGAGATTAGGAAGGAATAGAAATAGCAACTTGGCCAATAAATTCCTCGTGAGAGCCTTATCATACAATTACACGTTGACTTGTTTCACACTCTCCCAGCCTCTTAATCCAACACCCCCACCAAGAGTAAAATTTCACTAATTTCTGAATTACTGCATATCCCCCTGACTTGTTACCGAGAATGTTTGGAAGGTGAAAGGCTGCTGAAAACAACACATCAAACTTTACAATAAAAACATTAAACTTAACATGTCAAATGGGTGGTCTGAATTTGGGATGTTTAAAGCACGTTAGCATCCAGGAATGAATGCACGAAGACTTGGCACGGAGAGATACTGAACTTCTCTCTGAACCCCAAATTCTCTCATTTTCCCCTTTTAGGGGTTCTGAGCTGTGTGCTCCTGAGCAGAGCTGTCTGATGTGCTTTAGGACAGGACCAAGCATTTGCTTCTTTGCTTCCCATTCCTGCTGCTAACAACCCGATGCCCCTGAGTACTCGTGGGCACAGCACTAGAACCCTGAGTACAGCTCTCTCCTCGCTCAGACACGTTTCCCGTGGATGGCTTCTTACGCACGACTTTTGTGCAGAAAGAGAATTCTTGCCCATTTCGTGTCTCAGGAAACTGTGGTGACCAAGAACGCTGCCCTAGGGCATCCGCAGAGGGAGCCCTCCCCTCCTCGCCTGCCTGCCGGTGAATGTTACTTTCCACAGGGCTTTACAATCAGCCAGGTATTTAAAGAGGCCCATTAAGCTGTTCCCTGGGCCAGGAGACTATTTATAGCACAGAGCAGCCGTCAGGCATTCGGATGCACCCAGCAAAGCAAGCCACTGTCTCAGGAAGCGCCTCTGTGGGCCTGGGGTTATGCTCGCTGGCGGGAAGGGAAATCCAGATCACATCCTCAAAATGGTACATCTGTGCTGGCAGAAGAGTAGAGGCTTCCAGTTCATGGTGAGAAAAACTCATTAGCTAAAGAAGTTCACAGTGATTGTAAACAGGTTTTATGCACAGATCATTATGTTGCCTTCACTTTTTTTTTCCCTCCAAGGAGGACCTTCCCCGCAGTCCTGAGAAGAGATTCCACATTCCCGAACGCCTGCCTCCAGACTCTGAGCTCAGAGATGAAAGTGGACAACATTCACTCAGCAAAGACGTCCTGGGCGCCTCCTACGTGCCAGACACTGTTCTAAGAGGACGGGGTGTGACCAAAGAGCCCTGCCCTGGACACGCTGACAGTGAGAGGGTGCTGGTCTGTCTTGATGTGACGAGTATGCGCCTGCCTTTGGCAAGCTGGCTCATCTGCTGGCTGTCAAGACTTTACCTTTTCACAGAGCCAAAGCCAGCCTGGAGAGGCTTTCCCTCCAACTACCTTGGTAGGGAGAGTGAACCGTGGCCTGCCAGCCGGGCCTCCAGAACCACAGCCATCAGCACCACCACACCTCAGGTCCTGAAGTCACCTGTCTAGAAAAAACAAACACATCTCAGGTGTCAGAGAAGCACTGCTTTCCTCTTTTCCGAAGCCACTGGGGGATGGCGGGGAAGGGGTAGGACTGGCCTGCGGCTTTCCTTTCCTGAGGGAAAGGTTTGGAGGCTCTGCACTGCTACTACAAGGCCTCTGAGGTTTGGCTTCCTCCCCAGCAAGCTCCCAGCAAGGTGCAACTCACAGGCCTACACCGAGGCCCCAGGTGGGGAGGCTCCCTAGGGGACCAGAGCTGGGGACCCTCCCTGAAAACCTGAAATCAGATGGGGAGTTACAATAACTGGCCTCTCCTGCCTGTGTCACGCTTCCTGGGCTGGGGAGCTAAGCTGGGGGGGAGGGCAGCGAGAAGGAGCCGTTTGCCATTAATCTGGGAACAAACGGCTAACCTCGGTGACTGGAATTCTCGCTTTTCTTTTCTCACTTTTCTCAGTGTGGGGAAGCGCGGAGCCCGCGCGGAGCGATTGTGAGGGGCTCTGCTGGAATTTGGCAGCGCGGAGGCTTGGAGAGCAGCCCCATGCTGGCTCCTATTCAGCCGGCCAGTTCTCCTCGAGCTTTGGAAGTTTCGCTCAGCCGTGCACTCAATGGCTTCACAAAGCTGATTACAAGCTTCAGCGCATTCCTGAAGGAGCCAAAAGCGACGCAGGTGCAAACGAGCCGAGGGAGCCCCTTATCCCGGTGACAGAATGGGACAAGCTGGGAAAGGCTTGGACCACACAAATCCAAGCTCACCAGGCAGCAGAAAGCCTGCCTTGGGAACCGGGGGTCATTATCCGCCCTATTCAGCGGGGCCCAGGGACCCTGGGGGCCCGGAGGCCGCCCCGCTCAGGAGTGCCGGCGTGCCCTCGGCAGTGGGGTCCCCGGGGGCCTGGGGCCCGCGGAGGGCAGTGCGCTTGCACCCACGGGGTCGGGGAAATCTGTGCTCCGACATGCCCGTGTCACATCGGTAGGGACACGGGAGAAAAAGCGCGCAGGAGGCCACCGAGCGTGCAGGCAGCGCGCAACGTGTGTCCACCCAGCGTCCAGACCGCACTGCCCTGTCTCTGCCCCGGCGTGGCTGCGGGCCCCGAAGGCCCCCCCGCCGCTGACACTCAGCTCCAAGGGTCACTCTGCGCCCTGTCGCTCCCAGTCCCCTTTCCCATCGGTTCTCCTGGCGACCGGGTCCGGGCGGGGGCAGCCGCCAGAGGGCCGGTGAGGGTGGGGCAGGTCATGGGGCCGCCCCTTGGAAGGGCTCTGGACTCGGCAGGACGCCTTTGCTGCGAGTGCGATTCCGGGGCGGGAGGAGGGCGGGCCGGGCCCCTCGGGGAGAACCGAGGACGTCCTGGCGGGCTGGGGCTGGAGGACCGGAGCGGGGCCGCGGGGGGCGGGGGACGCGGGCCCCAGACCCGGACGCGGC
Source organism: Canis lupus baileyi (assembly GCF_048164855.1). Taxonomy (NCBI): domain Eukaryota; kingdom Metazoa; phylum Chordata; class Mammalia; order Carnivora; family Canidae; genus Canis; species Canis lupus. Next base: position 1,491,209 of record NC_132854.1, on the reverse strand, counting down.
CGGGGAGCCTGCGAGCGGGGAGGAGGCACAGGGGTGGAGCTGGCACGCGGGCGTCCTTGGGGGGCGGGGGGCGGCCGCCAGCCCGCGCCAGGTGCCGGGCGGTGAGTGCGGGCGAGCCGGGCGCTGGCGTCCGCGCGTGGGGCCCGGACCGGGGTCCGCCTCGTGCGCTCCCCCTGGCCGCGCGCCGGACCTGGCTGCGCCCGGGGGTCCCCGCGGGCAGGGCCCGGGCAGGGCGCTCGCGCCGACGCTCTTTTGTCTGATAACTAATTTGAGTTAATGCGATCTTTATGTAAAGCTAACAGCGGATAATTGTCTATTTTCTCGCCAACAATCTCCATCACAATCACTTATCTGGAAACCTGCGGCTGGATTAATCGTTATATTCCCGAGATGAGCGTCTGCTGCAATCCGCAGCGAACGCCGGTGGGGACGGGGAGGCGCCTCCCGGCGCTTGCGGGGCCGCGTGCGGGCATCCCTGCTCCGGGCCGCCGCCGGGTGCGCCCGGGCCTGGTGCCCACGCGCGGGGCCGCAGAGCGCCTTCCGCAGGGCTCGCTGGTCGGCGGGCGGGGGGCGGGGGCGGGGGCGGGGGCGGCGCGGGAGGCGGAGGGAGCGAGCGGGGGAGCGGCGGGAGGGGGCGTCCTGGGGCCCTGCGGGGCGGGGCGGGGCGGGGCGCGGCCGGGGCCGGGCGCTAGGGCTTGGCCAGGCGGCCTCCGGGTCCACGCGGCGGGGGAGTTGTCGGTGCCAGGATCACGTCGTCTGATGTGGGAGAAAGCATGCCCGCACCCCTTATTTTCTGCAGAAGAGGTTCTCCCTGCCTTTCTGGGGGTCGCTGCAGCTTCACGACGCCCTGCCCCTGCTCCCCGCGGTCCCTCCAGCTGCATCCCGGCATCTGCAGATCATGGGCAATCTTTGCACTCCCATGACTGAAGTCTCCACGGAGAGGCCCTGGGGTGTGGAGGCGCGCCCCAGGGCCGCAGGCCCCACTCTGCCCCTGAGCTGCCCCTGGGTGAAGTGCATCTGCAGATGGAGCCGCGTTCTCGGGGAAAGGCATGACCAAAGTGGAAACAGCCGTGTGCAATGAAGTCCGCGCGGGGGTGGCGGTTCTCTGTGCGTGTGATTCGCCCCGCGGACTCCAGTGTGACCCTGACTTGGGAAGCCAGGTGCCATGTGTCTGGTAACTTGGAAGTAAACTCATTCTGTTTACTTCAACTCAGATTTGCCAGCCAAGGGAGCACCAAAAGCCACTTTTGGAAACGGTGTTTTTGGAAAAGAGAAACTCAGTCTCCGTTTGTGACAGTTTTTGGCCTCAGAGAAGGAAACTGTTTCCCTTTTGGCAGACTCGGAGAATTCTAAGAGCAAAGGCACACACTGAAATAAAAATGCCATAAATTATTGGATTTTTGCATAAAGGAAGACCCCAAATTACCCCCCAAATAGCGCATTGTAAAGTCCTGTTAAAATCCCAAGTCTTCCATTTTCCTCTCCAACAGCTTGATGAGGTCTCTAAAGGCAAACTAGTAAATCCGCCCTTCCAGCGGGCAAGCCCCGCCCCCACCGAGGTTCCCAGGGCAGCTTATTGTTGTGGCCTTGGGGAATCACCCCACTTCATCTCTCACCTGAATCTTGTCATCCTGGCCATCTTGAAGTGATCTGTGAACAATGCTGATCCCTGCGACAGACCCGCTGGTCAGTCAGGCAGAACAGACTATGCAGATGGAGGAGAGAGGCGAGGCCCCGGGAACACTGCGCCCATTGTCTTGGGCATTTCAAAGCGCAGAGCAGCTGCGCAGACTTGTCGCCCTGGATCCTCGCTTGCCACACTAATGTCATCATTGCAAAACATCAGATTTTGAACACTATACAATCCGAATTCATTAGCAGCCTTCTCGGCAAAGGTCTCTCTTCTCCGTGACAAGTTTCAAACTCCAGATCCCCTTCTGTCGGGAGGGGAAGGGGCAGGGCCGCAAGTGACAGCCACTGACGATCCATAGTTCTCTTTCTGGTGAATTCGCAAACTGAAAAACCTCCTTGAGGTTCAGAGCTCAGACGTCTGGCTCAAGTGACTGAGATTATGAGGGTGGTTTTTTTTTTTTTTTTTTCTTTTTTTGCATTTTCTAAGTGTTCCTGGCAAGTTTAAATCACCAAGAGCAGCCAGCGGAACAGGTGGAGTGCATCTAACAAAGACAGCATCTTCTGCGCCAGGGATAACGCTCTGAGAGTTCTTGAAGTTTTTTTCTTTAGATTGAACGCAGAACAACACATATTAGAGTAGTTGTGCCCCAAAACAAACAAGTTATACCAGGCAGCACTCCTCAGCAGCGCTGCTACAAACAGCTCGCCATCCTTGAGCACCACCAGACATGGTCCCAGCCGCAGGGACTGCTGCTCCCAGGGCTGCGGCCACCATGCTTCTCCCTCTCCTCCCTGCCTTGTGCTCCCACCCCCACCTTCCAGGGTGACCTTATTTTCCAGAACCATGGGCAGGAGGGGCAGGCTGTGCTGGCGGGCCCAGGGCATCCCCCTGCATCCCACTGCATCCCCGAGGTCAGGTCCAGGTCCGAGGAAGGGCCCAGTGCTGGCAAAGTCTGCTTCCCTCCTCCAACCACCGACCTATGTTAATATGTCCTTCTGCCTCTTTACTCAGGATTCCGTGTAGATCCATCCTCTCCCTTCCTCATCCTGGGCTGGAAGTTTTTCCCAGAAGGCAGTCAACACCAAGAGAGGCTCTAGGTCATTCCCAGCCCTGAGCTGAGAAGCACATGTGCAGATGGAAGGCGCCCCAGGGCCAAGTCTTCCCTGGTGCCAGAGGCCCCCTGGCACCCCTCAAAGCCTCTTCGGGTGCCTCTAATTTCTTGACAAACTGAAGGGTAGGATTTGGAAGGGGTGAAACCAAATACAGTGTTTGTAAACATAAGGAGAACCAGAAGTAAATGGAGAGGAGGCCCTGTTGGTGTGTCTTGTTTGGGGCTGGGAGGGCAGGTGGGATGGGCCCAGCCTAGTAATCTGGTTAAATGTGTCACCCTTAGGAGGTGACCTAGAACACTCCTTTTTCTCCCTGGAAAACTTTAGGACTTGGGCCCTGCTGCTGCTCATGGACGTGTCTGAGTGTCTTCCCATGTCTTCCCGCGTCCATGTGCCCAACCTCTCCCACCAGGTCCACCACAGCTGGGGCAGGGCTGGAAGCCACAGGTGCTTGGAGATCCTGCCTGTGGTACACACACAGGATGATGTGGGTCCAGCCAGGGGAGACCAAGTTTTTGCAGGGATCTCTCCGGGGTGTAGACAGCATTCTGGTTCATTGGGAGTATCCAAAATAGGTTTGCTGAAGGACTGATGAGGCCCTGGCCATGGGTGGAACGAATGGCCACAGGAAAGCTGCAGTGGCCCACATGGGCCTGTTCCTGGCAGAGGCGGCTCCCGGGACGGCCAGGCCCCTAACCCTGGGCTGTGAGCCTGGATGCGCCTACCTTGCTCCCCGCTGCGCCACATTCTCACGCACCCTAACACTCACAGCCCCACCCAACACACGCAGTGTGCACTCACGTTCGTACAAACACCCAGAGGCGCCTGGGGATCCTGGGGTCCTGCGGCACAGGCTGGCTGAGGGGGGCGGTGGCCAGTGACCCCTGGCTCCTCATGGCAGGAAAGCCACACTCTGGAAAGAATACTCTGTTGGCTACACACACAAGGATGAGTGAGCTGATCTTTACAGAATTCAACACATCAGCGGTAAAGTGATGTCTGTGGAGGACAGTGTGGGTTGTTTCTTGACCCTTTCCCCTGGGCTTTCAGAGCAGGTCCTTCTGAGCTTGCCAGAGGGGCCTGCGTTACCACTGTTTCTCATGCTTCCACGTTTGTTCTTTCTCCCAGCGTGTTCTCCCTGGCCGCCCACCCACACTCTGTGCCCTGCGGCCCCTGAGCATTTAGACATGGCCAGTCCACGTGGAGGTGTGCAATGAGCATGCAAGACACCAGCTGTTCAAAATGTGATGGGAAAGAAAGCACATACACTACCCCACCGATCATTTAAAAATCTTCTTTTCATGCTGAAATGACTGTATTTCGGATATATGGGGTAAAATAAACACATTTTTGAAGTTAATTTCACTTGCTTCTTCCACTTTTTAAAAATGTGGCTTTTGGGGCATTTTAAGTGACCCACGTGGCTCCCGATTGTGGCTTGCTCCGTGGGGCAGCCTTCGCCTTTACCTCCGCTCCTCCAGGAAATGGAAGAGGAAAAGCAAAGATGGAAATGCTGAGCACATGGGTTAGGGGGAGGCAGAGCAGAACCTGCCCTGTTACAGTTGCTTTTGGAAGATGATGCATTATCAAGGCTCCTTTTCTTCCAGGAGAATGCGCAGTGGGGGTGGGGTGGCAGTGCGCATTGTATTTTATTGCTTGCTTCATTTTCTCTCCATTTTAACTTTAATTCTGCCTAATTGCTGTATTGTGATCGCAGTTGGCAATCTTAAATGAACTCTCAAATAACTTTTGAGGAATCTGGCTACAAATGTTAGATCGTGATGAAATGTAAATCACAAAAGGTTATTGTGTAATGTCCACACAGGCCCCAAGCAACCCTTTCCTGTCATTTTCAAATTTCAGGTCAGCGTTTGGGTGTTTTTCGGCTGTTCCCCTTCCCTTGGGAGGCGTTACCACCACCGCCACTGCCGCCACCACTGCCATCTGAACAAAACAAACAAACAGCAGACCTGAGCAAGAAGCTACAGCCCCTGAAAGTGCTTTCTGCGGAGCAAGAATGGAATTGCTTCCAGATTTGTTGACTTCTATGATGGACTCATAGCTTTAAAAATCTGTGGAGTCACACCTTGGTCAAAAATATTACAATAAAACATTTGCAAACATTTTTAATTTTAAATACAGTATCTTTAAATGGTCCATGTTAACATCTTAGAGACAAGATATCTACAAGTAAAGTTACAAAACTTAGAAATCATATTTCATCTTTTGATGATAGCAAGAAAAAAGACACTGCTGAGAATATTGTTTATAGTAAATTCAGTATAACTGCGGACATTCTACATGCATGTAAACTTGATATGCACACACTGTATTTTTACATATTTACTTTTGGAGTATTATATAATTAATGAAGAATCGATTCAGCAAAAATGTGAGTTGAGTCTACTTTGCCAATAAATTGGGAGTATCTCATAAACAATTTTGGGTAAAATTTAGAAATTATTTTTATTGTAAAAGGAACTCTCCTGTTGCTCATTGTTAGTATGTCCACTTAATGTTCTATTTTTGGCCAAATTAAATTTAACTAAAGGAAAAGGAAAATGTAGAGTACCAAGAATGATCAAGATTCTGTGGGTAAGTTAATTGAAATGGTTTATTCTTTGTACTAATTCCTTGGAAAATATCACTCTTGTTATTTGAGACTTGTGTTCAATTAATAAGAAACTAATAGAAATAGTTATTTAATCTGACTTCCTTCCTGTTGTTTTTTTTTTAAAGTGTATCCAGGGAAATAACTAAATATATAACATGTACCTTGCTGAAGAGCCACCGACATTCCATTAGAAACTTAGGTGACCTCACTCTGGATGTGTAGGATGGCATATTTATTAGTATGACAGGTGGTTTATTTCCATGATGATTCATGTTTGCTGTCATTGAACTTACTGGAATAACTATAGAAGCAAACTGTAAGAATTTAACCACTTACTGTCAACCTTGCTCTTCTACTTTTTTGGGATCATCCCAGAGTAGAAGAACCAAACATGATTAAAAAGCATCGAGGAGAGAAATCCAGGCACGTGGCCCCCAGACTGGCAGTATGAAGATTCTATGCTAGCAAAGTTCCCCGTTAATTTGTTCTGCTTCTTTAATATGCAAATTGCGTGGCCTCATTTGCTCCATCATATTATAAAACTAGAAAGATTCCATTCACTTTCCTGTTTTTCTTTTTCCCCTAAAGACGATAATGGTTATACACTTTCAAATATTTGAAGACAAGATATTCTGGATAAATAATCTAAGATTAGCTAAATTAGGTCAATGTCCACACAGGGCCAGTGAGATATGTCCCTTGTGTTCAAATTATCTGGTGTCAGCTACATTGATTGAAAAAGCAGTACCGACCAAAAAAAAAAAAAAAAAAAAAGTCTTATTACAAGATATCTCAAAAACAGATAAGAAAGCAACGAAGCCCTCTCGTAAATGAGGGAGCTTATCTAGATTTTAATATGGTGGTAAGCAAATTGTACATGTTTTTGCAAGTTAGGCAACTTACGTGGGAAGCGGACATTTCTCAAGTTTCTGTGATTCTAAGCCAGTCACTATAGTTTGCATATCCGCCCGTTGTTCATGGGGTCTTTGTTCTTTTCTTCAAAAGACATTCCATAGAAAGGCTGAAATATTATCAAATTTGAGGCACATTGTCTGGACTGTTTAACTCCTTCTAGGATGGACAGGAGGCTGATGATGCCCAAGAACCTCTGTGCGAGGGCCCTTCCTGCTTATCTGTTTATTTTTGTTACCTAACTTCACTCACTGTCTCCCTCTGAAAACTGCCAATAATATTGATAAGATTCCTCGTAAATAGGACCGAAACAAGAGCTAGAAAAGAAAGTCCTTGAGCCTTTTCTATAGAGATCTTGCTGCTGGAATCAGAAGGGTCTTGCAGGTGATTCTCAGAAGCTGCAGTCATGGTGGACAGGAGTGCACACCCTGCTCTAGCCCCATCCTCTCAGGAACCTTCTCTCACCAAAGCTTATGTCATTGTTCCTCCTGTTGCTGTTAGAATTTATTTACTATCACAAAAGAGATTTTAAAAGTTGATGATTTGATCTAATTAATAGAATGACTGATTGGTAAATATGTTTCACGAACACACACTGACTAGTCTGACAACAGGGGTGCCATCCCATTTAAAAATCACTATATTTAGAACATATTTCTACATGGCAATAACTGTGATAGCCTTTATCTTCAGGTTTATGCCACCTCTCTAATGTAAACACACTGGCTCAGGCATGCAATAAATTGTAATGAAATAAATCCAAACGGAAAATCCGACAGCCTGAGGCTGTACGTTCATGACTACACTCTGATAGGACAGTGAGCACTTCGGAGAGGAATGTTGCACGAGCAACAGCTGCGGGTGGATATGAACTCTGGGAAAACAGCTGCCAAAACAAAAATAGAAAATCAAAATAAATCAGAGTTTGAGGTCTGGAATAAAGAATTTTTTTAATTCAAAATACTACACTGTACATGAGGATGAGGGCTGCTAACTGCCCAGCTCTGCTGCTCACAGGTCTGGTCTGGGCAAGGTGACACCCTCGCCCCCAACCGTGTTCTCATTGCAGCATCCAGGCTCTAGCCACCAGTGTGCAGCTACTGGTTCTGCTTTGGGCAGGTGCACCAGGGCCACTGGCACACATGCACAGATGGAAGTCAGCAAGGCTACGACCTGGTCCTTAACCCTTCTCTCCCTTACCCAAGTGGCAGGAACTTGCACTATACGGTAATGATTTGACTTTAGAGTTTTGAAGGCTGGTTCACAATACGCCTGGTGTTCAAACCACAGACACACTTCTAGCTGAAGGGTTTGCTGGCCTTTGGCACTTTATTTGGTGTGACCTTTCCTAGGCCTTCTGGCTCTTCTGCATCTAGACCTCCATGTGTGCTAACACCAGGGTTTGCATCTGAGAAGCAGGAGCAGTGCTCTGAGCCCTCCTCCACACCCCTCAGCTGTTGTGGTGAAGCCCCCTTCTGTGCTGGGAGAGTGATACTCCACTGGCTCTCTCCTGCTGCTCCAGACAATGCACATTTTGTGACAGCAGGTGGATGGAGGGGCATCCTCTCCTTTTGTGAGCCAAGCTCCAGTTTGCAGCTCCTTCCTCCTAGATCTGGGCAGGCCCAGGGCTTATGGCTTGTAAGAACTAATGTTTCAGGTGCTTCTCTCTCAAGGAGAAAAGATGGAGCAGAAAGAGTTCTGGCTAAGCTCATCCTGTAACAGCATCTTTCTGCAGACCTGTAGCATGGTCCTTTACATCCAACCTGCAAATGTTAAGAGATACCTTCACTGGGATTTATTCATAAACTGCAACAGTAACTTCTATTTCTTTCCATAAGAAAGCAGAAGACTATACGGTTAGGAGTTCATCCAATGGATATTTTTTAGATATCTATTGCATACATGGTACTCTGCAAAGTATAACATACAAAACTAAAAAAAGATCCTGGTTATGATCCACACTTTCAAGAAAATTTCAAAAGAAGAATAAAGAAAGAAATTCTCAATTATGAAGGCAAGAGAGCAAACACCCAAACGCTGTGCAGTCTGGCAATGGGGCGGCAGGTCATACTCACCGAGGGCAGTGGGCATCTGCTTCTGACCAGGTCACAGATGGCGTCCAGAGAAAGTCTTCAAGAAAGAGGGGGGGGGGGGGTGGAAATGGCATTCCAGGTGGAGAACAGCATTTGCAAAGGTGCGAAGGCTTAAAAGAGGAAGTCTCTGTGAAGGGAGTGCAAGGATGTATACAGGAATGAGTGCCTTAATCATTCCGGGAGGAGAGTTGGGAGCTGCCCAGGGGAGATGGCATTTGCTCAGGGCCTCAAAACCAAGGCCACTTCTGGGAAGCCTGAGTAGCTTCTCTGGGCAGAGGGAGCAAGATAGCGTATGGGAGCTGCAATGTGCTTGGGGTGGGGGCCACCCCTGAGTATGATTGGCACAGAAGACTTGGAGCATGTGAAACAGGTGCTGATGCTGGGGAAGGTCAAGCTGGGGAAGGCGGGGCTCGATCATACTGCATGAATGTAGTTCATGATTCTATGTGATTCATGAAACTGCACGATTCTCCATCAGCAGGGACCTGATGAACGATTCTGAGCAGATGCATGAGGTTTGCAGTTATGGGCATGTTGCCATGCCCAAGATATCTCACTGCTGGGGCCATTTGCTTCTTGGTCCTTGAGAATTGTCATTGACAAGAATCTGAGAGCAACTGAACCCAGACAGAGGGAGAGACAGAGAGAGATTGATAGACAGAGATAGGTGAGAGAGACAAAGAGAGAGACACAGAGAGAGGGAGACAGGATGGCCACAGGAGGAGGGAGGGGTTCGAGTTGTGGCACTGGGGCTCCTGGAGGCAGATGGTCATGATATAAGGTGATAAAAGGAGGCCTATGTTGTTCTCCAGCCGATCAGAGAGGAGGGAGGCGTGAGGGACTGAAGGCAGGCCAGCCGCAGCCTGGTTGCTGAGCAAGGGCCATGCAGGGGTACAGGGCTTGGGGCTCAGGACAGGACCCACCACCCTCCCGTGTGGGCTGTGCCTGCAGGTGCGCGGGAGGCAGGACAAGTCAGACACCATCCTGCGCTCAGGAGCAAGAGGGCTCCGCAGACATGAGGTTTGTTGGGTAGGAATATTTTTCCAGGCTTTTTGAATAACAAAATCAAATTACCAAAGTTGATAAAACATAAAATGCTTCTCCTGCCATGATGGGCTTTTAATTAAAAGTTGGTGATAAAGTGCAAATACTTTAATTAAAGCCTACATATTTATCGATGTCATTTTCTGTTGATTTTTCAATGAATTAAAGACATGAAAACCAGATGAAACTATAGAGTTTCGAAGAGGCCTCTCAATACTTTTTGTATTCTGATCTGGAAAAGTATTTCCACTTTAAACCTTGTTAAAGCCACACTTGAAACACCCATGACTTAACAGTTAACACACACACACACACACACGGAGAACACATGGAGATGGTGTATCCATTCAAGATGAGGTTTTCCCTGCTTCTGATTTAACTGGTGGGAGAGCAGATGCAAGACAGGGCTGGCGGTGTGAAGCGTGTCAGCTCCCATGTCTTGCCCCACGTAACCCTTGCCCTTGGAGCTGCCAGCTGGGCTCCTAGCCTTCGACTGGAGGACCTTATAGGATCTGCACCACAACCAACATGCTATTTTGCATCCTGGCTGTGACCTCCTTCCTGATGGGGACTCTTGAGTGGGGGCTCAGGTTTCAGATCCACACGACCTGGCCCCAAAGACACACAAGCACTTGGCCTTGAGGCTTCACAGACTTTCTGAAGATAAACACAAAGAAGAAAGAGAAGTGCTTATCACCTATCAATGCTGATTACTGGGAAAAAAATAAAACAGTGGTGCCCCCCACATTTTCTCATGGAGAAATCATTCAAATTTCTTTTTCTCAAGCTAGTAGAAAGGGTCTGAAAAATGGTGTTAGCAGGCCAGCCTCACCTACCAGATCGCAGAAACAGTAAGAGCCACAGTCCTTGGTAAGAGAAAAGCCTGGAGAAGTGAGTTTCAAGTGGGTAGGAGAGAGGTGTGCCTGAGGTGGGCCTGCCTCCCACTGTCCTCCAGCCTGTTTCCAGCACCAGGAGGCTCACGTGGGATGAGCGATGACACACAAACTCAAAGGAGGGGAAGAAGTGAGGGAAGGTGGCACATGGGTCACAAGCCTCCTTTGAAGACTTGGAGGACACCAGACTCTAGTCCCACCAGGATGGGTGTTAGGTGCCCGAGGCCTGACATGCGCAGAGAGGAAGGAATGGGACATGTGAACTGTGGGGAGGGCCAACCAGCCCAGCAGGGGGGCCAGGGGATGACTTGTGTCCCCCAGACATGTTGAAACCCTGACCCATGGAAACTTGGATAGTGACCTTGTTTGAAAACTGGGTTGTTGCAGATGTGATTGGTTGGGGTGAGGCCAGCCTGGAGCAGGTGGCCCCCCTCCAACACCACTGTCCTGGTAAGAAGCAGAGACACCAGCAAGAATGCCACACGGGGAGGGAGGCAGAAAAGGGCGTGGTGCACCCCGTAAGCCCAGGAATGCGGAAGATCGCCAACAAATACCAGAGTCCAGGATGAGGCACAGAGGGGTTGCGTTCAGAGCGCTTCGGAGGGGAGAGCTGGCACCGTGATTTCAGCCTGCGGCCCGCGGAGCCGGGAGAGAGCGCACCTGTCGTGGACGCACCCATGTGCTTTCGCTGCTTCGTGCTGCGGCCCCAGGACACTGACCTGCGAGGAACCAGGGTCCCTGCGGGTGAGCCACCTGCGCAGAACCAAAGCACAGACGTCGTGCTCCCGCCGCTCCGTGCTGGGTGTGCAGCCTGAACCAGAGAGCCAGCCCGTGGGGATGGGGCCCTGAGGACCACCAGGTTGCAAAGGTGGGGAGCATGCATGGGACACAGAAGGCCCTGAGCGCGCTCTGCCTTCCTGCCCCCAGACCCACGTGTCACCAAACCCGGGCAGTGGGGAAAGGGGCTGGGTGGAGAGAACCGTGGACCTCATGGGAGGACTAGCACCTTCTCCCCACCCTGTCCTGGGCCCCTAGGGGAGCCAGGCAGGCTGGGAAGGCATGGGCACAGACAGGGGAGCTGGCTGCATGGCTCGGGAGGGGAAACCTGGCTGCCAGTTGTGCTCCCGTGCTCCCATAAGCACGGAAGAGTCACCTGCAGTCTGAGAGGAGGGGTGCCCAGACCAGCAGACAGCACTGGGGAACAGCAAGGAGGCTCTGTGCACAAGAAGCACCCCTTGAAGTGCTCACGCAGTCCTCCATCTAAAGAGGCCAGCAGTTCCCCCTTGAGTCCCCACCCTCCCACCTGTCATCGCCTGACTGTGCCCCATGCAGTCGCCCTGGAAACATCCAGACTCAGTGCATGGCCTGTTTTAACAACCCAAAGTTCCCCGTGGTGGGCTGTGGCTTCAGGCCGCGGAGGAGAGACCCTGGTGTGGAGATTTCAGATCCAGCTGCACCTCCATGTGGCAGCACGATTGCCAGTCAGTCTGGGAGATGGGCTTCAAGCCGTGTTGGTGAGGCTGGGTCTCACCTTGCATGACTGTAAACCAGGGTGGCTCTAACGCCTGCCACTCAGGTCCCCGAGCCTGTGACACACACACCCCCAGGGCCTTGGAGAGGCATGGGTGTGTCTTCACCCTAGGCTCTGAGCCCTGCTGGCTGGCAAGCCCCGATCCGGGGTTGTGGGGGCCCACCGGAGGGAACCCCTCACCGGACTCTCTGGAGCCCAGGCCATCTCAGGGCCTTGATGAGCCAGGCAGCTGGGTGCTTGCCTGAGAGCTGGCGGGCTTGCAGGCCCCTGGACGGTCGCCCACTCCCACCAAGCCGTCACCAGCTGTGTGACCCGCAGCAGCTGCCACGTGGCCTGGCCCCAAGTGGGCACCGAAGTGCCGCCGGCTGTGCCACCTCAGCTACCGGGCCTCCCAGAGGTGAGAGTCTGTCGCCATCACTCCAGAGCCCTCAGGGGGACATCGCATGATCTGACTTTGAGTATGAGGAACATACTCATTTGGAAATGACTTCAAAACTCCTCATGCACCAAGTGCAGCACCAGGAAGGAGACAAGACTTTAAACAGACTCTTGTAGACATATGTCAAAGCAGGCAATTTGGATATTAAAGTGCAAATGCTCTTTGTGGCTTTGGGGAGCAGTGGCAGCTCAGCCGCTGGGGACGGCCACAGCACACCCCTGTCCCTATCCTGCCAGCCCCTGGCCCTGGCCCCCTCTCAGCTAGAACTGGCGACACTGCCTTGTGTTCAGGGGTTCATTGTGTGTTCCCTGGCCCCTTCAGGACAAGAGGCTGGCCTCCATCTGCCTGTGTCTACAGCACCTGCGGCACTTGGGGGGCAGGGGCCATGGGGGGGAGTTAGGGGAGGGAGTAGAAGCCGACTCCCAGAAGTGGGCTGTGGAAACAGCTCTGACTGTTTCTGGGCCAGAACGGAGCTGGCACCCCTCGAGGCCTCCAGACCTGTTGCTTCCAGGACACAGGGGGGCTGGCTTTCCCTCTGTAATTCATGGAGGCCAGCACGACAGGTAGAAAGTTTTTATTTTTACTATATCTTAATTTCATTCCCTAGAAAGAAGACATCCTTTTAGGATTGCTTGAGGAGAGGCACTAAGTAAAAACTGTGAACAGCGTAAAGTGGTTCTTCTGATTTTATGGGATGGCCCCACCCTCAGGGAGGCTCTGGTGGAGTTTTATTTATTTATTTATTTATTTATTTATTTTTTAATATTTTATTTACTTATTCTTGAGAGACACACACACAGAGAGAGAGAGGGAGAGGCAGAGACACAGGCAGAGGGAGAAGCAGGCTCCATGCAGGGAGCCCGATGTAGGACTCGATCCCAGGACTTCAGGATCGCTCTGGGCCGAAGGCAGGTGCTGAACTGCCAAGCCACCCAGGGATCCCTCTGGTGGGGTTTTAAACGTGAAAATAACTCTAGTGCACAGACAGACACAGCTGCTTCCAGGGAAACTGGGCAATGTTGCCAACCGGCCTAGGACTCACCAGTGTTTTCAGAGAGGTAAAGACGTTGACTTTGGCCTTAACATGGAGCACTCAGGTCTTTGCTTTTTCTTGATGTAAACCTCCGAGCAGGGGTACCTGGGTGGCTCAGTGGTTGAGCATCTGCCTTGTGCTCAGGTCATGATCTCAGGGTTCTGGGATCGGGTCCCTCATCGGGCTCCCTGCTCAGTGGAGAGTCCACTTCTCCCTCTCCCTCTGCCCCTGTCTCTCTTTCTCTCTCTCAAATAAATAAATAAAACCTTTAAAAAACCAAGCCTCCCAGCACCTATTCGATAGTTGAAGAATCTGAGGCCAAGAGCTGTACCAATCTCCAGTTCAAAGCTTTAAGCTGTAAAGCCCTAAATTTGGGGGCAAAAAATTTTTCTGATCAAGGAAAATGTGATATTTTGCTTTTGATAAAAGATCACAGACCCGGCCATGAGTCTTTGGGCAGGAGTGTAGAGGACAAACCCAGGGCATCAGTGGGTCCAATGACCCCAGGGACATGCGTGTGATGTATCTCTTCTCTGGGAGTCAGGCCGCACTGGCTTCTTCTCCAAGATATGTTTGTGCTTAGAAACTGAGCCATCATTCTGTTCTCTGAGAAGCATAGAAGACAATTACTTAGGGATGTTCCAGAAATTCCCAAATACAAAGATTAATTATAGTCATTTTTAGATTCCATGAAAACAGTTGTTTAAGAGAAACGGCCATAAAACTGCTTTGTGATTGCACTCAATTTATCAAGGTACACGCAAATACAGTATAATTACTGTGGGTTTTTGGTTATTTGAATTAAGAAGTACTAAACTCATTTTGCAGCTATTTTGGGAAATAGCAGTAAGAAATGACTAATAGAATGAATGACTTCCTTTTTTGTGCAGATTTCAAAATACAAGCTTGGTACTATAGGGCATGAATGTGTGTGTGTGTGTATGTGTGCGCGCGTGTCTGTGCGTGCACGCCTGTGCCGTAAAATCAAGAGTCTTTTCCTCTTTTTCTTTTTCTATTTTTTTTTAAATCTCAGAAGGCAGCATATATGGGGGAAGGGGGGAGAGAAAGCAGAGTGCTCGAAGATGACATGTTCCTCAAGTGGCACTCACCAGTGGGAGTCACCTGTGGGAGCAGGACCGGGCTCTGCCCCCGGGGAGCCCCTGGGCAGCTCGGGAAGGTGCACTCCAAGGCGGGAGGCTCTTTCTCCAGCAAAGCAGAGCGCGGTTCCGTGTCCCTGGGCCTTGTGCTGAGTCCAGAAGACAACGGCAGAGCTTTAAGACTGTGTGCGAAGGCTCAAGGCTCTTTCCTTCTGCAACTGTGTTCTCAACACTGGCCACTGATCATCTTTCTCCCTCTCATGAGGCGTGTGTGCCCACATCATGACTGTTGACTTTGGCCCTTTATTTAATCTGGAATGTTACCATTTCAGAATCTCATATTAATGTTATTAATGTTCATAAAGTAAAGAATAATCTATTTCTTGGGGTGCCTGAGTGGTTCAGTGGGTGAGCCTCTGCCTTTGGCTCCAGGCATGATCCGGGGGTCCTGGGATTGAGTCCCGCATCAGGCTCCCCATGGAGAGCCTGCATCTCCCTCTGCCTGTGTCTATGCCTCTCTCTGTGTCTCTCATGAATAAATAAATTAAATCTTTTAAAGAAATAATAATCTATTTTTTGCAATCCAGTTAGAGACTTTGGGAAACATCTTTTCCAACCCTTACCTTGTATTCACTAAATATACAGCTTAAAATGGATATATCAATAAACCTGGCTTTTGAAACCACAGATGCAGGTTTAGCAATAATCTGTAGATGGTCCTCAGAATAAAGACGCTGGTCTTGCTGCCTCAGAGCACTTGCCTTTCATCTTTGAGCCCTCCATCCACTCCTGAAGAGTCAGCAGGGACGGGGACAGAGGACATCTGTTCCTGTGGGGACGATGTGGGTTCCCCAACCAGGACTTACCTACTTGCTTTGACTTTTTTTTCCCATAAGTCAAATTATCTTTTCTTAATTATCTTAGTTTTCTACTTAAGTATCTTACTTTTCAGTGCTGAAAATATCAGAAAATGTCATACTTATTATCATTAAAAGTCAGAGTAATGCACTTACAGGTAATAAACCGATGACTTACTCAGATCCCAAGGCATTTTTCTATTTTGCTTTTGCAAAGCAACGTTATTAATTATCTATTGCCTCAGCAGCAAGCAATGCCCATGCCACAGACCCTGTGAGTCAGCAGTTAGGGAGCGACCAAGCATACTGTTCAGTTCGGGGTCCCTCGTGGGGTTGTGTCCAGACCTCCGTGGGGCGTCAGCATGTCGGGGCTGATCCAGGTGAGTCTGTGTCGGAGAAACAGTTGGTGACACCTCAGGAGGATGAGAGTTAATGTGCAGACGTAAATTCTTCCTTGCCCTGTGCAGAATCTACCCAAGAAAGAGACTTTTTTATGCTGATAAAGATTTATAGCCACAGATGTTTATAGAGACATTATTATAAACCAGAAAACATTAGGGATACCCTAAAATGGCAACTCTGGACTGGAAACTTTCAGAGGTATGATGTACCCAGGACATCTGGGTGGCGATGAGGTATCGTCAAAGACATCGGAGCAAATGTAGACAGGATGGAGGCCAGCTCTTGGGAGACCCTAGAGAAGTGAAGAGATGGGAAGGTGTGGGGATGTGCAGAGGTGGAGGAGCCCGAGGTACCTCAGTTTCATCCTAGGATGACAGTGGCTCTGACGGAGGAAAAAGTGTGGAACCCGTGGGGGATGGTTGTGGACTATATACGTAGGAACCTAAACACAGAAAAATAAAAAACTAAGAAAAATGTCTGCATAGAAAAGAATAAGAAATCTACCGAAATGTCAGTTGTGGTTATCTTTGGCTAAGGATGTACATAATTTCCCCTTCATTTCAGTTTTAATTTAGAAAGTTATATGTTTACATTTTTATCAGAGGAGTAGGTCAATGTTTACTGTACCCTCTTTTTACTGAAACATTTGAAAAATTCACACGCATTAGAATTCCGTTGTTTTGAGGCACAGTAGTAAGAGTTTTGACAAATGCAAAGAGCAAATGCCGGTGTGTAATCACCATCACACGTGAAAGACAAAACAATCCCACACCCTCCCCACCTTTTCCATCCTTCGTGGTCAAACCCTGCCCACCTCTGGGAGTCTAGGCAGTGCTGAAGGGTTCTCTGTCCTCTGGCTCTGCTTTTCCAGAAGGTCACTTAAATGGAATCACACAGAGTGCAGCCATCAGCTTCCGGCTTCTCGTGCTCTGCACCTCACATCGGAGACCTCGCGCATCTGAGCAGCCTGCATTTATAAGAAACTTCCAGCCTGTGTTTCAGAATGGCTGCATCACTGTGCATTGTATGAGAATTCCAGTCACCTCATATCCTCGCTGACACCTAGTATTGTAATCCCTTTTTTTTAGCTGTTTAATAGACACATTAAATATACTAAATATAGAGGCATCTCACTGTGGTTTATAGTTTGCAACTCCCTACTGTCTAAGGGTATTGAGCATTTTCTCATGTGCTTGTTGGCATCAATATATCTACTTTGGTAAAATCTGCTTGCAAATACTTTGCCAATCTTATTATCGGGTTGTTTGGTTTCTTATTACCAAGTTTTGAAGCTTCTTTTATACTCTGTATACAAGTCCTTTGCCAGACATGTGATTTACAAATATCTTTCCTAATCTGGATCTTTCTCTCTTAAGAGTGATGGGGGCAGGGCAGAAGTTTTTAATTTTGATGAAGGCCAGTGTATATCTCCATTGTCCTTTGTGGATTATGCTTTTGATGCTGCATTTAAGACCTTTTCATTGACCTCAAGTCACAAAGGTTGTCTCCTATATTTTCTAAAAGTTTTACAGTTTTATGTTTTACATTTGGGGCAACCATCAATTCTGAGTTAACAGATACAGGCCTTTTATTTTTTTCATACAAAGTCAAGTGTTTCCAGTGCCATGTGTTGAAAAGACTGTTTTCCCTATATTTTTTGGGTCCAAAATCAATTGACCGTATCTGTGTGCCTCTCTTTCTAGTGATTGATGTACCCGTCCTTTTGCCACAACACTGTCTTGATTCTGGGAGCTTTAAAGTAGGTGTATCAAACTCAGGTGGTTTTAATTTTGTTCTTTTTCAAAATTGTTTTGGTAATTCTAGTAATCTTGCCCTCTCATGTCAATTTTAGAGTCAGTTTGTCTATTCTTAAAGAATCCTGCTGGGGCTTGGAATGGGATGGTCTTGGCTCCACAGATCATCTTTGGAAGAATTGATGTGCTAACTATGTTAAATCTTCTAGCCTGTGCACTTTTCTCCATTGTTTGGGCCTTTGATTTCTTTTGTTAGTGTTTTATAGTTAACAGCACACAGATCCTGCATATATTTAGTGATACAAATACCTAAATATTTCATTTTTCATGCTACCATTGAAATGATAGTTTTATTAATTTTCAAAAGTTTTAAAAATTCTTTATTTAAAATCAATCAATATAATATATATGTATATATACTGTATGTATATATACACACATTGCATTATTAGTTTCAGGAGAATTTAGTGATTCATCATGTATATGCAACACCCAATGCTCATACCATCACATGCCCTCCTTTATGCCCATCTACCAGTAACCCCATCATCCCACCCTCCTCCTCTTCAGCAACCCTCAGTTTGTTTCCTATGATTAAGAGTCTCTTATGGTTTGCCTCCCTCTCTGACTTTGTCTTATTTTATTTTTCCTTCCCTTTTCCTATGTTCATCTGTTTTGTTTCTTAAATTCCACGTATGAGTGAGATCATATATTTGTCTTTCTCTGACTTATTTCACTCAGCATAATATCCTCTAGTTCCATCCATGTCATTGCAAATGGTAAGATTTCACCCTCTCTGATGGCTGAATAATATTCCATTGTGTATATAGACCACATCTTCTTTATCTAATCATCTGTTGATGGACATCTGGACTGTTTCCATAGTTTAGCTAGTGTGGACATTGCTGCTATAAACATTGGGGTGCAGGTACCCCTTCAGGTCAATACACTTGTATCTTTGGAATAAATATCCAGTAGTGCAATTGCGGGGATGTGGGGTAGCTTTATTTTTAACTTTGTGAAGGGATGCCTGGGTGGCTCAGCGGTTTAGCGCCTGCCTTCAGCCCAGAGCATGATCCTGCAATCCCGGGATTGAGTCCCACATTGGGCTTCCTGCAGGGAGCCTGCTTCTCCCTCTGCCTGTGTCTCTTCATCTCTCTCTGTGTGTCTCTCATGAATAAATAAATAAAATAAAAAAAAAACAACTTTGCGGGGACCCTCTATACTGTTTTCCAGAGTGGCTGCACAGTATGCATTCCCACCAACAGTGTAAGAGGGTTCCCCTTTCTCCACATCCTCGCCAACACCTGTTGTTTCCTGACTTCTTCATTTTAGCCATCTGACCACTGTGAGGTGGTATCTCACTGTGGCTTTGATTTGTATTTCCCTGATGACAAGTGATGTGGAACATTGTTCCATGTGTCGGTTGGCCATCTGGAAGTCTTATTTGAAGAAACATCTGTTCATGTCTTCTACCCATTTCTTGACTGGATTTTTTGGGTTTTGGGTGTTGGATTTGATAACTTCTTTGTAGACTTTGGATACTAACCCTTTATCTGATAAGACATTTGCAAATATCTTCTCCCATTCTGCATGCTGCCTCTTAGTCTTGTTGACTGTTCCCTCTGATTTGCAGAAGCTTTTTATCTTGATGAAGTCCCAATAATTCAATAGTTCATTTTTGGCTTTTGTTTCCCTTGCCTTTGAAGACATGTGTAGTAAGAAGAAGTTGTTGTAGCCAAGATCACAGAGATTGCTGCCTGTGTTCTCCACTAGGATTATGATAGATTCCTGTATGACATTTAGGTCTTCTATCCAGTTTGAGTTTATCTTTGTGTATGGTGTAAGAGAATGGTCCAGTTTCATTCTTCTGCATGTGGTTGTCCAGTTTTCTCAACACCATTTGTTTAAGAGACTGTCTTTTTTCCATATTCTTTTCTGCTCTGTTGAAAAGTAGTTGACCATAGAATTGAGGGTCCATGTCTGGGCTCTCTGTTCTGGTCCATTTATTTATGTTCAGTTTTTGTGCCAGTACCACACTGTCTTGATGATCATAGCTTTGTAACACAGCTTGAAGTCTGGAATTGTGATGCCTCCAGCTTTGGTTTTCTTGTTAGACATTATTTTGGCTATTCAGGGCCTTTTGCAGTTCCAAACAAGTTTTAGTATGGTTTGTTTCAGCTCTGTGAAAGTACTGATGGTATTTTGATAGGGATTGAATTCAATGTGTAGATTGCTCTGAGTGGCATAGACATTTTAACAATAGTTGTTCTTCCAGTAATGGTAGTTTTAAAAAGTTTTATTTCTAGTTGTTTATTTCTAGTATATAGATATATAGTTGATTTGGGGAGGGGGTGGATATTGACTGTGTATCCTGTGACCTTGCCCTCAACTAGGACTTTTTATGTAGATTCCACAGGATTTGTGATGGACATGACCATGTCCTCTGTGAATAGAGACTGTTTATTTCTTCCTTCACAATCTGTAGGTTATATTTCATTTTAATGGCAAGGATTTCCAGTATGATGTCAAATAGAAAACAAAAGTGCTGAGACTAGACAATCTTATTTTGTTCCTATTTTATGAGAGAAAGCGTTCCATCTTTATTCTTAGGTACGATGTTATATAGATATAGGCTTTTCACAGATTACCTTTATCAGGTTAAGGAAGTTCCCTCTTATTCCTAGTTTGTTGGGGTTTATATTGAGCATGGATATTGCTTTGTCTGAACCTAATGAGATGATCATATGAGTTTTCTTGTTTTGTTAGTACAACGATGTTTATTGATTCCTAAATGTCGAGCCTGCCTTGCATTCTTGGGGTAAACCCCACTTGGTCATGATATATTGTTCTTATTATAAATTGCCAAATTTTATTTACTATTTTTTTCTTTGTTTTTTTACTGAGGAGTTCTGTGTCTAATGTCCATGGGGAATATTGGTCTGCAGTTCTCTAATAACATCTTTGTGTTTTATATCAGGGTAATGTTGACCATATAAAGTGAGCTGGGGAGAGCTCCCATCTCTTTCATTTTTTGGAAGATATTGTGTAAATCAGTATCATATCTTGATTAGATGTTTGGTAGAATTTTCCACTGGAGCTATCTGAATTTAGAGGGCTATTTTTTTTAAGTTTTTGAGTATGACCTCAATTTCTTCAGTAGATATGGGGCTATCTCTTTCTTTTTAGGTGAGTTTTGGTTGTCTTTCAAGAGATTGGTCATTTCATCTAAGCAATCAAGTATGGTTAAAGAGACGTTCTCAGTATTTCCGTATTAGTTCCTGACATCTCTTGGCTTGTGGTGACAGCCTCTCCCCTCCTCCTGATGTCCCCCACTGTATCTTGTCTCTTTTTCTCTCAGTTAGTCTAACTGGGACCTTATCATTTCACAGATCTCTCTCAAGAACCAGCTACTGGTTTCATTAGCTTTCTCTGTTGCTTTCTGTTTTCATTCCATAGATGTTTACTTTATTATTTTCTTCCTTCTGTCCACTTTGGTTTACTTTGTTCTTATCTTTCCAGTTTCTTAAGGTGGGAAGCTAGAGTCATGGTTTGAGACATTGCTTATTTTTAGATGTGAACATTTAAATCTTATGCTCTTTGTTTAAGCACTGATCCACCTGCATCCCCCTATTTTTGATATGTTGTGTCTTCGTTTTTACTCAGATAAAAATATTTTCTAAGTTTCCTTGATACTTCTTTCTTGACCTATGGGTAATTTAAAAATGTGTTGTTTAATATCCAAATAATCAGAAATTTTCCAGGTATCTTTTTGTTACTGACTTCCTTCTTTTTTAAAAAAAGACCTATTTATTTATTTATTTATTTATTTATTTATTTATTTATTTATATAGAGAGAGTATGTGTGTGTGTGTGTGTGTGCGTGTGTGCAGGTCCACGTTCAGGTGGAAGGAGGGGCAGAGGGAGACAAGCAGAGTCCCCACTGAATGCAGATCCTGACAGGGGGCTCCACCCCATGACCCTGAGATCATGACCTGAGCCAAAACCAAGAGTCAGACACTTAACTGACTAAGCCACTCAGAAACCCCCTGACTTCCTTCTTAATTCCACTGTGTTAAACAGTGCAATTTATATGGCTTCAATTGTTTTAAATTGTTAAAGATATGATTACTGGCATATAGCATGAGTCGTCCGGTGGATGCTCCACGTAGCACTGCTGTAGGGCTGCTCCGTGACGTTCTAGGCAATTTCCTGTCTACTTTGTCTACTGATTGGTCAGTTGTCTCAGGGCTGTTGTCCTCTAGTTGTTTTTCCTTTTGAAAACTGGCCAGATTTAGATTGCTTTTTGTATGTCAAGCAAGTTTAGATTCCATCCTGGACACTTCGAGTGTTACATTGTGAGATTCTGGATCTTGTTGAAATCTTGAGGATGTTGATTCTTGCTGGTTAGTCTCAGCAGGCACTCAACCTTGTTAGGTTCAAAATGCAAATTTCTCCTGACTTTTATGGATGGTGATCCCAATGCCACCTAGGTTTGCAAAGCCTGTGCTATGCTGCTTGGGGCTGGCCCTCACCTGCACCATGGTGATGGCTTATGTCATGGCTCAATTTCCACAGATTTTCTTGTGTTTCTGGTGTGTTGCTAGCATGTGAGCTTCCTACAGAATCAGGGAATCCCTTTCTCCCCTCTGAAATTTCTCCCATACTTGGCAGCATCTAGTGGTCCCTTTTCCAAATGCCTCTGGCTGGATAAATGGAATTTGCTCAGAATTTCTCTAGAATTTTGGCTGTTTGGGGGCCAAAGAACAATAGGAAAGAGAGAGAAAAAGATAACAAGGATTTCTTTCATTCTTCATACAACAGAATCCTTTTCCCTGGATCCTGCATCAACAGAGATGGGTTTTTCTCTTGGGATATTAAGTGGTGGCACTGTGACAGTGTAGATCCAAGTTGGGGCTGGCCTCAGGGTGGGGCCAGAAGAGAAAAATACATACATAGAAAGAAAAATAGGAATTAGCCCTAGAACCTCTGGCTCACAAGGCTGACTTCTACAGTCCTTTGGAAAAAACCTTGGGTTTCTCCTGGAGTTTTGATGCACATGCCTGGCGGTGAAGAGGTCCCCAGTGAGTGCACCTTTGGACCAAAGCTGACAGATTTGAAGAGGAAAGGAGGCACCAGAAAACTCACCACCAACATAGTGACTGTTCTTCGAGTGTGTGGGCTCTCCCCAGCCTGCCTTCTCGTGTTCACTGTCAACGGCCAGATCACTGCATTTAATATTTTGTCCAGAATGTCCTGTATACTGGGGGACACAAGGCAATAATGTCTCACAGCCTCTCAACCACCAGAAGCCCACTCATTTTTCAGCTTTTTTGTACTTTCCACCATAAGAAGCTATTCTGAATTCAAGACCTAGAATCAGATTTTCTCCAAGGAGTCTTGCTTTCTTTGACAGGAGTTTATATGAAAAAAAAAAAAAAAAAAGGAGTTTATATGAGCAGATCTAGGTGGTGGTGCACTCGCTGCTTGTGATGTGCAATGCTTCTAGGAGCGTGTAATGGATGGAGCTGGGGACTGAAGCTTGGGCTCCTACTGGCACGTGCAGCGTGAGCAACCCCTACAGGCCCACCCTCAGCTTCCCCACTCCACACTCATCTCCTTTCCTCCTCACACCCCTGGTTCCAAGAATCCAGAGGATCTGCTCACCTGCTCTAATCTCCAATGGATCCACATTCAGAGCCAGCCCATCAGTACTAACCCACAAAGCAAAGGTCATCATTTCTTTGTGGTTCTTTTTGTTGTCTGTGGTTTAAATCTAGAAAACACATGTCAGGTGCTGTGAGAAATCTCAACCTGTTCTCCTTCCATCCGATTGCCACTCACCCCAGAGGCAAATATTTTTGTTTGTTTGGTTTATCCATCCCGGGGTTCTTTTTACAAAATAGATGTGTGTATGTGTGGGTGTGCGTGTATGTGTGTGTGTATTGTTTCCTCTTCTCTCTTACAGAAAAGGTAACATGCATGTATACCCTTTGACACCTTGTCCTTCCCCAAGAAGCATGCACTAGAAATCCCTCCAGGTCAGCTCATGGAAGGTCATCAGAATAAGCCCGTGAGGTGCTAGGAGGCCCCTGGGGCCAGGCTACACTCGACTGGCTCTCTGTCCCATCCTGGCAACAGGCCTGGCCTCACACCAGGGTGGCTTCTTACCCATTGTGATAAAAACTCCAGCCTACAGCTCACTCTTTGTTCTCCTGTGTCAGAGGGGCCTTCACTGTCTTCCCTCTTCCCTCCTCTCCGTATCATGGGTAGGAAATTACAGAAATCCAGAGCCACCATTAACCATCTTCTGCTCCACTGGTTGGCCCTCTTTCCTCATCTTGTTAATGTCTTTCATTGACTTGTCCTTGCAGAAATACACTAAGTCCTGGGACACCTGAGTGGCTAAGTGGTTGAACATTTGCCTTCAGCTCAGGTTGTGATCCCAGGATCCTGGTTTCGAGTCCTGATTCAGGTTCCCTGCAGGGAGCCTGCTTCTCCCTCTGCCTATGTCTCTGCCTCTCACTGTGTGTCTCTCTTGAATAAATAAAATCTTTAAAAGAAGAAATACACTAAGTCTTGTGCTATATCTGCTTATATTTGCCTATTTCCCCATAGTAAGCCCCTCAAGTAGGCATGATGCCAATGGGAAAGTACTCCCCATGCACTCACAGCGGGTGTGGCCTTGAGGACACTCTAAAGAAGCTGCAGTACTTGGTCTGGTCATGCGATTCTGGATTCTTGGGCGGGACCCAGTCTGAGCAGCAGGCTCCCTGGATCTTTGAAGCCCGTGCAACGAACAGGAGGAAGAGGCGTCACAGGCGCCAGTTTGCTGTGGGTGACAGGACACAGTGCAGAGCTCTTCAAGCTGTAGGGCTTCACTGTCCATTTGCACTCGCTGGGCCTTCATTCCGACTGCCCTACCAGCAGATGCTCTGTCGCTCCTGGGGATGTGGTCTTTGGTTGTTCACTTACCCGGAGTCCGGGCCTGGATTCCCCCCATACTGGGCAGCCTGCCTCTGCAGCACCTGGTCGTTCACAACTAACAGCACTCAGGGACTGGAGCACCAGCCCCCGCCCCCATCCCCAGCCCCTCTGAGCTGAGCCTTTCCCCACACTGCTCTACCACAGCTGCCTGATATGGAGTCTTTCTGTTTTGCTATTCTCTGACTCTTTTAGATAAAAAAAGCATGCCACACAAACCCTAATATCATACTTTTAAAAATCAACATAATAATGCCCTGAATAGATAATAAAGGTCACAGGCTTTTCTATCAGGGAGGGAGCGGGGTGTCAGGCTACAGGTGGGAGCTCCCGGCCTGGTGTTGTGTGAAAGGTGGGTAGGGTCAGCAGAAAACCTCACACAGGGGAGTCAGCCGGGCAGGAACATCATGTTGAGAACGTATGGACGGTAACATACTCAGAAAAGGTGAGTAACGTTTAGAAACCAAATTAAAAAAAATACTTACAAGGACACCTGCAGACATGCTCCCAGGCTGGGAACACATAGGCTCCTGAGGCAGAAAGAAGGGGCATCTGGGGCACAGGGCTGTGAGTCATCCTTGTTCGAATTGTTAGCAGCCCTAAATCTGATCTAAACATGCATTTTCCAAGTCTCTAATGGCAGGTAAGAGATACTGGCTCAAAAACTAGCTGATGAATTAGTCTAACACAGCTCCATTGTCTCAATAATAAAGTGACATCCAATGTTTAAAATAAGGATCCTGTGCACCGCAAAACCATGAGGTGACTTTAACACAAATTAAATTATGCTCCATGTTCCTTTATGGATAAGTTCCTTTATAGGGTAAGCTTATTTCTCTGGGAGCTGGTGATCTCAACACGCCCAGACACCTGGCCTGGTACCGCGCCCCCCCCCCCCCGGAGCCTCGCCCCACTGCCAGCCCCTTCCTTCCCCATGCTCCAGACCCACTCAAGGTCCCTGTGTGTCCCCACCTCTCTCCCAGCTGGCCCAGCTAGACCGGAGCCTTCTGCTTCCAGACCATTCTCCACAAGGCATGACCTCTTGGGTCATCCCTCAGATCTCAAGACTTCCTTGCCAAACACCCTCCCCTCCACCCTGGGCCCCAGAAGCCTTCCCTGGCACCCACACCCAGGTCAGTTCAGCCTCCTCTGGCTTAGCCATAGGACCCTGCAGCCAAGCCGTGTCCACATCAGGGTGCCCGCCCTTGCCGTTCCCTCTGCCCAGAGAGCTGTTCCTGCTAGCAGGACTTGGCTTGCATGTTCCCTCCAAGGGGCCACCATGGAGGCACACTCTTGGTGCTGTGTCACATGCTTTGGTGTCCTTTACTGGGAACAGCCCACTGCATCTGCGCCTCAGTGTGCAAGGAGATAATTCCTCTCTTCTTTACCTTTGTCTAGTTTACAATAGTGACAGAGCTGCCCAGGCTCATCTCCGCCCTGAGGAGGGGGGTGGAATCCAGCGCCTGGCATGGCACAGGTGCCCAGAAACATTCATCTGTTGGAACAGCAAACATCAAGTCTCCTGAAGCAGAGGAATCCAGTCTCCAGCCAAGAGTGACCACGAGGGTTTGTTTCAACTATTTTAGCATTTATGTAGATAATTTGTCCCTGAGGCTGTCAGGTGCTGTAGAGAGGTAGGATGACAGATGGATGGACAGATGGACAGATGTTCCCACACCTGCTGCCTGGGCAGGTGACTGTCACCAGGGCAGGGAGGGCAGGAGAGACTGCTGACCGTGGCCCGGTAGCCTGGAGGGAGAGCGGGGCTGGGGCGCTGCAGGCAGATGCCGCTCGGCTGGGCAGGCGAGGGACCACTTCCGAATTTCCTGCTCCTTGGCAGGTGAGCCTCTGTGTCATCAGATCTAATTAGATCTAAACCAAAATACGCCCTTGGGAAGCACAGGACCCGCGTTACCCAGAGCCACAGCAGATGTCTTCCTGGGTTAAGGGTCCATCCTCTGCCACCAACTCCCAGCTGCACCAACCCTGTGCTCACTCCCAGATGAGTGATGGTCAAGATGCCTGTGCCTTGGGGCACCTAGGTGGCTCCGTCAGTTGAGTGTCAGACTCTTGATCTCAGCTCAGTCTTGATCTCAGGGTCTTGATTGCTGGGTATGGAGCCTACTTAAAAAAAAAAAAAAAAAAAAAAAGAAAGAAAGAAAGGGGATCCCTGGGTGGCTCAGCAGTTTAGCGCTGCCTTCGGCCCAGAGCGTGATCCTGGAGACCCGGGATCGAGTCCCACGTCGGGCTCCCTGCATGGAGCCTGCTTCTCCCTCTGCCTGTGTCTCTGCCTCTCTCTCTCTCTCTCTCTCTCTCTCTGTGTGTGTGCTCTCATGAATAAATAAATAAAATCTTTAAAAAAAAAAAGCAAAGAAAAGAAAAGATGCCTGCACCTTGCTGACATGCTTGGGGCATGCTCTGTGGCATGACTTACCATCTGCACCTGTCCCTTTTAAGGCATTATTAGCATGTCATTACCCAGTCTACGTCTGGCAAAGAGGTTTGTACATAGCAAGGGCTCGATGTATTTCTGATTAAGGACAAACTGCATCTCTGTAATCCTGCGTCATATGGTACATGTACTCCTCGTGGTGACTGATAAGTTTCTTGTGTTATAAATAAAGCTTGAATTCTTGCATGTCCACGTGGGTCAAACGGGACGGGTCCTCACCAGCACATCCCTGGCTCCATGTGTTACTTGCTATGGTAAACGTCCTCACACTTCACAAGTAAAGACACATGGAAAAGAGACAGGTGAGTGGGTCCTTGGCACGGCATTGGCTAAACCTCCATGTGGAGAGGCACTTGGTCCTGGCTCTTCAACAATTCCACAAGGAACCCTGGTGGCCTCCTGATTCTAGGAGCCTGTAATTCATCAATGATTTCTTCAATGTAACAGGGGAGGGGTGTGCCCCGTTGAGGTACAGGCATCTGCAGATAAGCGCAGAGGGGACATGGCCAGGCCTCCCTCCGTGGGGGTTGTAAGAGCTTCCCAGAGCCTCCTCCATCAGAACCTTAGGAAATAGGATTGAGATTTGCTGGTGTGATGTGAAAGCGGTTATGGCATCATCTCCGTGACTGCTGAACTCCTGACTTGATCTTGAGGGGCTCGGCCGGGCCGGGCTGCAGGGAGTAGAGGTTCCCTCTCTGTCGTCGGGTGTCCTCACCCAGAGGACCACGTTTCTAGAGACAATGTGGTGCCCTTTTCTCCTGAGTGTCCCCGGAAGCACTGGGCAGGAGTAACAACACTCCCCCGGGAGAAGGGGGACGCTAGAGCCTCGGTCTCAGATCTAAAATAACCACCATTTCTAGACGCCGCGTGAAGACGGACACGGAGACAGCCGAGCCGGGGTGGTGCTGAGCGCGCCGGCTGCGGGCGAGGGGAGAGGCGCGCTGGGAGTGTGCACCCACCCCAGCCCGCACACGGCTGACGTGGCCGTTGGGGTAGGGGCCCCGCTGCACAGGGACGGGGCACAGACTGCGGCTGCCGTTCCACAAAGCCACGATGCCGTGTCTCCTGAAGCCCGCAGCAGGCAATCGGCTTGTTGTGCCCATTACTTTCATTTCACTTTTTTAGTAATTAGTGTTTATTATGTTTCGCACAAGTGTCATTCCGTGACTGGTTGGAAATTAAAGATGAAAGACTAGCCCTTGGCTAGTCTTGGGCGGGGCAGTGTTACGGGGCAGCACCCTCGAGGCCTTCCCTGGGAGAGGACAACAGGACATGCCTTCCCATGGGGCTGACTTTTATGGCTCACTTTTTAAACTTTTTTTTTTTTGAAGCCATCTCTAGGTGCCAGCTTCTCTGTTCTTCCTGTTTGGTAAACTTGAGGAGTCATGGAAAAGGGCTGCTCACAGGCAGCGCCCCTTCCATCCTGGCACTCCCAGCTGGGAGACCGTCCCAGAGACCCTGAGAAACGGCCTACCCGCGAACAGGGGCCCTGAGAGTCCCAGCTTGTGCCATGAGCCACCTGCACGCTGGGCCCTGCCCTCGCCAAATGCCCCCTGAGTTAGCGGTGAGCACTGACCAGCTAACAAGAAGGTTACTCCCCCAGTTGACTGTGCATTAGTTATTTGGACCTTAGAATACTTTTTATGGAAATAGTGTTAGAAAGTGACATTAGGTTCCCAGGTAAACCTATCAAAGCCTACTGAACCCACTATCTAGCTCAGGTTTTTTTTTAAAGATTTTATTTATTTATTCATGACAGAGAGAGAGAGAGAGAGGCAGAGACACAGGCAGAGGGAGAAGCAGGCTCCATGCAGGGAGCCCAACGTGGGACTCGATCCCGGGTCTCCCCCCGCCCCTGAGCTTGCACACAGTGCCTGGAATTCTGTCTGAAATTCTAATGAGACGTTGAAGTCAGGGAACCCCTGCCCCACTTCTTGGGGTTCTTTCTGCCCATCCGGCAGCCATGCTGGAGCTTCTTCCCCAAAGAGGAGCCTGGAGGCAGTGCCCCTGCCAAGGGCGAGCCCTTGCGTGATCTGTTCCTAGGGATGATTATGAAAGGCAGCGCCAAGGCCTGAATTGGCCACGTGATTTTATTCCAAAATTTCTCTACGTTTTCCATTTTGAGCTGAAAGTGAAAATAAGCCTTTGGCTTTATTGTGGCTACTTCCACTCATTTATATTGTCAGAAATTATTACTTCTCCTCATTCAAAGAGTCGTTTATCAATTTGCTAAATAGGGCTTACCATTTAAATGTCGAACGTGTCATAAGTCTTCATTCACACCAGCGAGTGATGCTCAAATGCACTCACAAACAGGAATTAAAATAAGTGGGGGTTTTGTTTGCTCACTTATTCAGCCCTCCGTATCATTTTCCAACACGGAGCAAAAGAAGTCTCCGCTCACCTCCCCCAGGTCTGGCCAGGAGGGCAGCCAGCCTCCCCGGCGCCGGCCGTCATGGGGCTGTGCGGCCCGGGGGCGCCCGAGCGGGTCAGCTGCGAAATCTGCTGCCCACACAAGGACACGGGAGTTTGCGGGATCTTTCCTATTAGAACTAGGAACAAAGTCCCAATGATAACTGAATAGTTAATTCTGCTTCAAATCCTTTTTTCCTTAATAGAGTTCATTACACAAAGAAGTCTCAAATGCCTTTTGTTTTTGTTTTGTTTTGTTGCGGCAACATTTGCCAAAGATTCGGGCGACCCATTGTTTCACTCGGAGCGCTCGGGAATCAAGTGATGAGTGAGGCTCCCTTCCCCGTGCTCACGTGTTCTGAGATGGACAGGGCCCCACGCAAGCCAAGTCATCTCCCCCCTCCAGGCTCGAGTGACCGGGGATTATCAAACTTGGGCAAGCGGCTCCTTCCAAAGGGGCTTCTTCAGTAAGCACAGGTAAATTATCACTAAGGGGTGGAAGTCGAAATAAGTGTATAAACGGTTAGAAGCACCATCCAAGCTTGGCTAACAAGCAAGACTGCTTCACGTCACGTTGGCCAATGGCATGACCTCCAGGAGAACTCAGGCTGTCCGCCCAGTGCAGGTGGCCGGTGAGCGGCTGTGGAGCGCTGCCCGACCCACAGCGATGTGTGTACACAGACACGCGTGCACATAAAGTCCTGTTTGCCAAACTTGCAGTAATTTATGTAATTATACACATAATGTATTTTAACCAAATACACAAAGATCTTTATAATGCCACTTAGGGTCTAGATTTAACTTAAACCACTACTTAGTCTATCTCTCTAATAGGATACTAAAAGGGAATTTTATGACAACATTATCAGTAGCATTTTGCTGATAATTAGAATAACAATAATAATACTGAGATATTTTTTCAGTAATAATGGTGTTATTAATGAGATTTTTATGAAAGACAGACTTCTTTGGTATAATTATGAAAATTGATCTTTTGCATTTTACTTATTCACTGAAATCAGATAAGTGGCTTAACTACATGTATTATTTCTAATAAATATTCAAAAGAATGCATTTAAACAAGGCTCCTCATTCTATTCTTGCTCATATTCCTTGCATTTAAATAAAAGTGTAATTGCTCTGCTTTTTAAACTGCTAGTTTGGATTAGCTGTCTAACCTGTACAGTGTAGCTGTTTGCTGTTTGCATTTTTAATAGCTTTATTACCATTTGGTGAAGCCTTAATTTCTGGCTTCCTTCAAGAGTCCTGCCTGTAAGTCAGCACTACAATTTAACCAGCAATAACCTGTCAAGATGAGATAAAGGCCCACACCAGATGAGACGCAGTATTTTTGTGGGGGTTTCTGTCATTGTTAAAGGCAAGATCCCAGTGTGTCAAAATGGAACCTCTGAAAGTTTTCCAAACTTTACGGCATAATTTTACAGTTCACGTTTTTAATCGATGGCTCCAGAATGCATTATCTCGTTCACCAGGGAAAGCAATTAGAATCTGTGCCTCGTTATGTGAATAAAGGGCATTGGCAGGAACACACACTTAGGTGTGTGCAAGCACACCTGGTACCTGTGCTGGTCGGAGCAGGGGATACTCAGCTTTTCAGGGATAATAATGTCTAGTTTCTAAGAATCTGAGACTAGACATACCTGAGTGCATGCTTTGTTTTTAAAATTATGTCAAACGCGTTCAAGTGGAAAGAATAGCATGACAACCCCCATACGCCCATCCCCCTGTCCAAGCCGTTGGCAATTCACAGACCTGGTTCTGCCCATTGAAATCCTCTCTTCCGACTCCAGCAAACCCCAAACCATTGCATGTGTTCCAATGTGTAAATATTTATGTGTGGATCTTTAAAAAACAGTGTCAGGGCGTCTGGGTGGCTCAGTAGGTTGAGCATCCGGTTCTTGGTTTCAGCTCAGGCCATGATCTCAGGGACATGTGATCAAGCCCCATGCTGGGCTCTGCACTGGGCATGGAGCCTGCTTAAGATTGTGTCTCCCTCTGTTCCTCCTCTGTGCTCTCTCCCTTCTCCCTTTTTTTCTCTAAAAACTAAACTAAAAAACGTTCAAAAAAAATACCCAAAGGATAATTTTTTAAAAATCATGATTGCATACATACCTAAAAAATCAACAATAATTCCTTAAAGTCATAAAACACCTAGTCAGTGTTTAAATTTTCCATCCAGTTGTCTCCTTTAGCGCCATGTTTCTGACTTATGTATGTCACCAATAAATACATTTTTTTCAGGTTTTTTTTTAAAGGAGATTCACTTAAGCCAGGCTCAAAATAAGGCTCCTGCAGTGTGACTGGTCAAAATGCTTCTGTGCTGTTCTGGGTAGATCGATCTCATGGTCGCTTCTCCTTCCTCTATTTGCTTAAGGAGACAGTCATAGGTCTATAGTGTTTCCCATTTTGGAGAGCTTCCCGGAGGCATCGCACTGGTTTAGTGTGACATGCTTTTCTGCAGTCCCCATAAATTGTAATTCCATCTGAGGTTTTGATCAGATGCCCGCCTGGGGGTGGGGAGGGCAAGGCCACCCCCAGGGTAGTTTCTCTGTCAGGAGGAGGCTACTGCCCAGCTGTGTCTCCCCGTCTGTGATGGTAGCGGCTGATGCTGCTCAGTGGAGAGACACATTAATACATTAGGGTTGGAACGTGGTCCTTCTAATTACGCCGCTTCTCCTCCACTTATTAATAAGCTGGAGTCCTTCTATGAAAAGAAAATGTTCCTTGTATTGTATCTGGTTGCCCAGCTGTGTGGCTTATATTGGGAAGGCGGGATAAATATTAGATTTCTCCTTTGCTTGATAGTTTTCAAAATAACGAATTATCCATTAACATCCTCCAGTAGTACCAAATAATTTTTTTAAAATTTTTATTTTTTATTGGAATTTATGGATTTACACATATGGGTTGTGTTTCAATCCATTGTAGTTATTACACTTCGATGATCAAATCATCCCGTCTTCGGTCAGTAGACACCTGCGTCACTTGTAGCTTCCTCACCGTGCGGCATGACACAGCGTCCCAGGTTCCCATCTCATACACACAGGCCCGGTCAGCTGCTTCTCCAAGGAGCTCTGCTCTGGTTCTTCTTACTGAGAAACAGTGTTTCCAGACCACAGTGTGGGTGCCTGTATTTATTTACATGTGAATATATGTGCTTACCTCGCTGTATCTGCACTTCCTCTGATAGTTATCATATAAACCATTAGTGAGAAACAGTCACAAGGCAGTTTCCAAAAATCGTCGCTGAGTCCACCACCTGCGAGGTCATTAAAACGTGTGTGTTGGCAGGTCTGAAGCCATCCCTCTGGTTCTGGAGAGGAGCCTGGGTGGAGGTGGAGAATCATGACCAGCTATGGCAGAGGCCCTCCTGGCCTTTTTTGGGATGACATAGAGCCCTGCATCTTGTTTTTTTTTTTTTTTAATGGACTGCCTAGTGAATTTGCATGTGATCCTTGCTGTTCTGTTCACTATGTGTTCAGATCTTAGTACATGTGCTGCCGAGGCAAGCGCAAGAGCCCTGCATTGTAGCTCGCACAATCAAGAGCATTGCCTGGGGCCAGGCTGGTCCCTGAAATGGCAGAAAGCCCCGCCCTGGGGATGAAATCAGACAAGGGCACTGGAACCCTCCATCGTGGGACATCACGACAGCTGGGTCACTGCGATGGCTTTGGCGGCTTCCTTGTCCTTTGTCCTGTGCCCAGTTTGTCCTCTCACTCCTGCTAGAGATGGGAGGTGGAGAGGAGAGGATGGGGGTTGTCATAAGCAGTGACAAGACCACAGACAGAACATCAGTAAAGAAGGCCCTCGGGTCTGTTGGCGCGGGACTGGTGTTGGAGGACCACGCTCTCATGTCCGTGCCCAGATGAGGGGCGGGGAGCACTGACTGGGGCCCTGGCTGGTCCATCAAAACTGGACATCTTCAGGCGACCCGACATCACCCCCGGCAAGGGGAGGACACCTACTCCTGCGGACCCAGGGACCTCCCTAGGGGCACACCTGCTGGGGTAGTGGATGAGGAGCTAGAGGTGGTTGAAGCGATCCACAGTGGACGGTGGGGAAAGTAGGGTCAGAACTAGGGCCAGAACATTCACACAGTCCACCTGAGTTGAGGACCTCAGCAGAGTAGGGGAGTCAGTGTCTGACTCACACTGTCAGAGCCACTGAGCCTGTTGCCCCCTGCTGTACATACCCGTTCTTACTGTAACTGTTGAGCTGACCACACACAGTCCTTTTACAGCCAGCTGGTCCAGGGGCCAGTGGGATGCTCACCACCAAGCTCTGGAGCCACCCCCAGTGTCCCAGCAGCCGGGCTGGACCAGGTTCCTGCAGTCAGCCCCTCCCAGGTAGCCAGCCGGGTCATCAAGTGCTGTGGGTGCAACATGAGGCTGCACATTTGTCAGGTCCTGGGCTTTGAAGGCTCTTCTACCTAGATTGTCTCATTTGATGCATACATGACCTCGAGGAGGTGGCCATGGCCACAGGATGAGACATGAGGAGGCAACAACCACTGTTTCCATCTTACAGATGAGAAAGACTAAATGCAGAGCAACAGAGTTCACCACAGGGCAAGTCCATGACACGGGGAAAATTCTAGAAAAGAAGCATCCAGAATCCCAAGGCTGTCCCAGCCTACCCACCACATTGCAAGGCCTCAGGTGCTCGGCTGAGTCAGTCATGGAGAAGCCTGTTAGTATGTGCACATTATTCATTCTTCCCTTCCCGGAATGTCGTTTACCCTCGAATCTCAGTTTGTCCTCGACATTCTCCTCCTCTAATGTGTTTTGGAGCTAGCTGACATTCATCATGAATATTAATTAATAAACAGTCTCTGGAGGATAAAATGACAGATACCGAGCATACTATTACAGAAGCTACCTCTGGAAACAGAGATGTGTTCCATGGATTCGTTCTTATAAAGCCAGGTGTTTGGCAAGACTAACCCTTTGTGGATCATTTGTGTTTGTTGTTCTAAATTGTTATGCTGCATGAACAACATGTGGTGTTTCACAACCTCTAAAGAATCAGTCTTCAGGTTCCAGCTACGGTGCCACAGAAGAGGCAGTGACCCCAGAACTAGATGCCAAATCCCAGAGTCTCTTCTGATTATAGAAACTTGGCAAATTGCATGACCCCTCATGCCTCCCTCTGGACCATGGCCCTAATGGTGGCACCTACTATGTCAGGAACCACAGGGACTGGGTGAGAAGGTATTTGCAGAATAGCAGGATGGTGCCTGGCTAGCAGTGACTGCACAAGAAATGCTAGCTATCGTCATAATGGAGGGACGGCTCACGGTATTTCAACAATGTGTAATGGGCACCTGAACAGGAAAACTGACTGGTCTCCTGTTGAGCAGAGACACTAGACAACATTCCCCAAGGACATCATTTTCCTCAAGAATGAAGGAGGTTCCTGACTCTTTATTTTGGACCCTAATTTTTCCTTACTTCCTCGCTGTGAAGGTGGGATTAACATGAACACAGGGTAGTTCCAAGGCATGTAAGACGGTGGGTGTGGATGGGGCAAGGGGCTCTAGGATGCACAGCACACCCTTTCAGGATGCACGAAACATCTACAACTCATAGGAAGGAGAGGCTCATGACGATATCATATTCTTATCAATTGAAGTACATGGTGGGGGGAAAAAAAAAGCATTAGCAAGTTTTCTGTGCATTCAACATGGTGTATCGGTCAGAAATAAGCCTGAAGATCAACCAGGATTTCTTCGAAGACCTCCTCCCATGGTGACTAGTGCAGGTTCTGGGGAACAAGACCTGGATCACTATAAAACTCAAGACAATGAACTTGACAGACTGCCAGATTTCTGTTTTCAGCCAGTTTAGGGTTACTATAATCTCATTATTATGCTTGAAAGACGACAAGTAATAGAATCTGAGGGAGCTGTTCTGGCTCTACCGACCGCACCTTCTCCCCAGTGCCAATTTCCCTTGATTACCTGGCCGGCCCTAAGAAGCTGTTTCCAACCATTTCTGCAGAAACAATCATCTGGTCAGCTCACGAGCTTCTCGCTGCAGTCAGCGGTTTTAATGGGTCAAGCATTACATTAACTCTTTGGCCCCATCCCCCTGAGAATACCACGCTTACTACTTTCAATCATTGTCAAATTGGTGATCGAGAAGGCACTTGCAAGCAAGCTTCCTGGCTCTCTCCCTCAGTGTCCAGCCTTTTTAGGGTGGTTCTGTGTGTTTTTGACCAACACAGATGCTGGCATCACGAGAAATTCTTCTGCTTTGCCTGCTTTCATAATCTGGAACCAAACACTTATGGGTATTTCACATTCTGTGCAAAGACAATGGAGTTGAGTTCGACAAAGGCTGGATGAATTATTAATTGCACTTTATGGAAAAACACATCTATTAGGAATGTGACTCATCAAGCAGAAAGGTTTCCTGAGATGCGTGGTTTTCCTGATTTGGCTTATAGCTCTGTTAATACTCGATCTTGCCAAAAGTCCAACTCTGTAGACCAGATGCTGTCAGACTCCACAGATGGAAAGTCAAGGGCTTGGAGAGAATAGCCGTAGCTTTCTTCATGGTCTGGGCTGTGGGCAAACACCCCGGAAACACAGTGTGAATGGAGGCCTAGATAACTTGACACCCACAAACACCTAACACTTGACTTTCTGCTTTTTCACATTTTGGAGGACTTCCTGTGTCTGTTTCTTTATATTGTGAACTTAATGAAATACTGGGAAGCACGTGGCTTAACAAACTTCATCAGCAACACCACCAAATTCCTTAGCAAACTTGGCTTTAATTTTTGCCATATCTGAAGTTAGGACCATGTCCCAAAAGAAGCCTTTATGATGTTTCCATTGGAAGCAGCATGGTGGTTGAAAGACATGCAACTGGGCACCTATCTGAGCTCACAGATGCTGTGAATGACCTTAGACTTGATCCAAATTGCTTTCACTTTATCTCAAAGCTGAAAGGAGGTTACACAAAGGTATGAGTGAGGGAATGATGCTGGCAGGCAGATGCCACTCTGTGTTGCCCTCTTCCAGACACTTGCCCCACATTTGGGGGTCTTAGCAGCTGAGGGGGGAGTGAGATGCCCTTTAACTCTGGGGATCCCCAAAGCAGAGGTTCACAGCCTTTTAAAACTCAGCCAGGATGTCTTGTGCTGCCCAGTGACTTCAGAACTCTGTTCTTCACCTAGATGAGGAGGAAGCTTCCAAATCCTTGCTTCAGGGTACCCTGAAGAGTACAGGGTAGGGTACCCTCCCTGCACCTGCATCAAAAGTCTGGGAGATCTTCCTTAGTACCATGTAGGGTGTCCTGGGGGCAACTGTGACCATGGCCCACCCAGGGAGCACAGTGGTGGTGACAGAGGTACATTAGCATGATGAACCAATTATCTTGATATCTCTAGATCAGGACCCACAACAAACCCCAAAGCTAGCTATCAGGAACCTTGAGGAGGTTGGCACAAAATACTTCTGTTGTGAATAGTCTATCACTGGCGCTGTGGGCTGAATTGTGCTCTCTCCCACCCAAGTTCATATGTTGAAGCCCAAACTCCCAAAGTGATGCCGGTATTTGGGCAATAATTAGGGGTAGGTGAGGTCATGAGGGTGCGGCCCTCGTGATGGAATTAGTATCCTTATAAGAAAAGAGACCAGAGAGTTTGTACTTTGTCTGTCTGTCTCTGTTCTTCTCCACCATGTGAAGACATAGTTGTTTACAAACAAGGAAGTGGGCTGGCACCAGGACCCAAGTAGACCAGAACCTCAGTCGTGGACTTCCCAGGGTCTGGGACTATAATAAATAAATTCCTGTTGTTTAAGTCACCCAGTAGATGGTATTTTGTTAGGACTACTACTAGCTGGTCCAAGGGGAGTGAAGTTGACATTTCTACATAAAAGACGTAGCTGTGTTTACACATTGACATGAACAGATGAAAAAGTATATTCTCCTTTGGAACAATTTAACTATTTTTTGTGTAGACCCGTTTCTACACGAGAAGACAGAAAGTCTTACAAGTTGTTATTGCAGCATATTTTCTGCAATGGAATATTAACATGAAGTATGAGAAGTGGGAGAGTTTATGCCAAAATGAGGTTATTAATAAGAACAATGCTCCACAGCTGCATGGCACTTTTCATCCAGGAAGAGGTTTATAAAACCAAACCTGCAGGAAACAAATATTCATGACTACCACCTGCACTTTGAAGATGAGGAAGAAATCAGCTACAGAGATATTAAAAAATAAGAAGAAGCTTTTGCAAGGTCACACATCAAGGTAATGGAAGAGCTGGGAATAAGACTCAAGTGCCTGCCTCTCTGCCGCCGACACTGCCTTGTCTGTCCGCCTTCTGAGAGCTGGCTCTATGGCACTTAGAGAACAAAAGTTAAGTCCTTCAACTCCAACATTTCGCTGTAAGTGCTGCTGACTCTAAAACTCCTCAGAACCGTTTCTACATGTTGTTCTCCCCGTTAGGGGATAGTCACAACCACACTCCCTAAGAGCTAGAGAAGGCAGGAGTAGGGATGGAGAGCACTTAGTGCCAGGCACTGGGGTAGTGGCAGTGCCCCCAGTGGGTGCAGTGTCAGCAACCCCATTTACAGAGTGCATCAGGCAAGTCCCAGCAGGTGAAATAACCTGCCCAGTTTTCATACTTAGGATTATCTTTTTGTTCAAGGGGACTAGCAAACAACAAATTTTGAAGCAAATTAAATAGATTCCACCATGATACTTGAGTGGTAAGTCCAGTTATGCTACCAACAGTGAAAATTTGAACTTCTTGGGTTCAGTTGTGACTCCCAAAAAGACATGTGGAAGTCCTCAACCACAGTAGCTCAGAATGCAACCTGATTTGGAAAGAGGGTCACTGAAGATGTAATTAATTAATATGAGGTCATGCTGGACTAAGGTGGTCCTAATCCAACATAGCGGGTGTCTTTATTAGAAAAGGGGACACACAGAGACAATGGAAGCATGGCATCCACAGGCCAAGGAAGGCCAGGGAAGGCCAGGGACTGGCAGCACACCAGCTACTGGAAGAGGTAGGAAGGATCCTCCTAGAGCTTCTGGATGGAGCACAGTCCTGCTGACATTGTGGTCTTGGAGACTTGGTCTCTAGAACAGTAGAAGAATAAACCTCTGTGTTTTCAGCCACCCGGTTTGTGCTTTGTTATGGTAGCCCAAGGAAACTGATATGACGGGGTTCAGTGACTTGGGTTGTAAGGTTCTGAGATTAATATTAGTATAGTCTCATATGGATGAGAGACATGATGTTCAAAAGAATGTAGTCCTGCAAGTTGACTCCACATGCATCACAGGGAGTGTGATATGTAAGTCTTCAAGAGAAGACGGAAAACCAGAAAACAATCTTTTCACCTGATCTCAGATATTTAGTATCACATAACTGGTGGGAGAGTGGGCTGGAGGGCTGCTCTCTGAGTCTGCTGATACAGAAGCTGTCTGTATTCAAGCTGTCCCTTGAATGAGGTTTGCACACCCTGGAACCAGAGTCAGTCTAAGCTGACATGGTGAATCCCTCCTTCACTTCATAACTCCCCGAGTCTTCTAGGCATGCAGTGTGTTGGAGCCGGATAGAACCAGTGTCCTGGCTGGATGAGAACGCAGTGTCTGATGCCCTCGGGCACCTGGGGTGTTCCTAACACCTGTCCCACCTCCTCCCAACTTATTTAAACAATATTTTAGATACCTTGTTGATTATTTGAAAAGCAACATAAACTTACCAAAAATATTCAAGCATTTCACAATTATAGGATGCAGAATGTGGAAGCTCCCTCATGCCTTCTCCCAGAGATAACTATAGTTGAGAGTTGAGTAAAATGCTCTAGGTAACTGCTAATGTATTTGCAGTTGTGTGTTAAGTGATAAAATCAGCAAGAGGGGAAAATGGAATCCAAAGGATGGCGGGATTTTCGGAAACTGTGCTGTGAAAACCCCTCACTTTCCTGTACCCTGCCCACAATGTTTAGACTCCTGAAGGATGGGGTCTTGGGAGTGTTTCAGCCAAATGTATGCTCCTGGGCTGGGCATTTGCCAGGAGTCTCTGTCTCTTTGATGTCCTGGGTTAGAACTATGAAGGAAAAATACAAACCCCTTAATTTTAGCCTCGTCTGACTCTGGGGGCAAGGCCCCTATTCCCACACCTTGGTGTTTCATCCTGGCTTCTTGGTCACACAGCCTGTTAGAAGTCCCACATGTCCAGACTCCAAAAGCTCCTGCCAAAGCTGAAACTCAAGGATGACCCCCAAGTCTAGAAACCACTCTTCCCCAAGATTGCTCCTTCTAATCATTTCCTGTGGAGACTGTACACATTCCAGGATGAATCTGTTACTCTACTGAGTTAAACTCAGTGATGTATTTATTGATTTCACATTTATTAAGAACTCAATATGTATACCGTCTGTGCTAGAAACTCAGATCAGGGCAGACAGAGCTCTTCCTTCTCAAATCCTGGCAGAGAAGAGAGATGCTGAGCAGAAGCATGGATCCTGAGATAAAGGACTAACGGGCTGGCATGAACTGAATGTCCCCCACC
Organism: Canis lupus baileyi; assembly: GCF_048164855.1. Classification (NCBI taxonomy): domain Eukaryota; kingdom Metazoa; phylum Chordata; class Mammalia; order Carnivora; family Canidae; genus Canis; species Canis lupus. The sequence continues at coordinate 1,451,389 of NC_132854.1, read as the reverse complement.
AAATTCACATGTTGAAGCCCTAACCCCAATGTGATGGTAGTGTGGGTGGGATCAGTGATTATGCTGCAACAAGTTCAAGAGTGTGAGGCCCCCGTGATGGAAACAGTGCCCTTATAAGAAGAAGAGAAGCCCCAAAACCTGCTCTAGTACTAAGAAAGGCCCTGTGAAGACACAGCAAGGAGGGAAGGTCTACAAGCCAGGAAGAAAACCCTCACCAAGAACCAACCATGCCAGTTCATGGGATTTGGCAATATTTGAAGATGAGGGACTCTCCCAGGCACCCATCCAAATCAAATATGCACAATCAAGGGCCACTTTCATGAAGGGAATCTAGGATCTCCCATAGGATTCAGATCTTTCACTTGCCTTGAGAAGTGACTGAGGAAGAAAATGAATGATGAATGCACTTTTGATTATTTGCCAGGGAACAGAACTCAGTATCTTATACGTTTTCACTTTTGGTCTTACGCCATTCATTCTAACCAACAGAATGCAAAAGCATTTTCAGAAACCTCAACAAGAGCCTGAACCCTTGGGAGACACTGCCAGTTCATTTCTATGATTCTGGGCTGTAGCCACAGCCTGTTTCCGAATATGCCTTGAGACCAATGGCTGCTACTGTCAATGAAAATACAATAAGGCAGTTGGCTGAGGTGTGTCCACTCTCATCAGGGACTCTCACATCCAGACATGCACAGAGTTCTATGGCTTCTACATTCCAAGCAGATATGAGTTATTTCAAATGCTTTCAATGTACTGGGTACATGACTTAGGACTTATGAAAAAGTTCAGGAGTCCACTTTTTAGAAATCTCAATGGTGCCATTAGAAAACTCTTCTTCTTTCATAGAGGATGCACCCAGACACAGACTTGTAGCCCCTGGAGATCACTGACTTGGGGAAAGACCATGAAAAAGATTCTAGAACTTTACTCCTCAGAATTTTCTGTGCAAAAATATTACAACTAGGTTGATTAAAGAAATGTTAGCAGTTACTTCTGTTAGATAAGTGGGTGTTATTTGTAAGAAAATTCAGTCCACAAAAATTTAAACTTTCAATGTCTGAAGGCATGCTAGAGGTTGCAAGAGAGAGAGAGAAAACCCATCTTAAGCCTGCCTAGATAAAAAACTAAATTAATTGGCTCACCTTAAATGAACGTTTCAGGGATAGGACTAGTTTCAGGTATGACTATTTCAAGAGTCAAAAAATATAATCAGGAATTGAATTATTTTTGCTCTGACTCCTGCTAGGTTGACTTCAGTCTTAATCTTCATAGGTTAACAAGATGGAGTCACTGTTTCCAGCTCCAATATCCTCGTGAGTTTCAGTTCAAATGGTAAACAAGTTCTCTTCCAGGAGTCACACTCATAAGTCCTATTGCATCTCTGGCTGTGGCTGAGCAAGGTGCCTCATCATGGAATGAGCCACTGGAGGTGGACACTGCATTGCTCTCCCTGGTGGGGCCTGGGCCTGGAGGTGGGAATGGGATCCTGCCCTGGGACCACATGGATTGAGAACAGGTGATTTCACATAGCTTTCACTGCCAAAGGTATAGTTACCAGAGGAGGGCTATGAGGCTACAGAACAAAAAGAGAGCTCCACTACACTTTCCAAACAGATAAATTATGGGGTTACAATTCACACTACAGAGGAGCCTTCACTTAACAAAAGGGTACTTTACAGAAGGATTCACTAAAGGTTTCCTTTGAGCCATTGTCTCCAAAGGCAGCTAATCCCTTGTTCAGTGATCATTAATGCTTCAGTAGAAAAGCTGAAGGAAGAAAATCTTACAGCTAAAATGTAAGAGCCACTGTCAATTGAGAATCAATCAAGAAAGAAATAAAACAAATTTGAAATGGTAGGTTAGTCAACTGGAAAATGAGATTTAATTTACATAAAACTCACAAACATGTCTAGGCAGGAAGCAAGGTCATATCTATTGAGGAAAAATTGCACATATTTAGGAATACGTTAGTGATGGTCCTAATTTTCCTAAGGAAGTGAAATCATTCTGTAAGTTCTAGATGACCCCATAAGTCAGGCAGTTAGAGAGTTTCCCACATCACACCACCCTAGTCCTTAACCTTAAGCAAATCAGCCAAGTAATAAACCACTTATAGAATGGGCTGCCTTGTTTGGAGGTCACCTATTAACATCAGGGACTGCCTAGGGTAACTGAGAAGTCCAAGATAGTTCTTGGAATTGGTTCTTATATTGAATGTTATGGTCTAAATTAAAAATGCAAGCGAGATTTGCATTTCTGAAAGTTCTAATTACTTATTGGCCATTGAATACATATTGAAACTGAATGCAAATTGCTCATTAACATTTACAAATCACATAGGTCAATGTTCATTTGTTTTGTGATGGTTGTCTCATCATAATGGAAACCAGTATCATATTACTTTGTTACTTTATTCTTACTGCTTTTGTTTATATTTAGTTACTACATTCTTTGGCAATTCGGGTTAATCGTTTATCTTCATCAATTGTGAATTATTACATAATGCCTGCTTTTATCTGGTTTAGAGACATTAATCTTAAATTCTTCATTATGCATTACTAATATTGCCACTTCTTTCTTTCTGTTTGCATGTGTTTGTATTGTTTGCATGTTCCTTATTGTCAACTTTTTCTTCCCACTTTGCTAGAAGGATTTTTTGAAAACAACATATAGTTAAGTTTATTTTATTTTATTAAAGATTTTATTTATTCATGAGAGGCACAGAGAGAAAGAGAGGCAGAGATACACGCAGAGGGAGAAGCAGGCTCCATGCAGGGAGCCTGATGTGGGACTCGATCCAGGGCTCCAGGATCACGCCCTGGGCCGAAGGCAGGCACCAAATCACTGAGCCACCCACGGATCCCCTATAGTTAAGTTTAAAAAAAAAAAAAAAAAAAAAACCCACAGTCTAACGACCTCTGATTTTAAGAAAGAAATTTATCTCATTCACATTTAGTGTAAAACATATTTTTATTCTTTTGTCTTGTGTCATGATCCTTATTGGTTAAACTTTGCTTTCTTTTCCTTTTCTTTATTTTGGATGGTTTGATTTAGTTGACATTAATTCCTGTTTTTCTTCTGTTATTTTGGGGTTTCTGCACTTTTCATTCACCTAGAGACTATGCATCCATTCCTCATTCTCATAATTCATACACACTTTCAACTGTTAAATGACAACCAGAATCCAAAGTATTTTTATTCCCTCACTTTCCCCTTTACACAAAGCAGATGGGGTAAAGCAATTGTACTCCAATCTGTTCCCTCCTGTAACTCCTCATTTTTGCTAAGATAGTTTAGCATTTTAGTGCAAGAATGCTACTAAGTTTTTCTTGGAGCATGCCTTTTCTCTCTTAACATAATAGCACATCCTTTATTACAAGTGTTCAATCTTTACTATTATTATTTGTTATTATTTGAGCTAACTCCAAGGGGTACAAAGTTCATTGCTAACCAGTATTTCTCTTATTTACCTTCTCCTTTCCTGAAGTTAGCAACAGCTGGAAGGTTGACACTCAAATTTGTTTTGAAAATCCATTCACTTGGATCTTTCCAAAGCACTCTTTTGCATTATCCCATTATCATCATCATGACTTGGTGAATTGGGGACAGTAGATATTACTAGCCCCCTTTTACTTGTGATAAAATTGATACACATTCATGTCTTTTTTTTTTTTTAATTTTTTTTAATATTTTATTTATTTATGACAGATACAGAGAGAGAGAGAGAGAGGCAGAGACACAAGCAGAGGGAGAAGCAGGCTCCATGCACCGGGAGCCCGATGTGGGATTCGATCCCGGGTCTCCAGGATCACGCCCTGGGCCAAAGGCAGGCGCCAAACCACTGCGCCACCCAGGGATCCCCACATTCATGTCTTAATGCTATATGCCCCACCCTACTTTCCTAATGTTCTTCCTCCCTAAGACGCCAAAAAGAGTTTCTTGTTTGCCAAAAGTCATCTCTGGGAGTGTTCACATATCAAAGATAAATGCCAGGAAATCAACAAAAGCTTTTTAAGTAAAAGAGGCCACTGGCTCAGTAGGATAATTAAAATGTAGCAATTGGTTTTAGTGAAACATATAAAAAAGACAAAAGAGAATATTAATTTTCTTCAAAATCACTTATCTCTTTGTATCTGTTTTTATTGTCTCTTTAGAGTAGAAATGTTTTATCTGGACTTTGTATATCTTTACATTGGTAATTGCCAGAGAGTGGATAGAGCAGAGCGGGATAGGGTGAGGCAAGGGCAGGGTGGGGTGGAGTGTGATAGGATGGTGAAGAGGTCAGCTGAGGTTCCTTCCCCTTGGTCCTTCATCTGGCCACAGAATGTAGCCATGTGCTGTGATTTCATCCATCTCTCTGTCCTTTCATCCAGTAGATATTTCTGAACTGGGTTGGGAATTGAAGTTCTGGGCTGCATGAGCCCATCCTCAATACTGAGAAGCTCACAGCCTGATAGAGAAGACAGACAAGAAAACTGAAAACCACAGACAATGCCGTGTGTGCTATTTCTGATGGAGCCGCCGTTTGCAGGCTCCGTCATCCAGGACAGGCTCACCTCCTTTCTGCTCTCCTGGAATTGCAGACGAGGCCTCTTCCCCTGACATAGGAGGCAGGCAGGAAGGTCCTGAGCTCAGCTCTGCTGTTCTGCTCTGGAGGCCTTGCATAGCCAATGAGATCTTTGTCTAGGCCTGTTTTGCATACGAGCCTTCAAGAAAGGTTCTTGAACAGAGTATGTAAATTCAGGTCAAAGAGTAATGGAGGAGAAGTACGTTAGGTTCAGTCCACAGCGTCATCCTGTCATCCCCGGAGTTGAGGAGAGCACTGGTGCTGTGCTGGTCACAGGTCCCCACATTCTCACATCATGGTCTCCAGTGAAAGCTGGGCATCCTGGAGACGTGTCTACTGAAAGAGCCCATCAGCCCTGACATGTCCCCACTCCTTCCACCACTCACGCCTACCCTGAGATTTGGGGGATTTTATCCTTACACTCCCAGCAAAGAGTCAAAACATTAAAACCCCACTTGTTCTTATCTTTGGCTATTGCTGCTGCTGCCCCCTCACAGTCAGGGGTACAACGTCGAGCACTATAAAAACACCCCCTAGCAACGAATAGCGTGTGTGTGCTGACATCCCCACATCTGCTGATACGTTGGTCAGGCTTGCTGACACTTTCCAGAACAGCCTCTGGAGCAGTACTGGTAAGGGTTCATCAAACCCTTACCGTGTGCTCAGAATTGTGTCTACACACAGTGGCGTTTCCTGGTGTCTTGCTCTTCCTTTCCAAGAGCAGCATGTGGCATATACATCTTCCTCAGACCAGTCACGAGAATAAATGCCAGGTCTCAATTATTCAGCCTTTTTGAAAAACAAATCTATCAAATCTATCCAGTTTCCCCTCAGCTATTCCAGAGTTCCCCCACAGTCAGAGGCGGGTTATGATTCGCCGGCACATTCTAGGATTGCTCCCTATTCATTTCTATTTTTTTCTTTAATCCATTTCTTGGATTCCCACAGATCCAGGTAATCAGAGTGAACATCTCAAAACTTAGTAAAGGCAACTTCCTATGAAATGAGGGAGTTGACACTTCTGGTCGCTCTGAAAAATCAAAGTGGTTTCTACCCATCCTAACTTCGTTTGTCTCTGCACAAAACAGCCTCATTATTTTTGAAACATACAATTTGAAGGTGATTTGGCTTTATGAGATATGCAAGCATAGTCCCCTTGTGACTTCAAGAGTGGAAATTCGATAGTTCGCTGCGAGGCCATCACTAGAAACGGCCTCACCTGCTGGAGAGGCACCTCCTTCCTGCCAAGCTGCTAGAATATTAATTCCTGCAGCGGAAATGCTAAGAGGTCGGTGACTTTTCACCTTTAAAAAAGGAGTTTCCATGGTAACAAAAGCACGATGGATGATTCACAGTTAAAAACAAAGCAAAAACAAAACAGGCCCGAAGTCCAGGCAGACTTGGAACTTGGGCCACGAAGATTCACGCCTCAACCCAACCAACCACCTTCTATACAAACGTGGCCCCCCACGTGCTAAACCACGGCACCGAGAGCTGGCAGGACCTGTGTGTCCGCAATCCCGCCTTGCTGAAAACACTTGAAATTACAATTGTAGTTAAATGCCTTCATCCGTCCATTCTATGGCGGGCACCTTCCAAATAAAGTGGGAAGGAAGGAGTAATTGGCTGATGGCGGATGGGGGAGACAATCGTGGTACCAAGCCCCGTGGACCCTGAAAACAAGCCTGGGTTGGTAGGGAAATGTGTTGAACAGAAACTCCCGTCCTTCGCGGGTTTGCTTTTGTTTGTGCTGTTTAATTACACGGGCAGGGCCAAACGAAGCGCACAATTTATAGATTCCTGTTTCTCCCCGAGGAGGGAGAAAGTGATCTATTTGCAGGAGTTATATATTTTTTTCAGGCACTTTACGGAGACACCCCAGCCCCGTTGGTTGCTGACTGTAAAATAAGAAAACTATTACCCAGCTGGGGTAACAATAGGCTCCCACAGTGCCTTTCTGCTCAGCCCGCAGCTGCAGGGAAAGTGGGAACTCAGCCGCAGGGTAACATTCTTTCCTTGCAGCCTGTTTCTATGGGCAAGGAGCCCTCCTACTGATCCCATGTATTTTCTATGCAAAACTGCAGAAGAAGTGACATTTTAAAAGTTTTGACCTTTGTTTTTTTTTTTTTTTTTTTTTTTTGCATGAACCGAGGCATATATTTTTAAACCTTCTGACAGGGTGTCTGTTAGAAACAGCAATAGCCATTACTGTAATAATAAAATGTTTCAAAATTTGAAAATTCTATATTGAATATAATGTACAGATAACCTTTGTCTGGAAAATGATAGTGATGTGGGGCTTGGAACCATTTCTTTATTGTTCCAGGAAAATGGATTATGACAGATTTCAGGCATATTTAGGAAACAATTTCACTGGATGCAATGTTTTCATTTGCTAATTTAAGACTTTCATCATTTTTTTTTCCCACAAAAAGGATTTGGAAGAGTTTTGCATTTACACTCTGAGGTGTTTCCATTTAATATTAATAGTCACAGTATTTGTTCAGGAAACTATTCTTTGCATAACAACAATATAAAAATTCAGTTTTGTGGATCAACACAGTCAGGGTTGTTTGTTTTTTTTTTTTCATCTGAGGGAAGTTTAATTCTTATTTGAATCTAAAACTTCTCTATTAAGAAAAAGAAAGAGAGGAACACAGAATAACTGAGAGACCAAATGTCAAAGAGAACTTTCTTTAAAAGACCTTCCAATTAGTAAGGGACAAGGATGGGGAAGAAAAGCTCAGCTACAAAGATATAAAGAAAGAAAATTAGGGCAAATGAGATGTTGAATTATTTGTAACAAAAGGTGGGTGAACGGGGTTGGATGAGGAAATCCACATTCTCCAGTTAAAAGATTATGTTGCTTTCGGGTCTCAGCTGGGCCCTTGCCCCTCTGCCTCCGAGGCCGGGGGGTGGGATGCTCTTCCCTAATCTTTCCTTCCACAGCAGGCTGTTTGAACTTTTGTGTTTAAGGCTAGAAGATTTTCAGGGCTAAATGGGAGTTTGTCTTTTCTAGGATGGTAGGAAATACTGCTGATACTGTCAAAGTGACCACAACTCTGGAAAGTGGGGCCGCGTTCTGGACTTGCTGGAAACTCCGGGAAGCTGCTCTGAGTCTGGATTCTGTGTCCCGCCTTTCCCTCTTGCTCAGGGCTGACCTCTTCACTTTAGTCTCTACCTCTTGAAAACAGAGGCCACAACAATCATTCTCACCACCTGGCTAACTAGGGCGTCACTGTGAAATGCTAATTTGATTTCTACCGTGAACTTTTAGACAAGAGTGCTGTCTCTAAATCACAAAGTTGTTCAAATCCTGCAGATAACTAGAGTGGGATTTAATTCAGAAAATTCAGATTGTTTCAATAGCACTAAACTACCTGTCAACTCAGATTCACTCAACGAAAAGACGTCAGTCGAGCTGGGGTACTATGAGCTTATTAAAATTTTGCATCATATATGAGAAAAAAATCTTCCTGTGCTGTTATAAAGTGAAGCATTTTAAAATTACACTGACATTTTCTTAACCTGTTGATACTATTTAGAAGTTCAAATAATGGAATTTTAGAGCTGGGAATACTAAATTCACCTGATCCAAACCTGAAGAAAGTAGAACTCAGAGAGGTTAAGTGACTTACCCAAGGTCACAGAGCTAGCAGCTGAAGCACAGCCAGAAGCCAGGCTCCTTTTCCCTAGCCCTTGGGCAGGGAGTGCCCCTCTCCCCTCTCTCCCTTCTTTTCCTCCCCCATGCCCCTCCTCATTATTTTGCTAAACTTAAGTGCAGCAGCTGCTTCAAGGCTGAGCTGCACCAGAAACCCTCCCTCTACCCCCAGTGTTTGAGCTCTCATCTCACCTGCTTGGCCCTATGGGGGTCTTGGTGGCATCTGCGGCGGGGGGGGGGGGGGGGGGGGGGGTACATCTTACTTCTATGAGCACACCTGCAGGTAATTAATACCTGTTAGAAAAGATCTCCCTGAAGGCAAGGTGGAGGGACACTGGGAAAGTTGCCATGGAAGGTTTGGGGCCAGTCTTCTGAAGACCTGGTGCTGCTACAAGAATGGATTGCATGGCCGGGCCCCAGGAGCCCACTCCTGAAAGTCCTTGTCATTGCTTCCGACTGTCACACTATTAAGACAAATTAGAAACGCATGGTTTTGTGAATTGCAGAGTCTCTCCTGTCAATACAAGGATGACAAAGGACGCCAACGAGGATGAGTAGCCCAATTAGTCTCTCTATCTTGTTTGCAAGAGACTCCTGGCTCCACCAAACTCAGTGATGTGGGTCACCTGCTGCATGGTGCTGGGGTCCCACAGGCTTGGGCAGCGAGATCTGAGCTCACCCACACCGTGGAGGCAGCAGGTGGGGTGGGGTGAGTGACTCACTGCAGACAGCGCAGAGCAGCCCAAAGCTCTGGTCCAGATGGGAAGGACAGAACCAAGTGGTGGAAGCATCGAAAGCACAGGTGGAATGTTTCAGACCAAACCAGGATGCAAGCCCGTGACAGTCAGGGTCTGTTTGGGGAGATTATTTTGCACGCTAGCAGGGATCGACCAGTTAGCAGAGTAATGGAAATGTAGCTGATGCACAACAAGGAGTTGTGGGGATCCCACATGGAGGTTCTCGGGGTGGGGGGGGGCTTTACACCCACACAGGATGGCACAGGTGTAACCAAATTCATCTTGCACCAGGAAGGAAGCAAGTGCCATTTGGAGACTTAAGAATAGACAAAAGGTATGTGGTTTTGACTCACTAAGAAAAATGAGATGGTAAATATTTTATTAAGGAATTATTTCAAAAATTATATGTGACTGGGGAATGGTTGTGGATCCTGAACACACACTGGGAAAAATAAGCCCTGTCTTGGGGTGATTCATTTATCTTTTTCTTCTTTTTTTTTCTTTATTTTTTATTTTTATTTTTTTTACTTACCAATAGTCTCTGAAAAGCCAGCTCAGAATAAATTTAGACAAGCAAGAGTTTAGTAAACACAATGTTGCTTTAAAAGATAAATGAGGGTGTCTGGGTGTTTCAGTGGGTGAAGGTGAAGCATCTGCCTTCGGCTCAGGTCAAGATTTCAGGGTCCTGGGGTCGAGCCCCATGAAGGGGGGGGGGGTCCCTGCTCAGCAAGGAGTCTGCTTCTCCCTCTTCCTCTGCTTCCTACCCCTGCTCGTGCTCTCTCAGTCTCCCAAGTAAATAAATATTTCTTTAAAGCTTTTATTTATGTATTTGACAGAGAGAGAGACAAAGAGAGAGAGAGTGAGCACAGAGCACAAGCAGGGGTAGCAGTGGAGGGAGAGAGCAGCAGACTCCCCACCGAGCAGGGAGCCTGATGCCGGACTCAGTTTGCTCTAAGCTGGCTTTTCAGAGCCTACTGGAAGAGGGAACTGGCCGGGGTTAGACTGTGCATCATTTCAACCAAAGCAAAACAAGACCCTCATCTCAGACTATGGGGGAGCTTAGAAAGCAGGACAGAGGTGAGTCTTGTACCAGGGTCCCTGACACCTGTCTCACTGGGGCAGCCCTGGCAGCGTTGCTGGTCACTGAGTTTGCCTCCCACGACTTTCTGATTTCTGACACAAGCCATAGGTTCCAACATCAGAACAAGCCAAGTAAACCCAGAGCAGAGAGGGACACCACATACCCTCTTCTTTCTCTTCTCTTCTCTTCTCTTCTCTTCTCTTCTCTTCTCTTCTCTTCTCTTCTCGTGGCTGGAAAAATCTCCGCCAGATTTTAAGATAAGTTATGGGGGGGGGGGGGGAAGATGAAGAAATCTCAATGACCAGAGATATAGTCTGTAGTAAAATCCTGATTTTTATTTTCTGTATATATTTTTACTAAGCCCCAGTTTTATTACCTATAAAATCAGCATGATAATAGCGTTTCATCCCAGATAAGGACTATCCCACATAAAGCCTGAGTAGCACTTAGCACACTATAGCAAATGTTGGTTTTTATTATGAAAAGTGTCCACATGAGAAAACAGAATAAAATAGCTGCTTAGGATAAGACACAGGCCCTGGGGAGACCGTGGAAGCCTACATGTTCTCAGAGTGGCCTGGCTTTTCAGAAGGACCGCCGTCCGCCCCCGGCCGCCTCTGCACTCAGCCCAAGCACTGTATTTATAAAACATGCTCAGGGACAACCATTTTCTGAAACTTTCCCAGAAGAAAAACCAGAATAGCGGACGTCAGGGCGAAGGCACAGAATGGTACAAGAGTCAAGGATCTTTTATGTTCAAGCAGGACGAGTCCACAGTTGCTTGCCGTCGTCTGTCAGTAACTTCCCTGTACCCTCCTCCTGCGGGCTGTGGGGCACATCTGCACGCTACAAAGGGCGGGTGTGCATAGTCACGGAGGGCGGTGACAACAATCTCTCACGTGCACCAAGACGGGGAAACTTAATGCCAACTGTATCAAGTCTTTAGCCTGAGGATGACCGCTGTTTGAGGCAGCGTGAAAGCTGCAAATGTATACACCGCCCTTTAACTAGGTTTCGTGTGTCACTAGTTCACTTGCGGAGGAAGGCCCTGGGGATTATGTACATGGGCTTGAACATGGCTACAATGTTGGTGGACGTGCACACGCCACCGTGGCTGGAGACCAGCGTGGAGAGCCTCTGACTTCTCTCCGGGGCCGTCTCTTGCCTGGGTCTCTATGCCTGTCTTCCAGTCTTTCCAGAAGTCAGACTATTGATTGAAGCCAGTCTTGGCTTTTATTCGTGCATCTACTTCAGTAGAACGTAGGGCCAGGACCCTGGTGTGGCTGACAACTCGCAGCAGCTCTGGCTGTCGGATCAGACCCACCACTCCAGACCTCCCGAGGCAATTTCCCCGGCCTCGGTCTCCACAGTGATACATGGATGGGCAGCAGCTGTGCCACCCACAGGGCCGGTGGGAAGACAGGCGAGGTCACCGCAGAGCCAGTACTGTGCTACCTCCTCGCCATCCTCGGGGCGACCCGAGACCCAGAGCTGCTGGGAGTCCTTAGCCGCACCAGGGTCCTGGCCCTACATTTTCCAGACCAGCACAATGCTGCCATTAACAACTGGGTTTGCAACTTATATTAATCAGAACCACATATGAAATAAGATACTTAAAAAACCCGGGGCACCTGGCTGGCTCAGTTGGAAGAGCATATGACTCTTGATCTCAGGGTCATGAGTTCGAGTCCCGTGTCAGGTGTGGAGATGACTAAAAAAATAAATAAGACTTTAAAAGGTCTATCTTGCAGGACACCTGGGTGGCTCAGTTGTTGAGCGCCTGCCTTTGGCTTAGTTCATGGTCCCGGGGTCCCAGGGTCCCAGGGTCGAGTCCCACATCAAACTCTCCCCAAGGAGCCTGCTTCTCCCTCTGCCTCTCGCTCTGTGTCTCTCATAAATAAATAAATAAAATCGACCTAACGGACAACTGTCCTCTTCAGAACACCTCCAATCTGGAAAAGACTAAAGTACGTTCTACTCCATAACTAACACGCAGAAAGTTTATTTAAATTTCATCGAGAAAAAAAAAAAAACTCTTTTAGTTGCCAGGTGAAGTGGAAACTGTTTATATAATTATTTGAAATTAGTCCTCTAAGAAGATCCATTGACTAAAAGAACATTTATTGAGTGTCTCTAAATCTCGGGCTTTCTCTGGTGTTAATACATGTCACCTCTTCCTTTCTGCTCCGACATGTAAATAAGAATATTGAAATGTCCACGCCAGAACCCATCTGAAATGGCTGCATTCTCACATGTTAAAGAACTTGACTCCTCTCAGTAAATAGCAAGAAGTCAGGGCTACATCTGTTCATTATATGATCCTCACTCCCTCCTTGCGACTTCACATACCCTAATAATCAGCTAGTCAGTGAGCAGCTATGTGTTGAGTGACATGTTGTAGAGACATTGCTGAGTCCCCAGAGCATAGTTCCAGCCTGGCTTGTTGTTACCTGCTTACATGTGTAGGTTCTTCAGGGAAGCTCATCCCTGTTGGCTTATACCCTCCTCTCCTGACCACATGTTTGCAGGGAAACTTGTTCCAGCGTAGTGGTTTAATTCTATTATCCCAAATATAGAAGGCATTCACTTAGAAGTAGGTGCTACCCTGAGTAGCATTAACCCAATTTAGTTACTTAGCTGACTACATTTAACTTGCACGGTGTGCCAAAGTCACAGGGTTTTGTCGGGCTGGGACTCCCAGAGCCTGCCCCTGGTCGAGGCAGCTCCCTGCTCCTCCATGAGCCCAGCAACCAGGCGGAGCCCAAGAAATGCCCAATTCGAGAAACATTCTTGCTAATCAAACTGCTTCCAGACAACGAGGCAGGTATGCAGGCAATGAGGAGGCTGCTGGGGTGGCACCAGCCTCGCCATGAGAGGTGGCCAGGGCAGAGGCCGACCGGGAGAAGAGCCCAGAGTGGGGAAACCACAGGCAGAGGTGGAGAGGCCAGGTGCCCCGAGAAAGACAGGGCCTGTCTGGGGGGCTTCCAGCACTGCCCGGCTTCTGTGCAGGCCCCCGCAGTGGAAGCTGCACCACTCCTCCTGCGGCTCCCAGTGGGAACACACCCCTGGGACCCCAACCTGCAATAATGTGGGCGAGTCTCTGCGGATCTCAATGGCAAGCACCGGACAGGATGAGCCCATCCAACCTTGGGAAGCACTGTGCTGTTCTTTGTCTTTATCTTCGTTTTCATATCGTTTGTGGTGATCTCTTCAGTCTCTCTGCCATTCCGTGAAGTTACCTTGTGTCTGAGCGTAGGGGAGGGTGGGACCCCGGCAGGTGCCAGAGGGTCCTGTCCCACCCCATGCCCGCAGGTGTGGCTCGGCACCTGTTACTGCTGCTGTGTCTCTGTTACGACTTCCCCACCAGGCACCAAATGAGGGCATCCCCACCTGCGGTGTGCCAAGGTGAATGAGAATGAAGGAATAGTCCTGAGTGCAAACCTGGACGTGCGGATGACTTTTCAGCAGAAAGAAAAAGAATTCCCACATAGTGTCGACAACAGCCAGAGGCAATGAAGCTTCTGCAGCTGAGCTGCTTGGCTCTCCCTGGCCTTGTGTGTCCATGCTCGGACGTCAGCCTCAGAAGGGTGATGCTGTGCATGTGAGGATGGGTTGGGGTCAGGAAGGGGAGGCGGGCACAGAGACACAAGAGCACTCCTGGCTTCTCAGGAAGCCAGCACTCCTGGCTGCTTACCCAAACCACTGGATTGGTTGTGCGCTCACGTACATCACGCTCTGGTAGAGAGAACCACTGTTTACAGGGCCTTGTGCACTTAGGATGCACTGTCTCCATTTGTGGGCATTTGTCAGCTTTCCTCCTGGGATGTTCTAATCCAGAGATGCAGACGACAGGCAGTCAGTACTGACTTTGGCAGGAGAGATTCAGGAAATCTTCCTGCAAAAACAACATCTGACCTGAGCCTGGGGGATGCTAGGAATGTCACAGGCAGAGCTTGTGGGAGAGGGCCCTGTCTGCCAGGCTGAAGGAACAGTGTGAGCAAAGCCATGTGGCCTGGGGGGGACACAGCTGGTGGGAAGACAGCATGGGAAGTAGGCACGGGACACCAGCGACAGGGTGAGAACCGAGGGCCCTCAGGACTTCCAGCTGTGTTCTGGAAGAAGGTTCTCATTCAGAGTGCACATGGGGGCCCTTCCATGGAAGGGTGGGAGATGGGCAGTCTGGGGCTTCTGAGTGGCCCTTTGACATTGGCATAAGATAGTGATGGGGGGACAGGCAGAGGGATGAAGAGAAGATTCATTGAAGATCCAGGATCCATGCAAGGAGTACAGTTTTATAGGGAAAAAATGAGTGAATGATCATTTCATTTTTACCCAAATCCAGTGAAAACCGTCTCATTGTATTTGCTTAGCCAGACGCTGTTTGCCCTGTTTGCCTGTGGCCGCACAAACAAAGCACCATGGGTGGGAGGCTCAAACGGCAGAAGGTGAGGTGTCCCAGTCCAGAGGCCAAGGTCTGAGACCAGGTGGGGCAGGATTGGCTCCTTCTGAGGCCAAGGTGTGATCTGTCCTGGGCTCCCCCCGCTCTAGGCATTGCTGGCAACCCTCGGTGTTCCCTGGCTTGTGGCTGCATCACTGGGTGTCTGCCTCCATCTCTTCCTTATGCTTTCTCTGGGTGCGTGTGTGAGTCCAAATCTCCCTGTTTGTAAGCACAGCGGTCTTACTGGATTAGGGACCTGGCCTATTCCCGTATGATCTCATCTTACTGGTTATACCTGCAGCAACCTCATTTCCAGACAAGGTCACATCTGAGGTTCCAGGGATCAGGGCTTCCGCATATCTTTTTGGGGGACACAACTCATAACACTGGTTTTTAGGGGCTAAAAATTTATACTATTTAAAAGCAAGACAGAGTTTCCAGTTTCCCTTCAGCCATGACCTCAGATGGGATATATTTTGCAAATCGTACTCCAAATATCAATCAGAGAAAGCCAAGTCTGCAGTTCCTTTGTCTGAGTCCATTGAAAGGCCCTATGAAAAAAATGTTTATTTCCTCAGCCAGCTTGAATCGGCCAATGTTTTAGACTTTACTGGACATCTGGAGTTAAAGTTGCAGGTTGGATGCCTTCCCGGGCTGGTGGACAATGGAAGGACCACACAGACAGGCCGCGCTCTTGCCTTCCCCACCCGACTGCCAAAGAAGCTGCTCACCCAGCAATGCAGCCCAGGGCCGAGGGGAACGGGCAAAAGGCAGCACAGAGCCCAAAAAGCGCGCCGCAAGTCTGTAATTTGGGCTAATGAAAAGCTCCAGATACAGCTGATTTAGTTACATAAGAATGCTCAGAGCTGCCTGCCTGGTCCCCGCTCAGCTTTATTTTCGTTGCCTCTCCCTGGGGTTCGTTCAAGGTCATCAGTGGCTGAGGTATTTTAGCCTGAGTAGATGGTGGCGAACAGTGTGTCCTTGTGTAGATGTGCGAGGCCAACCGCAGGGGTGGGTGCCAGGGGAAGACAGCCGCCAAGAACTCTGCCACCCGCGACTCAGAGAGGCACAGCCAGCAATCAGCGAGTCGCACAGGTCGAGCCACATCTTCGTCACATTAGGATCAGACATCAAGCGAAGAGTGAAGAGTGGCTACGCAAACCCTTCGGGAAGCATACCACCCCCTGAAATCATGGTGAAGCGAGATGCAAAGCAAGCAATTAACCAAGAAAAAATATCCAAGGAGCTACCAGGGAAATCATTAAAACACAGAGAAACAAGCAGGATAATTACACAAAATGCATCCACCAGCTCGGAAGAAGAGAGGGGCTGAGGACGGAAGGTAACAGCTGGAACTCACCCTCCTATCCCGGCAATCGGATGTTTCGAGGAATACATTTTCTTTAAGATGGAAATACATTTCAGTCTTGGTGGGGAGGGTTATCTAACACTGTTGGGTTTTACTCCAGTGTGGAAAGCTTCCTTCCTGAAGACGAGGCCGCCTGAGCTCCAGATTGGAAACAAAGTAGGAGTTTGTCCTCACTGGTGTCTCTACGATCCCTATGATCAGGAGAAAAGGTGTTCTTGCGATTTCGGCTGCCAAAGCCAAGGCATCTGATGTGCTGAAAAACCATGGTCTCCTGTTCTGTTTTCATTTGGTTTAAGGGTTTCCCCCCCAAAGCCACTACACAACCCCCAGTCTTTGAGCAAACCCCTGTTGGCAATACAGACTCTGCAAATACATGACTCACCGTACCCTCCAGGGACAGTCAGCCTGGCAGAGTGACAAACAGGCACCCAAACAACATGTTGAGAATCTTAAGACCCGGGGAGGGGGGGGTGCGGCGGGGGTGCCCGGTGGCTCCATCAGTTAAGTGTCTGACTCTTGGTTTCAGCTCAGGTCATGATCTTAGAGACAGAGCCCTGGGTCAGGGGCCTGGCTTAGAGGGGAGTCTGCTTCCTCACTGCCCCTCCCCCTGTTCAGACACACTCTCTCTCAAATAAATAAATGAATAAATCTTTAAAAAAAAAAAAAAGCTTCAGAAAGGAGAAGATGATAGTATTGAAGGTGAAGAGATGATGTGAGCCCCAGGAGAAGATTTGGGAAATGGTCGGTGGGCGCTACGCTCTCTGGCAGCTGACGCCGCTCTGCCGCTCACTACGACACTGCCAAAGCTACACTGTGTGACTCTGGCAGTGTGGATACAACACCCATGTGCTTGAACAAGACTGCTGACCAACAGTTAAGATGCTCATTGGTGTCTTGCAAAAAGTGAAAGGCATGGCAAATATTAACAAGACCTCTAGGGCAGGAAGAAAAGAGGCATTTCCAGGAAATCTTCACAATATGAATACACGGATACTGCCACATCACCCGATTCCTGACATACCCAGGCCAAGGATTTTCAGATCTGGCATTCCAAGAAGTAACTCGCGGTCCCTTCCTTCAGGAGCATGGACATGTCCTCTGAGAGTAAGGCTCGGCCACAGCGCTCCAGGAGAGAGGGTGAGCAAGTCCCCCGCTCTGGCTGAGGCGGTGTGAAACCTTTGCTACGTGGAACCAGTGACACACTCACAGGGGAGGAGGGGAAAGTTTGGAAACCAGGCAGGTTAGCAGCTGCAGAGGAGCTGAATTTAAGCTTTTAGACCAATGATTCAACAAAGGGATCGTGTTGCTTTTTTGTTGTGGTTGCCTGTTCTGGGAGCTCAACATTATAGCTCTGAGGCAAGAAGGCTGGAAACCCCGGGCTTTGCTGCACATCTGTTTTGCTTGGGCTCCGTGCACAGAAGTGTGGTGCTCGAGGGCCCCATGCCGACGCATCAGAGCAGACCCAGAGTGGAACGTTTGGACCAGGCCTGCTCTCCTTAGAGGGGTGTTCTCCTCGGTTACTTTTCAGCCGTGCCCCACACTCAGGGTGGAGGTGTCTCCACCACAGAGAAGACACCCTCGAGTTCTTGCCGCCGGCTCCATCCAGCTTTCAGTGGTACCTGAGGACACGTCACAACACATGCCACCATAGAGGCCAGTGTACTGAGTGATGATATGACGTTGTGCCTTCACGGAGCTGATTTCAGTTTTTCCCAGTTTGCATTTTCCATTGGTCTGTGTTGTGGGTTGAATTGTGTCCTCCCCTAACCCTCACGACACATTGCATCCCTGACCTGTGGACATGACCTTGTTGGAAACAGCAAGTGAAGTACGACTCGTGTCCCTCTGAGAAGACGGCACACAGGCAGACACAGAGGCATGCGGCCACGCAGATCTGGAATAGGAGGGAAGGACTCCCCAAAGCCTGCAGAGAGAGCCCAGCCCTACTGACATCTTGACTTCAGACACGTGGCCTCCAGAAATGGGAGAGAGCGCATCTCTCTTGGGTTAAGAGAACTGGTAACTTCCTACAGCAGCACTGAGACACTAAAGCAGCTGCATGGAGGGATCTTATGGGAAACAAGCCATCTGGGTCCACTCTGTGCCATCACAGACATTTGGTTGAGGACACATTCCTTTACGCCCTCAGTGCCCCTGGATTTAGGTAGAGGTTGGGCTCTTTGCTTGGGAGCCACCAGGAGTGGGCCCCCAGTGTTCCAAGTTGTGTGTCTCCCTCATCTCTGGGGGCCATTTCTGGCTGAGAGTGAGCTCACCTGCGAGCCTCAGCGTGCCACATGCTCCAGACTCATATTTACGGCATGCTGTCCCATGTCCTCACGCGGGCAGGAAGCAGGGTCTGAAAGGGCAGCTCTCTCTGCTTTCATCCCTTGACTGGTCTATGCGCTGATGTCCTGGGGGCTCAGAGGTACAGCATACCTGGCTTTGCTGTGTCTGGTTCCTCGGTCTTGTTTGTGAAACACAGAAGCCCTCTAGGATGTAAGGAACAGTGGAGACAGGCAGACGGATGGATGGATGAATGGAGTGAAACAAGGAAATGAGGACAGTATTCTTGGCTCAGAATCCAGGACGGTCAGGGCTCCCATGGAGTTCTGGCCATCCACTGAGCTTTGCTTCTGCTGGAAGCCTTGAGTTTGGCGCATTCTGCTTACGCCAAATATGATCCTGCCTTACCCGGACCACAGCAGTCGTGCTGTCTAGCTATCTTTTTATCTTTTACGTCGTTTTCATAGATAAATGCTGGCTGGCACCTGCTACGTCCAAGCACTGTGCTGAGCCCAAGGTGTCCAGTGCCCAGTGAGAAAGAAAACCTGTTTCAGCTGTTTACTTGCTAATTTCTCTGCAGAAAGAATGGCTCTATATTCAGAATTTTTAGAATGAGCAGGAATTAACATTAGCAATGATTTGAATGCCAGAGCCAATCTACTCTGTAAGTAAATCCTTCCCATAAGTCCTTTTAATTTTTATTGGATTATAAATAACTTCTGGGCCAACGGCCAAAGGGAACCTGCTCGGAGAGAAAACCCAGCGACCAACCATGTGATGCTTCACTTCCATCTCCTCACGACCCGTTGCTGTGGTTTTGCACACACATTTAAGATCTGGCCAAGGATGAAAGGTATAGACGTAGGACACACCAGAAGGTGGCCAGTGGGAGAGGAGACGGGCAGAGGAGGATGTCTGTCCTCACAGTTACTCCCTGTCCCACGTCCCTTCTTGTGACCGACCAATGCTACGTCCTCCCTCAGCTCAAGGCAGAGATGCTCAGAAGGAAGCAAGAGAGGAAGATGAGGCAAATCAGGAGGATGATGACGGAGGCAGAGTTTGGCCCATGGGGCTGAGACCAGGGCTGGGGAGCACTGGGCCCAACCAAGTCATAGTTCCCACGTGAAGCCTCTTGCATCAAGATGTGGGTGCTCTACTGGGAGCCACTGCCCGCAGCCTGCGTGCAGGCCAGGACACAGGAGGCTGTCCTGGTCTGCGGGGCTCCCAGGATTGGCTGGCTATGATTCTCAACCTGCTCTCCAAATCTGGTTGCTGAATACCCAGATTAACAGCGTGATAGCAAACTGGTTGGCATGTGCATCTTGTCCACCTTATATGAGGGTCGGCCCCGATGGCCAGGGTCCTCGGCTTAACTGATTTACACGGATCACCTTATGAAACATAACAGCAATATTTCAGTGCTGCTAGAAGACCCTATTCAAAGCACTTTACATAATGAAATCATTTGGTTCTCTTGACAACCCAATGAGATAGGATCTTCTTAAACATCCATTTTATAGGTGAGAAAATTGAGACGCAGAGAAGATAAGACACTCAGCTGAGATCACACGGCACATAGGAGTGTCAGACGCCATGCTTGTCGGCAATTACCGTATTGCCTCCGGAGTGGAGATACTACTTTATTCTCTCAATTTGATGTTTTACCCACCCCACCCCCTCCACTAGGGAGAGGCTGATACCTAGAGGAATGTAGACCTTTATTCTCATACCTGCCTTGACTGGGGCCAGGTGCCCAATACCTGCAGGTGGTCGGGGGGCCATCCTTCACCCCAGTCATGGCCAGAGAGTCATTTCCCGGTCTGAGACCTTCCAACATATTTTTTGTCTTAAAATAAATTATCTAAATTAATTAAGATAAAATAAATCAAAATAGAGAAGGTTTTATTTTTAAGTAATCTCTACCCCAACATGGGGCTTGAACTTACAACCCCAAGATCAAGAGTCACACCCTGTACCAACTAAGCCAGCCAGGCATCCCCCTTCTGTCACTTTAAATTGCATATTTATTTGTGTGATTATTGGGCTAACGTCTGTCTCCCTAACTGGACTGTAAGCATCATGAGACCAAGTTTCCTATGTACTTTTGCTCACAACTGTACCCCTGACCCCCACTGAATCAGCATCCAATATACAGCAGGTGTTTGAATAAATGCTTCGGCACAAATTGACCACCCCTGTCAGCAAAGAAACTACAAGGGCTTCTCATGGGATTGGGTGAGTGATGTGGCCTTTTTATAGGTTGAGGAGGTCTCATTTGCTTATTTAAAGTTTTTTCAGTTTTGTTAAAGTTATAAATGGACATGATTTCAAAAGTCAGATGGATCCACAAGGCTTTTGCAGTCCTCTGCCCCCACCACATGAAGAAAGCATTGGTCTTTTAGATACCTCCCTGCCACATTTCTAAATGGCACAACGATGCTGCTGCTTTGGTCTGCACACATCACACATCCTTCCTCTAGAGATCCGGGTGGTTTGGTGCGCTCTCCATGGCTGACTGCTGCATGCCTCTCACCCTGGTGGCTCCATGGACCGTGGGGCACGCCACTGTGGTCGATAAGAAAAGGAAGTGAGGCCTCAGCATGTAGGGGCGTGAGACACAGGGACCTCTCAGGTGGTCCGCTCTGGTCCCTCCTGACCCCCTCTGCTCCTGGCCTCCTTGGGGCCTCCCCTGCCTCCTCACTGTGTTGGCCTTTTATCTTGATGGTCTCTTTGCAATAGGATGCAATGCTTACCTGCTGAAATAACTAGAATCAACGGACAAATGAAGGAAAACTTGGGTGATATTGCTGATTCAGGCAGAAATGAGCCATGTTCCCCTTTTGATCAAGGGAGGCGGATGGCCTACCCCAGTCCTCTGGGATGCATTGCTACAGCTGTGTCTTGTCACCATTTGTCCAGAGAGAATAAAATAAATATTTATTTTTCCAAAGTGGTCAACAATTTTGTTTTCTTCTTTATTTCTTCCTTTGCAGTGAAGTGGCAAGGCAGGACAAGGCTGTTTTCAAAGAGCACCTGTGGTCTCTTCTAGGTGATGCTGAGGTCCTCAGGGAGAAGTCAAGCTGGGGAGGGACTAGCGGGAAATCTGGTGAGGAGAGCAGAGCTCAAGCCCAGTGGGCTGATCTCCCTCCCCCCGGGTCCAAGCACTGTAGGTCTCCTCTACCCTGACATGCCTTTATCCAACTGTTTCTGGGACAAGGGCGATGTCTTCCAGCCGAGAGGACCACTTGGTCCTGGGAAGAGGAGTCTAGGGAGGCCGTTGCCCACAGGGAATGGACAACCCCATGTGCCAGTGTGTCTGGCCAGTGGCTCCTCCCTCAAGACACAAAGATTTCAGCCCAAAGTCGGCTTGCTAAGCAGCTCGAGGGGTGGCAAGTGAGCGTGGACAAGGCCAGCATCTGTCCTCTGCTGAGACTGGCTCTGGCAATACTTCAGTGCTTGGTCCATCATATCTATCATGTATTCTGCTCCGGGGGTGGGGAATTCACCACTGGTAACAACCCATCCGTTGTCACAAACAGCTGGCAGTCATTTTCACACTATTCTGGAGCTGCTCATCCTCCTTGGTTTGGTACTTCAGCTCCTTTCCTACTTCTGTTCGACTGTCCCCAGAGGAGTTGGGCTAAGCAGTTTAACTCTTGGCATGCCTGACTGTGCTGTGTGTTTATCAGCTTCACTTGGAGCTTTTAATTTAATGGGAATTGTCTGAACCTGTGCAGGTCATCTCTCTAGAGACACGCTGGAGGCTTGGCTGTAGCCTGTCAGGTCCCAAGGCTAGGAAAATCCAGTTTCAAAAAATCAAGTTTAGGAAGGCCAAGAGCCAGTTAGAGAGGCCAGACCCCTGGAGCTGAGTGAGTCAGGTGTTCTCCTAGCTCACTGAGGGTGGGAAGGAGCCACAGATGTCATAGACTGATGAAGAGACAGCTTAGGAGCCTCTTGGCAGAAGGCGAGGATGTGACATCTCCCCTGAGGGAGCACCGTTGTGGGAAAGGGGAGCAGGCCCCTGACCCTGGGGCTGCAGGCTCTCATGGTCATCCGGGAGCCAGACTCCAGGAGGGACATGGCAGGGGTTCAGCCCCTGACAAGAAGTACCTGGCTCATGTCCCACCCCGCACCGTCCCAGCCTCCCCCCTACCTCCCCCTGTCCAGGGTGGAGGCCAGCTTCTCCATCTCTGGTGAGCCGGTGACTTCTGTTGGAGGACACAGGACAGATCCTGAGCCCTGAGGTGCCATCCCCCTCCAACATCTGCCTCCCAGGGCAGTGAGTTCTCCTGGCAAGTTCTGTACCTCCCAGTGTGGTGGGGGTCACAAGCAAGTCCACGTCTGAATGAAATCAGGGAGTTACTCAGGACAGTGGCTTTCAAACATTTTTAAAGTACGTTCCTTGAGCAAAGGTTGTACGCAGACCAAAATAGAACCACAGAGGGGGTGGTTTTCACTGCAGTGGAATGTGGGCTGGATATGACCCTTGCTCACTGAGAGGTGCCCTGGGTGCCCAGTGTGAGTGCAGACGCATGAGCTTGAGGCCCACTTAAATTTAGCCTGGGGCATGTCATGTCCAAGTAAAAATAGCTCATAATACATTACACACACTAAGATTTAAAAATGTTTAATTTAAAAAAAGCCCGAACCTGATGATACCAAGTGTTGGCAAGGACATGGGGCAACTAGAATTCCTTGGGGCCCCCCTAGTGGGGGGTTTCCACTTCGGAAACATAGTTTGGCAGTTTCTTATAAAACATACACCTAGTATAGGACTCAGCCACCCACCCCCAGGATTGACCCCAAATAAATAAGAGCATTTATGCTTTCATGCAAGGATTTTACACGAATCTTCACAACAGTCTATTTAAAATAGTCAAAAACTGTGAACAGCCCAAGGGTCCTTCAACAGCTGAATGGACAAACAAACCATGGTGTATCCATTGCATGGGATATTTTCAGAAATAAAAAGGGACAAACCAGGGATACACAGTAATGTGGGTGAATCTCAGAGTTGCTCTTCTGTGTGAGGGAAACAAAGGAGGCACTCTACAATTCCATTTACACAAAAATCTATAAAACACAAACAAAACTATGGAGACAGAGGCAGATCTGTGATTGCTGGGAGGGGACGGAGGGGGGACAGTGGGCACAGGAAGGAAGGGATTGATTACAGGGACGCATGGAAACTCATCACCGAACACTTTACACTTCTGCACCATGTAGCCGAGCATGCCCTGTAAAGCTTGTTTGAAAAGAGAGCACTCATGCCTGAGTGAAAAGGTGGGGGAAAAGCTCATAGACGATATGAAGGAAGGAAGGAGAATGTGTGAAGTGATGTGAGAGTAGGGGTGTGATGGAGGTGTGTGCGTGTGTATGGGTGGGCGTGTATGGTGAGTGGGTGGACATGTACAGGTGTGTGATGTGTGCATATGTGTGCACATGTACATGTGGGGATGGTGTACATGTGAACATGCGCATGTCTGTGTGTATGAATGTGCACACACATGAGAGCACATGTGTGCACTTTATGTGCATTAGGTGTGGGGGCTAGTGGTGTACACGTGAACATGTGTATGTGCATGAGAACACATGTGCACTGTATGCACTGAGTGCATGTGGAGGGCTGTGTGGTGAACATGTGTGCTCATGTGTATGCGTGGGCACTGTGATGTGTGTGAATATGAGAACACATGTGTGCACTGTATGTGCATTAGGTATGTACGGGGGTTGTGTGGTATGTGAACATGTGTGTGCTTGTGTATCTGTGGGTATTGTGGTGTATATGTGTGTATGTGTGTGTGTGTGCACATGTGTGCACATATTCCTGAGAGAAAGGGCTGACATGTTGACTCTTAACAATCCATTAAAATCCATAGGTTGCTTTTCCATGGAGTGCTATAGATAAAATACAATAATTTAACATGAAGCAAAATAAAATTAAACTATGGTAAGTGACTCAGTGTATGGTGCTTGACACCACAGATCGCTCCCTCTTCCAGAACCACTGTCATCAGGGGCCCCCCTCAGGGTGTGCACCCCCTGCCTTGGTCCCAGCTGCCCCTTGGGGTTTTCTTTCCGGCTTCCCTTCCTGCCTCCCACCTCCCAGGGCTGCAGAGCCCAGGACTCAGTCTCCCGCTTGTTTGCTGAATACAGTCTGTGTGTGAGGACGGTGTCCAGTCTCAGGGCTGCCAGTGAGGACACCCCACTTAGACACATGGGGGGAGGGCAGTGTTTGGTCCCTGGCTGTTACGCTGTACCCTGGAGGCACGGCTCTGGAATCTTGATGAGAGTCTCACAGGATCTGTGAGTTCCTAACAAATGCAACTTTTTTTCTGTCAAGCGTCTCTGTGCCCTTGGCAGACTAGACCTACCGAGCTACTAAGCACAATGCACTGGTACTACTGGCCTGGATCAAGACTTTCCTTTTCTCCAAACTATTAACTCCCATCATTCCTAAATTGGCCAATTACCTAAGATTGTGATCTCTGGTTGAATAGGGGCCCCAGAAGCTGTTTAGCTGTTGGGGTAACTTCTCTAAAACCAGGGACAAAGCCAACTCTGTGTATCAGTACTGAGGATCCAGGGCAATGCGTGGTCTGTGGACATGACAAACACTGTGACATGTGGGTTAAATTAATACCAACACTTAGGGTAATATATATGAGCCTGAATTATCATTTTATCTCCATTATATTACTTTATATAAGTGAAATTATTAATTCTGACATGGCATTCTTTTCACGTGAAAATATTTTAAAAGTTTGACACGAACACACTTGGCCTCAGAGGAAAAGCTGGAGAAAGCAGGAAAATCCACTTTCTGAGTCACAAACCTTAGGATCTGTATCAGTCAGGGTCCCACCAGGGAAGTAGAACCACATACAGAATGAGAGGTAGGGGGTGGAGAGGTGGAGACAGCATGAGCTACTGCGAGGGGTTGGCTCATACAGTTGTGGAGTCTGGCTTCACAAGTAGGATGGCCACTAGGATGGCCACTAGGATGCTCAGGCAGGAGCTGACACCCATGGGAAGTTCTTCTCCCTCAGGGAAGACCTCAGTTCTGTTCTGTAAGTCTTCCAAGTGAGTGTGTCAGCCTCCTTCCTCCCCCACCAGATCATCCAGGACAATCTCCTCTACTTAAGTGCAACTGACAGTAGGTAGTAAGTACAAGATACTTTCTCAGCAACACTGAGATAAATGTTGAATTGAAAAACTGGGTACTGTGGCCTAGCCAAGTTGACACATAAAACTGATGGTCACAGCCTACCCCTTGTCAACCTGAGACCCACAACAGGGCCCAAAGCCATGTTGCCTCTCCACATAATGACAAAAACAAAGCCATGCTCCTGCCTAACATGGTACAGCCGTGCTGCATAGAGCTGCTCATGTGCTAACTCTTTTCCCAGAAGAGGATGAAAGTCTTTGGGTAGTGTTCACTCTTCTCCTTGAGATCCCGTGAGAGAAGCACTCTTGAAAATAATCGTCCTCATCTCTACAACTGGTCACATGGCTGTAGCTGGTATTTATAACTACTTTCTTCCTCTACTCATTCTGTACTCTTTCTGTCCTCAGCAGGCAGCTCAGCTGGTTGTAGTTCTTTACCTGGTGGGGACCCAAACCTCCATTCTTGAAGGGTCTGGGCCACTACTAGCCCTGCCTGCACTGGGTTGCTGTATTTTCCACTGACTCTAGTTACAGGGCATGGTAATATAAGGAGATGCCCTATGGGATGCCAGATATCTCTTTCTATTTCCATTATGTATGGCAGTCCTGTCTCCCCTTGGTAATAAGGATCTATCACTCTCACCAGCATAATTACTTCCTTCTTTGCCTGTTAATTCAGACAAATATGAGCCCAACGTAGCAGTGGCAGTGTTAACTTCCAGTTCAATGGGATCATTATTTTGTCTCCTGGTGGAAGCTTTCCTCTTTCTGCAATGGAAACCCTCATGAGAGCAAAACATAAGGTTTCAGGACAGGAAGCAAACACTTTGCCAAGGGGTCACCCGGAGTAATGGTGAGTGATGCCACTGTCATTTCCACCCCTTGATTCCTGGACCCATGAATCCTTGCTAGGGGAGAAATGGCACCATCCATTGGACACTCATTTAGAGCATGTGCAGGCTCCTGGAGAAGCTTGACCCAACCCTACAAGGTATCACCACCTAGCTGGTGCTATGCCGGAGTCTTCAAAAAGCCATTCCAGTGTTTTACCAAATCAGCTGCTTCATGGGAACATGGCAAGATCACTAACTCTAAGAGTATGGACCCATCACTGCACTTCTTTTGCTGTGAAGTAAGTTCCTTGACCAGAATCAATGCTGTGTGGAATACCTTGTGGTGGATAAGGTACTCCATAAGTACGTGGAGGGTTGTCTTGGCAGAAGAACTACATGCAGAGAAGGCAAATCTATGTCCAAAGTAAGTGTCTACTCCAATGAGAGCAAAGTGCTCTCCCTTCCATGATGGAAGTGGTCCAATGCAATCAACCTGCCACCAGCAAACTGGCCAATCACCCCAAGGAAAGATGCTGCATCAGGGACTCAGGCTGGCCTGCTGCCTATGAAGTTCGGGTTACAAGCATTACTGGTTAGACTGAGTGATAGAAATATCTAATATAAATTCTATCTTGGTTAGATGTTATCTTCTGAGTGAAAGCCACTGAGTTGGGGAGGAAGCTGCCTCTGAGCCCTTGGTGCAGCCCAACACCATGCAGACACTTGCATCGCCCGCCCAGAAGCCATGTTCTCCTGTCTTTCTGTCTTCCCTGCTATCACAGCCCCCGTCTTATTCAGATAGGGAAGAAAACACCTGATGTTGGAGAAGGCAGACTCCTGCCCTGAGTTCAGGGGACATGACTGGTCTGAAATAGCCCTGAGATTTCTATTCCACTCTGCCAGGGATGGTCTGTGACATGTGTGTGGCTGAGCTCTTGCCATGAGGTATAAGAGAAAGTCAGTCAAAGGATATTCTGGAAACATTTTCTTTCCCAATGAAAAGGTACATCTTCACAAGGGAAGACTTCCCTTCTCCAATGCCTCTTACCTTCCTGCCTAAGATGCAGCTGCTTTGAGTTGAGGCAGCTATCTTGTGACCATTAGTAAACAAAAGTAGGGATAAAAGGACAAGTTCAAGAAAATATTTGCATGAATATTTATCACAGTTATTTGTAAGAGCAAAAATTAGGGAAAAATTAAGAAAAAAACAATGAAGTTGCACTACTAGGCACTTCTCCAAAGGATATAAACATAGTGATTCAAAGGGGCCCTTGCAACCCAATGTTCATAGCAGCAATGTCCACAATTGTCAAATACCACTCAGCCATCAGAAAAATGAAATCTTGCCATTTGCAACAATGTGGATAGAACGAGAGGGTATAGGCTAAGTGAAATAAGTCAGTCAGAGAAAGACAAATACCATATGATTTCACTTATATGTGGAATTTAAGAAACAAAACAGGATCATAGGTGAAGGGAGGGAAAAATAAAATAAGATACAAACCGAGAGGGAGACAAACCATAAGAGACTCTTAATCATAGGAGACAAACTGAGGGTTACTGGAGGGGAGGAGGGTGGGGAGATGGGGTAACTCAGTAATGAGCATGAAGGAGGGCACCTCATAAGATATGCACTGGATGTTGTATGCAACTGATGAATCACTGAATTCTACCCTGAAACTAATAAAAAAATTTAAAAACAGGGGTTAGAAAATGTACAAATATACCCATTCAATAGAATATTACACAACCATAGACATATTTATTAGCAAGAGAATACATTTATGATAATTCATTGGGAGACAAAAGCAGGTTACAAAGAGTTTGTAGAAACCAATTTTTTGTAAATGTATAAATACGTCTGTTTGTATGAAAAAGAAAATAATTGGAAGTTTATAGACCAATATATCAACACTGCCCATCTTTGGGATGATGGAATTATAACTCTTTTACTAATTTTTCTTCAGTGAATTTGTATGATGTGTGACCAAATATTATAAATACAGACTTTGTGGAGGAGGGAGTAGGGACGAAGGGTCAATACCCTGGAAGTGACAGAATGGAAATGGAGAAAAGGCCTGGGTTTTCTCTCTCTCTTTTAAAGATTTTATTTATTTATTATTTATTTATTTGTTTGTTTGTTTGTTTATTTGTTTGTTTTAAAGAAAGAGAGAGCAGGAGTCGGGGTAGGAGCAGAGGGAGAGAGAGAGAGAACCTTCAAGCAGACTATGCACTGAGCTTGGAGACCAACACCAGGCTCAATCCCGCGACCCTGAGATCATGACCAGAGCTGAAACCAAGAGTGAAACACTCAATCCACTGTGACACCCAGGCGCCCCAAGGCCTGGATTTTCAGAATGAAATTGGGCCATGTGCCTCTCCAGAGCAGCCCACTGTGGATATTTTTTATGTGAACTAATTAAACATCCTTGTGGCTTCTAGCACTTTTGGATCTTCTGTTATTTGCAGTTGAACACTTATTGATACGCCTCTCATATTTCTGAAGATACCTGATTCCTTCTCAATCATAAGTGTACAACACAAGTTTGATGACTCTTAAAATATTATCAGGACAATGCAGAGGAAATATTTTACATTTCTCTCTGTATTTTTCTGTTGGGCTGCCTTTTGACTGGCTTGAAAGTCTGTTGAGCTAATTTGAGGCTGAGTCTGAGGCAGAGATTGGAAATCCAAAAACCTACTTAATGAACATCCATTAGTTGATGCTGGATAAATCCACACAAAATGGGCCATTTAAACAGAAATTTATTCATAGTCATATTAGTATGTTAGTAATGTCTAAAAGCTGCATTTGTAAAGTATTCCTTTTGGATACTTTCACCTACTCAAAATGAGAGACATAGTGAAGTGAATTTTGTGTTCAAAACCACAGCATTTGGGGCACCTGGGTTGGCTCAATGATTGGGCATCTGCCTTTGGCTCAGGTCATGATCCCGGGGTCCTGGGATTGAGTCCTGCGTTGGGTTCCCCTCACGGGGCCTGCTTCTCCCTCTGTTTATGTCTCAGCCTCTCCGTGTCTTTCATGAATAAATAAATAAAATCTTTTTTTTTTTTGTAAACCCATGCTTTGGTTAAAGCATCTGGGATAGAAAACACCAAACATGATTTCACTCATACATGGAATGTAAGAAATAGTGAAAGAGATTATAAGGGAAAGGAGGGGAACTGAGTGGGAAAAATTAGAGAGGGGGGAAACAAACAAAGGGTTGCAGAAGGGGAGATGGGTGGGGGCATGGAGTAACTGGGTGAGGGGCATGAAGAGGGCAATTGATGGGATGAGCACTGGGTGTCATATTATATTTTGGCAAATTGAGTTCAAATTTTTAAAATGTGGGTAGCCCCGGTGGCGCAACGGTTTAGTGCTGCCTGGAGCCCAGGGTGTGATCCTGGAGACCCGGGATCCAGTCCCATGTCAGGCTCCCTGCATGGAGCCTGCTTCTCCGTCTGCCTGTGTCTCTGCCTCTCTCTCTCTCTCTCTCTCTCTCTCTCTCTGTCTCTCATGAATAAATAAATAAAATCTTTAAAAAAAAACAAATTTTAAAAATGTAAAAAGAAAAGAAAACACCAAATATTATTTTTTGAGGGCTTTCTAGAACTATCAGTCATTGCAACTGTTCTATCTAATAACTAAGAATAATATTAAGAGGATTCACACTATTTTTTATGGGAAGCAGAAATTCAAAAGATCAATTCCCAAGCTGCCTGAGTTCAAAGAACGTAGTATTTACTAAAGCAAAGTCTTAGCATAGGTGTGGCAAGTCTTGCTCACTCTTAAAGGACCTGCAATGTTCTCCACCACAGAAATAATGAAGGGTTTTAGATTGAAGGTGCCTGTATCGGAGAGAATCCTCGGTGAACAAGAGAGAAGAACCATCACATGGTTAATGTAGACACATCTTGAATAAATCAGGATGCCAGAGCCGCCAGTATGACTTCATAAAGATGAGGGCTGCCAAACGAGTCTGATTTTCTGTGAACGAGAGAGAGAGTTCTGACAGCTAGAGAGTGATGGGCAGACACAGCCCATTTTTCTCTTTAATGACTGCAAAGACACCTCTGGACCTCACAGGTGGACACAGGCACCAGCTTGCCAGAGGAGAAAGCGGGTCAGAATCCCCTGTCACAATCTCCGTCCAAAGAAAGCCTCCTCCCAGGCAGCTGTGTGTGCCACACCACTCAGGGAGCCTGTGCTCAGTTGACGGACAGGGACCTTTACGTTCACAAAACCAGGTGTGTCTTCTCTGCTGGGTGCCAAGCCCTGAAAACAGTATCATCCAGGAGACGTGCTCAGCGGATGTTTGTCAGTGGCTGGTTGGTCAGGTCAGGACTCACTAGAAGAATACAGAAGTGGGGAGCCAGGATATCTCTACTTGAATTCCTACTTTTTCAAACCATTTGCTTAGGAAAATCTATGTCTCTGGATTTCAGTTTCTTCATTTGTAAAACGGGACAGCAGGTACCAGCTCCATTCTCCCAGTGTGTTATAAGAATCAGAGGAGAACATACACGTGAAAACACTTTGTACTCAGAAATGCTGAACAGATGTATTTCTTTCACTGCCACCTCCTCTGTAGCAATTTCTTTGGTTCCTTTGGTCAGTGTTCATTGGATGTCACTTAGAGTTTCTGTCTTGTGCACCAGCAGGTGTGGCACAATGCTTAGCCCATAATAAGTGTTTGATTAATAGTAATTAATTCAGTTCTGCAAATATTCACTTGCCTCTTGGGCTTGACTTACATTCTGAGAGCTCTGGGTTACAGTTGCCGATCTGCAGGATGCTGCAGCCGAGCTGGAGTGCCATATGCAGGGAAGAGGCATGAGGAAAGGAGTCTCATCTTTGAAAGGTGTTTTATGCTCTGCCAAGAGTTAGACTTTGTTCCGGCTTTGATGGGCAGTCTTTGAAGAGATGCTGTAAGTAAAGCTATGCTGGGTAGATCTTATGCTCCTTCAAAAGGTAAGGGCACTGGGAGTTATCATGAGGTCCCTTCCCCAACCTTTAAATGCCACAGAAGACCTAGAATAATCACAAGCTGAAATAGAGAAATCCAATGTGTGTGTGTGGAGGGGGGCACAATGTTTGTAGGTTTATACAAAACCATGTTCCTAGCTGGGGTGAGGAGAAAGCCGGAGAAGACCAGTCTTAGAACAGAGGCCATCTTTCCATTCTGTTTGAAAAGTTCTATTCAATTGTAAAAGGAGCAACGATTTGTTGTTGTTGAATATACAACGTCAGAACAAGCTGAGACAGAGATAAACAAGGGCAGAAAAAAAGCCGGAAAAGCAAAATGAGACCCTGACACTATCGCTCTGATTTTTGTGCACATGGTTAAAATTTCCAATTCTGGAGAAAATGCAGAATGTCCTATATTACAGCCATACAATTAAAACAAATTTTAATCTTATTAGAATTACATGCGGACCGTGTTACATAACATGGACACTATATCATCACTTTGTAAGGTCATGAGGGCGATGATGTGCCTTCTCATTCACCGCTGCCTGCCCTGCCTGCATAGAGCACGGTGCCAGGAATGCGGCAGGTGCATTGAATACGTGTGTTAAGCAAATGGACCAATGAGGAAATGCAGAGCATGGCCCTTAGGGGCTCTGTAAACAGACTTGCTTCAACAATACTGGAGTGTTTGGACTGGGAACATTGCTGCTCCAAAGAAAAATTCCAGTCCTTGGAAGGAAAAAGAGAATGTGTACGAGGCAGGCAACTCGCCGTAGCCCCCAAGAGAAGGATGACGATATAACACATTGCACCCAGTGCAAATGGTGCCCAGAGCCCCAGCGCCTGTGTCGGGGAGATCTAAGATCAGGTAAATGGAAGTGGACCTCCGGGGTCCTTCCCGGGTCCCTCCTCCTTCACACCCCTTCCCCCAGGCACAGGGTCCACTCAGGGTACCCCGAGCTCTGTCCTCACCATCCCCTTTCCTATTAAAAGTAGTTCCCCCATCTGTGTGTCACTGAGAAACATTTTCTTTCCCTCGTTTTTTGACCTTTATGTAAACAGACCACTAAGTATATATTCTTCCACAACTTACTTTTTTCACTCCCTGTCATGTTTTTGAGATTTACTCATGTTGGTTCAAGTAACTGGATTTCATTCATGTCCTCTGTTCCCATGTACAGTGTGTAGCTGCTCTCCCACCGAGGGACGTGGCACCGACCCCACTTCACGTCATCGTCTTTGGGGTTTGTGAACCTTCGGTATTGTGTGTCCTGGTGCAAACATGGGCAAGAGGTGCTCCAAACTGTCGCTTGTGACCCTCAGTGGATTAGGAGATTGATTTTGTGAGATGTAACTAGCACTTTATTTTTTAGTGGAAAAGGGATAGAATAGAGCAGAAGAGAATAAAATGAGACAGAAGATAACAGAGAGCATTCCAGAAGAAGCACTGCGTACTTTTGCCCCCATTACACATGCCCAGGCCCTGAGTTCTAGAGGGAAATGTGCTCTCACAATGGAAAAGCGAAGTGCTTACGAAATGGGACTTCATCTGAGAATTCATTAGCTGGGTCATAGAAGTGTGCACACCTTCAACTTCAGTAGATGTGCTCGAGTCCGGCAGCCACCAACACACGACTTCAAATGGGGGGCTCCCAGCAGGAGAGATTTATTCTCTTGCAGTCCTGGAGGCCAGAGTCTGAGACTGAGGTGGGATGAGCCCCGGAGCCTCTGCTTCCCATATCACATGGGATATCTCTCCTCTTCTGACGCAAATCTCCCTCTGCCTCCTGTAAGGACACGTGACATTGGTATTGGGGCCCGTTCGGGTAAGCCGAGGTTATTGCATCTCAAGATCACTCACTGATTCCATCTGCAAAGACCCTTTTTCTAAATCAGGTGCCAGGGTTAGGGTGTGGACCTATCTTTCAGGAGAACCCCCCCTTAACCTCCAAAGCCAGATTTTAAAAGAGATTTTACCAATTAATTCTTCTCGACTTAAGTGTCTGAGAGTTTCAGCTACTCCGTATCCTCAAGCTGCCTGCTAATCAGACTATTTGATTTCCACCAATGAGGGCAATATGCATTATTACTTCATTTTTAGTTTAATATGTATTTTTCTGGTGGCTAATGAGGTTGCACATCTTTTTTTATTCTCTGTCTCTGTTTTTGTTTTGCTGTTCGTGTTCCTGCTCCCATCTCCTGTGAAATGTCTGTTCACGTGTTTCGCTCATGTCTGTGAGGTTCTGTGTTTCCTTTTGATGCACAAGAGCTATTTAGATATTCTGGACAATAATCTTTTGTGTTGCAGATGTCTCCTCCTAGTTTGCTTCTCTTATCATTTTTAATGATTACTTTTTAATATTATTTTTAAATTAATGCGCAGTAAAATGGACAGGGGAGTGTGCAACTCTGAATAGTAACCTAAGATATTCATTTGGCCACCACAAATCTGATGGCAAATAACGCCCTCACCCCTCCACACTCGCGCTCACTAACCCTCTACCTTGATACCCTAACCTGACACCTGTCCCTAGGAAACCACCCCCTCCCATGCTGTCTCACCAGTTTTGTCTTTCTGAAATGCAGTATGCAAGCAATCACACAGTATGTGACCTTCCAGGCAGCCTTCCACAACTGGGCATAAGTAACGTCTTTTGAGATCCATCCTCCCTGTCGGGTTTATTAGCACCTTGCCCCTACTTATTGCTGAGCCATGTCATGGTGCATGGTGTATCTCTTTTTATCTGCTCGTTTGTTGCTGAAATACATTTAGGTTATTCTCTGGGTTTTTATGATATTTAAGACTAGAGTTTCTATAAACATTCCTGTGCAGGCTTTTTGGTGAGCCTGTTTTCGAGCAGGATTTTCAACCTCAGTGTGACTAATATTTTGGGCCAGATAAAGAGTTTGGGGGCTATGCTATACACTGCAGGATGCTTGACAACATCTCTGGCCTCCAAGCACCAGATGCCAATAGCATTGCTACCCAGTTGTGACAACCACAGTGTCTCCAGACTTAGGTAAATGTCCCTTGGGGTAATTGTCTTGACTGAGACCCACTACTCAAAGGTAGTTAGGGGGGAGTGGGAATGCTGGTCACATGGTAGGTGTCTGCTCCAGTTACCAGAGCCCCTGAGAGTCTCTCAGGGTGGCCACGCCACTCACCTGTCGTTTCCGCCAGTGACATGTGAGCATCCAGTCTTGGCCCTGGTCACCAGCATCCCAATGTCACAGTGTTTCACTGAAGGTGCTTTAGAGGTGGGTAGGAGTATCTCACCATGGTTTAAGTGGCATTCTGTAGTGGTTAACCATGTTTGCCCAATGCTTCCTATATGTTCTCTTTGGTGATATGTCTGTTGCCCATTTCTTCATTGGGCTGTTTGTTTCTTGCTGTCAACTTTCAGAAGTTCTATGTTCTGGATGCCAGTCCTTTACTGGACATGAGTGGCAAATGCTTTCTACCGTAGGTCAGCTTTCATCTGTATAGGAGGGTCTCTCACAGCGCAAAAGGTTTTACTTTTGATTAAGTCCAATTACTGATTTTTCTTTTTATGAATTGTGCTTTTGAAGCCACAGCTATCAACTCTACCTGTTCTCAGATCATAAACAATTCCTCCTATACTTTCTTTTAAAGTTTTATTATTTTATGTTTCACATTTAGTTCTAAGACCTATTTTAGTTAATTTTTGTATAATGTATGAGGGTTATATCAAGATTTTTTTTACATGGATGACCAATATTTCCAACACAATTTGCTGAAAAGACTATATTTTCCATTGAAATATTTTTGTGCTTTCATCAAAAACCATACATTCACATCGCGTGGTTCTGTCTCTGGACTCTATGACCTGAATCCCTTCTGTAATGTCATGCTGCCTTGATTGCTACAGATTTATACAAGTCTTCAAGCCTAGTGGTGTATTCTTCCAACTTTATTCACCTTTTTCTGAAATAATTTGGCTCTTCTTCTTCCTCTGACCCTCCATGTAAATTTTAAAGTCAACTTCTCTAGGGGCACCTGTGTGGCTCAGTCAGTTGAGTGCCCAATTCTTTGTTTCTGCTCTGGTCATAATCTCATGGGTCATGAGATCAAGCCCCACGTTGGACTCTTTGTTTAGTGGGGAGTCTACTTCAAGATTCTCTTCCTCTGCCCCTCCCCCTGCTCTCTCGCTCTCTCTCTCTCTCTCTGGAATAAATAAGTAAATCTTAAAAAAAATAATAAAATCAACTTCTCTATATCTGTGAAAAGTCCATCATGGATTTTTATTGGAATTCCATTAGATCTATAGATCAATTTTGGGAGAATGGTATGTTGGCTATATTGAGTCTTCTAGTTTATGAACATGGTATGCCTCTCCATTTATTTAGGTCTACTTTGTTTTCTTTCAAGAGCATCTTGGAGTTTTCAGCATATAAATCATATGCTTTTTTTTTTTTTTTTTTTTTAGATTTGTACCTGGGTATTTCATTTGGGGAAGAGCTGTCTAAGTTACTATAGTTTCCATATCCAGAATATATTTCTAATAATTCTCTGAGTTGTATATACACCTTGATACAACCCATTTCTCAAGAGAAGATTTGACTTTCTTTCTTTCAGGTATTATCAACCCAGGAAAACTTCACATTTCCATTTTTTTTTTTAAATCACACATTCAGTTAACAGTTGGGCTTCAAACCACATGAGCACAGCTTATGGCCAGGAGTTCCCAGGAAGACTTCTCATGCTCCCTTCAGGGCTGAGACTGGGGCTAGCCTGTGTCTTTATGGTGACCCTCTGTGGGCAGGGATTTCTATTTACTGATAAAGGTATCATCCTAGGCATCCTGGCTTCAGGCTCTAGCCTCCATGCTCAGATTTAGGTTATCTCTCTCTGAGTGTGAGGTCCTTTAAAGCCAGGCCAGGACCACAAGGGACTGGCAGATACCAGGGTGGGGAATGTGGATATGTGTCTCTGGCTGGTGAATTGCTTTCGTTGTCCTCGAAGTCAGCCATTCATCAAAAGAGGCTGTTTTCTTCTAATTTATCTGGCATGTTAAGTGTGCTATCCTAAGATTAGCTTTTCTGTAGAGCTAATCTATCATCTTAGCATAAACAAAATCCAAGCAAATAGCCTTATATGTTTAAATCATAAGCATAATCATAATTTTATAATAACATCTAGTAGAGGGCAGCCCCGGTGGCGCAGCGGTTTGGCGCTGCCTGCAGCCTGGGGTGTGATCCTGGAGACCCGGGATCGAGTCCCACATCGGGCTCCCTGCATGGAGCCTGCTTCCCTCTCTGTCTGTGTCTCTGCCTCTCTCTCTGTGTGTGTCTATGAATAAATAAATAAAAATCTTTAAAAAAAATAACATCTAGTAGACAATTTGGAATAACTTCTCTTATTTTGTAGAGACTCAGGTACAGAAAAGTCAAGCACCAAACAACCTGCTGAGGCAGATTAGGTGCCACAGCCCACAGCTCCAAGCTTCTTGCTGGTGCTCTGTGCACCTGTGTAGCTGTCTGGCTAATTGAGCCCCATTTGAGCTTACAGGGCAGGTGGAGGTGAGTGTGTCTGGGGACTCATGCATTGTCCCAGTGGGTCTGGTAAGCAGGTGTGGGGCTGCATGACAGAGAACTTTCCCAGGTGAAATGGAAGGGAAGATCACCAGGGCAGCAGGGGCAGAATCCTGGAGACAATCTAGAAGCACATGCATGTGTGCCTGTCATGTGGCATCAGATCTCTGCACCTGGAGGTGGCCCCCAAATCAGGAGAGCTGGTGAAGCCCCCAAGAAAGGATTACTTTTCTGATGGCATATGTCAGTTGGCTATAGCCTAAATCATCCTGTCTTATGATTTAGAGTTTTCTTTTGGCTCATGTAGGAGCATGGTCTGCAAGTGAGGCAGACACTGAGACTGATGCCCACTCCAGCCTCTGCCCTGGCTCTGGCACCCAACACTGCTTGATCATGGGCCAGTGGGTTTCTGCATCTCAGTGGCCAGATCCCAGCTGTGTGATTAGCAAGGATAGAGCAAGGCCCAGAATTAGTGTCTTCCCTTGCCTGGAGCCCCTGGCTCCCTACAATCAATGGGACTGACACCCTGTCCTTGTGGGCACTGGCAGAGGATGATGGTGACCCTCTCATTCTGGTGGGGGGGGGAGGAGGAGGGGGCGGTGTGCACTGAAGAAGCTGCATCCTGGCTCCTGGAGGCCAGCAGGGGGTCCTTGGCTTTCCATCAGGACCTCCTCCTAAGTGGGTATTATCTCACTTGAGCAGGAATCAGGAAGAATCAGAGCAGGTGCCTGTAGAACTGTGTGAGCTGTATGCTTTTAAAAAGCCCTGCAAAAATAGCACCCCCACAGCCCCCGTGATGAGGTGTGACACGGTGCTGCTGATTTCCCTTCCCAGCTTTCCTGGCTGTTCCCGCAGGGAGGCTGTCCTGGTGCTTTTCTGTTCTGGGGGTGGGGTGGGTGAGAGGGGGCCTGCTCCTCATTCTCACCTCCCTCCTGATTCTCTCAAGTTCCAGATTTTATCTCTTCTCCAAGCCCCTTCCTTCCTTTACAAGGAACGAAGTGATGGATGCCTCCTGCATTTCTACCTTTCCACAGGCTTGGTCCTCCACTCAGGAGGTGAAATGTGTTTGCAAGGAGAATGTACTATGAATTTCTGTGTTCCCCTCCTTCCGTCCTTCCCTCCTCCTTCCTTCCTCCTTCCATCCCTCCCTACTTCCTCCTTCCTTTCTTCCTCCTTCTCTCCCCTTCTTTTCTTCCTCCTTCCTTCCTCCCTCCCTCCTTCCTCCCTTGTCTCCTTCCTTCCTCCTTCCATCCCTCCCTACTTCTTTCCTCCTTCCCTCCTTCCTCCCTCCCTCCACTTTCCTTCCTTCCATCCTTCCCTACTTTCTCCTTCTTCCCTCCTTTTCCCCTCTTTCTTCCCTCCTTCCTCCCTTCTCTCCCTTCTTCCTCTTTCCGTCCCTCCCTCCCTCCCCTTCCTCCCATTCCCTCCTTCCCTACTTCCTCCATCCTTCCTTTCCTTTCCCTCCCCCCTCCCATCCCCCACCCTTCCTTTCTCAGAACCCTAAGTTCGTGCTGCCATCAGATCCATTATTTGCACACTTTACTTTTTCCATTTACTGTTAAGGTGATTATTGCTCCCTTCCCCCTGCTTTTTTCTTGCTCTCTCTTCCAAAAGAGGGGGGTGGTGGATATTACTACAAACATTCATCACAGAGGCTTTATTATTTTGGCAAGGAAAACAAATGGGAATCAAGGAGTCTTTTTCCTGTCAGGGCGGTGATGAAGACAGTGTCAATAAACTGAACAATTCATGTAACCGGATTGAAGTCTTAGAGCACAATAAAGCAACGTGGAATCAACCCGACAAGGCGGGTATGGCTCTAGGTTATTCCCTCTTGGTAATGACTGGTCTCCATCTGGTTAACTCTTCAGCTGGGCAGAAAGCAGGCTTGTTTCACCAGCACACAATCTAGAGCTGTCAGACTGCCTGCTCCCCAGCCCCTGCCCCTGTGTCACCTAGCCCCTGTCCTCGTGTCACCCAGCCCTCCTCCTGCTCTAACAAGCAGTCAACAGAAACCAACACCATGCACCTCCCTGGTTTCTCCATCCATAAAATGGACAGATTTGAACCAAGTTCCCTTTTGCCTCTAAGAGTCCAGAGCCACATTCATCTCACTTTCAAGCTAAGGAGATAGTTCTCATCAATGTAGAAAACAAAGTACTATGATGGGATCTTGTTTAAAAGCAAGGAGCTGGATTGGGGCACATGTAGAACTTCAGGACCCAGCGTTCTTTCACAATTTAACAAGGAGAAAACTCTCCCACATGGTTCTCCTTTTCACTCCCTCAGTTTGTCAAAGCTCCTTTTATTGTTAAATGAGTTTAGGTCATAAACATTTTGGCTAATATAACAACTGAGGTACCTGAAAAGATTCCAACTAGGACATCAAACCCACAAAATTAAAATTCTAAGTTAGTTTAAAAAAAAGAGTTCTCAGAAGACATACAAAATGGCCAACAGACACATGAAAAGATGCTCAACATCCCTCATCATCAGGGAAATGCAAATCAAAACCATGGTGAACCATCACCTCACACTTGTCCGAATTGTTAAAACCAACAACACAGGAAACAACAGTGTTGGCAAGGGTGTGGAGAAAGGGGAACCCTCATGCACTGTTGGTGAGAAAGCAAGCTGATGCAACCATCCTGAAAACCAGAAGGAAGGTCCTCAAAAAGTTAAATATAGAGCTACCCTATGATCTAGTAATTCCACTATTGGGTATTTGGGCAAAGAAAATGAAAACACCAATTTGAAAAGATAAATCACTGTTATGTTATAGCAGCATTATCTATAAGAGCCAAACTATGGAAGCAGCCCAAGTGTCCATCCATAGATGAGTGGATAAAGAAGAAGTGCTGTATATACAGTGGAATATTACTCAGCCACAACAAAGAACAACATCTTGCCATTTGTGACAACATGGATGGATCAGGAGAATATGATGTTAAGTGAAAGAAGTCAGACAGAGAAAGAGAAATACCATATGATTTCACTCATATGTAGAGCCTAAAAAAAATGGAACAAATAAGTTAAAAGCAGAATCAGACCTGTAAATATGGAGAACAAACTGGTGGCTAGCAGAGGGAAGAAGAAGGGGTGATGGGCAAAGAGGGCAAAAGGGAACAAGAAGTACAGGCTTCCAGGTATGCAGGGAGTAGGTCACGGGGATGAGAAGTACAGTACAGAGAATATAGTCAATAGTACTGTAATGTCATTACAATATTACAACAGAGTCCATAATGGCTAGTGATGGCTGGTAACTCACTTAACCATGGTGAGCATGTGTGATGCGTATAACTTATCAAATCACTATGTTATACACTTGAAACTAATATGTCAACTATACTTCAATTAAGAAAGCTTTTTCTTAATCAAATGCTTGTGGGTATATCTTGTCATTTGGAGTATTCATGACTATTCTAACATCTTTTGCCAATAAATGATTGAAAAGA
Organism: Canis lupus baileyi; assembly: GCF_048164855.1. NCBI lineage: Eukaryota > Metazoa > Chordata > Mammalia > Carnivora > Canidae > Canis > Canis lupus. Next base: position 1,411,267 of record NC_132854.1, on the reverse strand, counting down.
ATTTTTTTTAAGAAAACCTTTTTAAATAAAACTCTGCTGGTTTGATCAAATCTCATTTTAAGAAACAGTGTGGAGAATAAGCACCATACTTATGAAGGTGTCAACAGCTTGCTGGAGTTTGGGGTGGAGGATGGCCTGTGTCTACAGCACTGCCACAGGGGCCCTAGTCGTCCCTCAGCCCTGGCTCACGCCACCTCAGCTGTACTGTGCTGACCTGGAAGGAGAACGAGCACCAAGTCCAGACCCAGCTTTTATTGCACTCTTGGAGGAGGTCATAGTGAGGTGTGTGATAAGGTCAGGTGCTGGCAGTGGGCAGGGAAGGGCACCCAGGTAGACGTGACCCGAGGGCATCTTTCCTACCAGATTCTCAGCTGGCTTTGCTACTCTTATGAGCCAAGCTACTAGCACACTGAAATGGCAAGAAAGGAAACCGGAGAGAAATTAAAGAATTTCCTCCAAGAGTTCTTCTTTTTTTAAACATTTGTCTTATTTCTGTACTTGTTGCGAAAGCCCATAAGTGAAAGAGAGCCGTGCTGTCAAACCCTTTCTCTCCCAGACCATTCACAAAGGTGTGACCTGTTTTAAGAAAAGGTGATATTTAAGAAGAAAAAAACCTTTAGAACAGAAACATTAAGGATGACTATTCACATGTCAAAACGATTTGCCACCTTACGGAAGATTCGTCACAGTGCTTTTTAAAGTACTATACAAATCCAATGTGTTTTCAAGCCTTTCAATTAAAAGAATTGATTCACACTCAACTTTATTTCTATGTTATTTCAACTTTATTTCAGTTTAAATATAATGTGATAAAAACTTATTGTCTGCTTTTCATTCCAGGGGAATGTATTTCCTTATGGTTGATGGAAGCATCCAACATCAAAGCTGACAGTGTGCTAGAGCAGAGAGGTACAAGCAGGTCCTAGCTCTGTTCTGCCACTGACTAGTAGTACGTCATGGCCTCAGTTTGCTCATCTGTAACGTGGGGACAAAGATGCTTGCCTACTGTGCCTATATCTCAAACATCGTGATGGGATTAAAGAGTGAGACAGCAGAGGCATGCGACGCTCACAGACTGCAGGGGTTATTCCTGTCCTGCAAGCGGTCTGTAATCCAAGAAGGGCACCTGCTCCCGACAACTGCTAGGGTGCTCTCAGGCACAGTTGCCAGGTGCCATGGCTGTTTTCCCTCCAAGACCATCTCCAGTGTGGAGGCCTCTGTGCCGTGTCCTTGTGCATCCTCTCTCAGAGCCTAGTCTGCCAGGAAATAATGTGATAATCATTTCACCTCCTCCCAACCTGGTATTCCTGCTCCTGCTCCCCCTGGGGAGAGCTTGGAGGCTGGAAGGATGCCCACACCCTGCCCCATTTTGCTCCTGGCTTCCCATGAGTCAACTTAGTTAACCTGCAACTACCCCACGAGGATAGATTGGCACCACTGTGCATGGTGAAAACCTGCAGCTTCCCAATTTCAGTGACCTGTTCAAGGTCACACAGCAAGGAAGACACATCAGGGACTCTGGATTCAGTCTCTGGTCCTCGGGATGGTTATGCTGTGCTCTGACCTTGGAGTGAAGGGAAGGGTGCTGTCCTCTGTCACACGCACCACAGAGGGAAGCAGCCAGGCCTGCCGGGGCAGCTGACCACTCGGCCAGCCCGTGTGAATGCCTGCAGATGGATTGATGGCCCCAAAGGAGGGACGTGGTACAATGGGGTGGTCTCCCCCAGCTGAGGACTTCTGGAATGATCCATGCTCCTGTATACACCGCAGGTGGCCTGGCAGGTTGGCACCAAGCTCTTCACTTCCCCGAGAGGCCCTGCTGCAAGTCTCCCCTCCCTGGACCTGAGCCCTCTGCTCCTGGGCTGGCGCGGCCAATGTTCCCCTCGCGTGGTGGTCGCCGTATATTATTTCTAGGGAACACGTCCCCGACACTGTGGTGGAGGTGTCTGAGGACCTGCAGCAGGACTGGGAGGCTGCTGAGCAAACTCCGCCCATCCTGAGGTGGCGAGGCCCCCCCAGAAGTGGTTCTCAGTGTCACACACGGTCCAGGCCCTGGTGGAAGTAAAGATGAATTCAGGGTGTGTGATCCTTCAACATCCAGATGACTGTGACTTCACACAGAATCGTTTTTAGGTAATTTCTCAGTGAGTTTGTCAGCCCGTATGAAGGCCATCTCCTGCACATGCAGCTGCTACTGGTCACGAGACATAGCTACGGGGCTGAGGGCCTGCACGTCCCTAGTAACAGGGACCCTCAGCCCCTGCCCAGCCCAGCCTACACATCCAGTCCCAATCTGTAGGCTCTCCCAGGTTTGGGCCAGCAGTGACTGGCCATGTCTGGAGTGTCTGGTGTGTCTGGCGTGTCAAGCGTGTCTGGTGTGGCAGCTCAGCCTCCTGTAGTTCTGGGAGGGGGGAAGTGAGGGAAGGGGAGGCAGCTCCACTCACAATGCAGCCTGGACCCACTCCACGTAGGGGGTGCTCTAGGGGGGGCTTCTTTGATCTTCATTCCCCAGCCCCCAAATCTGAGCCCTGGCCATTCACCCCTAAAAATATGCCTCCTAAGCAACCGTTGAGGATTGTATTGATTACAAAGGGGTGAGGGCAGCAGAGGGAGGGTGACATCCCAGGCTGTGCACGGCGGAAGGAGGGAGCTTCAGGACAAAGGAACTGCCCAGTTTAGAGCCACTGGTCCAGGCCTGAGGCGCCCTGAGTGACCGTCATCCACATTTAACCCAAACTTCTCTGCTTTTCCCTCAGCTTCCCTTCTGACCACACATCCTTCAGTCACCTGTGCATGCCCATGGGAATACCCCATCAGGCCAGCCTCCTGGTGCTGTGGGCCCCTTCTTAAAGACACTTAGGAAGTTACACAGGATGAGCCTGAATTTGTAGGAGAGATCCCACAAAAGAAAAATGAGTAGAACAGGATGCTTTTACTTTCAAGTAATAATTGAATTGCATCACAAGGAAAAAAATGGGTTGGTGTTATTGGCTCTCCTTGCCTTTTCTGCCAAGAAACAAGATACACGATTCTTAACCTTTGTACAACTGACAGAGACAACTGGAAGAGTCAGCCAGCAGAAATAAGGGGTTTGCACACATGAGGACCTCTATCCCAGCTGCAGAGCCTTGACGCCAGGGCACGGGCTGCAGGGCCATGCCACATGCTCTTTGAAGACTCACCACTGAAAGAGAGACACCAAATTCTGAGTCGATAATCAATAAACCCTTGGATGAGAAATAGAAATGTCAAGTCTTGGGAAGGCAGGTGGAACCCGCTAACGACAGGACGTCTGCAGCAGGGACCCAGGGCTCCGGCCTCCAGACACACACACGCCTGCTGCAGACCCAAGCCTGCCCTGCTCAGGAACGTGAGGGGTGCATGCGGTCCTGGGTTACACGGCTAGCTGACGCCAGCGCCACACACACACCACACATGCCCACGTGCACAGACAACATTCTCTGTGTTACAGATGTCATTTCACTGGGACCCCACCTCCTCCAATAGCCTTTAAAAAAACCACCTAAAAATATTCAGAAAATTCTCCTCGCACAAGGTGATCGCCCTATTGATTAAAAGAAAATTAGATTGAATTATTTTGGGAGACATAATGTCCATCATCAGTTAAAACGTATGTTAGATTAATTCATTTGCTGGTTTCAGAGCAGACAAATTAGGAGCCACTGGGGAAAATCATGTTACAAATAGAATCTCTTAAGAAGACATATATTTGCTTCTTTCCTATTATGCTATTCTTCCTTCCGTCAACATCGTGCACACACACGCACACGCACACACACCCTGACGGCTCCGATGTCACAAACGCATATTTTATCTCAACATTAGTGTTTTCATAAAGTTATTAGCTTGTGCTGGGATGTAATGTGCTGCAGGCCCACCAAACACGGCCGGCCGGACTGGCAGGGGCCCTGCTGGGAGCGCAGGCCAGGGCCCAGAGCCGCTCCCTTCTTCCCGTCTCCCCTCTCCTGACAGCCACACAGTGAATATGTCCCCAGACCACAAATGGCCTGTGTGTTAGGCTGTGTCTGAAATGCGCATCCCATCGCATAGGAGGAATGGAGCCCAGGAAGAAAAGACAACCTGTGTGTGCCCATCTGTAGCAGGTGGTTTGTATCTAATACAAATTTAAGGGAGCACCCCCCAACCCGCCTGCCGCTCTGCACCCCTTCAATCTTGTCAGCTGTGAAATGGGTCTTTCTCGCCCCTCTCTCGCAGCAGGGAGATGAAAGGTGGAGTCATGAATCAGTGGAGCTGACAGCCCAGCCAAGGCCCGGCGGGGGGTGGGGGGTGCTCCTTTGTCTGGGCAGCGCTGACCTCCCTTGGCCTGGCTGCCTGTGGGAACGGCTCCTCTCAAGGAATGCGGTGGGAGGGGGCACAGGTCCTCCCTCTGCTGGCCTTCCTCCTTCGTGGTCCCAGGCCAGCCACCAGGCCAGTCTGCACCTCTGCCTTGCTCTACAGGCCTGACCAAAGGCTCAGCCCCAGCCCACATGGGGAGCGAGCGGGGGCAAGCTAGGGCGCTGCTGGCATCTGCGAAGGAGGCGGCATGTGGTGAACCCCTGAGAATCGGAAGCTGGGGGCTGAAGCTCTGGTGGGAAGGGAGCATTTTTGTGGCAGCAAGTCTGCACAAACACACAAAGATCAGCGCAGGATGAAGCTACACCAAGGTTCAGAAGGGCCTGTTGCTCCCAAGTACGGCTGATGCCTCCGTTACTCTGCATGCTTGGTTTGGTTTATAACAAACCTTTTCAAGAAAATATTAAAAGTCATTAATGAGATAGCCACTCAGCCTGGAGGAGTGCATCTCCTGGGGAGGGTGGGTCTTGTTCATTCTCAGGGACCAGTGGTGCCCACGCTCTGGCCCACAAGGCTCACCTTTGAGCTGCCTCCCCCATGCGCTGGGTCCATGGCTGCAGCACCGGGCACGTGGGGCACCGGGCTCAGAGCTGGGAGTGGGAGAAGGAAGGGAACCCATAAGTGGTGACTCTGGAGATTTTCAGAAAAGCTGCAGCACAGCATCCGTGTATTTGGTGAAGTTTCTATGTTTTCAGAACACGAGGCAAGTTCTAAGTTTCAAGTAAATAGCGCGTGTGTTTGTGTCCATCAATTTAGGATATTAATTTTAAAAACCCTTCTCCAGGCGGAAGAATGCCAGGGAAAGCCCAACATTAGTACATTAATAGGGGCTTCAGATAGCATAGTTCAGGTTTTTAAGACTATAAAGCCCCTACTCTGTTCTGACCACAGAATGTCCCTTTTGCCTCCTGAAAACAAAAGGTATTTTTTAAACAGTTAACTCTTAAGTCACTTTTGTTTAAAAATAAGGGAAGTCGCGGTATAGGATTCCCAAGCAGAAAAATCATGTCCCTGGTGCACACATGATGGATAATGGAGGATTAACATACATTTCTTTACCACCAATGGTTAAAAATTTCTGGTTCCCCTCCCAGAAAGTGACCTCACCTCTAAGGCTGGCAAGTTCTCTCATTCAGCCCAGGGCACTTAGTATGCTAACAAGCAGCATAATGCTAGTCTGCTTCCAGGTATGATTTAAAGAGAAACTAAGTTACAGAAACAACTGCTCTCTCAGATGTCTCTTCAGGAGCAGGATGGGTCTGGCAGGCTCCCTCTTGCAACTTTTACTTTGTGCATGAAGAAAGGAAGGCTTTTTAATAAAATGTCTGTGTGTAAATAGTTCTAAAACTAACAACATCATCCCAGTACAGGGTCTCTGTCATTGCTGACAGTTTTAAGGGCTTCATGCGTTGCATACAAGTTGTCACGAAAGCAAAAAGGTGGCAAGCTGAGACTTACATAAGAGGAAGGCAATTATCTTATATGTTTTCCAGAAAACTTCTAAAATAATCCTTAACATTTTATGCATTGCTTTATAAAATTTGAAATATAAATCCCAGGAGCATATTATCCTTTCACCAAATTCATTTTTGGAAGGTTTTGTAAATGTATCATCATTAACATTTTTCCTTTTTAAAAAAAATTTCAGGAATTGTATTCATTCACGTTGAATTATTTTGTACCTTTTCATGCACAGAAGTTGCAAATGTCATTTTGTTATCCATCAATGCTATTTCTGATGCAGGAGGTGATCTTGGGCTTATTATTTATTGCAAAGACCAGAAATGATGGGTAGAGCCTGGAAACCTCACCCTCTGAGCCTAGTGAGTAATGCCAGAGAGCTGCTTGCTGGTTTCTTATCAGTTATCTTTTTATTTATTTTTTTTTCAGTTATCTTTTTAAATGGAATCCATCCAAATTTCAGTGTTTATGACTATTAGGGAAAACAAGTTTTAAAATGCATGGAAAAATAGGAAAACAAAAGCCAGCAATAACATTAGAAAAACCAGATATATCTTTTCTCAATCATGCATATTTCCTTCTTTACAGCATCAATGCTAAACAGAAGGAGCAGCTGTTTCAAAAGCAGGTGCCGGGCAGCCTGGGTAGCTCAGCGGTTTAGCCCCTGCCTTTGGCCCAGGGCGTGATCCTGGAGTCCCAGGATCGAGTCCCACATTGGGCTCCCTGCGTGGAGTCTGCTTCTGTCTCTGCCTCTCTCTCTCAAGAATAAATAAATAAAATCTTAAGAAAATATATTTTAAAAAAAAAGGCAGGTGTCAATGGTTGTGGATGCTGCACACCCTCCTGCTGGGTGAAACCACATCCGTGGTTTCTGTGCAGCTAAACCACAGGACTGAGCCTCAGGCTGGCCCTATGGACATCCAGACTCCTGCCTGCCTTCTTAAGGAAAGCAGACAACTGCATCATGAACCCACACATCATGAACCACAATGCCACTTCTAGGCTTGTGGTTATGAGTGAGAATTTGAAGGTGGTGGAGGGTGTTGAGGAGCACGCACAGGTGCATCTGAGTCCTTGTTCTCCTGCTGGCTGATTTGGCCCTATATCAGCTACTCCCTGCCACTACAGGAAGATGGATTGCCACAATGCATCCCCAGGATGGCTAAGCACCACCCGCCAGACTTTCCCAGGCTTTGCATTTAGGTAGATACCAGAGCTTACCAGGCACTGATGTTTTAATCTATATTTTAAATTCAAATGAACTGAAGTAGCCATTTAAAGGGCTCTTTCCATGGCAGAAACATTTCTAGTTTTTACTGACCCCTCAACTTTCCCAGAAGGCAGTCCAAGGGGCACAAGGAGGTAGGTGTCTTGTGACAGTGGAGGGGACACCCATCGGGGAAGTTGACACTGGATGTAATTACCAGGCAGCTTGGTCTGAATCCTGGATGTGACAGAGGCTCAGCCTCGAGGCCCCTGAATTTCCATCTGCATTAAAGTAGACTGGCTTAAATTCGCTTAAGTTTGGGCCATCTTGAATACACAAATATACTTTGAGGTCCTGCAGGAACGCTGCAGCTAAATTGATTTCTAAGTGTCATAGAATGGTGTAGGAAGACCCGTTCCAATTCCAGAGAAGAATTTTTACCATGAATGTTCATGTGGTACTTTGTGAGGGCGCTGACAGCCCCAGCCCAGCAGGGCCCCTATAGATGGAGCTGAAATCAGATACCAGCAGCTCACCAGCCCCAGGTGGTCTCTCATTCAAAGAAATACCACAGCCCATGGCTCAGTTCCAGCCCAGCTTCTCCAGCCACAGCTGCACAGGTTTTCACTTATAATCCACTCCTCTGGTTTAAACAGTGTCTTCCCAAAAGTCATAAGTTGAAGTCCTAGCCCCAAAGCACCTCAAACCCAAATGTAGCTGGAAAGAGGGTCATAGCACATGAAATTAAGATGAGGTGATGATGGAGTGGGGCGGGCCCCTAACCCAAGAAGACAGGTGTCCTTATTACAAAGGGACGAGGTCCCAGAGACTGGGAAGAGGCCACACGAAGATGGACGCCATCATAGGCGCTGCATCTGCAAAGCAAGGAGCACCAGAGACCCCAGAAGCCGAGGCAGAGGATAGGGCAGACTCTCTCTCAGGGCCTCAGAGGCAACCAGTGCCCCAGAACTGTGCAATAGTACATTGTAAAGTCACCTGGTTTGTACGGTGTTACGGTGACTACAGGGGGGAGAGTACACCTCCCAAAGCAAGGAACCTGTCTCTGCCTCCTCAGGGCCCTGTTAAGACCAACAGAGAGGCTCCAAAAACAAAGTCATCATGTTGAATTCCATATTTAAAAACTCTAAGATTTATCTTTTAATACTTCCTATTAGTCACCAACTTTGCAATTCCAATTAGACTTTTTCTTAAGTTACAAAAATCAGTTTATTCTTCATTCTTTCTCCTCTGAAATGTGGTGACTATTCTCTAGAACTCCTCTTACAGTATAGCATGAACGCAAGACATTCAGCTCTGAGATCTGGGGCTTTTATCTTTGGGTAAGTCTCTGGCTCACAGAGTGGGCATGAGCGCCGTGGGGCGGTGTTGCCATGCGTGCAGGTGCGTGGGGCTACCCCTCTCCCTCTGGTTTGCTCCTCTCTATGCATTAACTTGGTGGCAGACAGCAGCCCACTGCTGTGTCTCCAATTCTTTCTTGTCCTAATCAAGCAAATTGCTGAAGGAGTTGTCCTGGGGGCATGAAGAGCACAGGGACCCAGCAAGCCAGTTCACCAGGATGACAGCGAGGAGGCTGTGCCTGCAGGAGAACCGCCCACCCAGCCACAACACGGAACTCCTCCCGAAGGCTCTGCTCTGCCTATTGAGTTGGAATCACCTTAGACTATCAGTCAAGGAGATGCCTGTCTGCCTGGCCAGGTCCTTAATTCGGCTTGAATATCTCGGTGTATGGGGTGGTTCCTGGAGTCCGGGTGCTGAGCCACATCGCCTGGCGCTCCGGTCTGGGAGCCAGCCCGGGGAAGGTCTGGTGGCTGTACTTTCCGTCAGGAGGTAACAGGGCAGAAGCCAGACAAAGGCACAGCGTCAGGAAAGCTCCACTGCCCTGTGGGTGGTGAGGGCACATGCGGCAGTATCCGCACCCTGGTGACATTCTCTCCGCCCTCTAGCAAGCCTGCCCTTGCGTGCACATGCAAGGGCATGTCCCGACTCTCTCTCCTATTGAGTTAGTCCTGACACAGTGCTAAATTCGTGGTGGGGCCACAGCCAGCGTGTGCTTAGCTACTTGACCGAGGAAGGAAAGACAGCAGCCTACACCCATCTATGTCGGTGAGTGTTGTGGGGCGCACGCCACACGTCGGGGCACCCAGGTTGGTGGTGCTGGGAATGGACATGCAGCCGAGCCAGGAGCTGCAGAGCCCACACTGGCGGCAGACCACACGTGTGAGCAGACATCACGGCTGACAAATGACTTTCCGTGGACGGTACAGAGGGCTTGGGTACAAGTGGTGAGGCATTTGTGCGAATGCCTAGAGATGGAAATGTTAGTGAAATAAAAACCTTCCTCCTCAGCCAACACAATGCTAGCTAGCTTGTCACTCAGCAAACCTGTTTATCATGGAAAAAAACGGACATGGAAGAAAAGTAGAAAGTAAAGTTCAATAAATCTCCCTGTGCTCATCATCCCACCTCAACAGCTACCACCTACCAGCACTCTTGTTCTGTTACACTCCTGCCTAATTCTGCTCCAAATCTCCCAACGGTTTGGGGGAAATCTCACCCATTATATTATTCCGTCCATCAGTATCATGGTGTGTACCTCTAAGGGAAGGGCTCACTGAAACACTCACGAGTCTCAGAACCATAGCACCACAATACGATTATTGAAAACACAGTTTCAGATTCCTTCTACTGTTCCTTTAGTCCTTAGACTATATCCCTACAGGGATGTCACAAATTCCCAAGTTTTAAGGTCCTATAAATGAGACCCCTTTGTTGTTATGCCACCAACTCCACATAGCTTCGTGTCATTTCTTCCACATAGCTTTTGGTTGTTAGGGGTTTTTAAATTGAAATTAAGCTTTTTTGTAATTATGGGCAATATTTACATTAGATTTAAAGCCCAATCTATACATGGGGCCAGTGATGGGCTTGGTGATCATGGCTGTGAGGGCGTGGAATTCACGGGGCGTAGCCATGCACATGGACCTTACACGCCACACCTCCCAGCTAGGTCTGCAGGGCAGGAGGCTTCTATCCCTGCTCTTTTCTCCTCCACAAGTGACTTTAAAATGTATTTTATAGTTTGTGTTCCACTGCATTTTTTTTATTTTTAATTTTTTTAATTTGGGAGTAGCTGACACACAATGTTACATTAGCTTCAAGCGTACAACATGGTGACTCAACCAGTCCATCTGTTATGCCATGACCACCGCCACGGCAGCCACCATCTTTCACCATACCTCACTATCACAGTATCGCCGATGGCATTCTCTGTGCTGTATCTTATTCTCCCCAAAATTAAAATTTGAGACACATACCATCCAGCCATGCCACTATCAGGAAGTTACCCAAAAGAAACAAAAACACTGATTTAATAAGACATGTTCATCTTTACCTTCATGGCAGCAGCATCTGCAATAGCCAAGATATGGAGACAAGGAGGAATGGGTAATGGAAATGTGCTGTGTAAACAATGGAATATCAGCCATAACAAGGAAGGAGATCCTGACATTGGTGACAACACGGGTGGACCTAGAGGGTATTATGCTAAGTGAAATAAGTCAGTCATAGAAAAAGATAGATACCATATGATTTCACTCATATATGGAATCTCAAAAACAAAACAAATGAATAAACAAACAAAAAGCAGAATCAGACCCATAAATGCAGAGAACAAACTCATGGTGGTGTGAGGGACAAGGGTGAGGGGATGGGAAACAGGGTGAAGGGGAGCAGGAGGAGTGGGATTCCAGTGATGGGACAGATAAACCATTGTATTTTAATACAAGCAAATGCCCACATACCTCTATCCCTATGCATATATGGATAGAGACACCTGTGTGCCCTCCTCCCCTTTCTTAGGTGAGTAGTAACACACCATGCACACTTTCAGCTGTCCTGACACTGCGTAGTCCTGCTCCTCATCTGTGTGAGCAAATATACTTTATTCCAAAGGTCCGTGATTGATGGATATTCAGGTTGTTTCCAGCCTTTTGGTTGGCTGGTTAGTTTGCTCGTACAAGCAGTGTCCCAGAGAATCACCCCATGTACGTCATTCTCAAGTTCGTCAATGTGTCTCTGGAACATGTTTCTAGAGGCAGGACATGTCATTTCCCTACATTGCACCTGATTTGTTCCATAATGGTTGTGCCGTTTTGCCTCCAGCAACGTAGGAGAGCGTTTTTGCTAGACAGCATGGCCAGCAGTACATTGAAAAGTGCTTGGATTTTTATCTGGTAGATGAAAACAATGGTAGCCTGGATTTGAACATCGCGGAGAAGGGAACAGACCCTCTGGCATGCTGTGCCGCCTGTACTAAGGCAGGTAGCGGAGAGGGCTCCCGCACGGTGACGTGCAGATGCATCACCGATATGCGCTTCTCTGAAAATGGCGTGGTTTTCACACGGTTTTGTTCAGAGGTGGAGGCCACCGAGTAAGGAAGGTGAGCCGTGGTCATTCTGCACTTGCTCCTCGTCTGGACCTGCCCTGGTTTGGGGAGAGGGAGATGGAACAGGCAGGTCTCAGAGAAGCGCCACACCTGAGCTCCATCTTCCTCTCGGGACCCCTGCACTCCCAGCACCAGCCCACCCATCTCGCCGCAGAAGAGCACTCCTGAAACTGGCCCTGGGATGGAAGCCACTCTTGGGGACCAGTCTGCCACCTCTTGTGTACACAAAGCCCACGTGGCTTGGTGTGGGCCTGAAAATGCTCTCATTCTGCTGCTTGGAGAGGGGCGCCATTCTATCACCAATGATGAGCCGCCACCAAGGTGCTGTGTGAAGGGGCTGGCATGTTCCTCAGTGGGATGAGTGATAGGTGTAAATAGCATTGGTAGGAACATGGTTGCAAATGAATGATGCAATCAGGTCTGGACACAAAGCACTTGGCCTGCATCAGGCACTGCTTCCCACCAGGTGGGGCAGTGTCCCCCCTGCAGGATGCTGGCCCCCATTCCCCAAGGCCACCACTGGGACAGCATGCTGCAGACCAGGATCATGCAGGAGGAGGCCTCTAGCCCCGACCTCCCCTGCAGGCACCCCGCACTTGTGTTCACAGGTCCTGGAGGGGATGTCCTTGGGGACACGGGGCCGGCCGGCAGGGCTCAGCCAGGCTCTCCTCCCAGCCCTCCATGCAGACAAGAGGTAAAGCAGCAAAATCTGCCCCCTTCTTCATCTTCCTGCCTTTGTATTGAGGGTGAAGCCTGGGTCCTACTCATTGGATTTCTACTGCACTGAAAGGACAGTCATAGATAGTTTGTCCCCTGCTCATGGGCATGAGAGGCCAGGGGCAGAAATCTACTCACTCTCCCTGCTGGGATTTCCCTCCTGGATTCTGATCAGCCTCCAAGGAAGGAAGGCACAATCCTGAGAGCCAGGGGCAGCCTCTGGCACCGGGAGGGCCTCCCATCTTCCCTGCTGCTCATCCCTCCAAGGATGCCCCCAGGCATGGTCCCCGCCCACTTGACCCAAGGATGCAACAGATTGCTGGAATTCCCACTCTTGGTTGTGCTCTGGTTAACTTCCTGGTCCTGGAGAGGCACCAGCCTTTGCAGACTTAAACTTCATTGCTTTGCTGACAGCGTAAGTCCAGGATGGTGCTGAGCCGGACACGTGGTGGAGGGAGCTCAGAGCCATGGGGAGCACACCCTGGTGGTGCCCTGGGTCCTGGCCAAGGAGAGGTCAGGACTGGAGCTCCAGCAGCTGGTCGGGTAGGGAAGAAGGAATCCTGGGTGGGAAAGCTGAACAGGTGAGAGAACTCACACTTCACACCTCAGGCAGAGTGGAAAGAATTAAAGCCAGAAAGGCAGCTTAGCCTCAGGCTGCTCAGCATTCCAAATGCAAAGTGCAGAAGTTTATGCCTGACATCCTACTTAACAGGCAGCCATCACAAGTATTTGATCAACAATGACATGAAAAACAAATCATTTTAGTAAAGATTCTGGCTTTTTCAATTCTCTTATGATTTTTCTATTAGTTAAAAATACTAAAACCTAAAAGTAATCGATGCTTTTAAAAATACATTTGGAAAAATGCAAAGAAAGTACAAAAAAGAAAGTTTACCAGTGATAGTGTCACTTTCAAAGTACAGAAATTCGGCACACAATGGGCAAGATGTAGGGGACAAGGGAAGTGGAGGGACAGCCTCTGGTCAGCTGTCCCCTGCCAGCACCCCACCTCTGCAAGTGCACCATGTGACCAGGTGACCCTGTCAGAACTAGGCAGTTAGCCAACAAAATGGACCCCCAAAGCGTCTGCACCTGAAATCTTGCATTTTGCATGAGGAAGTTCAGTCAGATCTATCACAGGCTGTCCCTTCCCGCACCACAAGGAGGTATGCAGACAGGATGGTGTGAGTTTTGTAAGCACCCTGCAGGTGAGCAGCCAACACAAGAATGGGTCACCAACTGGAGCTTCCTCCTTCCTTCTTGGTCAGTTGCCAGTTATTTGGCGCTTAGCCTTACATAAGCGAAGAGCCACAAACTATTGTCCTCCTGTGTCCTCATTAATCATAGGGCACATTGTTCCTGAGACAAGAAAACTGTGAGAATACATTGATGTTTTCTAGGATTTGGGAATCCGCAGATAACAGGCATGGAGCACAACGCATCATTTTCATTTCTTTGGAAAATAAACATCTTAGGACAGAACTAACTGGTGTGACTGCCACTTGGCCACACTGGGCAAGCAGCAGAGTGTGGGGCTCCCAACATGCTCCACGAAGAAAAGGTAGCATTGAAGCCTCTGCAGGTCAGGAAAGAGCTTCTTATCAGGGATGTGTTCACAGGGGTGCGTGGTACATGTGTGTGCACATGTGTAGTGTGTGTATGTGTGGTGTGCACACGTGTGCTTGCAGGTGTGCATGCTGCAAGTATGTGCATGTGGTATGCACTCATATGTGCTCATCTGTGTTTGCAGGTGCATGCAGGTGTGCATGGTGCAAGTGTGTGGGTGGTGCACACAGTGCTTGTAGGTGTGTGCATGTGTTAGCAGGTGTGTGTGCACATGTGCTCACAGGTATGTGCATAAGTGTGTGTGTGTGAAGTGTGTTCACAGGTGCGTGGTATGTGCACCCATGTGCATGGTGCACGTGCATATGTGTATGGTGTGCCTATGTGTGTAGTGCACATGTGTGTGCATGGTGGTATATGTGTGCACATGCGAGTGTGGTATGCATGTGTGCGTGGTGTGTGTGCATATGTGCATGGTATGCATGTGTGCATGGTGCACATGTGTGAGTGGTGCATGTGTGGGGGTACATATGTGTGTGGTGTGTGTGCATATGCCCATGGTGTACATGTGTGTGCATGGTGCACATGTGTGCCTGGTGCATGTGTGTGCATGGGGCATGCACAGGTGGATCTCAGTCTCCTGGACAGTTCTAGGGAAATGAATGGATTATTCCTGAGAAGCGGTAATGACCGCCAGCGGGCATTGGCCAACACCAGCGGTGTGAACCCTGGAGCTGCACGACTTCCTGTCCTTGCCCTTGATCCTGTGGCTGGGGGAGGGGCCCCACAGGGCCCCCACGTGGCCGGCACTGCCAGTGTGGGCCACTTAGTCATTGGTGTCTCCATGAAGACAAGTCTCCAGGCTTGGTCAAAGCACATGCAAGCCGAGCTATAGAGAATATTCAATAGCAATCACATGCAATCTGCTTGGGGTGTGATAGAGTCATTTAAGGAATAAAAAAACTGCCTGATCCTGATAAAAAAAAAAAAAACAGCACATAAAATGATCTATTAAATTGTAACATAAGAAATAGAGAACAATTTCTGATCGTATTATGAAACCCTGGATCTGATCTTTGATGCTCTCCTCTTAGCAGCAAAACCAGACCACAGGGAAGCCACCCTTCCCGCCCCACACAGGAGCAGTCCTGTGGCCTCTGGCTCCAGTCTCTGGGAAGGCACCCCGCCCACCTGCCTTCCTCTCTTCTGTGTTCAAATCTACAGAACCCTGGTAAACTGAGTCAGTGGCCAAAGAAAAGCCAAGTGCTTGTCCTTGAGAACATGCCCAGGCAGGTACTGCCGGTGGCCATGAGCATCTGTGGACACAGGGGGAGGGGGAAAGGGTGCCACAGGGGACGCACATCATCCCCAAGGGCAAGCACAGGAAGCCAAAATAAGTTGCTCCAGAACAAGTCCTGCCTGACCTGAAGGACACTTTGCCATCCAAATAGGAAAAGAAAGAAGAAAAAGGAAAAGAGTAACTGCAAGACAACATAAAACAAAAGCAAGAGGCACCTGGACCCGTTCTGTGTGCCCCGCTGAGAGCCATTCAAGGAGGACCCAGAGGTGCGGGGGTTCCTGCCTGGCTGTGGCTGTCTCTGCAATGACAAGGCTTCATGAGGAGAAGCTCATCACAGCCTGCCCTGAGCTAGGTTCTGCTCCAGTGACACTGACCCCGTGGGCGGAGGGACCTGTGCCCTGGCAGGAACACGGCCGCTCTCCGTGAGAGCCCAGCGCACAGCGACGCCCAGGACAACTGTGAACATCACAGAGGCTCCCCAGCAGAGAACTGGCTCAGAAGCACGGCTCCCCCCACTCCTTCCCCTCACCTTCTCTCTGATTTTTGAAAATCACCAGAAACCCACCGTCTCCCCTGTCCTCCCCCCGCCACCGGAGGCTGAGTGCTCCCTGACTCAGATATTCCTGTTATGCAAGGCATCGACAAAGACCCGAGAGTATATCTTTCCCTGATGGATGGTTTTTGATTTTGTTACAGTGAAATATTGTTGAGTTTCCCCTAAGTTTGCACAGGATTCATAGCTGAGAAACGCTGAACTATCAGCCATCATATTAGCGTTCATAATTATCACCTGTAATTGTTACAACAGCTAACAATTACCACTGGCAGCAACAGCATCGCGGAAGGTGCCACTCATTAACCAAACATCGCAGGGTTTTCATTTCACGAGACTGTCCAAGCTTGAGCAGAAATGAAAAACAGAGAATACTAAGTATATATTCAAATGCAGACAAAATCCTATGACATAGTAGTTATTTCCTGGCTCAAATCAAAATTTTAAACAGTTTACTTCCCTCTGTCTTCCCGAGAGTTTTATATAACAAACTTTCAGTGTCATGATTAATAGCGGCTCTTGGCGAGGATCAGTCTCATGGCTCCCCAGCCTGTGATGTGCAGTGCGCTCCTTATTACAGGGTGCATTATGCAGAAGCTCCGTGCGGTGATGGGACATGGCAACCCCGCTGTGACGATGCCTATCAGAGCTTCTTTTAAAGCCCTTTCTCAATTGTCAGCAAAGTATTTTTTAAGGTTAAAAGGTGTAAAATTATTCTGAAATGCTTTTCTGACCTGTCGCCTATCACTGCAAAGAGCTATAGTTCATTTTTTTTCTAAAATTGTATTTTTTTGAAATGCAGTAATATTATAAGAATAAGCTTTATAAGAGGAAAATAGTCCCCTGAAATGTTCATGATTTTTTTGCATACCTCCTTCTCCAATGAATGCAATATTAACCATTGTTTCATGTTCAGAATTATAATTTCTGATGCAATTTTTCTTTACTCCAAGCCTCCATTGCTGCAGAGAAATTAATGTAAATGACCATTATGCTCACATTCCCCTGCTTCTCTCTCTCTGCCATTCTTCCCCGCTCCCCTTGCAGTGGCTGCTCCATCCTACACACTGCCTTGCTGTGCAGAGGTGCAGAGGGCTGTTGGGCTGGCGTGCCCGGTGCTGCACCTGCCTGCAGATCGAAGCCATGCTGGAGGTCGGCAGGAAGGCAGCAGATGTGCGAGTTCTCGCAGTCTCCTGCCTTCATGCCACTCCGAGCCTGTCTGCTAGAGAGGCCCGGGCTTAGCAAATCAATCGAGGCAATGATCCTTGGCCTAAGAGGCCTGTGTCCTATGGTGTGGAATTTCCAATTGCCGCTGACCGTTTATGCACCACTAAAAGGACTGGTAGATTTTGAAACCCAGTTTCTGCCAAGCCCTGGGGAAAGCCTCCAGCACTGTCACATCCCTGGTGTAGGGAAAATCATCAGAGAAACTCACCCTGGTGCAGACAGCAGGCCTACCTCAGACCTCTCAGAATGGAGAAGGAGAAGCTGGGAGGCAGGAGCATGCACGTGGAGCCCACGAGGGGCAGATCTCACCAGAGCTGGTGTACATGGCATCACCGTGAGAGGTCTGGGCCACAGTCGTGCCTGCTGGTGTTGCTTTCTGATCTTTACACCGTGCCTGCAAAGCCAGTCCTACCTCCCTGCTTGATCTTCAGGGAGTAGGAGAATAAACTGCTATCGATAAGTAACATGCATGACAAACTTGGCCAAGGTGTATCTTCCTTTCCAATGCTGATGAGACAGTCATTTCTGTATTTATTTCCATCCATGAGGTGTTAGGAGTTTACACCCATCTGGTTGTTAAACTCCTAACACCAAAGCAGTGTAGAAATTGCTTTGCATTCTCCAGAAGAGTGACAGGTAAGCTCTACCTTTGGAGTCAGTGTGCACCCAACTTAAGGCATTTTATTTGCCCTCAGCAGATGGATGGGCGGATGGTTGCGAGTCCAGCGGAGCACTCAGACTAGAGAGGTGTTACCTCAAACCTGCTCCCTGTTCCTCACAGATCAGGCACAGCACTGTTAGCTGCTCAGCTCGTGGGGACGCCCTGGGGGTGTGGCTGGGAAGAGGGGAGGCCCTGGGCTGCTCAGAGCTGCCCCTGCCTGACAGAAACTCAGGGAGACTCACCAGGGGCTGGTAAAGCTTGAGCTCGCAGGGTCATCGCATCCAAGGCTGGGGAGGTGCCCATGGATGGACGTCCTCGTACAGTTTGCAAAGGAAGGCGTTAGCCCATCAGATTCTGTTTGTCCTCACCCGGTCCCCCATGTCACCGTCCTCATGCCAGACGCTGGGATGTCCCTGGGACTCACATCACTAAGATTAGTAGACCTTCTGTGAGGTCCACAGTTCATTCCTTAATGCAAGGACAGCACAGGTGGCCAAGGTGCTGACAATTGTCAACTCAAGGAATGGTTAGGATTCTACACAGGATAAGAAGCCTAAAATTGCCCGAAATCATATGGCTTCAGGAAAGAAACTTGACAGAGGGTCTGCCCCAGATTTGCTAGCAGTCTTTTAAAGATTCAGGTGGTATACCAAACGCTGGTTGTCAACAGAACATTTTCTAGGTGACCAACAATTCAAAACAAAGTTGGACTGACCTGAAAGAGTAAAGACTGAACCACATTCCTCTTCTCTGTGTGGGAAATGCCAGAATGTGGAGCCGGACACGGGGGAGTCGGGCATTATAGGGGGGTGCCTGCAGCCATGTTCGCCTTGTTCTGATGACATCTGAGGTGTTCATCCGAGTGTTAAAATGTGCCACGGTTTCCTTTGTCATTCCAAACAAATCTTCACGTTTGCTCCTAATTTTGTATTTCTGACTTTGCTTTCTTTTTCCTGTGGAGGTCCCCCAAACAATGGGGATGTCGGCGCTCCGTCTGGATGTGCCCCCACCAGGGATCCCCCGTTTCACACCCGAAGACAATACTTTACATATGACGTTAAAACCCCTCCCCACCTCCTCCCGATGGTGAAAACAGAGCCCATAGAGTGACTTGGAGTCACTGTCTCACAAGCGGTCAACACCAGAAATGCTTCGGCCACCGAAGGAAAATGAACAAATATAATCCTCGTGTGTCTTGTTGAAAACGGTGGCCAAATTTTGTTGATGTAAAGAATGTTTGAGACACAGCACACTATATACTTCTGCTTTTTTCTCATACGAATCATTTTTCCATGCATCATTCAAAGACCTCAGGCCAGTGTTGGCAGGTCATGCTCATCAGCATACTCACTGCCACTGTCACAGGGGCCCTCTGGGGCCGCTGGCCTGGCGTTCACCTTGTGCGTGTGCTTCCAGGAGCTTGGCTTCCATGAAGTCTCCACACTCGGTGCTGCAGGTTCCAAGCCCCACACACAATACAGTGTCCTGAGACACGAGACGAGAGACACAGGACCGGATGGTGGTCACCTCATACCGTGACCTTGAGTGACTTCTCACACGCCCTCAGGAAATGGCAGCGCCACCTGCCTCTCAAGACCATTCCTAGTCTTCAGTAAATGAAAGAACGTGCTTTAGAACTTCCTAAACCACCGAGTGCTCACAACCATAACTGTGTTACCATCACTGAGTTTTGAGATCCTGAAAAGGTGTGCATTTCATGTTTGGACAAATATGACAGAAGAATAATGAGGATTAACCATAATTTTTGAAACCAGGCCCAACTCTGTGTGCTTGCTGTGTGACACGGGCATGCTGTTCAAGTTCCTGATTCCTTCGTTATGTGAGGCTGGTCATGGTGTCTACCCCACGGGTGTTTGAGGATAGGTACTGTACATGCTCGATAACACGGCAACTGCTCAGACATGCTACCTAGTGTCCCTCTCTTTAGGAATTGAGCATTTGCAAAAGTATTCCAC
This sequence comes from Canis lupus baileyi, assembly GCF_048164855.1. Classification (NCBI taxonomy): domain Eukaryota; kingdom Metazoa; phylum Chordata; class Mammalia; order Carnivora; family Canidae; genus Canis; species Canis lupus. The sequence continues at coordinate 1,391,763 of NC_132854.1, read as the reverse complement.
CAATGGATTTTCCATATCAGAAAATATTCTAAAGTTTAAGAAGTCAATCAACACGTTTGCTAAGAAAAATAAGGCCCCTGTGAAACAGCTTACCCTATGCAGCACCCAGGTAAGCTTCTGCTAGAATACGTTACCCAGGCGCTAATGCGATCAGACCCCAGGTGGGACGTCCAGAACCATTTTGTGCATGTTGGGAGGGAACTTACATCCTGAGATAATTCTCTGAACTAAAGCTTTGTTGACAGCTTTGGCAGATGCACCCTCAGTAGCCTGGCTGTGGCCATTCCATGCACAGGACCTTCCTCAGCCTGCCTAGTCCTTGTTGAGTGGGCAGGAAGCACCCCTAGGGTCGCCGTCTTGCAGCCACACCCATGGGAGGCTTTCCTAGGGTGTATGAGAGTGTGTCAAGAGAGCCCAGGGGAGATCCCAGTGATGCGACGTCACGTCATACTATCCCATCAAGGTCTCCCCGTCAGCATGGGGGTGGGATGCCAGGAGCAATCACGGTGACACACTTCTGCTGATTCTGCAGATGCCTCCCCCATAGACTCTCATCCTGCACCCCCCCCGCCCCCAAGGCTAGCCAAGTCCTCTCTGCCATCTAGCACTTGGACAACTTCAAGAGCTTTCGATGTGCTGTGACGTGAAAAGATCAGGATGGGTACATGGACCAGCAGGAGAGTGTAGGCTATCTTAGCAAATCTGCCACGGCGGGTCCAGCCACCTGCATCCCTAGGCCACAGGTCAGTGCTGTATCAGCTACGCATGGCCCAGGTGTCTTCCTCACCAGAACACTCTTACACACACTGGGCTGCACACCCATTCTGTGCCAGGCCCTGAGTTCCCTGTTGAAGCAAAAGGTGTATGAAACGGGAAGTGAGAGAAATAAGAAACATGATTTGGAAGGTGCCCTGCTCAGGCCTTCCTTATTGGGGGAAAGACAGTAAGTCAGATGCGCTCCTAACTCCTGGGTTTGTGTCCCTGCTCCACCCATCTGCACACACACCCACTCGCGTGCTCTGAATTGAGCATCTGGCCAAACCCTCTGTTGTCCTTTCTTGCTGCCGCCTCTGGAGACCAGCTGGGACATGCCTACAGTGCCCTGCACCTGCTTTATGCCTCCTAGGACCCTGAGTACCTGAAAATACCAATGGCGTACAGCATACTTGTCATGGAGTACCCCAGAGCCAGCCCTGACTGGTCCATTCTACATGCACACATTGTGGTCTCCTATACGGCCACCGGTCTCAGGACCGCCCCTGGAATAAGAGAGCCGGAGGGTGAACGGTGCCGTCCCAAGCCACTGCTACAGAAGGGAGCTTGTAGGGCCCATGGGGAGGTGCCTCTGCCTGCGAGGGAGCCTTCCCGGGGGTGCCGCTCTCAGCAGAAAGTGACTTTCTCCACGGTAAAAACTTTCCACTGGTACAGGCCTTGAAGGACACTGCCCCCAAGAGGTAACGCCCTTCCAGGAGCCCTGCAGACTGACCCTCAGAGAGTGGCCACTCTGTTCCCGAATGGAGGCCCTCTCCACGCGGTGCAGAGGCAGCCGGCAGACTGCAGGGCCGGCCAGGCTCCACCACACACACGGGTTGAGGCTTACCACCAGTTTTTAGGAAGAGCAATTGGTGGCTGCCACCTGAACCTCCTGTTACCCCTGTAACGTTGTACCCACTGCAGTGGCTTCATGAACGGGGTGACCCCATCCCTGACTCAGAGCCACATGAGGCCCTTCTCCATGTCTGAGAATAATCAGTATGGAAACAGCCCCACTGAATCCTTTTAGTGGGGGGAGGGGCAGAGGGACAGGGAGAGAGAATCTCACACCCATCGGGGAGCTGGACACAGGCTCGACCTCATGACCCTGAGATCATGACCTGAGATGAGATCAAGAGTCAGTCACTTAACTGACTGAGCTACCCAGATGCCCCCTATGCCCCTTTCATGATTAATAACTTCTATGTTTTGTTTCAGAAACATTTTTGTACCCTAAGGACATAAAAAGACTCTCCCATATTTTCTTCTGAACGTTTTGCCTTTGACATAAAAACCTTTAATCCATCCAGAAGTAATTCTTGCTTATAGGGCAAGGAACCCACATTCTTCTGCTTCTTCTCTATGTGGTTGCCAGGGACCTTCTGCTAAATAGGACTGAGTTCCCTGTGTCCTCAGTTTGCTTCTGGGTTCTCTCTTCTGAATTTTTCCATTTCCACATAAGTGTCTTGCTGTCTTAATTATTTTAACTTAATAAAACCTGCAGTTGTTAGTTTTATTAAACTGGATTTTTTAGAATCCCCCATCTTGCACAGTTTTGAGGCAGTTTTGAGGAATTTAGAGGTGTCGATGGCAGAAGCAGCCCCCTGGACACCCTATAGGTCGTGCTAGTTGCCGTGGGGATGGACACAGAGGTGTGGGTGCTGCTGGACGCTCTCCCCCTGTGAGCTGGCCCTGCCCACCTGGCCCCGGGACAGGCAGGAGCCGTGGGTGTGTGCCATCTGCACTGGTGCCCACACTTCCCCATGGCAGTCTAGCCCAGGGCAACCTCGCTGCCCTGGCTGCGCCTGGCTCCCAGACTCGATTCCTGTATCAGCACTTGGGGAGATTGGTGAGCCACTTCACTCCGGATCTCCAGCTTCTGCTCTGAACTCCCCGTTCCTCAGCTTCTCCTGCAGAGGTGTTAAGTCTTCTTCATCTAACAAATTCCTTACCTCGTAACATCCTTAGCAGCTTCCTGACTGAGCCATGCCTACCTCATGAGTCTGGGTGTCTGGGAGGCCTATGCTGACCCTCCTTATTTATATTCTTATTTACAAATATCTTGGTCATTCTTAAGCCTTGACAATTCCTTCAAATGTCCTTATTAAGATATTGATTATAAAAGCATTGAATCTAAAGATCTGAATGAGGGCAATGGGCATCTGTATGATACTGAGTCTTCATAACTGAGTATTTACTTGGTCATATCAATGTCACTTGAAAGAGTTCTGTAGTTTGAGGCCAAATAGTTTCACATCATTTGTTGATTTATTCCTGGGAATTATACTATTTAATGTAGCCTGGGTCATGCTGTGGTAACAAACATACTCAAGATTTCAGGGACTTCAAGCGATAAAGTTTATTTCTTACTTTTGCTACGTGCCCACTACAGGCTAGCTATGGCTTCCCTCCTCGCTCTGCAACCCAGAATGGCAGTGAAGACCCACCTTGTGGTGAGTCACTCACTAGCTCCTGCACCTTCTCTCTGGAGGAAATGTCATTTCCACTCATGTTTCCTTGGCTGAATCATCTGACGGAGCCCACCTCTGTCGATCTAGGTGGAGATGGGAAATATTTGGTGCATAACACTAACTTCTCTCAAAATTTATATTTCTAGTCATCAAGTAGTTGTGTTTCTCCTCCCTCATGCAGAACACAGCCACCACCATTGTGGCTTCCTGTCTTCGTGTCAATCAAGGAGTGAGGTCCTGTTTCTTCATCAGATCCACATCAGGCTCCTCTTGGACCAGAGCCCCAGGATCTGAACAACCTAGTTATCTGCTTGTTACATACCTAGTCCACGGCAGTCGAGCAGGAACAAGGTAACCAGAATCTGTAGGCCCATTCAGAATGAGGATCCACAGGCCTGTAACATCGCCATGATTCCCTGCTCTGGGTGCGTGTAACGTCTCTTGATTAGGTCCTGATTCTGCTCCTGGCTATGGTTTCTGGTTCAATGTTTTCCCGACATTTGGCCCCTCCTTCTAGAAGATCTTCCTTTTCCCTCTTCCTCTTTGGCCATATTTGCTCATATCAAAGATATGATATAGAGATATATATCCAGAGCGATATATACTCCAAGTCTCCTTGTTTGTAGATGATGGGACCCAAAGATCACCTTGAGTCCTCTTTCAGCCTGGGCTGGTAGTGTTCAGAAGCTCTGTTAGCTTTTTCTCTACTTGATCTCAGTTAGCTACATGTGCTAAGACTTGCGTATCTGTTCTTATCTAGACTCACCTTTCTGATTTGCTCTATTTCTTGTTTTCATACCTTATGTCTTCTCTGCTAACCTGCCTGGTGGTGTCCTGGGCTCTGCGGGGAGAGCCACACCCCGTTCTCATCCAACAGCCATTTTGGCTACTCTGAACCCAGAGGTCCCCTTACAGCTTAACCCATTCATAAGCTTTAACAGAGGGTATAATGACCATACTTTGGTGTGATCTTAGCTGAAGAACTGAAATCGAAACAGTATGAGTGGTTCAAAAATTTCCAAGTTAATTTTTTACTATTTGGGTGAGAAGCCTTGTCTTCTTTCATCCTACAAGTTAATGAATTTGTGGATTTTCCACCCTCCCTTGATTCCTGCTCACAAATGAGCCAATACTTCTCTGAGCTCATCTCTCTATTGTAATATGTTGCCAAATGCAGACAATACCACTATTGGGGGGGGGGATTGTATCCCCAGAAAAAGATATGTTGATGGTCTTATTTTCAGAACTTGTGAATGTGACCTTATTTGGAAATGGGGTCTTTGCAGATGTAATCAAGTAAGATGTTTATTTCTCATTCTTGTTACTTGGCTACGGAAGCTGGCTGGTGATTCTGTTCTTGCTGGGACCCAGGTGGATGGGGCAGCAGCCATGCCAAGTGATGCTGACACCACCAAGGATGGGTGAGAATTGCACACCAGTTCCTAATATACGTCCGTTCTGCTCATGTGGCCATGCCTAAATAAATGGAGATTTAGGGACAATCCTATGTGCCTGGGAAAAGAATTAGAAATACATGGTGAATATTACCAGTGGCCATGGCAGGTTGTAGCTTCTATTTAATTGGTCTCATTTTGAAAACCATATTTTCTACTTGTAGTTTGCTGGTGAATAAAAATGCCATTGTCTTTTGTACTGTGATCTTGATTGTGATTATTCAACCCTGCTTACCCATTTTGTTAAATAAAAGTATCTGTGCCTTCTGCTAGGGTTTTGCGTGTGGATAATCCTGTTGTCTGCAAACTTTGACAGTGTTTCTTAATATAATTTTCCTTATCAATCCTTAAATTTTTTCTTTCCTTTCTTGACCTACTATAGTAGGTAGGACTTTAGGTATGGCATTGCATAGAATTGTCGATAGCTGGCATCCTTATTTATAAATGATTTTAAAGATAGAAGTTTCAAATAATTTACTGTTAGGAATGATAGTTACTGGAGGCTTTTGATACCAACGCTGAATTAGGTTAGGAAGATGTTCTCTATTCCCTGTGTAGTGAAAGGTTTGGCATTACTGAGATCATGACTGCCAAGTAAGTTTCCTGCTCTGTTATGATAATTGTGTGCTTTTTTATTCTGTAAGTAAGGTGGATTATATCCATATAATTTCCTAAGGTGAGAGAACTCTTGGATTCCTGAGTCAATTCCAACTTGGTCGAGCAGGTTATCATTTTAACATGAGCAGCTGGATTACATTTGCCAAATCTGTACCCAGTTTTTGTATGTCTTCTCATGAGTTGATTGGCTAGGGACTGGATACACTTTGGTGAATAAAGCAGAAGTGAACATTATTCTCATGGCTCAAAGGGTCTAAGTCATCATTAATTTCAAGATGGCACCAATTAAATGACAGACTTTCCAGGAGGAAACCCTGCTACATCACACACACATAACCATCAGTAAGATTCTAAGTGTAACTGTTTCAGATCACACGGTTCGGTGTAGGCAGGTGTCAGTGCTTGGTCCACTGAGCCTGAATTTCTTCATTTGTAAAGGGAGGAGTGGAGCATCTCAGAGGTGCCCTGCAGACCACAGCTTTCCTTCTAGTTCATCGTCTCCCCCGAGACCTTCCGAGGTGGAGAACCGCCCACACCCTTCCTAGACCATCACCCCAAAAGGCCCAATTGAAAAGGAGCTGAACAAGCAAATCCCTTTACAAGAGACTGACAAGAATTAACAGAGAAGCTGCTCTGGAGTCACGGGGTCCGATTGCAGGGTCTGCTCTGCAGGCAAACAGACCCTCACAGAGCAGCCTCAATACCCGAACTCTGCACCCGGCCACAGCTGGGCCTTAGGAACTCCCAAGAGTCGGCACACGGTGGGCAAGCCTTAGGAACGTGCTCGTCACAACCGGGATGGAAGGCTCCATCAGGACCCTTTTCTGATTTACAGAACTACTTGTACATTTCTTCTTTAAATGGGTCAAGGTACTTCTTGGTGTGTAAATAAATAATAACATCCTTTATTGGCAATAATTCCATTTTGGACTAGAGAATGGGTATTCTCCTGCTGTCTAACATATGAAAAATTTTAGATGATAGCTTTATTTAATCACTTTCTGAACTAAAAAAAAGTGTATTCACTTTAGGGCTGAGATGTGGACATTGTGACATGAATCTTCTATGTGAAGAATTCTAAAAATAGAGCAAAAACTTTTAATTTTCATTTTAAAGACACACACAAACAGGATTTCCAATCTAGAAAAAGAAAAAGCAATTCACTTTATCTCACGTGCAAGACATCCATTATGCTGACTTGGGAATCTGTTTTGAAATTATCTCTATCTTTGACACTTAATTTCTCCTATTGAGAGCCAGATTCAGAGCCCTGATTTTCAGAGGTTTGTAACACAAGGATGAAAAGCTTTCTAAATATCAAATAGCACTTATAAAATCAGGAGGTAAATGAATTCAGTGTACTGTAGCACTGGATTTAATTTCATTGGACATATACTTACGATCTTTTTTTTTTATGGATCAAATATTTGGGACATTCTTAGAGCTGGAAGATTCAGAAGTGGACAGATTGCATACACACAAAATGCGTGGACATCTGGCTCTGGTGGCAACTGTTTGCTCTTCTGCATCCTGGAAAGCTTTTCCGAACCAAACGACTTTTAAAATTCAAAAGTTGAAACTCTCTCTCTGTGAAGAGAAGACAGAGGCTGCTCATTGGCATCACAAATGTTATCCATCCTGTTTTTAACATCAAAAACACAAACCAACAAAAAGACAAAATAGTCAAGGGAGAAAAGAGCACTCAGGAGAATACACACTTTCCCCTTAAAATGTCGGCTTCTGTGTATACCCACCAGCAGGAGCCCTGAGGTTACAGCACCCCCTTCTGAGAGGGAGCCCCTGGCTCCAGCTCTGACTCTCCTGGTTGCCCCCACCCAACCCAGCACGAACCTCACTTTCAGAAAACAGCTCTAAAATAATACAAGCGCATTTGCCTTGTGAGAATGACTCAACCACACAATGCACTTCGTATTTACTCAACATCCCTCCACCTCGCTGCACACCACCAATCCGCGCGGGACAAGATTAGAAGTGAGGCACGGAAAGCCAGAGGATAAATTAATTACACTTCTGTGTAATTTCTCTTGGCTGTAAATTCTGTGAACGCTCCTAATTTATAAGAGTTTCTGCAGCTATAATGTTCCAATTAGCCAGTGTGGAAAGAAATTCTGCTCTACCACACCTTGGACACTGTTGTTTCCCTTTGCCTTTGTCTTACACTCTTTGAAGCTCATTCAAAAAAGGCCATTCCCCCATTCTGAACAAAAAAGGTCCATTACACAATCACTCTAGTGATTTCTTACTCAGGCCATGTTAAGGACGGGTGACCAAGACAAGCGTTTAGTACTGAGAAGTGATTGATCGCAGGGGTCTCCGCACTCAAGGACAGGCTGCATTTCCACCTGACAGCGATGACCGAGGACGGGAGGCAGGAAACCAAACACTGGACAACGAGTCCATGCCACCCAAATGTTTTGTGCAATAAAACTGAAGCTTCATCTTATGGTGCAAAAAACTTCTTAATATACTCGCAAAGGTACTTGTGGTTTAATAAATGTCCCAGGACCCAACTAGCAGTTTCTCGTTCATGGACCTCTTAGGGGTTTATCATTGCTTCTTCTACTTGTGGTGACTTAAGAATCGTGCTACATGGTTTTTCATTTCAGATTTTGGAAAGCACCTGTTTCTGTGTATGGTATCCCCATTAGACTGATGCCCTAGGATGGTGCCTCTCAGTCTGTGGGAAGGTACCAGTTTGTTCTTTAACCCATTGAAGACCTGAGTTTATAGAGTTAAATAAAAATAAACTGCTAGAAAATAAAAAGCAAACAATAAAACACGAGTTCTAATCAGGAGCCATCACGTGTTCTAAGCTTTCCTCAATTTCTGCATTTACTGTAGACCAACAAATAATTTGGGAAAACAGACCATCTGAAAACCACACACCATGTGCATAGCATTGTCTACAGCTGCGGTTCCCAAAGTGTGTGCTGGGGTGCCCAGGGTTGCCACAGTGACCCCACAGGACACATGTTCAAGGGATATTCCTGGCATCTGTTGTACCTGCAAAGTAACTGTCAGCCCCAGGCACCTTGTGCTTCAATGTAGATTGTGCCCCGTTCCTCCTGACGATGGCATGTTTGCACAGCTGGCTTTTCAGCAGTCACTGTGATAAAAAGCAAGTCCTGGGCAAAAGTCATAGTTGATGGTAAAAGCATGTGCCAATTCCCAATGTGATTCCAAGCTTTGAGAGTGGTTCAGTGCCCAGCAGATGCTCACCTGGATGAGCATGTGGATGGGTGAATGGCTCAACCCCTTCCACCTTGTGAATTTATAAAAGTATCTGTCATTTGGCAGCTTTCCACACACCACGTTGAAGTCTTGGTTGAAGTCATGAACACGTTGTAAACCGCTCTCAGGCAATTCTCCCTCGCCTTGAAGTCTTGTCCTCCTGTTTGGAGAACTGCTCACCTGGTGACAGCCCCCAAGGTTTTCAAACACTGTTTTGCCCGAAGACAGTGAGAGTCCAGGTGAAGGGGCCAGAGGGAGGCAAAGACACGCTTTTCTTAGAAATCCCTTTTTGGGGAGCGTGTCTCGTTTCTCCCAGCCAGCACACGGTGGAGGAAGGGGAGCAGGCCGCCACAGGGGCATGAGGAGATGCGCGCTAAACGCAGGATGAGCCCTATGTACATTTCTAAATAGTGAATTAAAATAGAAATGTTTGAATCTCTTTGGATTTCTTCCCATTCTAAATCATTCATTACTCCTAGATGTTTTAACTAATGTTTTCCCCATTTGACATTTGGACCACTTGATTTTTAAAAAGTCACAAATTGTCCCTAATAACAGCACAAATTATGTGGGCTGTTGACGATAACAGCCTTTCGTGGCACTTTGTCTTTCATACTTTACATTGCAGCCACTTTCATTAACCATTCCTGGGATCCAAACAACAGGCCAGTTTAGCATAATAATAAAGCAATTTCCTGTTCTCAGTGTTGACGTGGAAGTCCAGGGAAGTGACACCTCCGTGGCTGAAGTCACAGAGCTCCCAAGTGCCGAGGTCAGGTAAGCAGTCAGCCCAGTGTGCACACCCCTCCCTCCCGTATGCTCTGCGCTTGCTCATGCCTTTCCCTGCTTCCCTGTCATCAGCCCAGGAAACACACCTAGATGGCACCGGACGCTCTTTGTCTCCTGCCTCCCAAGGTATCCCCACAGGCCTTCTTCTCAAAGATTGTTATTAACTGCTTCCCTGGAAATCAGCCTAAGACCACCCCAGAGCAAAATTGAGAGCATTTGTGCCTCATTTAAAAAAATTTAAAAGGACAAATGGAATACGGTGGTAATTCGAAGGAGGAAGTCACCTGTTCAGAACCTGTAATTCCAGCAGCGTGCCGCTTCAGTGGGCGTGTGGGGTCCTCCCCTCCGGCCCAGGGGCAGCACCCCTCCCTGTGACCAGCATCGCAGAGGAGCCAGGACGGGCTCTCAGCCACCCCCTCAGCTGGGCAGGCCTGCTGCTGGCCACAGTGGACACACCAAGCTCACAACACTCCCATCACAGCACCACCTCCTATGGGCACCCCACACTGGCTCCCCCGAAGTGGGTCCCGGGGGTCTCCAGACTCCGGCTGGGCCTTTACCTCGCACCCACCCTTGGGGAGCATGTGCCCAAGCAGCTCTGTGCCTCCTGACCACTGAGGACCGCGGCTACACCTGAGCCTCCCTCCAGACCCTGGCAGAGGTAGAGGAAGTCTCGTGCTCATGCTGTGGAAAAGACAAATGGTCTGTCTTTACCTGTCCTCCATTTCCTTTATTTCACAGGATGCTAACTCTATAAGACAGGCAATCAGCAAGGCTCTCTGACTAATTTTCATCATATTTGTACCAGATCCGCAGGAAAACCAGATGTCAACAGTGTCTGGCGGTTCCACTTACAAGTATTGTCCTTGTTTCCAATAACCGAGGTCATAGTGAGTCCTCAGGCTGCATGAGGCAGTGCAAAGCAGCCGAGGCACGGACACGTACCCAGTCCTGCCCTAAGCAGGCACAGGCAGGCCCGTGGCGCTTTGTATGCTACGCTTTCACACTCTCGCTTTGTGTGAACAGTTATTTCCCGTTGGGACCTACATTCATGCAGAACGAGGATTGTTGCTCCTACTTCTCTTGTATCCCCATGGGGCCCACTCAGGCTGGACCGTACCCATTCAAACTCAAAGACAGCATCCAGAACACTCATGTTCAGCCACGACAGTGGGATTTTCTGACACAGCAGTGTTCCCACGGGGCATGCCCAGAGGGGGCAGGGCAGGTTTCCGGATCATCTTCGGGTTTTGAACATCTCTATCCCCAGAACCCATTCTGCAGAAGGTAGTGCTAGTTCTTTCACATTTGCTTTTCCTCAAAATTGAAGAAATGAGTTTTTGACGCCAGCCAAGCTCCAAGGCACCAAAGCAGGGGTTCGAGGCACATGCGTGACTGTAGGCTGGGCCTCATCCAGGAGGTGACAGTGCTGCCACATAGAAGCAAGAATGCCTGCCACCAGATGTGGCCTCTGAGCTAAGAGACACATACTCAGAAGCCAGCTGGGGGGACCTGGGAGCCCCTGTGACCTGGGGTACTCCTGTGTGTCTCTCTTTTCTCTGTTATATTCTCCCACAAACCTCCTCCATGGCTCGGGCTTGAGCTCTGGCTGCTTAGGACCACCAGGAAGAAACAGGCCCCCAGGTGTTGCTAGGCATCAAGTTCAGGCCTCACTGGGTCCCCTGGGTCACATGACCGAGGCCTGGCCAGTCAGAGTGGACCAGAGGATGATGGTCCCTGGCCATGTGCCTTGTTCTACATGCGGGTGAGAACCAGGAGCAGAGTGGAGGGAGGTGGTCCCCCAAGAAAAGTGAAGAAGGGAGAGTGAGTGTCAACAGGCCAGGCCAGCCCATCCCCCACCATTGGGCAGGTGGCCAGTAGGGGTACAGGTCAGCAGCATAGGGACTGTCTCTGCAAAGACCCCTCAGACCTCTGGAAGGACATGTGCTGGGCAGAACAGAAGTCCTCCCTTCCTCTCTTCCTTTGCAGGTTAGATGCTCCAAGGTCTTTAATTACTTGGCCACAAATCTGCCCTCCAGAGAAAGGCCGGAGCAGGCACCAGGGCTTTGCTGCAAACACAACCACTGATTTCTCAGGAGCCCTTTTGAATGCTATGAAAACCCAGGCCCTGTGTGTGAGGGGGAGCCGCCAGCCCTCCCCAGCCAGGTGAGCAAAGGTCTGGGGCTGTGGTCTGCAGGAGGCCTGCCTGTGCCACTCCAAGTGAGCCCAGCGTCCAGGCTTCAGGGCTCTATCTCCAATCGGCTGGAGGAGGAGGAGGAGGGTGGTTTTCTTTTCTTTCTCCCTAGTCTCCATTTTTTTTTTTTTTTTTTTTTTTAGAAATGGAATTTTAAAACAGCCAGCAACTAAAGCAAACTCCCAGGATAACAGTCTTAACAATTTACATAATGCGAGGTTGGAGAGGACGTGAGGCAGTCCTTTTAAATTGTGTGACACAGTTTAAAATAGGGAACCTTGGCTGGCATTAAACCACAGTCCTCAGAAACACAATTATAAAGCACTTAGGACGGCTCGGCCAATCCGATCCCTTGATTGGCTGCCCGTCCCTCACCCTGTAATCTCTCATCTGGGCCCGCGCACCACGGCTGGCTGCTGTGGGCTGTTCCACGTGGCCAATTGTCAGGGGCAGCCAGCGTTCATTTTAAGAAACAGTACTTTAGGTGGTTTTGGCCCATGTTCCCAGAGCATCATTCCTGGGGAACGGGGCCCTTTGTTTCCGCCAAAGGACATGGATTCCATGCAGCTGCCAGGAGGAGGGATGACAGTGGGACCAGAGGTCTCCACACCAGCCCCACGGGGGTCATCCAGATTCATCACACTTGGGGGCATCTCTGTGGGCCTGCAAGTGAATGAATCCCCACACCTGGGCCCTGTTGGTTCCTTATCTGCAAGATGGGGCTGATGCTGCAAATGACACAATAAACAAGCCATGGGAACAATTTATTAAATGTGGAAATGTGTGAGCAAAGAAGATGCCACCCAAACAGCCACTTCCTCATCCCTCCATCCACTCCACCACCTGCTTAGTGCCAGCGCAGGGTCAATGCTGGCTCCTGCGTCTGGCCTCAGGGCCCCAGGAAGCTCAGGACTGTGTATGGGAGGTACACATGTGTAAGGTGTGACATCACAGGCTGCAGCCAAGAGGGCTGGTAGCCAAAGGACATGAACATATGCTCAGGGGACATGCAGGACACCGAACAACCCCACCCCGGAGGCTGAGGGAGGGGCCCAAGGTGTCTGCGGGTTGGTGAGCACAGGCACGCAGGGACAATGCAGCGGGAGTCTGGGTTTGGGCACATGAGTCTGTGTATGCGGCCCCTGCCCAGGTCACGGCAAGGGCACGGGAGAGCAGTGTGAACACAGAGCAGGCCCCTGGGCCCCCGAGGATAGGAGACGTAAGACCACTGGCATCCCGGCCCGTGTGACCTTGGTACCACCGTACCCATCTGTCACCCCGTTTCTGCCCCCGCAAGCTGGCCGTGAAGTGTCGCGTATGCCACAAGCCGCTGTGGACACTGCCTGGGGTGAGACATGTCACACGCACGAGGAGGCCTGGCCCCTTTCGTGTGTCTGAGGAGACAGTAGCAGTTGGCACAGCAGTCCTTGACCCCAGACTCTGTGTCAGCCACATGGAGCCTGCCGCTCCCAGCCCACAAGGCCCGGGTACCTTGAGGGAGCCCACCTGAGCACATGCCCACAGGAGGACATGGTCTGCTGTCTGCTCTCAGGATGCTCTGCCCGGAAAGCATCGTTTTAGTGAAGAGAGGAGTGGGCGGGGAAAGACAGTGCCGCTGGGGGTCCTGCAGGAATAGGACCCACTTTAGTGGGAGCAGCTCAGTGGCCACAGGGGGGCAAGGTGTCAGCCAGCAGCCTGACCAGGTCCAAGGGGCCCTCCTGACAGGCTGGTCGGGGCAAGTGGACACGAGGGAGACACGGGCCTGCAGGAAACACTGCCGAGACACAGACATGTGGCTTCTCCTGCCTTCACTCTTGGTCTCCTTCCAGCCAGAGACAGAAGCTAGCCCTCTACAGGACCAGACTCGTGAGCAAAGGGGTGCTGCACCCACACAGCTCTGAGACAACTTCCCTCACCCTCGTGTTATTCCTGAGACACTCAGCCCAGACCCTAAAAGGTGTCACTACACCACAGAACTGCTTACTAGTTACGTGCACAAGCACTTGTGCACAGTACACAATGCATGCCCATACACATGTGCACACAGTATGCACTTTATACACATGCACACAGTGTGCAGTTTACACACATACATCTGCACACGGTACACAATACACGCCAAGACACGTGCACACTGTGTGCAGTTTATAAACATTCACATGCATGCAACACACAATGCATGCTCATACACATGTGCACACAGTATGTGCTTTACACATACACATGTGCGCAGGACACAATGCATGCCCATACACATGTTCACACAGTGTGTTCTTTATGCACATACACAAGGTATGCAGTTTACACATGTGCAAGCAGTACACAATGTGCACCCATACACACGTGCAGAATGTGCAGTTCATATAAATGCATGTGCAAGTAGTACACAATGAGTACCTATATATGTGCACAGTGTGCAGTTTACACATGTGCACACAGTATGCACATGCACATAGTACACACTGCACACCCATACACACATGCATTAGGTATGCACTTTACACAAGTGCATACAGTTTGCAGTTTACGCACATGCATGTGCACATAGTACCCAATGCACACCCATTCACACATGAACAGTGTGCACTTTACACATAGACATATGTACAGTACACAATGTATGCCCAGACACATGCACACAGTGTATAGTTTTACACACATGTACATGGTATGCAATGCACATATGTACATAGCACATACATCTATGCACACTCAGAGTACCTAAATATGCACAGGTAGGGGCACCTGGGTGGCTCAGTCAGTTAAGCATCTGCCTTCAGCTCAGGCCATGATCCCAGGGTCTTGGGATCGAGCCCCATATCACGCTCCCTGCTCAGCAGGGACTCTGCTTCTCCCTCTCCCTCTGCCCCTATCCCCCACCCCCCTAGTGCTCTGTCTCTCTGTCTCAAAAAAATAAATAAAATCTTTAAAAATAAAAATCAATTTAAAAATACATACACATGCACTCATGCGTACACACATATATGTCCACACACAGGCACAGACACAGTCCCCAGATGTATTCCCCAGCCGACGGGACACCCAGGGCTTTCTGCAGTCTTGAGGAGACTCCATGGCAACCCCGGGGCACAGGTGAGCTGTGGTGTGTCTCACCTGCTTCCACATCCCAGCCCCTCAAGCAGGTTCACCCAAGCACCCACTCACTCTCCTTGTCCATATATAAAGAAGTCCTCAGCACTCATCTCAGAGAATGGCAGGCATGTGTGAATCCCACATGCAGTGGTTTTTATTATTGTTCCTTCCCAATCTCACCGCACTCCCTCACTGCCCCCCATGCATCCCCTGTGCACCCCGGGGAGAGGCATGCAGTCTTGGGTCTTCCTGTCTCTGCACGGCAGCCTAGTGCAGCTGTCCTGCCCATGATGCCAGAGAGACGCTGGAGGGCCCTGTACCTGCTACCCACCTGTGGGCCCTATGCATCGGTAGATGGTCTCCACATCTGACGCACATGCCAGCCGGCCCAGGAGAAAATACATCACCTGTCTGTGTGCTTAGCAACCTTCTATCAAGGCCAGGAGGAAATCACTTTCTTGGAAAGTTCTAAATGTTTATAGATCGAACTAGAGACAAATTAGTAACTTCAAATGTGTCTTTTCCAATAGAAATAACAAACCATAACCTTTTGAACCTTAGTGTGTTAAGGACACTGTGCAGCCCTGGTCAGTGCTGGCTTCAGAGTCTCCCGTATATTCTTCTGGTGTCTAGGATTCCTGCTTCAATTCTGAGCCTGTGAGCAATAAAAGGTTTGTCCCTGACAGCTTCACCACGTTAACAGGAACTGCACTTTGAGTCATAATGGGGAGCATCTCACGCGTTGAAATCAGCGGCGTTTTTCCCCGTGCATTGACACATGATTCCAGGCTCCAGGTTTCTGCATGCTAATGTCTAGATATTGGAAAAATACGGTATAAACCAAAATTATATACCTCTGCACACAACATCTCAGCAAGCGCAGTTTGTGGTATCCAATAGGTACGGAGAAAATTTCCAGAAAAGGTGACATTCTTTGTTCCTGCTCCAACAGAGCTACTCTGATGTCAGAGAAGGAAGGAAAACTGTATGTCAGGATTTGTAAGCCCGTAAATCTCATAGAACATTGGTAATCCAACATTGCAACCTGCTTGGTGCATTCTGTGGGCTGGGGGCAAAATGCCCCCCAAAACCCCCAAAATGCCACCTGTGTCAAACACCCAGAAGCACATCCCTTCCCTGAGCTCCCAGGTCTTGGGCATGGAGTTCCTGTCTGCTTACTCTCTGCAATCTAAAGCAGCCCAGGGAGCTGGCTACCTCTTAGAGGGACATACGTGCACACCCTGCAGTGGAGAAAGGGCTTGACAGGGTGGCGGTGAGAAGCCCAGGGCCCCAGACCTAATGCAGAGCCCACACAAAGAGGGCTAGCCCGGGTGCTCTGCCCAGTGACAAATACTGGAGCACCACTGTTCTGCCTTTATCTGGCAGCTCGCAATCAATTCAGTGGGCTGCAAGCAGAATTTAGAAAAAATACACTTTAAAAATAATGAAAAAAAATTTCAGTGGGAAAATGAAAGTGTGAAAAAATGTTCACAGGGAAGGTGTTGATGCGCAAGATACTTGTTTGTGCTGTGGGTGTGTGTGTGTATGTGCAGTCCTGGCTGGGCACCACAGTCAAACAAGTGGAAGGGTGCTAGACAAGATAGGAAATGCCAGCTTCAGAAGAAATTGAGAATTTCTTGACTGGTCCCTAGCCCCATGACCATGCAGCAGATCTGCAAGCCTGACAGGTGAGCAGGTGCAATGTGGGGCTCCGACAAAACCCAGCAACAGCACCACCAGCGGGAACGTGGTCAGCAGCCCTCCACGTGTTGCAGACAATCGTGGAGGGAACAGAAAGTAGCTTTGCCCTTACCTGATGGTCAGCTACCCTTCAGAGTTGGCCGCTCCTGCCCAGGACAGCATGGACCTTGGCCAGGGATGCAGACCCCAGCTTTCCCTTCTCCCAGCTGCAGGGATCATGACTGACCTGCACATGTGTCCCTCTACATTAACAGGTCAATGTAGTGAGCGCTGCAGAGAGGCATGCTGTTAGCTCGCGAGAGAAGGCAGCCATAGCTCCTGCTGCCTGGAGATGGGAGAGCATGGAAGGGCCTAAGGACAGACCCAAGATGGGCAATCTGAGGAGGCCCCAGCACCTAACCCTGGAAATTGTTGCAGGGTGGGTGCCATAGCCCTAGAAGTCTCAGATGTCTGCAGGAATGGTCCAAAGTCCTGGGTCCTCTGGATAAGTTGGTTCTCTAGGACACACACAGTTCACACATTGACCTGTCCCTGCCCACCCACCAGGACTGTCTGGAAGCTACCTGAGCCAGGAAGGCCAGGAGGAAGGAAGGCCACCTGGAAAATCAGCTCTGCTTTCTCTGTTCCATGCAAAGGAAAGAAAAAAAAAACCTCTCCAAACCAGGACTTCTGTGACGCGCTATCAGACTTCTGGACTGGAGTGAGCTGCCGGGTCCCCCGGCCTGTGACCTTCTGCTCAAACACAAATGAAGAAACAGGCACCTGTTTCAAGAGTCACACTTCTCTGTCCTTGGCTGGCTCCTTGGAATGGAGCGGTGATTGCTCATCTGTGCGGCTGACATGCTGTCTGTGAAGAAATCACACACTTTAGGCCAGTGACCAGCCCACTGTGATTGACCGGAAATCAGAGAGTGCTTTATGATGTCCTTGACAGGGTCTTCTGAGAGGACGCTTGAGCCTCCATATTTTAAGACTGTCCTAAAGACCTGTTCAAACCTCCATCCCATGAACATGGGAATACTGGGAAAGACCCTTTGGCTGAATCCAAGGCACAAACACCTGATCGTCCCATGTTCTCCTAATTAAATGTATTGTTTTATTTTAATAATAAGTAATGAAAAAGAAGCAGTTAGCTACTATTAAAGGTTTTAAATCACCTTTGAAGTCTGAGAATTCAGTGTCCCAGAATACCTCCAATTAGAGTCTTACCTGAACCCAAAGGATGGAGAGGTGGAGGAGACTCGTACACTCCAGGCAATCATGCGCGTGCGTGCAAGGCCTGTAGTCTGTCACTAAGGTCCTTGTCTGTTTTCAGTGTCCTCTTGTGTCACTGTGTCAGCTGTACACGCCATGCAAGCCCCAGGAGGAACCTACAGGAATCTCTCTGTGCAAGTGCATTTGTTTCCCTTAAGCAGGTGTATAAACCTTCACCCCCAGGAACATATCCCCCAACACCAATCCAAATTTGCATTTGAAGCATCATGTTGTCTTTGAATCTTTGCAAATATGAGATCAGAGCTTCTTTGGATGCACAAGACTTAGATGCATCTGCTTCCTCTCACACAATTCTAACTTCCCAACAGGAGTGGAAAAGCTCAGCCCCAGAATGAGAAATTGAAGAATGGTGCTATTCTGGTTTGCAGGACAACAGGAGGTGGACAGAGTCAGTGCTGCTTCCAGGTGCAATGGTTTATCAAAGGTGTGTGTTTAGGGCATTGGGAATTGGATGCCCGGCCCCTGCCAACCATGGCCCCTCCTCGGACTGGGCACCCTGTGGCCTACACCTGCCGGAAAAATCAGGTGCTCCGCAAAGGAAGAGCAAGCGGTCCCTGAGCCAGCCCCAGCCCAGCCGTCCTGCTGCCACAGACCCACAGGCTGCCTCAGAGCTGAGTTCACAACCTGCAATTAGGCAAACTCTGGGGAAAGCCGGCTAATCTGTTCTGGCACCTTATTTAGCCCACATGCTACCTTGTCAAGTATATCAGGTTGATTTGGACAAATTGTTTTTTTCCGACATTTTCCTTAAAAGTCATAATAGTGCAAAGTAACATGAGCAATAGAGGTATTTCCCCCCTGCAACTGAGATGAATAATCCTTCCTCTTATCGCAGTGTGGCATTGTGGCCAAATCGAAACTGGGTCCTCTTATGTGAGGTCCACCTGTGTTCACAGAGTCTGGAGGATCCAGGGAATCAACAGGGGAAGGAGGGATGTGGACAGAAGTGCTGAGCCACCCATGGGGTGGATGAGAAACCACATTTCTGCCACACTCACCTGCCAGACCCCAGAGCCATCCGTCTATGGAGGCCGGTGTGAGGAAGCTGCCTGCAAACCCAGTGGGACCTTGGCACCCAGGAGACACCCAGGTGGGGCTCAGGAAACGGTCAGTCTGCCTTTTATCCAAGTGGCCCAAGGGAGTCAGGCAGCAGCGGGATAGGAGCCACTCACGTGCATGCCTGATTACATTGGAATTCCCTAGGATAAAGAAAATATTAAAACTGCAATAAAAGAGGGAGAAGCTTTATAAACATGTTATCTATAAAGGAAAGACACTCAGGCTGGTACTTGATTTTTCAACTGCAGCATTAAACACAAGGCAGCAATAAACCAGTATGCGTAGAGTCTCAGGTGAAAGGGTTATAATTTACACGATTACTCAATCATGGATCAAACGTAAGAGCGAAGGAAAGGAGTGTCTGGATGCACAAGGCCTCAGAACCGTGAGCTTCGTCCTAAGGAATTACTCAACAGGGCACTCCATGCAAAGGAAAAGTGAATTAGAATAAAGAACCTCGGATACGGAAACACGTGGTGTACCTTGCACCGAGTCTAGTTGCCCATCGATGACATCGTTGTAAAGTTGCTTGTAGGGGGAGCCCACAGCGGGCGCACCCCGTGCCTTTGGGAGCTGGAGATAAACCCGCCCCTGTTCCTCCATCCTGACCAGAAGCGGGATCTTCTTACAAATTGATTTTCCTGAGTGTCACTGGTTACAGAAATGCAATTGGGTTGTTCATATTAATACATAGTACTAAAGGTTTACACGTGTCATGCATTCTAAAACATGTTCTTAGTTTTGGCAGAGATGCTGTATATCTAAACTGTCATAGAAATACATTTTCTTATCTTTTATGCTGATTCAATGTTGAATTGAAATAATGATGGTCTGCATTTTATTTTATTTTTTGTAAAGATTTATCTATCTTTATTTTAGAGAGAGAGTGAGCATTAGTGGTTGGGGGGAAGGCAGAGCAAGAGAGGATCTCGGGCAGACTCCCTACCGGGCCTAACTCAGGGCTCGATCTCACAACCCTAAGATCAAGATCTGAGCCAAAACCAAGAGTTGGATGCTTAACCGACTGAGCTACCCACATCCCCTTGATGGTCTGCATTTTAGATTTTGTATTAATTTTACAAGAAAAAAATGTAAAATATTTTACTATTGACAGTGGGATTTACTACAGTTTGGGATTTTTTTTTTTTTCTTTCTGCTATCGTTGACTTAAGAATGCTTTTTTCCACTCTTACTTGAACAAGATTTTCTGGAAGATACAGATTGAATCTTATCCAATGCTTCTCTGGGAGTTTCGGGAAGATTGCAGGTATGGCTTCCTCCTGTGACTGCGAGGATGGTAATGACACTGTGTCTCAGGTAGGCTGTGGTCACTTTGCTTGCTTCGGCTTAGGACTGGTGCACTGATGCCTGTGAACAAGCTGGCCCGTGAGTTTCGCAGGGGATTCTGTTTTCCCATAGGCACCAAACTGCTTGTTGATTCTACTAACATTTTTAAAGTCCAAATCACTCCCAAACTTGAGATGTTCCTTCTTCTTGCCACACAAATATCACCAGGTCTTTCGCTTACGGACATTCTTCACTCACAAAAGAAAAGGAATCACAAATGAGGGGCAGCCAGAGAAGGAGGCAGCTGATGAGTGATGAGCGCATGAAGGTGAAGGCAGAGGAGAGGGGGTGGTGCCCAGGACTCCTGGCCGAGAGAGGGACCCCGGCCTCTGGAAGGTAGGCCCCACCTGCGTGGGCTGCTTTCTCTGGGCGCCAAAAATTTGTTTGCAGTAAATCAAATGAAGTTCAAATTCCTTCCCAGAGCTTTCCGTGAAGAAGCCGGGCTCCATGTAATGAAAGTTGCACGTATCCTCATTATGGTCGACTCGGGCACAATGCGCCAACAAGTGTAAACGCTGTGTGGTACGGCTCTGGGTGGTGAGGTGTTCGCCGGGTCTCTGGCAGGGCGTCCAGGGAGTCCTCTGTGCTCTGGCCTGGTCCAGATTCCTTATCTACTCTGTGCAGGCCCTCTGGATCCTCCTGTGCTCCACACTAATCTCGTCTTAAGCTGTTCTGTGCAGGATATTGCCTCCCCGTGTCAGGGACCTCATTGCTATCTGCATAAAATTCTTGGCCTCTCTCTGCAATTACTCAAAGTGCACATGAAGCACCACATCTCTATCGATTACTAAAGAGGCTTTTCTCTCCTCCAATCACCTCTGCAGAGCAGAACCACGGCTGGTGAATTTG
Source organism: Canis lupus baileyi (assembly GCF_048164855.1). Lineage (NCBI taxonomy): Eukaryota > Metazoa > Chordata > Mammalia > Carnivora > Canidae > Canis > Canis lupus. The sequence continues at coordinate 1,370,908 of NC_132854.1, read as the reverse complement.
GCAGTCCCCGGCATTCTCTCTTTTCCTGAGTCCTCTGTGTTTCCTGGTCAAAGGTCGATGTGCCGTGATGATAATGATCATAACGGTAAGTTAACATTTATCTAATCTCATTATGTGCCAGAGCCTGCGCTAAGAGCCATATATCCATAATCGCTCATTTCCACAGCCTCATGAGACCTAATTTTACAGATGAGGACACTAAGCCCCCAGAGCTGGCCGAGGACATGGTTTGCTTGAACAAAGCGCCCGTCACCACTTCTCCTGCCCGGCACACACGAGTCCTCCAGGACACAGTAGCCAGGCCTCGTTTCTGAGCTGTTTCACACCCACTGCCCCTGGAAGTGGCAGAGGGGCAGCTGGCGAGGGTCACTGCAAGGCTGCAGGACTGGCTGATGCTGCTGGGGAGGGTCACATGGGGACAAGTGAGAGCCCTGGTCACAGGTGCTGGGGTGGAGCTCAGGTGGACTCCAGAGAATGGAGCCCTAGGCAGGCGCACCGTGCGCGGGGGGGCACAGGGAAGTTCTGTCTGGACGGCAGTGGGAAGAAGGGGAGCAGGACGGCAGGACCCCAGAGGCCAGTTGCTCCCAGGTGCTCTGGTGCCGGTGGCCCTGCAGAGAAGGCTGGCCTTGGGAGATAGGGCCCAGTGCCCTACGGTGCCCCGGGAGAGCTCTTGGGGGAAATGGCTCCTTTCAACCTCAGGGCTGCCAGGGAGGGCCCAGCTGGGAGCAGCCAACCTGGCGGCGCAGGCGGTGCCCCACCACCCACCACAGGGGCCCAAAGGTGGACCTCACTGGACTGGGGGAAAGAACGTGGTGGGCCACATGCCCTGGGAAAAATCACCTTATATTCACCATGGCAAGAGCCAAAAGAAGAAACATTTGGCTGGCAAGTGGGTCTACAGAGCAGTCTATGAAGATTGATAGGACAGACCGTCCTCTGTGCGGTCTACACCAGCTCTTCCACCTGGCCCTTCCCAATGCCAACACCTGCCAATTAGCGGTAAGTCCACCCACTGGTCCCAGGCAGGACTAGCGGGTCTTGTGGTGGTGTGATTTTTCCAGCTGAGTGTCGAGAGCAAGCTTCCTGCTGCAGAAGCTCACATTTATCTCTCTTACCTGTCAGCCACACCAGGGAAGATGGACACCAACCTTGCCGGCTGCTGACCACATGCCGCGGGCCAGTGCTCACACTGGATGTCCAACCACACCTTCTGCATGTGATGGCCACTCCCCAGGAGAACAGCTTTTCTCCAAGTGGAGCACACATGGCCCTGTTTAGGGGATCTGCCTGAGAACACCTTTGCTTCCTTCCGGAGCTCATCCTAAACTAACTTTGTTGCCCGCCTGCGCCCTCTTCCTACCGTGCTGGTAGGGTTGAGGTGAGAGACACATCCTGGGCTTTCCCTGGCAGGCCACAGAGAAGGCAATGCCTCTGCTGGAGCTGAGAGCCAAGGCGGGCCAGCCTGCCAAGCTCATAACATGACTTGGAGGAAACCTGCTCCTTCTGTCCCAGACCTAGTGACAAGGGGGGCGCTAAGGAGAAGGCCTCCCGTCTCCTGGAGGGTCTTGCTGCCTAATCAAGGGGCCAGGCAGGAAAGAAATGGCCCTATCAGGACATGGGTATAGGGGGCCAGAGGTGGTCAGGCAAGCAGTCTGTACTCACTCACCTTTGAAATGCCCAGCAAGGCAGGTGGAAGGCCAGCGGACACTGTCCATGCCCTGCCCGGCCCAGCCTGCCAGGACTGGAGAGTGCACACACCCTGCCACTCTCTGTATGGTCATGAGTGTGGAGCATCTTCTGGCTTTGCTTCACGTGGGTGGGAAAATGTGAGTTAATTTTTCTAAATTGTCTCCTCATCTGACTTCTAAAAAAACAAAATGTGTACCCTTGTATCGTTCATGGCTCCTAGGCCATCTATTTAACTAGCATCTACTGAGCACCTACTATGTGCAATCCATGACGAATGGGTCTAAGAGCACACTAGTGAGGAAAATGAGTCACTTTGAGTCGAAAGAGACAGGTTCCTTAGAGCTCTGCCCTTCTGCCACTCGCCAAACGCTGCGAGCCTGCAGCCAGCAGAGCGCTAGGACCACATGCCGACAGGTGCTTGGCCCAGCCCCTGCATGGACAGGCACAGGAGGTCATTACAGGACCTACAGAGATTGCCATGCAGCTAAGTGCTGGGGGTGGGAGGGAGCAGTTTATATTGTATCTCCTGCCCAAAACTCTGATACAATCCTTACATCAGCTCCTTTGCATCAATAACCAAGAAATGTAAGCAAAAAAAATTGACCTAGAAAGAAAGCTCAAACAAAAGGATATAAACTTTCAAATGGTATCAAAGTCCTCACCTACTGTTCCAAAACTAATTATCTCAAATTTAGTAGCTTAAATAATACATGTTGTTGTTGCTGTTGTTGTCGTCGTCGTCGTTGTCACATAGTTTTTGAGGGTCAGGAGTTGTAACTCAGCGTCCCTCCAAGGGATTTCAGCCAATGTGGTGGCCAGCCAGGGCTACATCATCGAAGGCTGGACCAGGTTGGAGGCAGCTCCGCTGTGGGCATTTGCTACCTCTGTTGCTTGCCCACGGCCCTGTCCTCAGGATAGTATGAGCAGCCTCCAGACAGGACACACGTCACAATGTCTGTAATGACCTAGATTCAGAAATGCCACAGCATCGTTTCTGAAATATCCTATTGGTTACACAGGCCAGCTCCACCCTTCGTAAGAGGCTTTAGTTTTAGAGCAGTTTTAAGTTCACAACAAAATTGAGGGAAAGGACAGAGATGTCCCACATCCCCAGCTGACTGGGACAGTTGTCATGACTGAGCGCCCAGAGTCCACAATTCACATTAGGGCTCACTTGGGGTGTCGTGCCCTCCATGGGTTTGGACAAACGTGTAATGACGTGTCCACTGTGACAGTGTCCCACAGAGTGGTCCTGCTGCCCTGACATCCTTCATGCTCCACCAGTTCATCCCCAACCCCTCCAATCACCCATCTTGAACTGTCTCCACAATTTTGCCTTTTCCAGAACATCATGTAGTTGGAATCACAGGATGTAGGCTTTTCTGATTGGCTTCCTTCACTTACTGATGTGTCTCTTCAGGGGTTGAGGGCTCATTTCTCTTTGGTGCTGAATGATAACCCATTGTCTGGACAGACCATAGTTTATCCACCCGTCACCCATGGAAGAGCATCTTGGCTGCTTCCCAGTGTTCAGGCCATCGCTTCACAATGCTGGAGAGGAACACAGGGAGTTTCCAGGAGAGGAAGAGGAATCATTGGGCCGCCATAGAGAGTGGCCAACAGAGTTGGCCCCATTCCACATGCCTCCTACATGTGCAACACACCCAGCGCTTTCCAAGACCTACAGCAGGTGCAGCGCAAAGTCCAAGATTTCATGAGCTGAACTAGGTCCAGGCCTGCACCGTGGTCCTCAGGAGTGGTCCTTATATTCAGCACCCCGAACACAGCTCCTCTCATTAGGAAGATCCTCAAGACAGAGAGACATGGACAGGACAGCAGGGCACAACTGCCCTAGATACTCAAAGCAATCTCTATGATACATGAGATTCCTTTTCCTGTTTTTTGTTCTTCGTCTGTTTGTCTGGCTATTAGAGTCCACCATGTAAAACAGACTGTCCTTTTCTCCCCTGAACTGCCCTGACACTTTTGTCAAAGACCAGCACAGATCAACAGATCTGTCTGGCGCTTCACGGTACCACACCACCTAGATTACAGCCGCTCTGCAGTGAATCTCGAACCTAGGCTGTCTGAGCCTCCAGCTTTGCTCTTTTTCAAAATTGTTTTGGATACTCTCACTCCATATTAATCTTAGAATCAGTTCATCAACATTTGTATCCGTCTATATCTCTCTATCATCCATCAATTTACCTATTGATGCATCAACCAATCTGTCATCTATTGATCTATCTTGATTCGGGCAGAACTGGCATCTTCACAATACCAAGCCTTCCAATCCAGGAATCCCCACTCATGTAGCTATCTTTGTTTCATTTATTAGCATTTTGTAGCTTCAAGCATACGTATCCTGCACATTCTTCACATTCTTTGGCTGTGTGTATATCTAAGCATTTCTCTCTTTTTTGGGTGCAAAGTAGTTCTTCTTGAGTCTAGAAAGTTGGTTCCCTGTGCACTCTCCAGCCTGCAGGGACCCGTTTCACAGTCCTCTTGCCAGAAATACAACCTTTCTTTCAAAGGTTTTGCTGCTATGCCCAAATGCTGTTCCACACTCAGACTCCCTCACAGCAAAGCTGGAGGGTGAAGAAGGAGACAGGAGGACCTCCCTGCCCTGGCAGCAACCTGCCTAGTATCTTGTCCAGAGTTGTCTGCTGTGATCAGGGGAGAAGTGATTACAGCAGCATACTCTATTGTGGCTAGCCCAGAGGTCCCATGGGAAGATGACTCGTCACAAATGCAAATGTTTAATTGACAAGGGGATGTTTAACTACTCTGTTTTTCTTGGGTCACTTTTGATAATTCATGTCTGTGAAAAATATGGTCCATTTCATCTAGTTGTCAAATTTATTGGCACAGGGTTGTTCACCATATTTATTTATTACTAGCTTTTCATTAGCTGGTCTACAGAGATTTCTTCCTTTTATTCTTGGAATTGGTCACTTGAGTCTCTCTTTTTTAAAAAATCATCATTGGGATCCCTGGGTGGCGCAGCGGTTTAGCGCCTGCCTTTGGCCCAGGGCGCGATCCTGGAGACCCGGGATCGAATCCCACATCGGGCTCCCGGTGCATGGAGACTGCTTCTCCCTCTGCCTGTGTCTCTGCCTCTCTCTCTGTGCGTGTGACTATCATAAATAAATAAAATTTTTTTTAAAAAATCATTATTACTGACTAGTCTAACTACAGACTCATACTTTTACTGATTTTTTTCCCCCAAAGAGCTGAGTTTTGGCTTCAATGTTTTCTAACATTTATTTTCTATTTCACCAATTTCTGTTCCTTTTTTTATCATTTATTTCCTACTAGTCACTTTCAGTCAAAATTGCTTATTTTTCACTAATATCTCAAGTTGTTAACTGATCATTGAATGTAGATATTTCTTCTTCTCTGATATATGAATTTAACTCTGTAAATTTCCTTCAAAGTACTGTTTTAGCTGCATCTATTAAATTTGATATGTTGTATTTTCATACAATTCAACTAGAAATATTATTTCATTTTCTTTGTGATTTAACCTGTGGTTTATTTACCAGTGTGCTGCATAATTTCCAAATACTTGAGGAATAGCCTCGTTATATTTCTGAGATAGACATCTAACTTAATCTCATTATGGCATTCTCTCTCAGGCCACATTCAGACATTTGGTCTTACTTGAAGAATTTATTTATTTTTTTAAAAGATTTATTTATTTAAAAAAAAGATTTATTTATTTATCATCAGAGACACAGAGAGAGGCAGAGACACAGGCAGAGGGAGAAGCAGGCTCCCTGCAGGGAGCCTGATACGGAACTTGATCCCGGAACTCTGGGACCACGTCCTGAGCCGAAGGCAGATGCTCAACCACTGAGCCACCCAGGTGTCCCTACTTACAAGAATTTAAATTAAATACAACCTCTGGGGCAGCCTGGGTGGCTCAGCGGTTTAGCGCCGCCTTCAGCCCAGGGCCTGATCCTGGAGACCTGGGATCGAGTCCCGCATCGGGCTCCCCGCATGGAGCCTGCTTCTCCCTCTGCCTGTGTCTCTGCCGCTCTCTGTGTGTCTCTCATGAATAAATAAATAAAATCTTAATAAATAAATAAATAAATAAATAAATAAATAAATAAATAAATACAACCTCTGTCAGATTTCAATCCTCTTCAATCTCTTGAGGCTTGTTTGAGGCTCCAGCATACAGAATACACTAGAATAGCACAGGCACTTGAAAATAATTTGTATTTTGCTGTCGTCGGGTGTGTCATTCAAGAAATATCAGCAAACTCAAGAAGGTTGTTGTATTGTTTAGATCTATTTCTTGTTGTTGACTTCTGTCTAATTCTTTCATAAGTTGCTGACTCGGGGATATGCAATCACCAGCTACAACTGTGGGATTTCCCATTTCCCCCATTAATTCTATCTACTTTTGCTTCATGTATTTTGAAGCTCCATCATGATGGAATTGACACTTAGATTGTTGTATCTTTTTTCTTAACTGACCCTTCTGTTTACATTTCCTTCTTTAGCTCTCATGATGCTTTTTATCTTGAAATCTATTTTTCTGATATTGCTATAACCACTTGAGCTGTTTATGCTTCATGCCTGCGTGGTGTATCTTTTTCCATCTGTTTCCATCATCTATCTGTGAGTTTGCATGTAAAGTCAGATTTCTGGGAGAGCAGGGTGTTGGGTATGGTGTTTGTGTCTGTCTGAAAACCTCTTCTCTCTATGTGAAGTGTGGAGTGAGCTAACACTTGGTGTCAGGATGGGCACAGTTGTCTGGGTGCTGTCATTTCCTACCTGTCCCTTCTGGGGTTTTGTTATTGTTTCTCTTTCTCCTTTCAGGCCTCCTTTGGATTATTTACATGGCTGTCATGGGGACTTGAGTGAGGTTTAAGTCATCTGGATCATCCAGAAAATAACAAGGTGACCTTGGATGCCTCACCAGGTGCCTGGAAGAAGGAAAACAAAATTCTCTCTGGAGGAAGCAAACATTAAATTAGGCTCAGGTGGTCTCTACAGATACCTATGTGGTGCACACGCACACATGCATATATGTACACATATATGAAAAAATATATAGAAGTAAACCGGACAAATATTTCTATCTAAAGTGAAAACATAGAATTCCATAGACTTGACACCTGCTTTAGTCAGGACCCACGTGCAGAGAAGTGAATGCACTCAGGCAAACATGAGCAGGAATGTGGGAGGCCCCCTAAACAGAGGGTTGTAGGTAGACTCTAGGACAATGCACAAAATACCTTGCACAAGGGGCTGTCCCAATGCAACATTCCCCTGCCACTGACAGGGAAGGGGTGCCTCAGCCTTCTTCCTGCCCGCCTGAGCTTCAAAATCAGGCCCTACACAAGGGCATCTGACGACTGGGGCATCCAAACCTCAGCAGGGACCTGAGCTGCCAGAGAGCATGCAGGAAGGGAGAGGGTCGTTTCCTTGACTCTGACAGCCAGGAAGGCCCCTGAGAAGATGTGGAAGTGGGCTCTTCGTAAGGCTCTATCCACCTGCCCGGAGCCCTCGTCTTCTGTGGGTGGGGCCTACAGGTAACATATGCAGAGACCAGGGGCAGGGCCGTCTACTGTGGGTGAGGTATAAGGTAACACAGGTGGAGGGTGGGGGGGAGGGCTGTCCTCTGTGGGTGGGAAATACAGGTGACACGCGCACAGACTGGGGGGCGGCTCCATCTTCTGTGGGCAGGGTGTACAAGTAACACACACAGACTCAGGGGGAGAAGCACCCCGTCTTCCGTGGCTGGGGCTACATGTGACCCATGAAGACACCATCACTGCCCGAATCTGAGCAGATAGCAGAAGCTCCAGCTCTCTTGCTCAGGGTCATGTCCTCAACCAGCCACGGAACAAGGCACAGTACCTCAATCAGCAGCTTGGAGGGACACAGGTGAAAATCTCCAGGAGAGGAGGTGAGCCTTCGATCAAGCATGGGCCACTTGGTGGGATGGAGCCAACAAGCAAGGCGTCCGGGGCGCACGCGGCCCACTGGGTCAGCTCCAGCAGCATGGCAGAGACAAGGAAAGATGTGAGCCTGTAAAACACAGGACTTTCCCCTGAGCACCTCCGAGGGCAGCCCCAGGACGGGGGCACTGTCAGCTCTCGGTCAGAGCCGGGCGTCTCCAGGTCGGGTCTCCTCAGGGACAGCTCACTCGTATGCAGTTGGGTGAGCCCTGCCTCGGAGCCAACCTTGGCAGGAGGGCTGCCTGGGGACACTGCAGGGATGCGCTGTCTGGAGCAGCGGGGGTCCTGCCTCCCAGGGACCAGTGCCTCAGGCCCAGGGCAGAGAGGACAGTCGTGCCCAGAAGGGAGCAGACACACCCAGGGAAGGCTGGGAGAGGGCAGTCGCTAGGAAGGACCCGAAAACAAAAGGTAAAGTTAACACAGTGTAATGATAGTGCAATTTCCAAATATTATGTAAGAGGCAGCCTCAAGACAAATATTTTTGAATTTCTAATGGAAAAATAACATTTCTTTTATTTATTTTTTATGTATTTTTGAGTGTTAACAAATAGTTCTAGTGATAATTAGCATCTTTGTGTATTTATTGAGAACCAGCACTAAATCTGTATATTTACAGAAAAGTGCCTTCGACACAGATAATAGCACAATTCCATGTTTGTGAATTGACAGTTTTCTCTAAACAGAGAGTAGAAATTCAGCAATTATCACTACAGCTGTTTGTTAAAATTTGACAATAGATAAATAATGACTAGAAATCAATCTTTTCATTAAAATTCAAGAAACAAAAATATCTAAAGGAAGTTTATTATTCCTTTAACAAGTCCAGGCCAGTCTATAGGAAACTCCTACACATACATTTTGGCATCATTTCCATTTCTGTGGACTCACAGCAGTCGGACCCACAGCATCCAGGGTTTCTCGCAGATGTGCATGGCGCTGGAGATAGGGCGAGACCAGACCCCTCACCCTCCTCACCTTCATCTCCATGTCCTAATGGCTGAGGCTGTGCGCATGACTCACACTCACACAGCTGCACACCCACGCTCACATACTCACACATGCACCCTTGTACATCTGCAACTCACACTTATACACACATTCTCACATATTGGCTCATGCACACCCACACACTCACACTTGCACAAATCTGCACACCCACACATTCGTGCACATGCATTTGCACACTCACATCCTTGCACGTGTGCACACGCATATACCTGCACACGTATACACCTCACATTCACACTCTCACACATGCTCACCTTTACATACACATCACACACATGCTCACACATTCGTGTTCACCACTCACAGTTCACTCACACATCTGCACACTCACACGTGCTCACACATTCACAGTCACACATCTGCACACCCACACAATCCATTGCACATATTTGCACACTCACATGTTCATACTCTCACAATTCACACACATATTCACACACACATACACACATTCACTCACTCACAGATGGTGCTTGAGCTTTAAGTGTTCACATTACTTATTCTCTCAATTGACTGGAGCAGCAAATGTGTTCTTGCCCCAGATAACCCCTCCCTCTTCCAAACAAACAAACAAACCGGTTTGTGTTGTAGACATTAATTCATTGAAAACATTGGGTTAGATATAATCTGAGAATTATTTGTGCTATGGGCTCTTATTACAAAGAAAAGGCAGGAATCACAAACAGCGCCAAGATGGATGAGTGTGATGAGCCACATTTTATTCAGCAGTAGAAGGGGAGGAATGCTGCTCGCTGTCAGTAAATGCAGACAAGCTCCACTTCGCAGGATGGACGAGGATGGACGACAGGTATTTGCCTTCTTACCAGGGATGGGTCAGCCTGTGGCCGAGCGAGCAATGATCGGCAAAGGTCTTCTTCAATAAGATTTCTCGCAGGGTTTCTGCCTGATTTTTAGCTTGCAGGAAGGTAGGCAAAGAAAAGAAAAGGTAAATTCCAAATGAATCTCCATCGAAGGATTTGGGGCCAGCGGGAGCCCCTCTCTCATGATTTCTGCTTCATTTCCACCACACTACCTCTGCAGGTGCACACACGTGTGTACGTCCATCCTTACCTGGGCTGGGCGGTAAAGCCACTACTCATGCTGGAACTATAGGACAGCCACCTCGCAAAAGCCCACAACAGCTTGCAGATCTTCGGTTTTGAACTTTCCTTAAAAGAGAAATGTAGTATTTTCCATTTTGGAGCAGGGATGTTTCTTTCTTTGTCTTTTCCCTTCTGCCCTTCTTAAACACTCTGTATTTTAATGAATCTCAGTGGAGGTGTTACCTCACACATGGAGAAAGGCAGTTATGAGAAACTGTACAAGCACAGCCACATGGGTCTAGAGGTGGTGTTGGTCACCCTGCCGCTGCACCCTCACCACCACCCCCTACAGCCTGGCCTCTGTCGGGACCCCGTCACCAAGCCTGCGCCACACCGTGTGGCTGCCGTTGGCATACCTCAGTGGGCTCCGTGCTGTGAGCATGAGAATGGAGCAGCATGTGGATGGGAGGCTCTTTCTGAAGCGGTCGTTGCATTACGCAAGCCAGCCAGGATGCTGGGAACACGACTGCAAGTGAGCCATGTGGGGTCGTGACTATCTCAAAAGTGAATACAGTTTTGGTCAAAAGTTTGGTCACTAGTGGAGGGAAAACCCTCCCCTTACGTTTTCATGCCAGGACACAAGCAGAGGCTTGTGAGTGCTCATCTCGTCAACAAGCAGGGAATCAATTGTCTGTTGACCAGCTTTCTTGCTTGAGGCTGGATGCAGGAAGCACATGATGGATACGGCTCCTTCTCAGTGGTAGTTTATAGAGAAATGATTTCCATTAGAGTCCTTCGTGGGTTCACCATCACCTTTGGGTTTGCACCCTAACTGTGCCCCGATGATCACACCCAGGGCTGTGAGACCTCGAACGTGAGCAGCAGTAAGCCAGTTCAAACTGGCCTGAGAAAGACGTGGAACGCTCTGGTCTGTGTCCATCCAGGTGTTCAAACCATGAGGACCCGGAGGTCAGGCCCAGCCCTGCTGTCACCCGTGCTGGCTTCATTCTCTCAGAAGGCTTGCCCCACATGGGACGAGGATGTCACCAGCATTTCCAGGACTCCAGTCTGCCAGCTTAGCAGTGCCCACTCCCTCCCAAGTGGTCCAGACAGAGGGCCTGTGCGTAAGCATATGCATAGAAGTTCACTCCATCACACACGTACATGAAGAGGGCAGGAGAAGGACCAAGCAAAAGTGGCAGGGTGCCACGCGGGAGCTTCAGGGTCTGTGCGCCACGCTCCAGGCCTTAGTGGGACTAATCTAGTTTTCAGCGAGGCTGATGTACTTCTTTTAAAGCTGCCCTCCCCCACCATGGCTCCCACAGCACCCCAGCAAGCTGGCCTGGAGTCCTGAGCCTCCCCAGAGTCAGCTGAGGCTGGAGCCAGCATGGGGTCCCCCTTAGCTGACCCGTGAGGCTCGCAGGGATGGGGGAGGCTTCTCAGAGGGGACCAGGTGCTGGTCAGGAGATGAGTCTCCCACGACGCTTCCCCTCAAGATCCGTCCCAGTGGCCTCCCTTCTGTCCTTTCTTTGGTCTGCTTAAGCAGAAGCCACCAGATCGTGATGCTTAGAAGCAAAAATCCCAGCAATTCCAACCCAAACTGTCATGGGACTGATCAAAATCTGTGATTCTAACACATCTGAAAGCAGCGATGGGGCCTCATCATAGAAAGAGGTGAGATCAGTTAAGAAAATTCAGTCATGTTCTTTTTGAATAAAACTATCTTCCTAAATTTTTTACAAAAGTACTTATTTTTTCAAACATGGAAATAAACTGGATCAATGGGGTTATTTTATCAAAACACTCTGTCACACACAGTATTTGTAATTAAGCCCTGAAATCCAACCTAAACCAATCTACTTAAATGACCTCAAGCACACAAGGAAACATCAAAGTTTGGGCATGAAGTGGGGGGTTTAGACTGGCCCTGGAGGTTGGTGGCGGGAGGGGGGGTGGCGTTCAGCCATGACGGTGCCAGAAAATCAAAGGAGCCCCTGGGAGCCCAGAGATCATCTTTAGAATGGAGCAGTGTGGAAATACCACCTTTTATCCATTTCTTATAAAGCATAAAGACAATTGCTGCGGTTTCTACTTATTCATATTAGAATTGTCGTACTTTCCACGAAATGCTATTTTCTCCCTCTTAGGTGCTCAGGCGATTGTCATATTTTACACGGTTCTGGGATCTGTGCTTTTTGTGAGAAGTTCACCCTCTAGGTTCAAACACACTGCATTTCCTGGTAAAATTTTATCTTGCAATTATTACACTTTTTAAAACATTTTCATGCCACAAGATGTGAAGTCCAAAATATTTGTGTTTCCGATTGTCAGTCTTTCCTTCAAGATGTCAAAGTGAAAACAAAATAGACAATTCATTTTGTTGAATCAATACAGGCATATTATCACAGCAAGATTATAATTCAGGTACACAATACCTGCGTTTTCAGAGCACAGCAAGGAAGCCGGGAGGTGCTCAGAGGCGCAGCAGGTAACTAATATCAATAAAGTAGCCCAGATTTGTGTTCCAACAACAGAGCAGGGGTCGGACGTCAGCCTACAAAAGCTGATGAAAAGCATGGTTAAGGTCAGAGGCCCCCAAACCCACCTCACAGCTGGTGGGAGGGCCGCGGGGTCGCCAGAAAGGGACGCGTCTAGCATGGCCTCCCCATGCCCGTGCCCAGGTCTCCATCAGGAGACCCAGGTCATCTGGAGCAGGGACCAGCTCTGTCTGCAGTGGGGATATTCCAACACGTGCCGGACACTGTCCTGAAGCTCCATGTCTCCCTCCTGCTTCCCTCCCTCCATAGCGCCCCGTGGCTACCACCTCACACCCTCTAGACCTCCTCCCTCCTCATCTTCTTCCCTCCTCTTCCTTCCTCCCTCCCCCTCCCTCCTCCTTCCATCCCCCCTCTTCCTCCCTTCTCCCTCCTCCCATCCTCCCCCTGTGCCACTCTCTCTCCACACTGTGGCCTCAGCATTCTGACAATCTCTTCTCCAGAGACAATTTTATAACAAAATAGAATAGATCTCAATCACACACAAGTAAAGCAACACTTTACAGTATTTAAGCACACTTCTGAATGTACTGAATATACATATAATCTGAATGTAAATTATATGTCTATTTTGGCTCCCAGAGAATACTATCTCCAGAACTTAATGACATGCAAAGTTCCCTACCAAGTCAATAGCATATCCCAAAATACAGAACAATTTATTGGTTGTCTACCAAGCAAGACTTGAAGCCTCAAGGCATGCGTAGCTGACTCCCAGGCCAAGACCACACCGTGTCCACAAGCACACACACCCTTTCCTTCCCCTTGCCCAGCAGTGTCCTCAAGACAAGTCCATAAGTCGATGTCCCTGTCACAAGAGGAGCTTACAGATGTTTGTTCCAGTACGTCACCATTTTCAAGGCAGTGATTCATCACAATATTTCCTGAAAAGAACCACTCAGCACCTAAGGACAGGAAGGCAACCCCCCATCCCCTGCTCTGCCACTGCTGGGCCTCCAATCCACTGCTGTCCACCCACGGCCAGTGACACGTGGCCTACGAGCCCAGTGGATGCCCTGAGCCACAGGGCAGTGCCCTCAACCCCAACCCATGAAGATATAAACTTATTCACCCCATCTCCCCGTGACATGGCCGTGGGTCTGTGGTGGGGGGACGTTATGATGGGCAAGTATTGCCCAGCCATGCCAGGAGGGAAAAACTCTTGGCTTTCCCGTCAGAAACCGAACATTCCAGAACATTCTGGGGGCCCAGAAATGGGCCAGGATATCTGTTTCCATCATTCTCAGGAATGATGTTTCAATCAAAAACCCCAGTGTGGTGGCCTGGTTTCAGGTCCCTTCAAACATGTTGGCCACCCACCCCCTCATCCCAGGGCCCTGACCTTGGGGTTGCATCCACACAAGAGACTACAGGCAGACCACCCCCTACCCCACCCCGGCCCAGTCTTTGCCTCTTGTCTCTGGTGACTCGGGGCCTCAGGCCTGGACGCTGCCGCACACAGAATAGGACCGTGCACACTGGCCCCACTGCTTCCCTGGATGCCCAGGGTGAGGCCAGCCAGCGTGCACATGCCCTGCACCCACGAGGCCTGGAAAGCGTGCCCCTGCCAAGACCAATGCCCGCCTTCTTTTCCTTCAGCCCCAGAACCCTGCAGCCTGTGTCTGCCTGCCTCTAGAGAGGCCATAGATGCAGACCTGGGTTCGGCCACAAGGAAATGGGTTCCAGAGGGTTGCAGAGGTCCAGCTGGGCTTGGGCGGCTTGCCGGCCTGTCCCCACACAGGCCCTGAGCAGGGTGTCCACCCCTCACCATTAGACATGCGTTCTGGGGACAGACCTCCTGCCAGCACCTTCCTCCTGTCTGCTCACGCTGGGTCAGAAAGAGGCCGCTCACACGGCTTTGCCAGGCCCACTCTGCTAGGGGAGCAGCACCCCAACCTCGCAAGTGCTTGGCACAGAATACAGTCCCTTTCTTCACACAAACTCTGGTCCAGGCTTCCAGATCACAGAGAACATGGCTGGGTGTCACCCCAAAGCAGGCTGGAGACACTCATGGAGGGGGTTCTGTGGAGGGCCTGGGAGGGTGTGGCAGAGGCAGACTAGGGAGAGGGCGAAAAGGCTTGCTCAGGTATTACCAGCATAGTATCTTGACTTTGAGCTCCTGCGTGACAGTCTGACATTTCTTCTGGAAACATCCACTGAGGCTGCTCCATCAGCAGCTCCCAAGGCCACCCTGGGAAACATGCAGCCACCACAGCCAGGCCCTCACACTGCAGGTCAGGCCACTGAACAGATTCAGGAGGCTTGTGACCCCAGTGCCCTTCTTCCCTCATCAACGACCCACAGAAGCCCCGAAGGTCCCTTGTCAGGTGAGGCGACAGCCACAGCACCGCGTCTCCTCTGCTCCATCCATAGTGAGCTCTGTTTTGGGGTTCTCTGCCCCCTGAGCCAGCCCCTTTTCAGGACTCCCTCCCCCGAGTCCCTGAGCTAGTCCCTCAGCCACTGGAAACCACATTAATGCTCCAGGTAGCCCAGGAGAAGAGGTGCGGGCACGGCCTGGGGCTCTGCACCCCCTAGGACCCACCACGTGTTTTGATGCTCCAAGGACCATGCCTGGGCCCAAGGTGGCCTCCCCCAGCTCCAGGGCATTCCCTGACACCCCTGAGCCGAGCCTGTGTCCACTCCACGCAGCCCAAGAGGCCTTGGGGCCCTGCCTAGCCCGCTGCTCCATCCACTGTGCTCTGCTAGCATCTTCTGGAGGGTCCCGCCCCAGACTGGCATTTACCCACTTGTGGCAATTTCCCCACTGTGTACACACGAGTCATTTTGCAGCTGGGCTCAGATCTCCAGGACAGCCTTCTCCATGAGGCTCCATTTGCTTCCTCCTAATCTGCGCTGCATAAAGTGAACAAATGCCCCCTCAACCACCCCCCACATGCTTATCTCACTTTTTTAGAAATGAGATGAAAGCTTCTCTGTGTTGAAGCCTTAGAGATGGTCCTCCAGCATTCTGCTGTCTATGAATGTGCACACACAGGGCGGCAGATGGCTCAGGCTGTATTTACACAACAGCCAGGGACTGTTACTTTAATGTGCTATTTCTCCCAAATTCTCTTTCTGGGCGGCACAGCATCCTGACTCAGCAAGCACGGGGCAGGGGCCTGAGCACCAGCTCCAGCGTGGCCAACTTCCCCTGAGATGTGACTTCAGAGTGGAAGACATACCCCCCAACCCAAACCCCCGTTCCTCCTGCCTGCCTACCCCCTCCCTGCATGGCATCCACTGGTTTGGAGGGGTTCTCCTCCAAAACTGCACTTCAAAATGTGAGCTCCCCCAGGACTGCAAGATGTGGGCTGTTTCCTAGAAGCACCTCACAGGGACTGGGGACAGAGCTACACTCAGGGCAGTGCTGGACAGAGGGTAGGGATGGGAGGGTCCGATTCCTGGGCTCTGTCTTTCTGCAGCAGTGGGGGAGGGGTCGGGGGCCCCGATTCCTGGTCTCTGTCTTTCTGCAGCAGGGGTGGGGGAGTCGGGGGCCCCAATTCCTGGGCTCTGTCTTTCTGCAGCAGGGGGGGAGGGGTCGGGGGCCCCGATTCCTGGTCTCTGTCTTTCTGCAGCAGGGGTGGGGGAGTCGGGGGCCCCGATTCCTGGGCTCTGTCTCCCCTTGGCAGGGGTGTGAAGCCCGGGGCCACTGTCCAAGATAGCTGATGGGTGCTGTGCCACTCTCACTGCAGGGGTGAGCTCCCACAGGCTCAACAATGAGCCCCGAGATCACAGTGTGGGTCACAATGGAGAAGTCAGAAAACCTGAATCAGAACAAACTGCCCACAACATGTGACATGAAAGGAAGGACCGTCAGTGGCCAGGTAAGCTGTGGGACCCGGTACTCTCTAACAATAATAGAGCATGTCCCACCGGGGACAGTAAACAGCCAAGAGCTTGGGCTGACACAAATAAATAACAGATACATAAGGGGAAGGGAAGTTCTCACAGCAGAATTCCAACTCATGAATGGAGACAGGGCGATGGAAACGGAAAGTCACACCTGGCCAGCAGCACAGTGATACCTGTCGGCCGCAGAAGCATTGACGCGGGCAAAAACTGGTTGGTGAAATTATAACAGGAAATGGGACGCCTTGTCCCAAAATACCTTCCCACCAAACACTTGCTGGTTGCAAAGGGGAAAACCACATTCCCTGTGGAGAGACCTGGCATGGCTCTGACCCCTGGTGGAAGTGGCCCTCGCAGGGAAGAGACACACCCTGACACCCAGCACCCCGGGGGCACCCTGAGGAGGACCTAGCAATGCGTCCACAGCATTCTGGCCCAAAACGTAAGCCCTCCACTATCCAGGAGGAAAGCCCAGCCAAACCCCAACTGAGCGACGTTGGGGTAAATTATAGGTTCTCACTCTGCAAAACCGGCAAGGCCAGTAAAGACAAACAGGTGTGGAGGCACCATCTCAGATCCAAGAGCTGCAGAGAAGCAACCAGACGTGGTGCCCATGTTCAGCTCCTAGACCAGGAAAGGGACATTTGTGGGGAAGTGGGCAATAAGGTCCATAGGTCAGCTAGTAAGAATGCACTGTGCTAACTGCTGACTATGGTGCTGAGCTGTGATTCTGTGAGTTGTTAACATCTGGGGAAGCTGCCCACAGGAAGGGTCGGCGGGAATCTTGTAAATCTGAAATTATTTCAGAATGAAAAGTTACAAGATAAAGCAAGGCTGTTGATGAATGGGTGTCCCTCAGGGTCTCCTCTCAGGCCTTGCTTTGACCACGGGCACTGCCCACACCACACCCCAGCGTGACAGACCTAAGTCCCTGCAGCTGGGCTGGTGGCCGGCCCCTCTAGGCCCAGACCTCTGTGCACTGGGATCCAGGGAGGCATCTGGCAGGTGTCCTCTGTCACCTTGCTCACCAGGGGCCATCCAAGACCTGCCCCAAACCTCCTGCTCTCCCCCTCCAACACTAAGACCCTGCTGCACGCACACAGGGGCAGGGAGACAATGAAAGACTCTGCATCTGCTTCCCTGGCCGTGCTGATGAGCCCCGTCTTCCTGCATATTCCTGAGTTCCACACCTTCATTTCCAGGTCTTGTTTCTGCTCTTCCACATCACGGTTTAAAGGATCCTTGCATTCAAGCATAAGGAAACACAGAGGCATTTTCTAGGGACTCTAGTACCTTCTTCAGCAAGGGTGATGCACAACCAGAGCTGCCCTTGGCTGCCCTGGTTGAGATAGCAGGCCTTGAAGGCTGAAATGTTGGGATGTGGATGGCTGTCATCTCTACTGGGGAGTGAAGGAGCCGCGTGGGCGCTCCCACAGGCCCAGCACAATGCCCGGGCCCCAGGGCAAGTCTGGGGTGCAGGTGGGGGACATAGGGTCTGTGTGCCACCGATGGCGGACACCATGAAAACCATTGTGGTGACCCGGGGGGCAGAAGGATGCATGACATCAACTCCACCTAGGAAAGAAGTAGGAGGGGATGCTTCCTGGTTGAGCCCCCATCAAGCTCTCAGCATCCTGGTATCTCTCCCCCACAGTCCCTCACTCACAACACCTCCGCAACCCTAGGCCTCATGTTAACATTAACATGAATATAACACACAACACACCTAATGTACATAAGCAGTATATGAACATGTGTACAAAATAACACGTGCAGAACACACGTGCACACTCACATTGCACGTTACATATAACACATTCAGAGAGCAATGCAACATGCAAGCATAACATACATAACATACATGTGTGATATGCATTGTACACGTGTAAACAGCACACACAAACATCATGTACATAATATTGCACACAACACACATGTGGGACATGTATGGAAACAGGCATAACGTGCAAACATAATGTACATAATGTCAATGTGTGGTACGCCTAGAACATACATGTGCAAAACAGCATGCATGCATAACAACGCACCTCCACAGCATGTGTAATGCACACACAGGGCATGAACACACCTGCAGAACCTACCATAGTGTTAACACCTCCACTGTATTTTCACAAAGGAGGCTACACACACCATCGTTATACTTTGTGAGTGGTTGATTTGCTAAGTATCAGCTTCGGACGCATTCTTCCATTTTGGAAACCTTCAGGTCTGCTCTCCTGTACACGCGTGCGCGCATCAGGACCACCACCTGGGACCAGCTTCTGGGCGCTGCTCACGGGAACATTGCTGAGTGGCATCTCACCAGTGAGAAGCTTCCCTAGGTCATTGTCTTCCCGCCTCCTGGTTTCCCCAGAGCCCGCCCTCTACCCCAAGGGGCCCCTCCCACACACGCTGGGGGCCAGTCCTCTCTTTCTGGAAGCCACAAAGCCTTCTGCAGGAGTGAGAGCAGGCACTTACAGCCCCACCACAGTAATGAATTGCCCCTGTTAGCACTTGCAGCAAGGGTTCTGTATTGTGGCCAAGGAGCATAATGAGTGTGTCATGAAAGGAAAATAGTTTTAATTAAAGCTGCTAAGAACAGTGCCAAGAAAACCAAGGCTGGAACAGGGACCGGAGGCTCGCGCCACACCTGCTTCTGCTGCACAGGCGGGGTGAGCCGTGAAGCCAGGGACGGCCACAGGTCTGGATGGAGGTGGGGGGCATGCCCCCTCCCCCTCACATGACCCCGTTAAAGGGGCAGAGATTAGGGCTCATCATGGTGAGGATTCCTGTGCCCCATTCGTGGTCAAGGTGGGTTTCACCTTCTCTCCACTTTCCCTCCCTGGTCCCTGGATGAGGGCTGTCCTTTCAGAGACTTAGGTATGTGCCCTGAGCACATTAGCAGTGCCCTTCCCGGCCCGTATGTCCACCGAGCCCACAATGATGAGTGCAGTTTCTCCCTCCTTCTTCCAATGCTGGGGTCACCCAGAGAGAGGGGCTTGTGCTTCTAGTGGCATCTGGGGCCGTGGCCACCCCAGGAAGAACTTCTCATTTCTTTTACTCAGAGATTCTGAGATTTATGCACAGGCTTCCGGCCTCTGTGCAAGGACTTGGGGGGACATCTGTCAACTGCAAATAGACCCTTGTGTGAGTTAACAAGACAAACTTGGGAGAAGGGACGGTGCAGAGACCCCCTGGGGGGCCGTGAGGTCATGGTGGTACCATCTCAGGAGCAACCGAGAGGATGCCAGGGCTCTGCTCACTGTGGTCCTGGGACCCCCAAGAGTTGGCATGGAAACCAGTGAGCCGGTTCCATCAGGACTGGGGCAGCAGGGAGGCACGAGGCCTGGCCGCCCCAGCCCGAGGCTCACCACGGGCACAGGGCAGTCAGTGCTTGCACTCGGCCATGTTCAGACCCACTCACGGCACAACTTTTATCCCAGGCTGCCACTGGTGATTTCAGTTGCTTTACTTTCATTAACTTTAAAAGACCCAGAGCATATTGGTAAAATACTCTCCCTGGTCACATCTACATGACCGTTAACAGCCTACCCAATTACAAGAGGGGGGTCCCGACCCCTCGCACCTGGTAATTAAAATTGCTAATTACCAGCAATTATCTGGCGGGGCTTTAGAGCCGAGAGAAACCATTTGACCCTTTGCCCACAGCGGGAACAATGTTTGCTGTCCATCCCAGAGCGGAGCAAAGCTGCCCCAGCCCCTGCCTATTAAGTGCCAGTAATAGGAAACCAACAAAAGAGCCGTGACATCTGTGGGGACGTCCGGGCCCAGGTCTGAGCACACAGGTGCTGGCGTGAGGCTGCCAGAGAGGGAGCCCCGAGCAGGAACCTTTACCAATAATTAAGTGCCTGTGCTCGCTGCAGACTTAGCAGCCGGCCTCCGAGCCAAGATCAGGCCCCAGCCCTTGGGGAGTGACACATGATGCAGCCTTTTATCATGAGGGCTGCTTGGTCAAAGGCATTGGATGGGGATTTTTTTTTTTTTTTATCATCTCTTTAATGAATCTTGTCCCTGCTCAAGCAGAAGTGAAAGATGTAGAGTCTTTCATTCTGCAGGGAGGTGGGGCTCTCTACCATCCTTCTCAGAGGGCAGGGTTTGTTTGCACTGCTGCGTTGAAGTGGCCTTCAGAGGGGACTGGCTGTGCCCGGCTGCTGGGAAGAGGCCCTCTAGTTTCAGCTCCCGGAGGCTCTGGGTCCCCGCGGAGTCCTCCAGAGCCCTGCCTCTTTGCCCCAGGTCCCATCCAGCAGGTTCACATGCAGCCCGCACTCTCCTCCCTGCTACTTGTGGTTGAAATCGTCCTGGTATAGACGGAGGGGCCCAGGCAGGCAAGCTGCTTTGGGCAGAACGTCAGCACAGCCTGGAGGCTTACACGCCGGGCTTAGTGGCCGGCAGGGAGGGACACACAGGGAATTTCATGGCGGCCGAGGGCAGTGATGAGAAGGTTGGTGCCACATCTCCCTTTGGTCCTTCGTGAAAACATAAAGTAAAATAAAGTAGCATGAATTTTAAAAAATATGCATTCTGAAGAAAATATAAAAATAAAACAAATAAAATGAAATCCTTTATCCTGTGTATTTCAGTTCCTCACTTACACCACGCTTGGCAGGTCTCTCTGTCTCCCCGGGACCCAGGGGTCCACCCCAGGCTATCCTCAGAGTGTGGCCATTGGACTCCAGGTGTCCCAGCACCTTCTCAGGGGGTCAGTGAGGTCAGAGCTATTTCCACAACAATGTTCAGATGCTCCTGGCCTTTTTACTGCGTGGACATTTGCACAGATGCCCAAACACAGTGGCAGGTCAATTTGGGGAGCATCAGTGTGACCCAGGGCAGTGACACCCAGGGCAGTAATGTTGGTGTCACTGTGCTTGCCAGCACCCACTCAGAAGAAGGCAAGAAAAATGCCAGTTCCACTTAAAATGTGCTTAATGAGACAGTAAGAAGTATTAATTTTATTCAGTCTCAACCCACAAGAACACGAGGCTGGCCTCCTCGGCAAGACACCCGTGCAGACTCACAGTTTCCATGCACAGAAGAACCGGCACCTGGCCGAATGCTCTGCGATCCCCATCTCGAAGTTCTTAATGATTTTTTTAAAACAAAGGTCCTGCATTTTCCTTTTGTACCAGATTCCACTAGTTCCATATCTGATGCAGAGTCAAGGTTTTTGTCTAATACTCTGTGATAAAAGTAGCAGCAGTGTGCGTGAAGCACACTTCCACCACACACCGAGAGCCACAGCTACCACGAGGATAAAGTGACGGTGCCAGGGTCTGAGTTCCAAGCTAAACTAGCCACTTTTTCATGGACCATCCCTCATTCTCCAAAGACTGGCCGGCAGTTCAGCTGGACATTCAGACATGGCTGTTTGGCAGAGTCATCTTCCCGGTGTGAGCCTGTCCCTTTAAGGAAAGTAGCTGAGAGTATTTGTCAACAATAAAATTTGAGCTTTTATGCAAAAATTGAAGAAAATGGATCTATGACCCTGAGCTTGACAGATTCTTAACCTAAAGGCATTTCTGATGAGATCAATGGTGCATTGATGTATGGCGCCTTTTTTGACAGTGCACGAGGAAATGTGTCAACACTTGGAGATCCCCGTAGCCTTGTGCAAAATGGGCAAAAGATCCAGGCAAAGTGCAAGACAGAGTGATGGACTTTAATGTAACAGATTAGGAATGGTTCATTGACGTGGTTCTCAATTTCTTTTAAGAAACCAGCACATGTCACATTTTTGTGTAGCATCAAAGAAAATCCATGTTCACCTGAAAAGGCTGTTAAGATACCCTCCTTCTCGGGCTTTTGCAGGGATCAGTTGGTTAAGCTCAAGTCATGGTCTCAGGGTCCTGGGATCAAGTCCCACATTGGGCTCTCTGCTCAGCAAGGAGCCTGCTTCTTCTGCCTCCACCTCTTCCCCTGCTTGTGTTCTCAATCTCTCTCTCTCTCTCATTCTCTCTCTCTCTCTTTCTCAAGTAATTAATAAAATCTTAAAAAAATAAAAAATAAAATAAAAATACCCTTTTTCTTTCCAACCAGGTATTTGACCATTAGGTTCTAGCAATAGAAATACGGTGATTTACTTTCTCTCTTCCTAATGCTGGTGGTATTTTCCAAATGAGTATATGTCATCTTAAAATTTTGTCTTACTTTTGCTGTAGAAAAATATACTATATCTGATTCTTAAAAGAATGAATACTTTCCAACCTAATCGAGCCAGAGGAGCTGACAAACTTGATATTATATCCCAAGCTCTGTAATGAGTTCTCTCCCAGATGCAGAGGAAAGCATGCAGGGTCTCTATGGTCATTCCTGAAAGAAACTGCCCTGGTTCTGAGAGGGGAGCCTGGAATTGTGGAATTCTAGCTCTGACCCCTGTGCCCTGGGATATAAGGGCATAACTAAAAATGTTTCCCTCTGTATTAGAAACAAGGTGCTTTATTTATTTTTTTGAGAATACATTATTTAATCCAATACATCCAAAATATTACCATGTCCGAGTATAATCAATACATAATTGCTGATGAGACATTTTACGTTATTACTGTTACTTTTATTTTTTTAAGATTTTATTTATTCATTTGAGACAGAGACAGAGAGAGCACAAGCAGGGGGGAGCAGCAGAGGGAGAGGGAAAGGCAGGCTCCCCACTGAGCAGGGAGTCCTGGAATCATGACCAGAGCCGAAGGCAGACCCTTAACCCCCTGAGCCACCCAGGCACCCCTCCTGTTGTTTTTATTACTGAGTCCTCTGATTTGGTACAAAGCCCTGTCCACCAGGCTCATGACACACAGTCACCAGTGGCCACTGTGTGAACACCACATGGTTCTGGCCAGGGAAGAAGCTGGTTTTAATCCGTGAGTGTCTCCACTGTGCCACGGACAGAGCTTTGCACATGGCCTGAAATCGGCTTGGGAGTCCATGTTGGGGGGGCCTCATGCTTTGCTCAGGCCAGTGGCCGAGGCCCCACCTGCACCTGCACCTGCCCTGCACCTGCGCAGCTCGTCCCTGGCCCTCCAGGCTGTCCTCTGTCCTCAGACCTCCAGCGGGACCCTAACCCAGTTTCCTCCCCACACTGCACACATGTAGACAGTTCTGGAGTCTGGGGGAAGAAATATCCAGCACCAGGGGCAGAAATCCTCCTCCCAAAGCCTCTGGCTGCCCCACCAGGATATGGCTCCCCCAGAGGCCAGCTTACCCAGGTTGTCCCAGACTGGCCCTCCAGGAAGAGCCACCCTCCTCTGGCCTGATTTCTGACCCATACGACCCCAGCCTGGGAGCCTCCAAAACATACCTGCCCTTCCCTCTCCCTGTCTCCTGACCAGGTCGGTACCTGAGTGTAGATTCAGTCTCCACAATAGCTTCTGCTTTTTAAACCATTTCTCTGTGATCCTATGGCTTCTGCTCTGGCTAGGTTGTCTGGTCTCTCTCTGGCTTCAGGCTGGTCCCCACCACTGGCCTCCTTGCCAACCGTGTTACCACACTGGACTCAGGGGCCATCTGCCTACAACAGGACGTGGGGGCTATGGGGCCTCCCCAATCGCCAACTCCCTCACCAACCAGCCAGATCCTGAACCCTTGGTGTCTAGGAACTTTGTGTTGGGCAACCCTATCTCTACCCCAGTGGCTGGTCACTGACAGACCCCAGCAGGGGGCTGGTGAGGCGCCCTTCACCATGTACCCCCTGCAGAGGGCCACCCCTTGCTGCCACCATCAGCGTCGCAGGGAGGAGAGCCAGCTGTGGGGAAGTGCCAGCAATGGCTGGAGGGGGAAGCACTGCCACGAGAGCCTGGGGCCCACCTCATTGAGCTTCCTCCACTGCGGCAGTGTCACAACTCCTAGACAAGTCACTTCACATCTCTGCAGCGCGGCCTCATCCTCGTCTGTGAGATCCTGCTGTGGGATTGCTGCGTAGGTCAGAGACAATACATGTGAGGGAACTAACACAGCGCTGGGCTCTCCACACTGACCAGGAAACAGTGTCAGCAGACCCAACCGTTCCCAGCACCGTGGGTCCCCTGCTGCTACCAACCCGTGTGTGTGTATGTGTGTGCATGTGTATACATGTGTGTGCATGTGCATGAGTGCGTGTGTGCACACATATGCGTGTGAGTGTGTGTATGTGTGGGTGCATGTGTATACATGTGTGCACATGAATGTGGATTGTGTACTGTGTACATGTGTGCACATGTGTGTGCACGTGGGGGAGAAACAGATACAAATAAACAAGTAACTATTATCTATACCTGTGATGATTGATTTTATGTGTCAGCTTGGCTGGGCTCAGAGGTACCAGCGGGCTGGTGCATCTTCAAGGGAGTTTCTGGAAGAGGCAAGCATCCGCATTGCTAGGCTGAATGAGGAGATGTCCTCACTCAGGTGACCCCGTCCAGTCCATGGGAGACCCTAAGGAATGAACAGGCAGAGGAAGGGCATCTGGGCTCCACCTTGGGTGGGACACCCGTCTCCTCCTGGCCCTGGACATCGGCACCTCTGGTTTTCCGGCCCTCAGGTTTGGACCGGGACCTCCCCTGGCCCCCGGCGGCCCTAGGGCTGCAGCTTGCAGATGGCAGGTGCTGGGGCTTGGCCTCCATGACCACCTGAGTCTGTTCCTCTAGCAAAGCTCTTCCTGCTCATCACTGCGCATCCATGGTCCCATTTCTCAGAGCACGCGGTTAAGAGACATGCATTTTCTAAATGATTCCTTTCTCCCGTGTGGCACGCCGTAGTTTCCCTTCTGGCTAAATGTACATTTTATTTTACATATTTTACTAAAATTCCTCTAGTTTAAGTTCCAGAAGCCATGGGACCTCTATTGCCACAGAGGCTGCCTGCAAAACATTCCTTTTTTCTTTTCTTTCCTTTTTTTTTTTCTTTCTCCCAGCTCAGACTTCCAAAACGTGAGTCCAGATGAGACACACATGCACTCTCTTTTCACTCCCTTCCCTTCTAGCGATGAGACTCCTGAATGGGGGGTCTCATTGAGGACCCAGGACTCCTCAGGACTTCTGTCCCCCTACAAACGAGCATGCACGCAGGACAAGCACAGGCGGACGCTGCTGCCTGTGCTCAGGATCCTGATGTTGACTCAGTTCTCCAGGGACAAGCTGATCTGAAGGTCGGGACTGTGCCAATGGCCTCTGTGAACCAAAAGAAGCTCCCAGGGCCGTTGCACCCAGAGCAAGCGCTGCAGGTGGGCGAGCCTCCTTACAATCTCCCTAAAGATAATGAAGCGATTTGTTCAAGTACCGCTGATGCATCACGTGACAGGCTCTACAAGGAGCTCGGTGACCTTGCCTAATTAGCCCTGTAAGAAACCAGAGCTTCTTCCCCCAAACCGGTTCTCAGCACTGTCCCCTTCCCAATGCCCACGTCAGAGATGCTGAGAAGAGCGGCAGGAAGGGTGACAGAAAGAAATCTAAAATGCCTCCGACATCTGCAAGTCCTGGGAGGAAGTCCCCTCCCGCTCTCCATGGGGCCTCCTGCCCTGCTCCAGACCCACACTTTTCCATCGCCTTTTCTTTCCAGTGGGGAAATCCGACACTCGCTCCTCCCAGCACGGGAACAAAATGGGCAACCGGTTCCATTTCAAACTGGGAGCTTCCTGTGGCCGCCCCTGGGATCTGCCGGTTTGCTTATTTTCTGGAGTCACTGTGGTGACATTATGACCACAGTCTTGGTGAGGGGATGATCTCGGCGTCGGGGCCTTTTTAAACTGTGGTAAAAAGCACACACCACGAAGATGACGAAGCCATTTGTAAGCGAGCAGCACCGCAGTGGCAGCGCCACACAAGCTGCCGGAGTGTTTCCATCCTGCAGGGCGGACACTCGGAGCGCCACGAACCACAGGTACCTCACCCTCCGCGCCCCGGGGCAGCCATGCAAGGCCAAGTTTCTGACATTATCAAGAAAGGTTTAATGAAAGAATCCAGAAAGAAATCAAGCTCTGAGCAGAGGAAGTAGGGCTCCGAAGAAGAGCAAGGGCGGGCCGAGGAAGGGCACCGCCCACCACCCGGAGGTCTGTGCCCAAGCCCACCAAGACCCCCGCAACCACGTCACCAGCGTGGGCTGCTTCCCTGGACCCCAGACCTAATCCTGCAGGCTCATCCTTCAGACAGTTGTTGCCAGTCTTCTGCACACCTTCCATTAAATCAAGTTGCCTTCCATCAGTGATTCTGGAACTTACTAGAACTACTTGCTTCTGTCTGCTGCGTTGCCTCTGGCTACTCACAAGCTTGAGGAGGTAGTTTAAACATTGGCCATTTAGCTAACACAGGCCCACACCCCCTGGCTGGGATCCCACCCGCAACCAGTCTGGGACCACTAGGTGCCGGAACATGCTGGAACCTAGGTGGCAGACTCGTTTGTGCCCAGGGTGCTGACACTGCGTTCTCTGCACATGGCAAGAGCTAAACAACGTCGTCCATTATGTTGTTCTCACACAACCCACAAGTTCTGCAAGACGTTTGGCAAGGTCACTGCTCCGCAAGAACATAGCGGCCAGGAGAGCAGCGTTCTAGGTAGGCGCCATGGCACTGAGCTCAGGTCAACTGTCCCCAGCAGAGGCCTTTGCAAAGCCCCCGCTCCCCACACACCTGGGACTCTTGTACCAGGAGAGTGCACCCCTGCCCCTTCTGCATGGACAGTCTGTAGGTGAGACACCATCCCCACCAGGCAGAAATGCCCTGGTGGTGCCAGGACATCAGGCTAGGCCAAGAGTGTGTCACCCCGGGGTGACACATGGCCTCCCCAGGTCACCCCTGGGGCCTCCGAGCAACTCGGGCTCTCAGCTGGCCAGTCTGTCTGGGGATGCTGGGGGACGCTGCCGTTACTCATCAGAGGCTCCAGAGGCATCACCTGAATGCTGAGACGGGGGTGTGATTGATGGCGCTGAATACGAAACCACATGTACCTCGTTGGGGAAGCATGGACTCAGAGGCGCACTGTCTCCGGGGGAGATGAATGGGACTCAAGATAACCCTGGCAAATTAGGCATATGTTAGCGCTGAGCGTTGTCAGTGAGCAGGCTGTAAATTACAGACATATTGTAACTCCACAAACTCCTCTAATGAATCGGATGACGGTGGTAATTTTATGCGGAACACACCAGTTTAACCCTTTTAAGAAATTAGCCCCAGGTCTCTAAGATGCCACAAGTCAAAACGCATTTTCAAAGCTGGTGCTTAGCATTTCCAGAGCGAGCCTATGCAGCAGGATGTAAGAACTTCTTAAATTCTCCTGCATATTAAAAACAAACATTCAAGACCCTAAGGGTAATTACATTATTTCGTAGTTAAATTTTGAGCTTTTTTTTTCTCCACACACAATCTTCATTATAGTCCTTTTTTGTCCCCCTAAAACGATCACACTAAATATATGGAAGCCACAAGCCCCAGCGTGCAGTGCATTTCTGGGTGATTATTGAACACATCGGGAGGTGCCATGCACTCCGCGGCTAACGGCACAGAGACTTTAACCTGAAAGGGAGGCAGGAATTCCACACAAATGCACTACCTGCGGTGTCTTGTTGCAGTGATGAAGTGGAATTTATAAATAAAAATAAGATGCCGAGACAAACCCTCTGCATTTTCCGGCCATTACTGACAGAGGCGTGACGTGGTGACAGCTAAGCCGGGGCTGTGAAGCTATTTTAGAATCTGCTGTATATTTTAGTGAAAGTTGCATGTAGAAATAACTGACAAATGAATGTTGATCAAAAGAAAACTCTAAATTCAAATGGGGAATTAAAGGTAATATGTCATTATTTAAAATGTGTTGACACAGTAAAAAGCATTCTTTGGTTCTTACTCAAATGGAAGGAATGCAAAACAGCGCCAGTGGATGTAATTATAGTATAACAGGTACCACTCGGTTCCTGATGTTACAAAACTAGGAATTTTTAAAATAACTGACCCCTATATTGGTGTGTTTTCTCTTTACAGAACATAATTATCTTTTCCTGGATGTGTTAGAGGAGGACATGGTCTTCCCTGAGTCACAGGGCGGCCGCCAAGCCTGCTGTGCCTCTGCTCCTCCATGGCCGGCAGCGCGGGGGACCTCGTGCGGCTCTGGCAGGTGCGTCCTGGGGCCCCTCTGCTGGCCTGCAGCACCGCGTCTCCCCCGAGGGGACAAGCGAGGACCAACTGCCATCGTATCTTACATAGTGTAATTGCAGCTTTAAGTCTGGTGATCTCCAAGGACCTTGAGGAAAAATGTCGGAATGTTGGCCGTTTCAGTAACTTACGAAATAGATCATGAAAGAATATGAATTATTCACCTAAAACATGAAATTCGGGAAAACAGTCTATGTACCTGTCACCTGCCATTCAGGCAGGAAGCAAGAAATAAATTCTGAAATCCCAAATTTCCTTTTGGGAGGCTGGATTCCTCCTTTTGTTAAATTGGACCCTAAAAGTTTAAGCTATGTAAATAGACATTGTTCCAACTCTCTGACGGAAGAGCGCCTTGCAAACTGAGGTCGCCAGTCGTGAGGCCTGTTGACGCAGAGAAAAGCCCAGCCCTGCCCGGCTGCTGGCTCCACACAAGTGGCGGCGGCAGACACGGGCATGCTGGTGGGGGGGGGGGAGTGGACGCTGCTTGGCCTTCCTGTCCTCCCGGCCCTGCCCCTCCCTGCCCCTCCCCACCTCTCTGCTGCTGCTCCTCTGGTGGGACACGCCTGCAGGCTCCTCCGGGTCTCTGGGGTCTGCCTGCAGAGACCGCTCACCAGCAACGCCCAAGGATTGCGAATCTTCTCAGCCCACGAGGTCTTGTTTTCCCTGGCACTGAGTACTTAAAAATCACAGATTCTACCTAAAAATCCCACTTTGGAGCCTCTCTCAAAAGATCAGGCCTGGGATCCCTGGGTAGGTGGCTCAGTGGGTCAAGCATCTGACTTGGCTCAGGTCATGATCTCAGGGTCCTGGGATCGAGTCCTGTATCCAGCTCCCTGCTCAGCTGGGAGCCTGCTTCTCCCTCTGCCTCTCACCCCTGCTCATGATCTCTCTGTCTCTCTCTGCCTTTCTGTCTCTCTCTCTCTCCCTCTCTCAAATAAATAAATAAAATCTTTAAAAAAAAAAAAAAAAAAGTCAGGCCTGATGACGTGGAGCCGTCCCTTCCCTGAACCCTAGGCTTGCAGGGTACACAGCAGCACTGCCCTCCACTGCCATCACCTGCTCTAATGCCTCACTGGGGCCCCCTGGCACCCTGACCTGTCCCAAACACCTAGTGTAGGGGCCACCAAACTGTCTCCCTGCCAGCAATTCTCATCTTCGTGTGTCTTTCCAAAGTCTTATGCTCCCAGGTGGGCTTCAGCAGAGCAAACTCAGGGAGTGTTAGTACGCTGTCCTTCAAAGCATGGCCCAGGCCTTCACTCTGCCTGCCAGCGGGTCAGAAGTGGCACCTGAGTACCTTGCTGGGCCTCCGTGTCAGAGCCAGCACCCATCAGCATCTAAGGATGCACCTCTGAGCAGGAGTTTGAGACGCAGTGGTCAGGCCCACAGTGCACTCGGCCGGAGGTGACGGTCGGCTGTCCACTGGCAGCAGCAAGAGGGAGGTGGTAGGTACTGAGAATTCTGGGCCTGATTTTTAAACAATCAAATTAAACTCAGACAGAGCTAACAAAAAAGTGAGCCACACCCACTGTGGAATTCTAGGACAGCCAAGGGGAAATTAAGGGAATTAAGGCCAGAATACATCATCCCGGCTTTTTAAATGGCCTCTCCTCTGGAGGAGTGATCCTCAGTTGGATTTTCACATGCACAGTCTCCAGAGGACCCTGAGAACACAGCCCCCTTCTCATCTGATGGAGCACAGAGCTGTGCAAAGACTAACCTGTGTGAGCCGGGGCCCCTGGGAATTGTACCAGGTGCAGAGTCCAGGACATCACCCTGCTGTCAAGGAGCAGAGTCTCAGGACGCCATCGGCATCTTTCTCTGTGCTGCCCGAGAACAACAGAGATGTCCTGTGGGCTGAGGTCCTCACAAGCCTGACAGCTTGCCAGTGGTGTGGATTCCCTGGCCACCACCGCCAAGACGCCGACCAGGCAGGTCTGCCATGAGGCAGGGATGTGGGGCCCAGGCTCACCTGGGGACTCTGATGCTCAGAGGCCGCACCTGTGTGCTCACCTCATTAGCATATACACCACAATACACACATCATGGTCTTGGTTTTTAATGAACAGAGAATGGAATAGTCACTTCTGTCTGTATAGGTCAAGAAAGTCTTCACCAAAAAGTGCATGTCTGAGCTAGTCTTGTAAGATGAGTAGGATTTGGGTTGTTTGCTCTATAATGCATGCCCTAGGTCTGGTTCTATCTTCCAAACATTGCTGAACTCAGGACACCAGACAACATTCTCCTTGGGCCCCTGGAGAAGACATGTTAGAGGAAGTCTGAATTTTATTAAGTAAAATCTTTGTGCCTTGCTTTGGACCTGATGCTCCCTCCTGTGGGCTCAGGTGTCCTACAACCTTCCCCCTGAACTGACTCACTCTGTCCCCCGAGTCCTGCAGGACCCAAGGAGCCACACCTGAGCCCTCATCCCCTGGCCATGTGTACTGCTGGCTTCGCGGAGCTCCTGAGACTGGGGCTCAGGCTCTACCAGATGGCTGCCATGTGTGGTCTGTGCGCACCTTCGCACCAGGGCTCTGGCCCTCAGGATGGGCCCACTCAACCAGCAGGAGCAGCACACATCTTGCCCTGGTCATCCCGTGAGACTCACCATCCAGGGGGAGGAGCAGCACCTCAGCTCCCATTCCGCTGCCAGCAGGCTGGGAGGCAACAGGCCATGAGGGCCGAAACAGCCTCAGTCTTTACCTCTGTAAATGAGGAGCTCCAGAAAACCTCTTCCAGCACTTACATTCTAGAACATAGTTAAACACTGTTATTGTCTGAAACCATCTCCCGTGTATCGCAGGGGATGGCATGCTTGTCCTTGGCTTGCTAGCAGCGTGCAATCCACTGCCGTGTGCACGTGTTTTCCCCGGGTGGTGGTGCTTGTGCATGGTTGCAATGCTGGTGCCTGGCTGTAGATGGCTGTATGTGGTTGAGCACATGGCTAGTTGTGCCTGGTTGTAGATGGTTGTGGATGGTTCTAGCAGCTCTTGTGGTGTGCGCAGGGTTCAGGTCACCTACTCCAGGTGGATGAGCCCCTACAAACACTATTTCCTCATGTTGGCCGTACTGTTTATACCATGCCTTCATCACAAACCTTACACTCAGTCCAGCAAAGCACCCCAAACATTTCAGCTTGGAAACAACAAGATACCATTACCTCCACAGTCCTGGGATGACAGGCTTAGCTGGGGGCTCTCGGGATTCCCCACTTGGCATCAGGAGGGACCTGATGCTGCAGTTGTTGGAAGGCACCCTCCTGGCTCGTCTGGGCCTGTGCTGGGGTTGCAGGAGGGCTGGGCACTCTCTCGTCCTCACTGTCTCTCTTGGCCTATCCCTTCATGTCCAGGAAATACATTGAGTTACTCAAATCTCATGTATTATTGTTCAAAAATTAGTTATAATAGCTCAAAACCCCACGGCCATTGCAAACTACCTTGGGAACATGAAGTAGTAAGTGCCAGAGGTCAGGGGAGCTCCTGCTGCATTGGTCACAATACCATACAGTACCGTGGGGCAGTGGGGGTGCGAAGGCATGAGGCCTCCTGGGGGCAGGGGCACGAGGACTCCTGTGGGAGGGCAGTGGGTGGAGGACCTTTCAGGGAACATCCATCACGGGGAAGCCCGAAGGGTGTCTACCCATGCAGTATTTTGTAAATCTGGGAAAGATGGTAGTTTTTATTCAGACATTCATTAAGCCTGGACAATCACCCCGGGCACCCGGCAGCCCTGTGCCCCATGTGCCAGCAGGACATGTCTGTGGATTCAGTGTGCACCTCTAGGGACCTGCTCTCTATAGATGTAATGTGAACACAAATATACTCATGAGCCCTCACATCAAATATCAGCCATCAGGTGTTAACAACACCCAGCAAAATATGCGTCCCTTCCCATGAACTCACAGGTTCATTTAAAGTGGGGCGAGGGTTGCCTCCTTCATCGTGCCCAGCAACTTGCATTTGGAAATATGTAAAAGCAAGTATAAACCAATTTCCTTTTATTACACTGTATTTGTATTAATTTTATAACGTAATAGTTTTTTATTAATTTTGAAACATGATACCGCTTTTCGGGCGTGTGGGTGAGTCGTCGGGGTGACTTCCGTTCCAGGTAAACAGAGATTAATTGTTGGTGCAGGTGGACACAGTCACCCGAGAGCCCTGCTTCGTGGCACAGTCCAATTACTAGCTAATAGATTGTGTGTCCAGTGAGGCAGCTCTCTACTCCCTCAATGAAAACACACAGGCTTTCTATGACAAATAAATAAATAACCCTTGGATAAAGCAAGAAGGCCATCTACAGTTTGTTAATACTCACATGGAGGAGCTGCTAGCTTAATAAAGCCGTCAAGATTTTGTATTCTGACCTGACCACACAAAGACAGTAAATAGCTAGAACTTTGACTTTTAATACAAGCTGCAGCATTTTTAGAACAAATAGCTCTTGGAGGCCTCAAAGCAGAGCCAAGCCTGGTGGCTCTCGTCCTTGGAACGCAGCGCCCATCAGGCCTTCAAGAAGACGGCTCAGGGAGGACGACCGGCTCTCTGAAAGGAGGCATCGATCTCGTCGCTTAACCCCCAAAACATTCATTGTTTTCAGCCAAAGGATAACAAAGTTATTTCAGTTATTCTTATCAGCCTCCCCTCTTGAGGATACTTCACCTCAGAAACTTCCATCGACTTTCTCTCTCAGACGCTCACGAAGAGCCCAGGGACCTTGCCCAGGGATCAGAATTTAATGGCACAATGAGGTGGCTCCCAGACCCAGTTGTCAGGTGAAAAGAAAATCTTAAACACTTTCAGAAGTCAAGTCATTGGGCAGCAAGATAAAATAAAGACGAGAGGGAAAGAACAGGGTGACTGGGGTAGAGAAGACATGTTTCCAGTGAGATTTGAGTGGGACGGAGTGGTTACAAAACATCAGAAAGTCGTTTGAAATGCTCTCTGAACCTGAGAGTTTCTATTCCGACAGGAAGGCGAGACCTATGTGACTCTTCAATTAACCCTCCTCTAATCTGCACCCTGACTGGGGCTGGAGGCATCAGCTTCACTGAACAGATGGGGAAGTTGAGGCTTGAGGAGCCCAGGCTCTTGCCTGAGGTCACAGACCATCTGAACTTGGCAGTCCGTCTCCTAAACACGGCAGCCTCTCCCATAGTGAGCAGTTGTAAAGAGGTGCAGAGTGCTGCAGGGGGTGTGCGGAGCCAGGCAAGGAGGGCCAGAGCTCTGCGGGGAGGTGCCGGGGTGCTGGGGTGCAGGATGCTAGCGGGGCAAAGAGTAGGAGGAGGCCGTCAGGGCTCTGCCGGGAGGTGAAGGCGGGTGCAGGGATGCAGGCCCTTGCCTTGGCCTATGGGACCAGATTGGAGGTGTTCCAGAGGCTGACGCTGTTTCTACCTGAAGTACATACTCTCTTGTGTCAGTCTAGGTTAATGTAATGGGAGAGGAATCATCAGGCAGGTGCAGGCAGGGAAAGAAGGAAAGGAAACTGTGGGTGGGGGTCGCCTGTGCCACTGTGGCTCTGCCAGCCCCTCCATGCCCACTGCAGTGAGCTCAGGACCCAGTCGCCATCTCCGGTGGTTCCTACCCACTCCCTGCTCCATTGCCTCCCGGCTCCCCTTCCCTCCCTGTCTTCCTTCCTCCCCTTTCCCATGTGCTAGGAGGAGAGCTGGCACCCAGAACAAGGCACCCTGGAGGTGAGGCAGGCCCTCTGAAGGCAGGACAGCCTCAGGTCCCAGGTGTGTAAGGAGCTGTCCCCCAAAGCTGGCCTGGTGACTTGGAGCTTCTCCAAAGGGATATCAATTGCAGGTGGCCCTTGGTACATGTGGCCCAACCAGTCCTCCTGTGGCATGTGCCCCTTAGCAACTGCCACCCTTGACACGGTGTCCTGATAGGGAATTTGCACAGCAGAGAAATGCATCTAAAACCATAACAAGGGATCCCTGGGTGGCGCAGCGGTTTAGCACCTGCCTTTGGCCCAGGGCACGATCCTGGAGACCCGGGATCAAATCCCACATCGGGTTCCTGGTGCATGGAGCCTGCTTCTCCCTCTGCATATGTCTCTGCCTCTCTCTCTCTCTGTAACTATCATAAATAAATTTAAAAAAAAAAATTTTTTTTAATAAAAAAATAAAAAAAATAAAACCATAACAAGACCAAACTTTGATGAGGCTTCATTCCCCTCAAAGTGAAATGAAATTTAAAAACTTTCAAGTTAACAAAAAATTGGAAGATAGTTTAGGTTTTCATCAATTTAGATATCCTCTTTGTTATGCTATGTCAAAGTTTTCTTTCCTTTGGGGGGCTATGCACTGAGTGCTTTAATTGGCCATCTGCTAGAGAAGCTGTAAGCATGGCAGGGGTGGGGGTGGCCTCCTTTCCCCATGATGTCCTTCCTCCAAACGACCTGGTACTGGCTCCATGGGAAGCAGAGTGTCCATCATACAACTGCCAGGTCACCCAGATTCCTAGGCTCGGGAAATAGTATCCTTTTCTAGATCAAAATTCATTTGAAAAATTGGACTCAATCATCTCAAATGAAAGTTTGAAGAGACATGTTGTTTGCCTTGCAACGTAAGGACAGTGTCTCAGGAGAGAGTCATCCAAACTCGTTGTCCCCATTCCCCCCCCCCTCGCCCCCCAAGCACACAGCTACATGTCCAAGTTGTGTGGTTGCTGCTTGAGCCAAGGCTTGGCACGTGATATCCTGAGCCTGTCGTCATCAGGGTCTCTACCCTCCAGCAGCAGCACTGGCCTGTGACCTGCTCAGGGTTGGCACGAGTTTGATCTCAGAATAAAATTAGCCCCCATCAGGAAAAAAAAAAAAAATTAGCCCCGATTCCTCAGCCCAGTGGAGATTGTATGACCCTCCCTTCCACTTTCTTAATGGTTTCTTCACTACAAAGCCTCAATCGAATGACCATGTCAGCCATCTCCCAGGTTTGGAATTAAATGTCCCTAACATAAATCAATAAAAAGGAAATCAAAACGGAAAGGCCAATTATTTTTGCAGATGTCTTTGTGCAAAACAACTTTGCATTGAACTCTGGGCCACCTGGAGACTCCAGAGCAACCCTGCTTCCAGGGTCCAGTACGCTAATGTAACAAGGAACTTTTATGAGCAGACATTACTGACAGGATCTATTAAAATGGAATTACGAGGCTGGCCCATTCACCCCCGAGAGAGGCTCCACAAGAAAAGTAGAAAATTCAGAATTCTAAGTGTTCAGTTTCAAACCGACAGAGGTGGGACCCTTGCCACGGCCTCTCTGCCTCTTCCCTCTTCTCACTTCCCGGCTGAGATGATATGACCACAGAACTCCATGTTCATGGTTGTGTGAATTTTTAGTGCACCATTTTGTCAATTAAACAGGAGGAGATACAAGAAAGCCCCACAGGTACATTTAGAATTGAGTGGAGGCTAACTTTCGGGAGCCGGTCCTTCCTGCCTCCAGATGACCTCTCCCAGAGCCCTGGAGCTTCCTCAGCAGAGCGCAGCAAGTAGGCACTGGTCCACTCTGGTCCTGTGCCTGCAGACCTGCCATGCTTTATCACATTTAGTGAAGCCATTTCCTAAATTAATTAGTGTTTGGGGATCAGTGGCCGCTAAGTTATTAACATTATCCCTTCCAAAAGTGTTTACCTTTTAAATGGTACCCCAAGAGCATAATATTTTAAGCAAAGGAACAACTCTCTAATGGTAAAAATTCAGCCACCTGAGCCAATAAGAAAACAGTTTGTGCCTTCATGGTTTTAAGGAGCTGCGTACTGTGTCGACATCTATGGTTGGTTCTGTGAACTGCAGATCCCCAGTTGAATTTCCACAGTGGTCAAGATCTCAGTACTACAATTCTATTCTGAACACTGACAAGTCAAAAGAGAACCATTTTACTTCCACCTGCTCTTCTGATTCCCAAGCACGTTGACTGCTATTTATTCTGCATTGTTATAAGAAACGTGAGTTCTTACTTACAAAGAAGCACAAACTTGGGTGAGTGGCTGCTAGGGATGTGTGATTCCAGTGCGTAAGGAAACAGACCCAGCTCTCATCTCAAGGCTCCAATGTCATCTTTAAAAAGTCAGCAAATGAGAAAAAATACTTTTCACTCTTTTCTGCAAAATGTGACAGCAGTGAGAGCGAACTTGTTTGCTAAGTTGACCCCCTTCTTCGAACACTAGAACGACAGAAAGAGATCTTTGCACTTTTTTAAACCGACAGGCTCTATCTCTTTTCTGGGTTCTCACAGTCCTTGGATGCATTTACCTAAGTAAAAAACAGAAAAGGGGAGAGAGTGGAAACAAAGGGAGAACAGAGTTTAAATGAAAAAAAGAGAAGCTGCGCATGAGCATATAGTTGCAACCATGTCATAAATAAGTCCTCCTGAGTGTATAGATGCAACAATGTCACAAATGAGTCCTCCTGAGTGTATAGATGCAACAATGTCACAAATAAATCCTCTGAATATATAGATTCAACAATGTCACAAATGAATCCTGTGAGTATACAGATGCAACAATGTCACAAATAAATCCTCTGACTGTATAGATGCCACAATGTCACATATAAATCCTCCTGAGTGTATAGATGCAACAATGTCAAATAAATCTTGCTGAGTGTATAGATACAACAATATCACAAATAAATCCTCTGAGTGTATAGATGCAACAATGTCACAAAAAAATCCTTTGTGAGTGTACAGATGCAACAATGTCACAAATAAATCCTCTGAGTGTGCAGATGCAACGATGTCACAACTAAATCCTGTGTGAGCCTGTAGCTACAATGTCACAAATAAATCCTCTGAGTGTGCAGATGCAACGATGTCACAACTAAATCCTGTGTGAGCCTGTAGCTGCAACATCACAAATAAATCCTTGTGAGTGTATAGATGCAACAATGTCACAAATAAATCCATTCTGGGATCCGCTGCTTCCACATAGAAGCCCTTAACTGTTCTTTCTGTGCCCAGACAAAGAGCAGGACCTTTGATATTCCTCCAGGAAAGATTTCAGGCTAAAAGATATGTTCCATGCGAAGGTGAAGGTCTTACCAAATGTAAGTAGAATGTTACTGCCAGTTCCCACATTCAGCCAAAAGTTGCTTTAAGTTAATTACATACTATCTGAACAAGTGTATACACGTTCAGTCTCTTCTTATCTGTACACATTTTCTCGCACTTTTGTTCTGATTTTTTAAAGAACCTTGACTAATTCACTTTAGCGCGAAGCTAATCCTGCACCAGAGGGCTAAGTATAAAACAAGTGACATTCTCAAATGGGTGACAAAAAACGAGCAGACTGGGGTCATTAAGTGCTCATTAGCTGCGTGTTGTCACATTAACTATGGGGTGTAGCGCCAATTTTCTCTTCTTTGTCAGGAGCCAACACGCTCCCCTTTCAAGAGCAGGCCCCTGGGTGGTGTGGTGCCCAAAGCATGCTTCATTCAGCTCTGTTCCTTTAGGTTCTCTCTGATTTATCTCCGTCACCACCATTTCACAAGTCCACCAGGGAGAAGCTGTTACCCGCCTCTATCGGCCACAGCAATGAGGAGCCAAAATGATCAAGTATCAGAAAAAAACTCTTTGCAGCTGATATACACAGCTGGTAGAGCCATGGGTGTGGACAGAGTGGTTTTATTTGAAGTCATACTTTAGAATCTTAAAGATGGTCCTGTAATCTAGACATGCAGGATTTCCACTTTTTTTTTTCCTTCTTCTTTTTTTAAGATTTATTTATTCATCTGAGAGAGAGAGCACAAGTGGAAGGGAGAGAGGGAAAGGGAGAAGCAGGCTCCTCGCTGAGTAGGGAGCCCGACTCGGGGCTCGATCTCAGGACTCTGAGATCATGATCTGAGCTGAAGGCAGATGCCTCACCATCTGAGCCACCCAGGCACCCCTGGGATTTCCAATTTCAATGCCTAGTCACACTCGGCCCCGAAAAAAATGCCAGAGGTGCGTCTCCAGCACCCGCTCTCAGCTGTGACGGAGAAAGCCCGTGCTCATGCAGCATACCGCTGGTGTACATACATCTTCAGGCTCCTCTATGCTGTCTCCCTGTTCATTCCTCCAGTTGATGTTCTTTTAAAAGAAAAAACTAAAGACCTGCATTTAAGCTCAGTGAGCAGAGGTCCTGCTCCCCAGCAACATGCTTTGCATGGAAAACGTCTGGATAAGCATTTCTAGCACAATTTTAATTATAAAGCAATTCCATCCTCAAACAACAGTGCATTCTGACTCTCATATTTGATGTTGACCAAACTACATCTTAAAGCAATATTGGATTCCTTATTTGAATTCAAGAGATGGACTGACTTCAACAGAACCTGAAACCATGGAGTTGGTCTCAGGGAACACATTGGCTTGGATGTTCTAGGTCAGTCTTTGCTCACAGCAGGCATTGAAGCCGGCAGCCGAAGCTGAAAGAAACTCGATCCTACCAGGAAACACACTCTGTGAGGAGACAAGGACGATGGATGAATGGATGAATGAATGAATGAATGAACACAGAAGTGTTCTAAGGGATTCCCTTACCTGGGTAAACCTTGCCCTGTTGCTTCCTCAGAAGAGGTGGCATTTCACTTTCGCTGCCCACCCTTGGGATTCCCTGCAGAGACACCTCAGGATGCAGAGCTATCTCAGCCCATCAAGGTTATGTGGGTGCCCCCAGGGACCGAGCCTGCATGGACAAGGCCTCAGGCTGCTCAGCAGCAGGAGACTGACCTGCCCGCTCACCTCCCAGGGGCCCGCCCAGGGGATGAAGGGCCACTGGCACAGCCCACGGTGGCCTCCATGCCAGACGTAGGTGCCACCTCATGAGCACAAGTCCCTATAGTTAATCTGCAAAGCACCAGAACTCTGTGCTTCTGACACAGTTAATAGTTCCCAGGACTCTATTTAAAGCATTCGGAAGACAAAAGTAAGAAGACAATTACACAGATTGCAGAGACCAGAGAAAGAGGAACAGAGGAAGGGAAGCTCAGAGAGCCAACAACAATGTAACACAAACAGCTCAGCAAATAACGGTGCCACGTCCCAGCTAATAAAACGCTTTAACACCTGAATACATTCACACGCCTGATTAAGCACTGACAGCATACACCCATAAAGGAAGATTATATGTTGTAATATGTCTTCGCGAGAAGCAGCGTATTAACCACTGTTTGTATACTTCTCCAATTACATTCCTCTAATTCCTTCATTTAGAAAACAGTTTACATTATAATAGCCAGCATCACTTCTGTTTTTGAAACAATTGATTATATATATATATATATATATATATATATCCTTCCAAAACTATCTTTAATCAGGGCTTTTGGCACCGTGCATATGGACTGTCTGTCACCTGCTCCCGCCATGCATAGGGCCTCACAGTGGATGGAAACATCCTACTTTCCCCTCTCTAGTTTTCTGGGAGTAGAGATTGGAAAACGGTGCCTGGCACAGCTCCCTCCCCAGCCCCTGGGCTCTCTGTCCCGCAGACCCCAGACCTCCTGGGCTGTCACATTGTGCAGGACGCTGAGCTGGTGACACCAGGGGTTTATTCTGTGGCCAAAGCCACCTCTTCCTGACCAGAACCCCCAGATCCTGCCAACCCCACCCATCCAGATCTGGCTAGCATGCGGTCCTCCCTGGGACCAGAGATGCCTGTCAGAAGCCAAGCAGCAGCAAACAGCAGAGCCCCCCGAGACAAGACGTTGGTGAGGATGAGAATGAGCACTGAGGGAGGCACAGGGAAGGGCACCACCAGGTGGGGCAGAAGAGACCCCGGGGACGGACACAGCCCAGTGAGCAGGGGCTGTGAGGCACTGGGAGCAAATAAATGACCCAGTCCTCGAGGGAACAAGTCCTCACGCAGAAGCTGAGGCTCAGTATGAGTGACTTGTCTGAGGTTGCCTGCCAGTGAGCAGCAACTCACTGGCAACTAGGAGGCAAGGCAGCCTGGGAACCCATGCGCACCACCTCTGCGGGGCTGGGCCATGCTGGACATCGGCCCCCACCCCCAGGCTTTTCCAGGAGAGCAGGCGTGGACTTCTGGGGGAGGCAGGAGCAGCCATCCTCTTCCCTGTTCTTCTCACTAAGCACAATGTACCTTGTTGACATCATATGTAAAATAAACGTGAGAATTCTCCAGAAGATTGTAGAGAAGGCAGAGGGCAGGGGTCCTCAGGGCCCGTGGAACAGCATGGCAGTGAGTCCCCTGGCTTCTCAGGTTGTCTCGTGAATCCCAGTGGGGTCCAGGTAGAGACACTGGCAACACAGAAATACCCACAGACCCAGACAAGAAAAGCTCGCTCCCTCCAGCCAAACAACAGGGACACAGGCAGCCTCATACGACAGACATTTCCACAGTAATGGCTCTACTCCAACCAAATACCACGGAAAAAAATGTCACCCTGTCCTCAGCCCACCAGCAAAAGTTGAGTGGGGAGCCTTGCCCTGTGCCCTCCCTGGGCTACTGTACCACTGCCAAACTCACCCTTTGGGGCAGTGGTATGGGAGGCTGAGCAAGGAAGCTGGACTCCACTCGCCACACCCCCAACCCACCCCGACTGTTGCTGCCAGGACAGTGCCAGAGCAGTGTCAGAGGCCTGCCTACAAAGGACCAGGTCCGAATGAGACCTGGAGTCTTCTACCATGATTCACACACTGGCCAGATGTCGACAAAGACCACTCTTCACACGGGAGCCCAGAAAGTCTCAAATGCAACGAGGAAGACAAGAGCAGATGCCAACACCAAAGTCACACAGATGTTAGAATCACCTGATAAGGATTTTAAAGTGGTGATCATACACATATTTCAACAGGAATTGACATAAATGAAAAATAGGAAGTCTCAACAAAGACGTGAAAGGTTTCAGCAAATAAATAGAAACTATAAAGAACCAAACGGCTATTTTAGGACTAAAAAACATTGAATATGAAGATTTAAAAAACTCAAAAGATGTACTCAATAGCAGAATGGAATAGACAGAAAAAAATCAGTGGAGGAAAAAGAGGTAAAACAATAGGTATCCCTCATTGTGACTGACCGTATCAGCAAGCTAATGAAGGAGTCACATGATCACATCAATTCGTGCAGATAAAAACAGTTGACAAGTCCTCCCAAACTGATGTATAGGTTTAACACAATTCATATCAAAATCCCGGGATCCCTGGGTGGCGCAGCGGTCTGGCGCCTGTCTTTGGCCCAGGGCGTGATCCTGGAGACCCGGGATCGAATCCCACATCGGGCTCCCGGTGCATGGAGCCTGCTTCTCCCTCTGCCTGTGTCTCTCCCTCTCTCTCTCTGTATCTGTCATAAATAAATAAAATATTTTTAAAAAATCCCAGCAAAATTTTTCTTCCGACAGAGA
Source organism: Canis lupus baileyi (assembly GCF_048164855.1). Lineage (NCBI taxonomy): Eukaryota > Metazoa > Chordata > Mammalia > Carnivora > Canidae > Canis > Canis lupus. The sequence continues at coordinate 1,329,314 of NC_132854.1, read as the reverse complement.
CAATATTATCCTAAAACCTATATGGACTATAGACAATAATTATAAGTCGTAAATTGTAAAATTTTTAGAAGAGAAATTTTCAAGACCTAAGGCTTGGGTGAGGAGATACGACAGCAAGAGCCCAACCGATGAGAGAAAACATCAGTGCTTTGGGAGGTGTCTGATGGGGTAGGGCTGGCTTTGCAGGAGGTAGAAGGAACACCCCAGGGCAGAACAATGTGTTAGAGGTTTATTGAGTTCACCACAAGGGAGCGGCGGGCAGGGCAGCAAGGGAGTGACTGTGCCACAGGCAGTGGCGAGATGTTCTAGTTATAAGGTCAAGGGGTGGACTGAGGAAGTATGGGAACCTATGGAATTTCCCTTTTTTGGTTAAACTTAGGAACAGTGTCTGGTTGTAGGTAGCCATTGGTCAGCTAGGGCTGATGGCTTTTTCCAGGTGGGTCACTTAATGGGTCTGTTTGTGTCAGCCTGGTGGTTACTCTGGGCCCTTCTGCCTCTCTCAGATTCCCACTGCTCAAACCCTGTCGCCTAGATGCAGCCTCTACATGTTGGATTCAGCAAAATTAAAAACAAATGTTGCTCTACATAAGACCTTGTAGAGAAGGTGAAAGATTGGAGCTGCAGACCAGGAGAAATGTTTTACAAATGGAACAGCTAACAAAGTATTCATGTTTAGAATAATATATAAAGAACTCTCAAACTTCAACAGTTTAAAAAAAAAAAAAACAAGCAATTCAAACAGAAATGAGTACATGATATTGTTGTCTGAGGAATAATGGTCCCCAGAGAGGTATCTGTGTGCCCAGGCCTATAACCTCCCGAACCCGTATTTTGCATTATATGGCAGAGGCTAACTATGGTTGTGGATGGAATTAAGATTGCTAATCATCTGAATTTAGATGGAGAGATTACCCTGGATTATCCGTATGATTCTGTATTCAGGTTCTCCAGAGAGACAGAGCCAATAGGTGGTATAGAGACGGATTTATTTTAAGGACTTGACTCACATGATTGTGGAGGCTGACAAGTCTCAAATCTGCATAGCAGCTTGCAGAAGCTGATGTTGTTTGCATCTGAATGCCATCTGCTGGAAGAGGTCACTCTTGCTTAGAAGAGGTCAGTTCTTTTGGTTTAATCAGGCCTTCAACTGATTGAATGAGGCCCACCCCCACTATGGAGAACAATCTGCTTTACTCCAAGTCCACCAATCTGAACATAAATCTCATCAAAAACACTCTCATGGAAACACCCAGAATAATGTTTGACCATAAATCTAGGCAACATGACCCAGCCAAGTTGATATATAAAAACAACAATCACAGAGCCCAGTGTAATCCCAAATGTCTACATAAGTGGCAGAGGGAGAACCAGAGATAGAACGGGCCTTGAAGATAGAGGGGAGGGACCACAGTCAAGGAATATGGTACATTCTGGAAGCTGTAAGAGGTAAGGAGAGAGATTCTAGAGAGCCCTCCCAGAAGGCACACATTGCTGCTGACACCCTGATTTCAGCCGGGTGAGACCCAATATGGACTTCTCATATCCAGAACTGATAAGATTATAAATGTACATTGTTTTAAGTGACTGTCAGGACACACCTGCCCAAGGTTGGTCTCTCCAGCTTTGCTTCCCTCATCCTTATGGGGAAGTACTAAGAACTTCCTTCCATGAGCACCACAGCTTTCCCTCGGTGGGTATGTAGAGGGAGAGAGGGCAAAAATGAAGAGAATCAGCAGTTATTGATGGGTCTAGGCCATTTGGGGCCGATTGTTGTAGGGGCTGTTGCCAACTACCCGGACGGCCCCTCTGAAGGCAGGTAGGAGTCCTACTGTCACGTGTGGTGCCACACTCTCTCTGCTTTCCCTGTCTTGTGCTATGGCTGCTGGAGCAAGGACCAGATCTGAATAGCAAAAGTCCAGACCACTGGTCTACATGTCATTGGACCATTAACCACTCATGAACTCAAGGGGGACACAAAGTCCACTGTGCCACCTGTAAATGTAAACTGTGCTTAGTATGTCCGACGGACCCTGCGGACATTTGCAGTGTCCTCCACAGTCACTCCTCCAGGTAGATGGCCCCGCTACATCCATCAGTAAGAAAACAGCAAACAGCTGCAGTATGTCCTCATATCGGCAATAAAAAAATTAAAACACCAAGAAATGCCTGGTGGACCAGGCATCTTAGAGTCATAACTGTGGAGGCCGAGAAAATTAAGGCCCTTCCACTTTAAGCTCAGCGTTAGCACACGTCCAGCCATCCCAGGGCCCTGGGAATAAGAGCTGAAATTTACCTTACTTCAGTTACAGGAAGAAAACAGCTTACAGCTTAAGGCCCTAGAAAGCCCCCTATTAGAATAAGAACAGAGCCCAGGCCAAGGGCAGGAAACCCCTATTAGAATGAGAACAGAGCTCAGTGCCCTTGAAGGCCCCATATCAAAATGTAAACAGAACTTGAGAAATTCCTCCGCCCCTTCTGGAGGTCCTGGAGACCAGCCCTTAAAACTAAGCTGAAACCCACCTCGGGGGTCCAAGTCCCTGCTCCGCTCTGTCGGGTGCACTTGGACCCAAGCTCAAGCTTGTAAATAAACCCTCGTGTGTTTGCATCGGTGTCGGCTCCTTGGTGGTTTCTCGGATTCGCAATCTTGGGCACAACAATTACCAGGTTTTAGGAGGCATAATTGTTCTCTTGTGTCCAGGACCATCTGCCCAGGACCTCTCCCTTGTCCGCACAAGTGCACTGACCCAGGGGGACCAGCTAAGGAGGTCTCTGTTACCCTAATGCCCCAGCCAGCCTCCTGGCTTCTTCTCAGTCACAGGTCCCGGGACACGACCCCCCACAAGGAGGGCAGGACCTGGCTCACTTCCTGCAGTGATGTCACAGGTCCCCCGACCCTCCCCACACATGGCCGGGCCCGGCTCACTTCCTGCAGTGATGTCACAGGTCCCCGGACATTCCACAGTATCCTGGAGACCAAGGCGGGTGAAGCTGAGGACCTTCAGGGGAAGGTCTTCCTCCTTCGGCTGGAGGGAACATGGCAGGGAACAGAGGAGTGACCATGTTTGTCCTGCTGCTGTCCTGCTGGCACGAAGCCAAGCTCCAACCGATAAACATGACTTCAGGTACGGTCACAGGTGGATTGTCACTGCGGCAGAAAACGCTCACCTCCCTGGGGCCGAATCGGCGCCACAGCTTCTCCCTGGGGTCCTTCCCTACCTGCCCAATTATCATTTATTTCTGGGGAAGAACGGAGTGGAGTGCCTTGAACAGTTTTCTATCTTTGAAGCCCCTTTAAAATCCAGAACTCCTTGGGAGAGGAACATGCACAATCATTTTATTGTGGAAAATCTCTAACTTACCCAAAGTCGAGGAACAGTCCAGAGAACCCACACCCTCGGTTTCAGTTACACGCAGGCCGCCATCCCGCACGTTCTGCGACACCCGCTGTGTCGTTCCCGGGGGTCTGGTGCCCCGTCCAACCCGCCCCACCGTCCACGTAAACCTGTCCCTGCTGAGGTAAGGCAGACATGCAACGCGGCCGCAGCTGGTCCCCGCGGTCCCCGTCACAGGCGGGCCGGCCCCCGCGGGCCCCGGGCTCGGTCCTGCCGCCCCGGCCCCTCCTCGTGCTGGATCCGAGGGGCCCGGAGGCCGGGACCGGATGCGACTCTGTGCCTCGCAGGCCGCGGGGACTCAGGGCAGCAGGAAGGGGGGTGCTCCGGGACCGCCCCCCTTCCCGCCAGGAAGCTCCGCGCTCAGGCCACCTGCCCCCTCTCCCACCTCCATCAGGGGGCACTGAGGATGGAAGGAAAGAGGCCGTGGTGGGCCCCCAGCCCCAGCTCCCGGGGGGACGCGCGGGCCCCGGAGGGTCACCCGAAGGGTTTGTGCGGTGCCTGGGAGCAGGAGCACGGGGGCCACACCGGCCTCCCGCCCTGGCCGGGCCCACGCCTGCCCAGGGGACAGCTGGCCCGCACTCCCACCTTCCTCTTCTGAATGAAACAGTTCCAAGGCACTGACGAAGGTCAGATCCTCTGTGGGGCCGTGGGCACAAAGGGTCTGTGACGGGCAGAACACTGCCCCGGGTTCCGAGCCATCCCGCACGTCCCTCCAGCCCTCCCTGCTCACAGGTCACCTGCCAGCGGCCCGGGAGCGGCCCCCAGGGCGGATGGACGAGCGCTCCTGCGGCAGCCCCGGCCAGCCTGCCCCCCACACCTGCTCCGCCAGCTAGTCCAGATGGGGACCCAGGGGCCATCGGGTCTCCTCGGCTGGGAAGGCCAGCTAAGGGCCGTCTCTAGACCGTTCCCTGAAAGTGAACATTGGGGTTCCTTGTGTGCTCGCAGCCGGGGCGCAGGGGCGCACGAGCACCGGGCTCCGGGCCCCACACCGACCGGCTCTGGCCACTGGCCGCTGACAAAACCCCCAGGCAGAGCGGCAGTGGTGGTGACGCAGGACGGGAGCTTGTCGGGGAGCCGACCCCAGGCAGACAGCAGCCTCGCGTCTCCGTCTCCAAAGCGCTGGAAACACGGCAGCTTTCTCTGAGGACACATGGGCCAGAGGCTGGTGGCGGCGGGCAGGTGCGGGCAGGTGCGGGCAGGTGTGGGGGACAGTCAGGCGGTCCTGGGGGTCAGGCCCTGGCGGGGTCCCGCCGGCTCCGGGCAGGCCTGGCCCAGGAGGGTCAAGCGCTTTGCTCCCCGCATCTTCTGCCTGAGTGACGAGACAAGCCGGAAAAGCTCGAGGTCAAAGCCGAGGTAGTTAAGGTCCCGTCACGCTTCCGGGGCCTTCCCGCTTCCTCGGGCACCACGAGCTCGGGCTGTCGGCCCCACGGGTCGGCCTGGCCCCCGGGAGAGACGGGGGGCGGCAGCCTTGGGCTGGTTCGCCTCGTTTGCCCCAAATTAGCCAGAGCACAACCGCAGGGGTCGCAGTGAGCCCTTCCCGGTGGCCAGGCTGGGCACTGTGCAAAGGTGGCCAAGGAGTAGTCAGGGCATCCCGGTAACCCCGGCGCCGGCGTGTTGAAGCCCAGAGACTGGCCGTCGGGGTGGGGGGGACAACAGGCGAAACACAGCACAGCAGCCACAGTTGACGACGCACTTTAAAACCCGTGCGGATATCCTAAAACATAAATATTTTTCTGCACGCGCTTACTGGCTGACTCGCACAATACTTCCATTATAATTACGGGACAGACACAAAATGAAAAGAATATTTTTAACAAAGTGCTTGCAGACGCAGCTGTACCCATTCTTAATGACTCATTAATGCCTCATCCAAAGAGAACTGTACTTTTGTTTGCTTCGTTTAGGGAAGGTCAGCACACTGGGAAGCGATTGTCATCTCAGCGCAGACCTTTTTACATAGATTTCCTGCATTGTTCTAGGCCCTGCGCTGCAGATGAGTCCATTGGTATGCAGATTGTCCATCATTAAAACCATTTGAAAATCAGCGTCGTCATTGGTTTACTGTTGGAACCCTAGAGCCTACAGACGCCGCTTGCATGCTCTGTGCAGCCTGCGCCGCGGCCCTGCCCGGGGTCCTGGCCCTGCCCTCTCCCCTCTGGTAGCCTAGGGGCTGGACCAGAGGCTGACCTCGACCTCGACCTCGAGCGGAGGACACGGACGGACCAGGACACCCTGTTCTGAGCCAGGATAGCGGGAGGGAGCCCCCGGCTGGCGCTGCTGCGGGGAAACCCGCCCTCAGTAACCGCGCACCGCAGGGTCCCCGGCGAGGCTGTTCGGGGCAGGGAGGCCTGCAAGGCTGGAAGTCAGGTGTCCCGGGATCCCAGAGGTCTGTGGTCTGGCCCGGCCCGCTCACCCGTGGGACTCCGCGTCTTACCTGTAGGCAGACCGCCCGGAATCGCTCTGCTTACAAAGGGGAGAGCTGGTGACCGTCTCCCTGGGATCCCCTCCAAGCAGGGAACCCCAACAGGAACAGCAGTCTGCAATCCCCGTTCCCCAAATCCTATCCCTAAGCTTCCGAGGCACTTGCTGTTGGAGCCGGTCAGAAAGGAGGCGGCAGTGTGGTTTTTACAAAAGGACCTGTGCGTCCCTGTGGGTTGGCTGTCCTCGTGCCCAAGAGCGCGATTCCGAGAAACCACCAAGGAGCCGACACCGAGGGCTCGACCTCGAGCGAGCACACGAGGGTTTATTTACAAGCTCGAGCTTGGGTCCAAGTATACTCCACACAGCAGAGCGGGGGCTTGGACCCCGAAGTGGGTTACAGCTGGGTTTTTTATGGGCTGGTCTAGGGGATTTTCAGAAGGGGTGGAGGAAAAAAATTTTTTTTTCTTTCCAATATGGGGAAAGGGTGGGGGAGTTTCTTGAGATCTGATGGGGGATCCTCTGCGGAGGGCATTCCGAGCTTTATTGTCTTTCTGATATGGGATTCCCTGCCTAGGGCATTCTGCAGTTTTTCCTGTAAAGTTCAGCTCTTATTCCCCGGGGCCTAAGATCGCTGTACTTGTGCTAATGCTAAACTTGAGATGGAATGGCCTCCACATCCTCTGAACACTTGCAAGAGCGCCATCCCCTGAGCCAGGATGTTTGCTCCCTTCTGAGGGACAACGGCGCCCGTGACCACTGCCCAAGACGGCAGGAGTCCCAGCACAGGGCACGTCAGTCCCTCCAAACACAGCCAAGCTTGCCAGCCACTCTCCAGATGAGAACCAGGGCCTGGAAACCCCCTCCCCAGCAGCAGGCTGGCGGGTGCCGCAAAGCTGAAACTATTTCGAGAAGTCAGTGCAAATCCAATGAATTGTTAAACTATTAGGGTATTTATTTCCCCCCCAGGTCCAAGTACTGAAATGCCACCCCGTTCAAAAGGTCAGGAGGATATACCTGGAGTATTTGGTAAGGAACCTCCTCATATCAGCATCCGGTCTGTTATTTGGAGGGGTGGGTGCTAGTCAGCGGGTGTTTCCCAGATGACCTGGTGCTGGTTGCACAAGGTGGGGGTGTGATTCAGTTTGAGGCTAGAATCACATTTCCCATAGATTTAGTGCTTACACCTAAAAGTCAAACTCCCAAGAAGCTAAGAAAGAAGTAGAGTTGTAGCCCATTGGACCAAAGAAGGGCTTTGGGACATCACTTCTGAAAGTGAGGTCCCAGGCCAGCCGGGCTACATCACTCGGAGCGTCTTAGTGATGTCAGGAATAGAGCTGTCCAGAAGTCCTGCTATGCTGGGAACTACCTGGCTCCTTGGGGCTGCTCCAAAGAAATACAATGCAAGCCACAGATGCCTCCTTAAATTTTCTAGTAGCCACATCTTTTGTGTGTGTGTGTGTGTGTGTGAGGTAACAAGTGAAACTTATTTAATCACGTTTTATTTGATATCATTTCAACGTGTAACCAACATAACTCATAAGATATGACTCATAACTCATAAACACTCATGAGATATTTTCAGCCTTTTATCGCAACGCACGGAAGCTTCAAAATCTGGTGTGCACTTCACAACCAGAGGACATCTCAGTTGGACCAGATATGATCCATGTATGTTCACGTGGCCAGAGCTACAGAGCCCACGGATCTGGTCCAACACTCACTTTACATTTCATAAAATGAAGCCTAGAGAGGCTCTCTGAGTAGAGAGAGGGGGCCCGGAGCAGGGGACGCCTCTGCCCCCTGAGCTCCTGAGCTCGGGGCTGGGGACTGGTGGTTCCCAGGGTCTGAGAAGGAGCCTGGGAGCCTGGTGCTATGCTGCCCTCTAGGTCTACAAACTCAGACCGCAGAGTTCTGAGGATGACACAATGCCTGCTGGGTGACTTGAATCCTTTCCAGCCACACCTCTGCCACGATCCTGGGCTTCACCTCATTTCCAAGTCTGCGGCAGCAGAGCCCTCGGGAGATCCTCTCTGACTTCCAGAGAGATGATAGACACACAGACAGATAGATTGACAGATGACATGAGCGAGTGAATGAATAAATCAATGAATGAATGTTCTAGTTCTCTCTGAGTGACCACCATCCACTCCCCTAAGCAATTCCTGTCTCAGAATCAGAAGACATTCTGATGCCTGCAAAAGCCCTCATGTCCGTAAAGCAGGGCCTGTGTGTACAATGAAATGGTAACATCAGCCCTGTGTGTGGTTCAGGGCTTGGAGAGAACGTGGTTGCACAGAGGGCCCTACCCCACGCAGGTGTGCGTTAGCCTTAAAAACAGTATGTGCAGGTTAGGTAAACCTAACCCCGTGCCGGACCTGGCCGGCAATCGCTAGGCAGGTGAACTGGCCCGGCAGGATGGGAGCACCACCAGGTCTAGGAGTGGTGCTGGCGAATACTCCCAAGTTCCTGGCAGGTCTGGCGGTCTCGGTACCTGCAAGATTATGGTCCAACACCAGCACCCACTCCATCCGCGGGCCGGCCACCCAAGGTCCCGACTGCCTGCGTGACAGAAAGGATAGAGTCAAGGAGATTTCTGATGACGTTGTGGGGATCAACTAAAGCCAGAAGGGGAACTGAGGCTCCTGCCCCCCCAACCCCTGTTCTCCTGGGTGGAGAGCAGGAAGCCGTGAAAGTGAGACATCGTGTCTCTGGAGACACGTGAGATCAGCAGAGGCTGTTGATTCAGAGCGTCTTGCAGCTGGGCGTGGGCCAGGCCACTGTCACATGCATGTGGCAGAGACTCAGGCGGGTGGGAGGGAGAGCTCAGGGTGGTGCAGGGACAGCTGGGGGGATGCTGGGGGTGGTGCTGGTGCAGGGATGGCTGAGGGTGTCCTGGGGCAAGTGCTGGGGCAGGGACAGCTGAGGGTGGCCCTGAGGCAGGTACTGGTGCAGGGACAGCTGAGGGGGGCCCTGGGGCAGGTGCTGGGGCAGGGACAGCTGGGGGGGGCACTGGGGGGTAGGGGCTGGCCAGGGAGGGCTCTCGGTGGGGGCTGACCCAGGCACTGGCTGGGACACAGGGACAGCTAACCAGAAGTGGGTTCTGGGTTCTGTAGGATGGGAAGTGCAGTTACTGGTCACATCCCGGCCATGAGGGGCAGGTGGCCCTAGAGAGGGGGGCGTGCGGCCCCCAGGATTTGCTGCTGGAGACAGCAGTCACCTTCCTTCAGGGTGACTTCTGGATGGCTGCCTACATGGTGGATCAGTTATATTTTTATGTAGAACTGGTCACCGTCCATTTGTATATTCAATATCTCATTTCTCAGAAAAGAAAATGTAAACCGTCAGAAATTAGACATGGTTCGAAGACCGGGTTTTCTCATTCATACAACCTATCAGGCTCCTCTGCTCCCTGACGGGTTTTGCTACAATTAGATGCACAACGTTTCTGGAGGCCTGTTGGAACTTTTGGTTTTGGCCTGCTCACCCTCGAGCGTCCCCCAGCCCCCGGCTCTGAAAGTGCTGTTGGCTCTGAAGTCAGTTGGCTTAGGGCTCCTCTTGGCCCTAAGGGCTGTCACCCCCTGCCTTGAGGATCTCTCAAGACATCTGCCACTAACAGTATTTAGTGTCCCCGGGAGGCCACCCTAGCTTCCTTCAGGAGGTGCCAGTCAACCGGGCTCCTGCCCCCTGCCTGTCCCTGCCTGCCTCGGGGGCAATCCTTGATCTCAGTTCCTGGTGGGCGCTCTGGAAGGTGCTGTGCATGACCACACAGGTACAGTCCTATCCCTCTCAAATGGCTGGTTGGCTCAGGGCAGACCAGGGACTGGGGCTGGGCTGTCCTTCACCCCTGGGCACCTGGACAGTTTCTGGTACATAGTAACTGCTCAATATTTGTTATTCACACAAATATCCACTCTTCCCTGTGACTCAAAATCTAACTAAACACCATAATATTTAGGGACTTAAAATTGGTTCTTCTGCACAATAGCTGTCCCAGAAAAGTGGCCAAGGTTGTCTCAAGGTGGAAGCAGGTATAGCCAGAGCAGTGCACCAGCAAAGAATGCACTTGGCCATGTGAGCAGAGACAGAGTGGCAGCAGCTCAACCAAACAGGGGCTGTGCTCCTGTGTCACCAGCAGCTCCATGATATCCAACTATGTCCCTGAGGTCACCCTGGCCATCCCTTGAGCTCATATCCTGTGGTCAGGGATGGTGTCCACAGCTCCATAATTGTGGCCATTCCCAGGGCAGGAAGAAGGCAGGGTGTAGGCCCCTGCCCCACGGGGATGCACACATGGATGCTGGGTTCAGGTTCCGTGGGGGAGGAATGCTGCAGAGTTGCCCAAGAGCATTTCTCCATGCGTGTTGGCAAAATCTTTGTTTCCAGTGACACTTCAGATCTTCTCGCCCTGAACTCATGTACCTCATATGACCTGGAGCCACAGTGGACAGCCACATGCTTTGTCCAGATCCCCAGGGCTCCTAGGATGTGGCATTTGCCTGCTGAACCAAGAAAGTCTGGGCAAACCAGGGCACCTGCTGGGTGGGCTCCAGTCCCAGCACATGGACCAACTGGTCAGGGTACCCACTGGGCTGCAGAGATGGGGTGACTTGCCACTGTCCTGTTTTCCTTTACATTTAGCCTCCGCCATGATCCCTGACTGTGCAAGTGCTTTCCATGCACACTGCTTTATGTGACCCTCCTAACAAGCCTGAGGAGATAAGCACAGGCCTATTTTACAGATGAGAAGACAGGTCCCAAGAGGAAGTTGCCCGGATCAAGGTCCAGTGAGACCAAACCAGACGTGGGTCCCGTCTGTCCAACACCAAGTCCGGTGCTCTTATGTGTTAAAAGCTTCCTGGGAGGGCAGCCCCGGTGGTGCAGTGGTTTAGTGCCGCCTGTGGCCCAGGGTGTGATCCTGGAGACCCCAGATCGAGTCCCACGTCAGACTCCCTGCATGGAGCCTGCTTCTCCCTCTGCCTGTGTCTCTGCCTCTCTCTCTCTCTCTCTCTCTCTCTCTGTGTGTGTGTCACTCACGAATAAATAAAATCTTAAAAAAAAAAAAAAGCTTCCTAGGAGAGGTGGGAAAGACGCAAAGGGAGAAAGCAACACCATCTTATTCAGAAATCAGGAGAGAGGGTGCACTGACACGGGACAGCCTGGGGAAAGTCTCAGAGGGGACGGAACGATGGGGGTCTGCAGCGGGGGCCAGGCTTCTGGTATCGTGTCTTTGGGGACAGTGTTTACCCTGCCGGGGTACCTGGATGGTCTCAGGTTTTCAGAAATTGTGGAGGGGGCAGGCATCACCCACCCCAGACAAGGTTCTTTAGAAGCCAAACAGCATCTGCACAGGGCACCTGGGTCCCTGCTTCTAGTCGCTGCTTCATACGCTGCAGCAGGTCCCCGTGGGGCAAAAGGGTCGTGGTCCATCCTGTATCTCTGGCTTTAACACGTCCTTGTGTGCTTTTCCCAAGATGAAATTCTAGTCCAAGAGATGTTGGATCCAAATAAATCATCAATGGCTGCAAAGCAAAGGACAGCATCAACATTATCAACAAAATTTTTCAAGGACAAAAGCAAGTATACATTTTTTAAACCTACAACTGCGTGTGTCCCTGGGTCTGTGGTGGTGGAGACACAATCCCATCATTCTGCCTTTAGGCAGAATCATTCTTTAGGGGCAACTACATCTGGGACAAAAGCAAATGAAGGGGAAAGAAACAGTTGTCCCAAACCATTTCTAGGACCTCCCCGAGACTGAGGAGTTTGAGCCTGGGCTGGCGGAGACGAGTTCCCTTTATTTTGGGGTGGTCTCTGGGGTGCACACACAAGCAAGGTCTTGTGCTCCAGCTGCAAGTCAGGCTCAGCCACCACAGGCACACGGGGCCCATGAAACAGGCACTTTCCACTGCCAGCACCCTGACGCGGGCCTAAGCCTCCTGAGACGGGCGCGGTGACCAGGACCCCGTTCCGCAGGGATAGAACTAAGGTCAGAAGGACTCGCCCAAAGCCCCCCACCAGTAGTGAGCCAAGATAAAGAACGTGCTTTGCTGAAGTGCAGCTCCGTGGTGTTCAGCACCCACCGAGGCCAGTGAACAGCACGCAGAGAACCGAGGCAGAGGGTCTGGGTGACACCTGCTCAGGGGACACAGGGATCACCATCTACATGCGGTGCACACACTGCATCCAGGGCCAGGGAAGTTCAGCCTCGCCCCAGGACGGTGCTTCCAGAGGTCAACTCCAGTTCCTGGGATCAGCATCACCCACGGTCTGCCGCGGCCCACATGGCGGGGCTCGAGGGGGTCAGATGATGCCTGTGCACTTGCCAAAGCCCATTTCCAGTAGGACTCGAAAACTCCAGTAGCATTCCATAAAATACAGGGTGGACCCAAAGGTCCGTGTATGTGTAATCAAAAAATCATTTCCTTATTTTTTCCATGTTCTTCATCAAAGATACCATCATGGATGAGACTTTTCAAGTTGGTGCTCCTCAGAGTTATCACGGACTCTCAGACAATTCACAATTCTCTATTGGCAATGAGGACAAAATTTTCAATAATGGTAAATGCACCCTGGTGATCGCCCTCCTGCGCTGAGAACCTAGTGGGGAGGATGGAGGCGCCAGGCAGATGCGGATGGGGACCCCGTTACGGAGGATGCAAGTGCGGCTGGGGAGGGAGGCTGCTTCACTGAACCCAGCTGGGCAGGTTTCCTGTCTCTGTCGAGGAACCGCCAGCCCCACCGCGCGGTGACTCTGACCCTGGAAAAGCAGGGCAAGGCCGGAAGGTCCGCAGGCAGGTGGCCGCCTGGGGGGGGGGGGCTGCCACACTGCCCGCCAGCCAAACTCCAGCTGGGTCAGAGCCCCTCCCGGAGGTGTGCAGGAAGAGCCAGCATCCCCTCAGGGAGGCCCCCAGGAGCGGGGCAGAGCGCCCCTCCAGCAGCAGGGGTTGCGACAGGAATTCCAGTGTGCAAGGCTCCGCGGCGGAGGAGCTAGCACCCCGCGGAAGACAGATATTTTCTTTAAAGATTGTGCGAAAGAAAGGTCGCCCGTGTAGCTCGGGGGATACCTGCCCTGTGAGGTGTCGTGGTAGGAGGCGAGACCTTGCAAATGGCCACTTTCTGCTTCTGCCTCCCTCTGTGTTTGTTCATCGGATTCTTACCCATTGTTCTCATTCATTCCCTTGTTCCTTCCTCATTTGCTCGCCCCGGATTTGCCTTGGGGCCCTCTCTACCTGGTCCCCATGTCCTGTTAATGTGCCCCCTCCTCTTGAGCACTTCCCAACTTTCTGTCACCAGGAGGTGTTCTAGGCCTCTTGCCTTTTCCCTGCCCCAACCCTGGAGTCTGATTTCTCTTCCTCGAGAATAGAACTTAGAACTGAACAAGTGGGCGCCGAGTGGGCTTGAGGAGAATGCCATCGCTTCCAGCCTCCTCCTGCAGGCCGGGCTGGAACACATGCGAGCACACAGGGAGACACACGCACATGCACACAGACACGCGTACACATATGTGTGAACACGTGGATATGCATGCAGACACACAGACACACTGTGCACACGCGGATGCACATGCAGCCGGGCACACACGCGTGTGCACATCCAGATGCACATAAGACACACGTGTGCACAGAGATGCACACAGACAGACGTGTGCACACGCAGACACACAGACATGTGTGCAGACATGGACACACAGACACGTGTGCACACAGAGATACATGCACACAAAGACAGATACACAGGCACACACGTGTTCGCACACACAGGCATCCACACAGACATGTGCACATGCAGACATATACACGCAGCCCCATGTGTGTATGCACAGAGACACACACACACAACTGTATCGTACTGTCGTCCTCCCTCTCTCTATGTAAAACCACGACTTCAAGCTGATACCTCTGACCTACCCAGCATCACAGGATTCCTCCAGGCGTCCTCCCCATTCCCTTGTAATTCTTTGTTAAAAATCTGGCTCACATTTTCCACAAAAAAATTTCCATTTAGCCCTCGAGGTTTAGAATTTGCTATGCTGCACCCCTGGGAAAATCAGATCTGCCGACAGGAGAAGGATGCTTGTGAGGAGTCTTTTGTCTCTAGTAATATGTGGTTTGCAAAGTCACCGGAGTGGGTCTTTCCTCCGGGCCGTCCTCTGCATGTGTTTCATGGCTCATTGCTACTGTTGGCACCGTTTTTGGTCGCCTTGTGCTATTGATTTTAGATATTTGTATTTGAATATGTAATGAGCATGACCATGGTTTTAAAAGTTATCACAAGGGGATCCCTGGGTGGCTCAGTGGTTTAGCGCCTGCCTTCGGCCCGGGGTGTAATCCTGGATTCTGGGTTCGAGTTCCACATCGGGCTCCCTGCATGGAGCCTGCTTCTCCCTCTGCCTGTGTCTCTGACTCTCTGTGTGTGTCTCTCATGAATAAATAAAATATTTTTTAAATAAATAAAATTCATCACAACAGGAAAAGGTCCATACCAGAAACTACTAGTGCCCACCACAATGCACATCCTCAAGGGGAACTGCCAGTCCTGTATTCCCTTTGGCATGTATGAGAAGATGAGCGCACACTCATATCTCCCTCCCTCGTTCCTGGAAGGTGCTCCCCATAGGTTTCCAGTCTCCACTTTGTTCCCTGTACACTGCGCAGAGAGTCACACCAAACTCTTCACGGAGAGAGTGCCTGGTTTTCCAGCTGTCGAGCACTCCCTGGCATAAACAAACAGTGGCTCATGCCCATGTGTGGTCTTTCTACCTGTTTCTGTTTTACCTCGTTCCTACAGTTACACACGATGGTGCTAGAACAGCCTGGTGTACATGTGTTTTCATATTGCTGGAGATGGAAACTCTCAGAACTGGGAAGCTGAGTCAGCGAACGAGTGGATATATTCTTTGTCTTTTTTTCTTTTTTTTTAAGATTTTACATTTATTTGAGAGACTGAGAGAGCACAAGCAGGGGGAGCGGTAGAGGGAGAGGGAAAAGCAGACTCCCTGCTGAGCAAGGAGTCCAATGCAGGGCTTGATCCCAGGACCCTGAGGTTATGACCTGAGCCCAAGGCAGACTCTTCACTGACTGAGCCCCTCAGGTCCCCCTGTGAATACATATTCTTAATAGTCAGATGGCATCTGACCCAATGCTTCCATGATAACTTTCCAGACCACATTTTTAGATTAGATTTGAAAATGGTATTAGCATTTCAACTTAAAGGTTTAAAATAAAGTATGAGCCAAAACATTCATAAGTGTGTAATCAAAACACTGTCCACCTGTTTTTTCCATGTTCATCACCAAAGAACACAGCATTGATGAGAGTTACCAGATCGGCAGTCCTGAGGGTTTTGGTGAGTCACAGTTCTATTCTGGTGGTAATCACTGACTTTCCAAGGACAAGAAAGGTGACTTGGTTACCACCCTGCCTGCATGCCAGGGAGATGCAGGGTGGGCCAGTCATCTGCCTCGTTGGTTATGAATGAGAATGTCTCTGCCACTGTGTGCTTTAACTGTTTTTATTTGTGCGTATGAACGCTATTGATTTCTGTAGGTTAATTTTTTGTTCTGCTATCGAATTAAATTCTTTTATTGCCTCAGTTCATTTTATCATGATTCTTTAGGGTTTTCCAAATATACTACATTATCATGTACAAATAGAATTTTCTTCTTTACTAATGTTATACATCTCATTGGTTTTTCTTGTCTAATTGCATTCTCATATTTCTCGAATAATTGTTGAAAGTAGCAATGTTACTGGGTTTCAATACTTTTGTTCACAGTCCTAGCGAAAATACTCCTAGTGTTTAGACAGTAAGTAAGATTCTGGCCCTAGGACAAAAAAGGCCTATGTATTTTAATATCTAAAGAAAGTATCCATCAATTTTTTAATAATACTTTTTCACAATCTTTTCCATTATCTCTGGCAATACTCAAATTTCTTTTCTTTAGACCTATTAATGTGAATGATGTATGAATGGATTTTCCAAAATTGAACCAACCTTTCATTCTTAGAATAAATCTCACTTGATAAAAAAAAAAAAAAAAAAAAAACTCACTTG
Source organism: Canis lupus baileyi (assembly GCF_048164855.1). Taxonomy (NCBI): domain Eukaryota; kingdom Metazoa; phylum Chordata; class Mammalia; order Carnivora; family Canidae; genus Canis; species Canis lupus. The sequence continues at coordinate 1,313,448 of NC_132854.1, read as the reverse complement.
GTCATGTTGATTATTTTGGATTATGCTTATCAATGTTTTATTTAGTGTTTTGTACCCAAGTACAGTTCATAGGTAGTATTAGTCTCTAGGTTTTTTTTGTACTATCTCTATCAGGTTGAAATGTCAATGTTATACCTGCTTCACAATTAAGAATTTATGTGTTTTTCCTCCCCCTTTTGAATATCTTAGAAGATTTAGAGTGCTGAAACCACCTGATCTTTTCAGAATTGTTAGAAATGCCTTGTGAAGCCATCTCTTTGTGGTGCTTTTTCTGGAGGAGTTCCTTGGTAACTTTTTCTGTTTCTTCCAGGAAAAGTGATTCATTTAGTCTCTCTTAATTAAATGAAGTTCAATTTTAGCATACAATATTTCCCTACAGAATGATCCATTTCTTCTGCATTCTCAAATGTATTTGCATGGAGGTCTCTAAATCATCTCATTATTTTAAAGATATCATTTGTTCCCACCACTATTTCCCCCTTGTCATTTCTTATTTTATAAATATATCTCTTTTTCTTCCTAATGAGGTAAACTAGTAGCATGTCTATTAAATTTTTCCCAAAATCTAGGGTATTTTCATTCGGTACTTTATTAATTTCTGCCTTTGTCATTAATATTTCCTCCTTTATGCTTTTTTGTAGTGACTTTGTCTCCCTTCTTCCAGTTTTAGAGCTGAGTAATTCATTTATCTCATTTTACCAATAAGTGCTTGGTGCTCTGCTCCTCAAAATGTTAACCCATAGATTCTCATACATAACTATTTTAATTATCATTGTTTTCCAGAAATTCTACAAATTTGTATTTTCTTTTTACCCAAAAGTTGTCAATAAAATGTTTTCTAACTTCCAGGTGGTAGGACCTTTTTTCTTTGTTTCTGTTAATAATTTCTGGTTTTTATTATACTATGATCAGAAAATGGTTTTAGTAGTTCTACTTTGTGGCTAACTTATGCTTTCATTGCAACCTGATATATTATCAATTTTTGTGACTATTGCATGAGCACTTGAGAAGGTGTGTCCTCTGCTGTCAGGATGGGAAGGGTGTTTGGTGTGTCTTTATATTGTCTGCTTATTGATGATATTGTTTAGGGCCCTCTCTGCTTTCCTGTTGTTTTCTCCCCTGATTCTTTTACTAGGATGATGTGTAAAATTCCTCCACCATAAATGTGTCTTTGTGTATGTATCCTTGCATTTCCCATAGTTTTTGCTTTATGAGCATGATTCTTGCAACATTTGGTATGTGGATTTTTATGAGCATTATATCTTCATTGTGAACTCTAGCTGTTAGTATGAAAAAGAGCCCTTCTTTGTCATGTTTAATGCTTTGGCGCTTGAATTTTACTTTCTCTGATATAAGGATCACCACTACCTGCTTTCTTACTATTTCAATGTACCTCCTGCATCTTGGTCCATTTCTTCATTTCTAAATACTGAAGCTGTATCGCTGTAGGTATACAAATATACTTGGATCTTGTGTTAGCCTTTTTAATTAAGAGGAAACTGCATCATGAAGTCCAAAGCCTCCCTCCAGGGGAAGGGTCAAGGAAACAGTGAGCCTGCATTTCATCTTTGCTTCTTCTCACCTCCTGCTACAGCCTGAGCAAGTCCTTCTAATTTTTTAGAGAAAGCTGAACAGGAGTGTTAAGGCAGCTCCCAATTCAACTTGGCTCCTAAACACAAAGGGAAGAATGTAAGGTGGAGCTGGGGGTATTGGTTTCCTGGGGAAAGTACGGCTGGTGCTTTGCTTCCGTACCACTCCCCACCCTGCAGCTGGTGCCAGGAGTTCTTCATGTGCCCCCCAGTTGACCATGACCTCCTGAGGAGGATGTTGTGTCCTCCTTGCCACCCAGCACTTTGTACAGAACAGGTGTCTATGGGTTCTGAATGAACGAATGAAGCATCACAGCTGAAGGGGAACCTGAAACTTGGGGTTCGTTTGAACACAAGACTGGCAAAGATGCTGCTACGGGAATATGTGGAGAAAAATGTCAGTTCATTAACACCAAGAAAAGGCAAAATTCTATAACGTTCTAACAACTTCACAAGTAAGTGAAAGGCAGTTCAGTAGAGTTGCTGCATGCTGAACCAGGCGCTGGGTTCTGGGATCACAGCTGAACCACCAAGCACCTGGCCCCAAGGTGCTCAGAGCCTCGGCAGGAAAACTGGCCAGGAAGACAGCGTGCCAGAGGTGATCGTGGAGGAAGCCAGTTGGAAAACCAGGTGAGAAGAAGAGAAGCTCATAGAAGGCAAATGACAAAGACGACGTCTGGCACAGAGAAAAAACGAGACAAGGAGATGGGAACATCTGGAGAAAAACCATCTCCTTCATGGGAGTCGGCACTATCGGCTCCCCAAGACTCCTGGTCAGGGGACACCTTTCCGAAGGGAGAGGCTCTTGCAAGCCAAAGGTTTTCTTTTTTTTTTTTTTTTAATTTTTCTTTATTTATGATAGTCACAGAGAGAGAGAGAGAGAGAGGCAGAGACACAGGAGGAGGGAGAAGCAGGCTCCATGCACCGGGAGCCCGACGTGGGATTCGATCCCGGGTCTCCAGGATCGCGCCCTGGGCCAAAGGCAGGCGCCAAACTGCTGCGCCACCCAGGGATCCCCAAGCCGAAGGTTTTCAAACTGCAAGGAGGCTACCATGAGTGGGCCATGAAATCGGCTCACTGGGGTGGCACCAACATTTAAACACAAGAACAGAATGAATGCAGAGAGCACGTGCTAATGATACTTCTGTTTCCAAGACAGAAAGTCCTATGTCGTGACACAACATCGCTCCCCACCGCAGTAGGTGAGCCACGGAGCATCATCTGTGCCTCGGAGGCCAGGGGGCACCGGCTCCTTGCTGCTTGACAGCCGGGCTCCAGAAGTACTATCCACCTGGGCCTGGTTCTTGCGGTGGTCAGAACCAAGAACCACGGAAGCTCACTGTCTCTCTGTCCTGGGAGCGTTAGTCCCAGATGAGGGTGTCAGCAGATGGTTCCTTGGAGACCATGAGGGAGTCTCTTTCACACTCTCGCAGCTCCTGATGGTTTCCCCACAGTCTTTGGGGTTCCTTGTCTTCTAGAAGTCTGTCCCTGACCTTTGCCTTGTTATCATGTGGCCTCTTTCCTGTGTGTCTCTGTGTCTAAATCTTTTTTATAACGACACCAGGCCTGTTGGATTGGGGTCACACTGCTCCTGATGTGACTGCCTCATGACTCGTCATATCTGCAACAACCCCGTTTCCCCATCAGGCCAACACGAGAACTCTAGGGCAATGCATCACATCACCTGGCCAGCATCCAGGAGACAGGTCACGGGGTTCAAGCCAGCATCCAGGAGACAAGTCACGGGGTTTCCCCACTGAATAAGGCCTGCATTTCCCATTTTATTTTAATTAAGAAATAATGCGAAACTCACGGATCCCTGTCGTCTTTGCGGCAGTCTTTCCTGTCATGGTCTCCTGAGGTCACCACACTGGCCAAGAACAGAAAGGAACATGGGTCCTATGGCACTGGCAGGGCCAGGCAGGTGCCATGGTCACCAAAATGTTGCTTCTGAGTGATCAGTCCAGAGCCACTAGAATCTCAAACCCATCGTTGGAGCTTTTCTGTGCTGGAGCTGTTGTCTGTCAGGGAAATGACATTCCAGACTCTTCCCACTCCAGAGCCAGGACTGACATGCACTCAGTTTTGTGGGGCTGCTTGTGTACTGTGACACCACGACTATTCGAGGCTCTCATTCGTGGGCCGATCGTGGGTTTTCACCCTGAGCTTCATTGTTCTGGATGGGAAATCATGGGGAAATTCAACCAGCACATTATTGCCCATAACAACAGTGGTACTACCTCAGTGGGCCCTACAGTAGGAGGAGGGGCTCCCTCGGGCCACCTGGGGGTGTAGGCGCTGAGGAGGACCGTGGTAGAGGATGTGTGGATGGGCCTGACACTGTCATGTGTGGGTCTTAAGCTCACGAGATGGTGGTACAGGTGCCTCTAAGGAGCAGCCTGGGGTGACAGCCCAGCCACTCAGGGTGGGAAGCCACTGTCACTGCCTTCCCAATCTAGGGAAACAGATTATGCAGCCAGTGAGAGAGTGGCCATCACCCAGAGGACAACTCCTCCACCAGAACTCAGAGACTCCGCCTGCAACCAGCGTGGCCCCTTCTAGGAGACCCGCCACGCCCACACCACCTGAGGCCCAGAGCGCCACAGGTAGGGCCTGAGACAGGTGGACTCTGGGAGGTGTCGTGCTGGCCCAGGGTGGCCACATACAGCAGGCACTCAGCAGAGTCACGGCTGAGCCCAGCATCCAGAAAAATCTACTTTCTCCCTAAAAGCCACGTGAACGTAGCCCTCTCCAAAGAGCAAGCAGACCATGCGAAGCCACCTGCCATGTGTACTACCAACGGTCGTACTACCAACGGTCGTCTAGATGACGACGATGTCACACAGACACACAGGACCATGACAGATGGAGAAACAGCTGTGGGCACACACCTTACCTGAGAAGAAGACAGCTTATTGGAGAAGATGATATTTTGACTTGAAAAGCTGTTTCTTCAAGTAACTTCATCCTTGGGAGGACCCGGAGGAACCTGTGGTTGTCTGCACACCTGTTCTAAGGAGACTTTCTTGTCCACTGCCCCCGGCACTTACCCTAATGCTCTTCCTTGTATGTCCGTGGAAGGGGATAGACCATGGCAATACTAGACATCATGACATGCCCTAGGCTGTGAGCCCCTCCAGGACAGACACCAGGATGCCCGTGGGCCTTGTAGCTGGCACGTGGTCGCTGCTCACAGAGTCGGGAGTGAGCACTTGGATAGTGTGTGTGGTTGTCAACAGTCTCGTCATGAAAACTCATTATTCCTCCGTGACCGTGATGAGCATTGTGGTGACAATGACATTGCACCCTGGGAGGGCTTGTGTGCGCGGCACTGTCATGTTTGAATCACCCCATCAGACCTCACAGCAACCCCGTGTCAGGCCCATTTCACAGAAGAGGGATGTGAGGTCCAAGAGCTGAGGCGCTTGCCCTGGTGAGCCCTGGGGTGTGGGCCGAGGGACCTGCTCTTGATACCAGGTGAGAGACCGTTTCAAGGACCCTTGAGAAGCCTGTGCTGGATGGTTTCCCGGAGGCCGCCGGGAGGAGCCCGGCTCTGGTGACCAGCTCTGCTGGTGGCCCCGCACCACAGCCACCCTCCCTATCTCCCTCAGCAAATCCCACCTGCTCTGTTACTGTGCTGGAAACCTTGCCAGGGAGAACAATGAGGCAGTGATTTACCTTTCAGTTGTCCACTGCAGGAAGTGATTACCATCTAAGGAGCCAGCAGGGAGTGCTTCCTGCCTCCCTATGGGGCCTCAAGGGCGGGGTCCAGGAGCCTTGTAGCCCCACGAGCCCAGCTCTCCCAACACCCATGACCGGGCAGATTTGTCTAGAACTTCCTCCTGTCGACAGAAAATCATCTCCACTCAGGAGCTCCTGGGCCATGAGGTCTCCTGATGCCTCCTCCCTACATTGCTGACTTAAAGTTGAATGCAGACTTTTGCTCCTCCATCGTCCAAGACCACCATAGTTTGCAGTGATTTCATCTAAACTAGGTTAGAAGTCCACTCGTATTACTGGCGGACAAATGGTCGTCATCTCTGTCTCTGGCCAACCTCGATTTGGGGACTTGGGGGCTTCCAAACTGGGAGAAGTGACTGAGAACTATCACACTTCCCTGAGAACTAACATAGTGGGCTGAGCCATTAGAAGTGATGGCGCAGGGGACCCTGGGTGGCTCAGTTGCTTCGCCTCAGGTCATGATCCCCAGGGTCTTGGGATCCAGTCCCACATCGTCTCCCCGCAGGGAGCCTGCTTCTTCCTCTGCCTGTGTCTCTGCCTCTCTCTGTGTGTCTCTCATGAATAAATCTTTTTTAAAAATAGAAATGACAGCACAGGTCAGAAACGGTCCAATACCCGGTCCCTGGAACCCTCGCAGGGGCCCTCGCGGCTCAGCGTGGCTGGGGCGCCACTCAGGCTCCCTCCTCTCCGTGCTCCCTCTCAGCACCCCTGCTCTGCTGGGAGCAGAGGCGCATCCTGCTCCTGTTGCCTCAGGCGGGGCGTTTCCCCCGCTGGACAAGCTTCCCTGAGCTCCAGCGTCCGCCCCAAATGGGCACACAGGCTGGCTCCCAGAGGGTCGTTCTTGTGCGCCTTTGTTTCCCAAACAGAGGGACCCAAGTGTCTTGGTCTCATTGTTCAGGGCAACGCTGAGCTCCACCACTGACCTCCCCAAAGACATAGAAGTATAGTCAACATGACACTGTCCTGAGCCACACCTCGGGATTGTGGGGCAACGAGGGTTTAAAGTAGGCGCCAAGGAATGAATCTCTAATGCGAAATTCTGGCTACCACAGCAGGGCCCCTCTTGCAAACCCACTGGCTCCCTCTCTCGGGTTGCTAAGTGGCAGGATTACACCGATCATGTAATAGGACCTTTCCCTGACACATGATCACTTTCAGCTTGATGTTAAACCCAGGTTCTTAGTGGGGTTTGTCATCTTCCAATGGGAATCCAACTAGCCCTCCTGACATCTTTCTCGGCTGAAGGGGAGGGGGAATGGACAAGTTTCTGTGGGGCATGGGATTGTGGGACGGAGTGCAGGGCAGACAGTACGAGCCCGTCAGACCTTGGTTCCCCCTCTTACCGGCTGTGTGATCTCAGCTAAGTGACCTCCCTCTCTGAACCTACAGTTCATCATCTGCAAGCTGAAGGTCAGATTGCTTTGAGTGGTGGGGTTGCTGGGACCAGTAAGTGGGATGACAAAGGTAAGAACTCGGGGCAGGTGATGATTCATAGGATACATTAGGTGTTCTTACCAGATATCCTGTGTTTTGGTAAGATGCAGCACACTCTAGTGAAATCCGGCCTCATTACAAACTCACGTAACCATCCGCACAAACATGACACAGAAGAGGTCCATCGCCCCAAAAAATTCCATGCTCTCTGTACTCAGCTCTTTCCACCATCTCCATCCCTAAGACTACTGACTTGTGTCCTGTTTCTATAATTTTCCCTTTTTCAGAATGTCATATATGTACACCATGTAGACTTTTGAGTCCGGTCTCCTCGACTAGCACAATGTTTTTGGGATTCTTGCACGTTTGTCCATTGGTGCTTCTCCCATCGCTGAGGAGTGTTCTGTTGTGGCCACTACTGGCTCACTCCTCATTCACCAGCTGGATGACATCTGGCTTGTTTCCAGGTTTGGGAATTTCAAATAAAGCACCTAGAGACATTTGCATACAGGGCTTTTATGGTTTTACCATAAACTGAAGTATGGCAACTGTGTTCATAAGAAACTGTCAACATAGTTTTGCATTCTTGCCACACAGCGAGAGTTGCCCTGGATCTTCCTCAACACTTAGTATAGTATTAATCTGCATTTCCCCCAATGACTAATAATATCGAGCATATTTTCATGTGTTTATTTGCCATCTGAATATCTTTTCCAGTCAAGAGTCTTTTCAAATATTTTGCTCATTTTCACTAGTTTATTTTCTTACTGTTGAGTTTTGAGAGGTATTTCTATATTCTGTATACAAGCCCCTTGTCAGATCTGTGGCTGCAAAGATTGTCTGCCGGGCTGTGGCTCACTTCTCATTGCTTAGCAGTGTCTTTCAAAGATCAGGAGTTCTTAATATTGGTCAAACTCAACTTATCAATTTTCATTTTTGGTGTCAAATATAAGATATCTTTGCCTAATTCAAAGTCAGAGATATTCTCTATGTTCTTTTCCAGAAGCTTTAAAGTTTTAGACTTTACATTTAGGACTAGGATCCATCTTGAGTTAACTTGTGTGAATGGTGTCAGGTCAGGATTATTTTGGTTTGGTTTCTTGCATGTTGACGTCCAGGTGTTCCAACACCATTCATTGAAAGACTCATCTTTCTCTGTTGAATTAATTGCCTTTGCATGTATGTTGACAACTAGTTGATCTTGTACATGTGGGCCTATTTCTGGGGTCTGTTTGGTTCCACTGACCTAGGACCTACTCTTTTTCAGCTGTCACAGAGTCTCGGTTACTATATGTTGATGCCAAGATTTGAAATCAGGTCATGTGACTCCTCCCATTTTGCTCTGATTTTTTTTTTAATATTTTATTTATTTATTCATGAGAGACACAGAGAGAGAGGGAGAGACACAGGCAGAGGGAGAAGCAGGCTCCACGCAGGGAGCCTGATGTGGGACTCGATCCCGGGTCTCCAGGATCATGCCCTGGGCCGAAGGCGGCGCTAAGCCCCTGAGTCATCCGGGCTGCCCTGCTCTGATTTTCAAAATCAGTTTGGCTTGTCTTCTCATATAAATTTTAAAAACAGCTTATTAATTTCTGTGGAAAAATTTTGTTGGGACCTTGGTTGAGATTGTTATAAATTTATAGATCAGTCTGGTGGGCACTGACTTCTTAACTGTATTCAGCCTTCCGCTCTATAAATGACCCCATTCAGGGGCACCCGGTGGCTCAGTCAGTGAAGCGTCTGCCTTCAGCTCAGGTCATGATCCCAGGGTCCTGGGATTGGGCCGGGTGGCAGGCTCCTCACTTGGCGGGAGTCTGCTTGTCCCTCTCCTGCCCCTCCCCCGACTAGTGCTCTCTGTCTCTCTCTATATCTTTCTCTTTCAAATAAATATGAACGACGCCATTTATTTAGGTCCCCTTCGATCTCTCTCACCAGTGTTTCGTGGTGTTCAGCATAAAGACCTTGCATATATTTTATTAGATTTATACATAAATATTTCATATTCTTGGTGTTATCATAAATAATACTGCTTTTTAAATTTCGACTTCCAATTGTTCATTTCTAGTGTATAGATATGTGATTGTTTTGTACAAGACTCTGTACCCTACCACCTTGCTCTCCTCACTCTTCAGTTCAGAAAGCTTCCCTGTGGATTCTTGGGGATTTACTATATAGTGAATCATGTCATCTGTGAATAGATGGGTTTTTCCTCTCCAACACATAGACCTTCCATTCATTTTCCTTGCCTTACTCCACTAGCTCCAGTACAAGGTTAAATACAAATGGTAAGAACAGACTTTTTTCAAATTCAGGTGTATCTGTTGTGGGCATAGAGAACCTCTTTGCAAGACATCAGATAGTAAACATTTTAGTCTTCAAGGGCAATATGCTTTCCTGTTGCAACTACTTAACTCTGCCATTGTAGCACAGAGGTAGCCAAAGACAATACATAAAAGAATGGGTGTGGCTGTATTCCAGTAAAACCTTATTTATTGAAACTAGTGCTGATCTGTATTTGGCCTATAAGCCTTAAGTTGCTAACCCCTGATCTGTTGAAATGATCAGTTAGTTTTTCTTTATTCTGTTCATATGGGAATTGTATGTCTTGATTTTTTTTTTTTAAGATTTTTTATTTGTTCATGAGAGACACAGAGAGAGGCAGAGACAGAGGCAAAGGGAGAAGCAGGCTCCCTGTGGGGAGCCTGATGCGGGACTCAATCCTGGGACTCCAGGATCACTCCCTGAGCCAAAGGCAAATGCTCAACTGCTGAGCCACCCCGGAGTCTCATGTCTTGATTTTTGAGTGTTGAAATCACACCTGTGTTTTAAGATAAACCCATGATACAGTTTCCTTTCCATATATTTTGGATTCAATTTGCAAAAATTTAGTTAAGAATTTTTGTCTCTATGTTCATGAGTGATACTGGCCTGTAGTTTTTTCCTCTCTGATGCTTTTGTCCAGTTTTGGTTTCAAGGTAATAATGGCCTCACAGAAGGAGTTGAGAAGTATATTCTTTTCTTTAATTTCCTTGATATATCTGTATGAAATGGATATTATCTTTAATATAAAATGTCTGATAGAATTTACTAATTAAGACATTAGGGCCTTTATTTTTCTTTGTGGAAAGATTTTTAAGTACACATTTTATTTCTTTTGTACCTGGTGACGGGCACTGAGGAGGGCACTTGATGGGATGAGCACTGGGTGTTCTACCATATTGGCAAATTGACCTTAAATAAAAAATGTGAAAAAACAAATTTTATTTCTTTTATAGATAAAGGGCTATTTAGTGTCTCCTATATCTTCCTTAGTGAGCTTTGTTAGTTTGTGTCTTGAGAGAAATTTGTTCATTTCATCTAAATAGCAAAAGGTCATAACAGTCTCTTATTGCCCATTTTAATGTTTGTAGGAACAACTCTCTCATTCTTGATATCAGTAATTTGTGTGTTGTTTTTTATTTGGGGTTTTCTTTTTTTTATCCCTAGTGATATAATTAGGGACAAAATGATCTCAGAGAATCAGGCTTTTGGTTTCATTTTTCTGTATTGCTTCTCTATTTTTTTTGTCATAACCTTTTCCTCTCTTAATTTTATTGTTTTCTTTCCTCTGATTATTTTGAGGGTTTTTTCTCTCCTTTTTAAAATGTCTTTAATGACTTGTTAAGGTGAATACTTAGGTCAAAGTTTTGAGACTTTTCCTCTTTTTTATCATGAACATTTAGTTCCTCTTAGCTCTACTTTAATCTTGTCCTACAAATTTTAATCAGTTCAAAATGCTTTATAACTCATCTTTTAAATTTGTTCTTTGACCCACAGGCCATTTAGAAATGTACTATTTCATTTTCAAATATTTGGAAACTTTTCCAACACCACTATGTTATTAATTTATGGTTCAATTCTGTTTTGGTCAGAAAACACACATTATAAGACTTGGATCTTTTAAATGCATTTTTAAAAACCTTAAATATGGCCCAGAATATATTGTACGTTAGCAAGTATTCCACGTACACTTGAAAAGAATGTGTATATGTTGTGTATTTGTGGAATATTTTATAAATGTCAATTAAATCAAGTAGGTGAACCTCCATGTTCAAGTATTCTATACACTTACAGAATTTCTGTCTCCTTGTTTGCTCAACTCTTAAGAAAGCAGAATTGAAATCTCAGTTGATAATTGTGAATTTGCTGATCATATCTTTTGGTTTTCCCAGTGTTCATTTCATATAGCTCAAAGCACCTTCATTGCATCTCATCTGCATGCATAAAAATATTGTTATATCTTCTTGATTAATTACTGCTTTAACATTAAGAAATGACCCTCTTGGGCAGCCCCAGTGGCTTAGCAGTTTAGCGCCACCTTCAGCCCAGGGCATGATCCTAGAGACCCGGGATCGAGTCCCATGGCAGGCTTCCTGCATGGAGCCTGCTTCTCCCTCTGCCTGTCTGTCTCTCTCTCTCTCTCTCTGTGTATCTCTAATAAATAAATAAAATCTTTAAAAAAAATAAAATTTAATAAACTCTGAGGAAAAATCATAAAAAAAGAAAGAAATGACCCTCTTTATTCCTAGTGATATTCTTGGCTCCTAAAGACATTTTGTCTAAAATTTAAATAGACATTTTAGCTTTCTTTTGATTAGTATTCACCTGGGTGATCCTTTCCATCATTTTATTTTTAACCTACTTTTGCTTTATATTTAAAGTGGGATTTTGTAGGCAGTGTACAGTTAGGTCTTGCTTTTGTATGTAATCTGAGAATTTATGCTTCTTGAACATATGGGATATGGTGTTATGATAAATTTTAATATCCTTGCCTTCTAATTCTACTATCTATGTCATTTCTGGGTCAGTTTTGATTGATTAATTCTTCTCATTATAGGTCATTTTCTTAAAGATCATATTTTATTGCTTACTTTCAAGCCTGATCATTTTTGTTTGGATGCCAAATATTATATATTTTACTAGCAAGCTTTGCTCTTGAACCCAGTTAAATAACTTTGAAAGAGTTGATCCTTTTGAGGTTCACATTTAAGCTTTGTTCTGTAAAGCAAGTAGCACTTATTCTGAAGTTAATAATCCCCAATACTAAGGCAATACAATTCTGGAGTACCCTCCCCAATGCCTTGTGTATAATGAGGCTTTTTATGTTTACCACGGGGGATGCCAACTACTGGCCTGTGTGAGCTCTGGAAATTTTTCTGTTGCCCTTTTATGTGGTTCTTTTTCCATCCTCAGGCTTCCTATGTCTTCTCACTGACCCCCAGCTGGAGACTTGAGGCAAACTTCTGAGGTCTCGGAGTTCTCTGACCTCTCTAGGTGTTGTGAGCTCTCCTAGTTCCATCTCCTCCTGGTGAGACCACAGGGCTCTGCCTCTGTCCTCACTCATCATGCCGGACTGGAAACTCTCCAGGCAGGAATGGGCGGGGTCATGAGGAGCCCCTTTGGATTTCCCTTCTCAGGGATGACTGTCCCTTACTGCCTGCTGTCTGATGTATGGGAAATTATTATTTCATATGTTTTTTTTTCTAGTTCGTAAGTTAAATTGGGAAGTTAAATCTGGTCCTTGCTACTCCATCTTTTCCAAGCATGAAAGTTCAAACAGTGGACTTTCACCCACGTAGTTCCATTGGGAATCCTGTAGCTATGAAAAGCCCTGCATTTCAACTCTGACAAAATCTCCAGGATGGCCTGGAAGGAGAAAGAGCCAGAGACCTTGCCCTGCATTCTTTCCCAGCTAGGCCTCCTACCATCTCAGTGACTTTAGGCAAAGCTGCTTTGCTTCGCTGGGGTCTCATTTACAAATGGAAAGTAAACATTTCCCATGAGCCTCATCAGGTGTATTGATGTTCAAATGGACCCACACCTACATAGGGACTGTGCAAATGTTATCATGATATATGGAATCCTAAAGGCTAAAGATTATACTCCAAAATAAGCAAACTTAAGATGCAAAATTTTATACTTATTGATGAATTGTATGTTTCCACAAGTCAGTCAGCCTGAACTGTCTGACAAAATTTCCTAAGCATCTTCCTCTAAAAAATGTCAATGTGGCTTTAAATATTCAGTGAGTGTATGATGTTGGCAACAATCTTTGCAGTATGGATTATCACTGGAAGACAGAAATGGAAGGCAATTGTGGCCTACAGGAGGAAGCTGGAACTGAGGGGTCATTGTTGGAACTGGCTTTATTTCCCACAGATACTCTTCTTCCAAATTTTAAAATTCTGCCATGGGCTTATAATACATATTACAAATAAGAATTTGTTGCCTTAAAATAACTCGCAGTAATATTTTAAAAGCCTGAAGCAGCTTGAAGGATCTGCAGAGAACATCTTTCTCTTGTTGCCAGAATAACCAACCACGTGTGTGATTTCCACAATGTCTAAAACGTCTCCATGACCCAAATCACCACTCCTGACATCTGAAGTGTGCCTAAACTTCGGGTTCTGTTACAATCTAAGTGTCCCATGAGACCTACAGAATTTTATCCCACAGTCAGTAATTTTGTATTGGCATTAGCTTCAACAAAAGATTCATTCACTCAGTAAATACCTACTAACACCTGCTAGATGCTTATAGGTAAATAAAGGTTGTTGTTTTCTAACCACCCACAAAGCAATGAGAGATGCAGACCACCCAGCAGCAAGTTAAGATTCATATGTTGAACAAATATAAATTTTTCTTAAATGTTCTTGGCTGTCCTCAAATAGAGTTTTGGGAGAACTTTTGATTCTAGGGGTCTCCTTGATACATTTTGAACATAGGGAAGGTCAGGAAGGAAAAGGGTGAGAGCACCCTGTAGGTCACAGTTAAGGCTGCATCCCGAGGAAAGGAACCTCCCAGGCTGGGTGCTGCTCTGAACAGGCCCTTTTCACCCTGACTCTGTGGGACCAGTGACTACTCTGGACTCATCCCATGAATCAACACTCTGCCCCTCTCATCAGTGGCGAGACTGGTCCCACACAATATTGATAAAAAGGCCTGGACAGGGCAAGGGTAGGAGTTCACCCTTTTGAGGAGTGAAATGTCTTATAAAATATATGTCCAGATGCAAGGAGAGTATCCAAGTGACCAGGAGCATCAACTACAGAAGGAACCAAGCTAGCACATCCTCAGAATGTAAGGAGAAAACAGAGAAAGCATGACGATGCGAGTCTCCACCTGGACCTGAGCACAAGCCACACACTCTCGGTCCTGGGCTTCCTGAAAGCCTCTGAGGTTGAAAAGAGAAGATGTTTGGGATCATGCCTCAATGACTGACCAAATCCTGATCATGGAATTTATTTTTCCCACAGGAAAGAAGAATTCACAAAACGATCAATATAAAAAACTGTCAATTCTGGACAAAATCCTTCAAAACATTGGAAAATCTGCAGGTAAACTGGAATAATAGATAAGTGGCTCCTTGTGCTGGGATGCCCCCCGTCATGAAGAGACATAAACCGGTTGCCCCACACGGTTTCCTGTGTCATCAGACTCTGCCCCCCCCAGTCCAAATTCAAGGAGTCCTGGGCATGTGGGGCCACTGTCATACACCCCGGGCCAGGGAGGTCCCCAAACCTCACTGTGGGCGCCTCCCACCTGGGACTGAGTCCCACACCTGCGGTCACCCCCAGCATCCAGCCCCCGGCCCCCTGCCCTTTCAGACAACTCCCTAGTTGCTGAGGTCAGCCCACGACTCCCCTGGAGGCTTCTGCCCAGGCCCCAGGTTTCTCCTTCTCCCTGGAACTTTCCAGAACACCAGGAAACTTCTCCAGGCCGCTCCTCTCCCGTCCTCCCAGCCTCTCCCAGGTAGACTCTAGTCACAGAGATGGTTCAGATGAACACCTCCAGCCTTCTACCTGCCACATACCCATCCACGCACCCTAAGCCCGACTGGTTTTGGGGACGCGTCACACCCTAATTCCCAGCTAGTGTCAACGAAGACTTGCAAGGATCTGTAAATGTGACTGTTAAGCCACAGCAGGGGGCTCCTGGTAGAGCCCGCGCAGGACCAAACCCACCTGGCCAGCCCCCACCTTCGCCTGCCGTGTACCGAGCTCCTACGGGGCCAGCACCGCTCAGGGCTCCCGGGACTCCGCCCGGTGGCGGAGCCCACGTTCCAGGGCACGGTTGGGCGGCCTCTCCGTTCCACCTGCTGGGACCCCTCTGGGTCTCCCCTCCCCCCGTCGGCTGCTCCTCCAAGCCCCCGACCAGCCTCCGTGCAGCCAGCCTGCCGTCTTGTACTTTGTGGAAATGCCGGCCAGGGTGGAGTCACAGACGCGTCACTAGAGACCTCCCGGGTGTGCGAGTTGTCACCACGCGCGGCCAGGGCCCCTCCGACTGTGCGGGGCCAGAGCCAGCCCTGGAGCCTCAAACTCCCAGGCCCCGGCCTGCACCTGGCGCCTGCAGGCCCCCCAGTGTAGTCAGAGGCAGAGAGGGACGTTAGGGTTTGCTGCACCTGCTGCGCATCCACCGACCGTTCAGGTCACAAGAGACGTCGCCAAACTCCCGGCCCCCGGGGCCTTGCGAGCTCTGTCGAGAGAACAGTAAAGCCTCCCACGACCCAACGCCTAAGGCAGGGCCTTTCCACCTGCTGGAGCTCCTGCAGGTCGGCTCCGCGTCTGGGGGTCCGGGGGTGGGCGGCGGACGCCCCTCGAGGGCCAGGGCCGGGGGCCAGCAGTGTGTGGGCAGGAGCCGTCCTTGGTGGGGACAAGGGGCCCTGACGTCACAGGAGCTGGTCCATGCGGCCGCCCCTGAGGGCAGGGGACACCGCCCAGCCAGCGGAGCTCAGAGGAGCCCCCGCAGGGTCTGGGGGCGGAAGGTGGCGGCACTGGGCCTCATAGGGTGCGGTCTGGCCCCCCACCCCGGCCTCCTCTCTGTGCCGGCCTCTGCGTGGCTCCTCCCCTCTCTGCGCTGCTCCTCCCTCGGGGTCACGGCCTCCTGCTCCCCAAGACCCTGCCAGTTCTCTCCCCCACCTGACTCACTGCCAACCTCACCCCAACCACACCTTCCCCTGCTCCCTCCTGCAAGGACGCTGCCACGTTAGCCCTGACTCTCCAGGTGTCGTCTTGTCCTCACCATCCTCTGCGCACCTGCAGGGTGGTGTCTGTCGTGCAAGCTCACCTCCCCCCCACCCCCCGACCCGGGACTCTCTCTTCTCGAGGCTCCATCCAGCCCCCACAGCACCTGCAACTACTGCCCACAGACCAGGGACACTGGCAGCTGGCTTCAGGCTTCTCTAGTTCCCGGGAGGGTGGAAAGGCAGGCTCTCGGAGCAGAGTGCCTAGAATTTCACAAATAAATCTCTCTCCAAGCAGGGCACTCTTTGCAGTAAATGGAAGAGGAGGGGGAGGCTCTGAAGAGGTGCAGAGGGCAATCAGCACGGCCACCTGCTCTGAGGGAGCCCCCTCCACAGGAAATCCAGACTTCGTGAGACCCCATAGCCCCACCCTCAGGAATAAAGTGCATATATGTGCACATGTTGTTAACCATGCTGTACAAGGAAATGTGTTTTATTCATGAAATCCCAAGTAGAGCTCAGCTATTCAAATGTTAAGCTAGAGGGTTTGTGGATTTCTTTTTTCTTTTTTCTTTTTTTTTTTTAAGAAGAACCTCCTAAAGTTTCTTTTCGAATAGGACGGGGTTTAAGGAAGCTCTGCTCAGCTTCTGAGAATTCGGTCCATGATGAACCCAAGTGAGCCCTGCACACCTGCACCTTGCAGAGTACACAGGCACATGTGCTCAACACACAGGCGAATCCTTGCATCG
Organism: Canis lupus baileyi; assembly: GCF_048164855.1. NCBI lineage: Eukaryota > Metazoa > Chordata > Mammalia > Carnivora > Canidae > Canis > Canis lupus. The sequence continues at coordinate 1,296,934 of NC_132854.1, read as the reverse complement.
TGATGAGTCCCAGGCAAGCTGTGTCTCTGGGGTGTGGGAGGTGACAGTGAGCTCTGATCTCCAGGGGGCGTCTGACCCGTAGCAGCTCTCTGGGGACCCACCAGAACATGCTTGCAGCCGGAATTCTCCTCCAAACCGCTCCTGACTGTGCACAGTGAGATGAGTTACTTAAGACAAAATGTGATTGCCTCCTTTCCCCAGAAAAGCGGGTCTATGGATGTTCATGAATCGTGTCTGAGAACAACACTGGGGAGGGAACTTCTGTGCTGAGGTACGGCTGCAGGGATGGACTGGTATTTGTTCTAGAACACAGATGGAAACGGCATTGAAAGGAGCCATTTTATTTGCGATTGCTGGCTGCTCACTCTTCTCAAGAGAAACAAAAGTCCTGTCTTTCCTTTGACGTCATCAAGTCAACTGTAGCATGGAGGCCCGGGGTGGGTCCAAGGGCTGAGGCTTTCACCCAGTCCTGTGAGCTCAGCTCAGGAACCTGAGACAGAGGCAGTACACGTGACTCCCTAGCTGCCGAGCGAGTCGGTGGCAGAGCAGGACGCTGGTACCCCGACTCCTGAGCCTTTCCCTCCTCGGCACCAGCCAGGTCTCTGCTGCCCACCCATCAGTACATGGGTATCTCAGGGTTTTTTTGGTTTGTTTTTTGCACATAGTTTTACTTTTTCTGTTTGGTGCTTGAATCTCACAAAGCATTCTTAGAGTTCCGTGTGGTGTGCACGCCATCTGCACACATGATGCCAACGCACCATAAGCTCAGGAGGGACGTCATCTCTTTTGTCCTCCCTCAGATCACTGGGTAGCTTTGTCATCGCACACGGTCATGTGGGCCCTGGTGGAGCCAGTCCCTGGTGGGATCTCCCCATGCTGTTTGCCCCCAGGGGAGCTTTGACAGACCAGGACCAACCTGGACAAAACAAAATGTAAAAAACGTCGTTGACCGGCCCCACCCCCAGTCCTTGCCCTCACTCTCCTGGGATACATCATTACAGTGATTTTCCAAAGCTGAAACTTTAATGATTTAATAGTTGAGCCCATCAAAACGTCTCCTCTTGGTGACAGCATCAAAACCAGCAGAGTCAGACGCTGGCCCCCAGTGTCCCCTAGAGCCATGGAGTGTCTAGGCCTGCCTCTGAGTGCCGCAGGGGATGACTGCGCACTTTGAGGAGACTTAAAATACAGCTGAGAACTAAATTTATGAACAAAACATAAATGCCAGTATTACTAGCAAAAGTCAGGTGATGAGTTGGCGGACAGGTGGTGTTAAGGACTTGTCTCTGCGCTGGAAGAGAGCCTCCCTCTGGGTCCAGAGTTGAGTTGGGTGAGTGCTCCATGGAGAAGATGTGACCCTCTGAGGGTAAGAAGAACAGGTGGGGGAGCATGGGCACCGCCACCCTGGGCACAGTGATCCCCTGGTACATGCTATGGTTTGGAAAAAGTTTTAAAATACTGATTTATTCTACGATCTCAATTTTGGAAATTTACTGAGGCCTGCTTCATGATCAAACATAGCGATTTTTGGTGGCAATTCCCTTTCAGCTCGGGAGGAATGTATTTTGTTGTGTTGGGTGCAGTGTCTATGAAGTCAATGTATGGTTTAAGTTTTCTCCTTACTGATGAATCTTTGTCTGTTGGGTCTGTCAATTTCTACGGGTGGTCCACTATGATTGTGAGGGAGTTATTATTTTGCATTTCTGTAATTTTGCTTTACATATTTCAAAGCTATGTTATTAAATTCATAAAGACTAAATTATATCTTTCTAGTAGACTGAAGTCCTTATTGTGGGATGTGTTTCTGTTTATCTATTTCTTCTTGCCTTCTTCAATCTACTCGGATATTAATAAACATGACTATATTAGCTTTCTTTTGGCTAATACTTGTGTGATAATCATTTTCCATCCTGTAACCTTCAACTTTTCTGTGCATTATATTTCACATATATCTCTTTAGGCACGATATAAAAGAATGTATTTTTTAAGATTCCATCTATCTATTTGCCTTTGAGTGACTTAATCCAAGTACATTAAATTAACTAGTGATACAGCTGGGTTTATATCTACTGTCTTACTACTTGTTTTCTATTTGACTCACATGCCTAAATTTTCTCTTTCATTACCTTATTTGAGTTGATCAAGTATTTTTTTCATTCCATTTTTCCCTTTATTGGATTAATTATATATTCTTTTAATATCACTTTAACAGCTTAATTAGAAATTACAATACCTATCCTAGACTTATCATAATTGAAAATAAATTAGCACTTTTAGTATTTCCTGGGAAATGCAAGGACAAGAGACATTTAACCCCATTTACTAACCATCTTTTGTATTTTTTTATCATGAATTTTAATCCTATAGATGTTTTTAATGCCATAGACATTGTAGTTAGTTTTAACAGATCAAGCTTTTTGATTTTTATTACTCAAAAAAATCCTCATTTTTTTATTTAGCTTTCTGACTCTGTGCTTGTGCCTTCAACACTTTCACAACGATTTTCTGCTCCTCAATAAGGAAAGCACGCTTGATCCTGTCATGAACACACTTAGCACACATGGAACTACCATAGGCCCTGCTGATGTGTTTTTTCGTTTTAGACAATCTCATAAGGACTTTAGGTCTCACCGCACGAACTCCTCGAAGTCAGCCAGGACACATGCCACATGCAGACTTTGGTGCTTTCCCAACCTTCTTGGTATAAAGGTAAATGATTCTATTGCCAGGAGTTCGGGACAGCCTAGTTTTGTTAGAGGCTGTATTGTAGGACAGCCTACGACGGTATGTCAAACGCTGAACCATTCTGAACGCCTACGGACGCCGTCCCCGGAAGAGCTGTAGTTACAGTTTTATACGGTTAATATTCATTTGGGCTTGCCCACGTACTTACCTCACGCTGTTCTGTTGTGCACTGTTAATGCTTCCAGTTAACAAGATAGTATTATGACTAAAGAATTTCTTTTAGCATTTTAGTGTGAGTCTGCTGGGTATATCATTAGGCTTTTTTTTTTTTAAAGATTTTATTTATTTATTCATGAGAGACACAGAGAGAGAGGCAGAAACACAGGAAGAGGGAAAAGCACGCTCCCTGCAGGGGGACCGATGTGGGACTCGATCCCAGGATCCCTGGATCATGACCTGAGCCGAAAGCAGACGCTCAACTGCTGAGCCACCCAGATCCCCCATCCAGGTTTTATTTGTCTGAAAATATCTTTACCTTCACTTTTGAGGAATATTTTTACTAAATAGAGAATTCTGTGTTCACAGTTCTTGTCCTTCAGTGTTTTCATTGTCATTTGTTTTCCATAGTTTCCACTGAGGGGTCTGCTGTCTCCATCTCTGTTCTTGTTGCTCCTTTGACTGTTAAGGCTTCTTTTCTCCTCTGGCATTTTAAACAATTTCTCTTTGTCTATTGATTTCAGTAGGTTTACAACGATGTGCCTGGGTGAATTCCATTGCATTTATTATGCCTGGGGCTTATAGCAATATTTGAATCTATGGCTTGGTTTGGTTTCTTTTGTAAGTTTTGCATAATTCTAGTCTATTTTTTCCAATAATGATTCTGAACAATTTCTCTCTTCCTCCTCCAATTATACATGTTAGATTTTTTTTTTTACTGTGTCTCATATATTTCCTATAATTCTTTTTATTTTCCATTCTTTATTTTCTTTGGCTTTTATCCAGTTATTTTTCTACTGACCTACTTCCAGATAACTTACCCTCTTCAGCTGTGGCTAATCATCTACTTTATACTAAATTTCAATCACGGTGTTTTTAATCCTAGAATTTCCATTTGATTCTATTTTATGGATTCCACTTCTCTGTGAAGTTATTGAATTATGTTAGTCACAGTTATTTTTTTATCTGTATTCAATAACTCCAATTTTGAAGTTATTAACTAGAAGTCTCTTTCTATTGGCTGGACTCTTGGCATGATTGGTGCTTCCTGACTGAACGCTGGACATTGTGTTGTGAAATACTACAAGGACTCTAGAGGGGCTTCAGGTCTGGCATCTAGTTAGAATAAGAGATGATCATCTTGAGTTGTTTTATTTTTTTATTTTTTTTAAATCTAAGGTCTTGAACTTTTTTTTAAGATTGTATTTATTTATTCATGAGAGAGAGAGAGGCAGATACACAGGTAGAGGGAGAAGCAGGCTCCATGCAGGGAGCCCGATGTGGGACTCAATCCCGGAACTCCAGGATCACGCCCTGGGCTGAAGGTGGCGCTAAACCACTGAGCCACCTGAGCTTCCCTTGAGTTGTTTTAACACCAGGTTTCAGTCTTTGTAAGATCTGGTCTGTTTCCAGTTTCTCTTATTCTTTATTTCTACAGGAGTTCTGACTTAAATCTGAAAGAATTTACTGAGCCTTGAAGTTTATTTTTATTTTTATACAATGAAACTGCTTAAAATCTCTCCTTAGCTGCTCAGCCTCTTTGCTACCGCTTTCTACTCACCTCATCTCTGCATGCACAGCAGAAGACTTAAAGAATGCTTTGAGAGGCAAACAGATCAGGTGTGGAAATTCACTACACTTCACATGCCTTTGCTTTGACACAAGTCCTGGCTGCTTCAGAAGCTCTGAACTCACATTTTGTATTCCTAGCCCTGGGGAATTCCTGAAAGCCTCTCAGGGCCTGATTTCTGCTCTACTTCTCAGCCTCTCTGTGTTTGTGTAAGAATTTGCAAATGCCTCATTAGGAAAGCGAGCTTAGAACACAAAACTCACAACAGTGAATTGTCCTCTCTGGAATCTTGACCCCTCGGGTCCTTAGCATGCCTCCAGTGTCTGCACGTGTATTTTAGTCAGGTTTCCAGTTGTTTTCAGTGGGATAATAGGTCCAATACTAACAAGCTTACCTCTTCCAGATGTGGACTCTGAGTAATGTTGATTATCCTGGGCAATAAAGATAGAAAATGAGTGAAAAAGTATTATGGGTAAAGATTTATAAGACTTATTTTTACACTTAGAAAAACAACACAAAACTGTACTCCCTCTTATAACTTGTGGTCTTTCTGATTGGAAAATAGTGCTACTGGCTATCATGAAGAAACACTCCAAGTTATTTCCTAAAGTTGGGAGGGTTCCCTTAAATCATTTGCTGTTCCCCATTCATCATAGACCAGTCTATCCAAGGACTTCCCCACCCCAACATGGTATCATGCCTCCGGGAACTTCAAGTTATAATTATCAGACTCCCAGCTAGATGTGTTTCAGTGTCTGCTCAGTATGTGTCCCAAAGAAAGAAGGAGAGGCAGGAGGAAGGAGCTGCGGTGGTCCTTTGCAGAGCCCAAAGCCTGTGCTCAGATGCAGAGTCTCTCTCTCCCAGTATCTTAACTGAATAGCCAGCAGCTCACCTCGATCAATCGGTTCACACAAGCATCTGCTCTGCAGTTAGACCCACTTTTTATTTTTTTAAAGATTGTATTTATTCATGAGAGACACTGAGAGGCAGAGATACAGGCAGAGGGAGAAGCAGACTCCCTACGGGGAGCTCGATGTCGGACTCGATTCCAGGACCCTTGGATCACACCCTGGGCCAAAGCCAGATGCTCAACCACTGAACCGCCCAGGTGCCCCTAGACCCACTTATTAAAAAGGTGCTGCTGTGCAGGAGTCCCTGTGTGCCCTGCACCATGGCTCTTGCACAGGAAGAGGTCATGGGTACAGTGGTCCACTGTGTCTCTCCCTGGCCTGGAAGCTCCACTGCCTGCTTGACAGAGCCCAGCCTGCAAGTGACCAAGCAAACGCTTCACAGCCTGTGCTGGCCCAAAGCCCATCAGGATGGCGCTTACATCAGGTTCTGGGGACCTTGCTGTCAGCATCGGGCAACATCACTGCTTTGATTCCAAGTGTGAGCTTCCCCTTCTCTGGAGTGTATGCAACCACATTTTCTAGAAACAACCCTGCAGAGACGAATCTGCCTCCTGGTGTGATTGGGAATAAAGCCAAGAGGCCTATTATGCCCACAGCATGGTCCCTTCTGGAAAAATAACCTCGTGGCCTTTCCCTTGTGAAAAAGGTAGTTTCTGCTCTGGTGTGGTCCTAGCTCTCTGACCGCCTTGAAAAGGGAAGCAGCCCCAGGAAGTCCCACGGCCCCGCCAGCCATTGCTCATGGAAGCATTGCTCACCGGCCGGACACTCACCCTACAGGGGTACACACCACACATGCACTCATGTACAGATGATGCATGTATGAATGTGCGTATGTGCACACATGAGGCCACCAGTCCCCCCGCCCCCTCCCAGCAACTCTGGGACTTGAGCCCGAGCTGCTGTGCACAGAAACTCCACTGTGCCAAGACAATGGCACAGCTTAGACATGTCCACCCCATTGTGCCACTGGGGAGGCCATGCTCAAGAGCCCTGTGTGGCCAGCACGCTGCAGCCACCAGGCAGGCTCACAGACAGGCCCAGCTTACCCTGAAAGCAATGCCCTAGAGCAACTTCAGCAAACATTTCTGTAAAGGGCCAGAGGGAAGATGTTTCAGGCTTTGCAGGTCCTATGGCCTCTACTGCAGCTCAGCTGAGACCGTTCACAAACGGGTGTGGCCGTGTCCAATAAAATTCCCTTTATAGAATGAAGCCAGGCTTGGCCCATGAACAGGTGCCCTGCTTAGAGCCACGCCATCCAGTAGAAGTTCTCAATGAAGGAAATGTTCTCGGTGGCCCTACCTGGTGTAGGCACCACCAGCCCCATAGGGCCTGCGAGCACTTGAAACATGGCCAGTGTGACCACAGAGCTTAAGTTTGCACTTTATTTAAATTAAAGTAATTTAACAGTAAATGGCCAATGGGTCCGGCGGCTCCCAGACTGTGCGGCTGCTCGGAGGGAGGCGCAGAGGCTTCATTTACCACATCTCTGGGTGCCCGACCCCCACCCTCCACACCCAGCAGCGGAGAAGATAGGGCGGGGGCCGCCCCCTGCACCCCGGACCACCGGTCCTTGGCCACACCCATCCCCAGCCGCCTCCAGGTGTCCTTTACTCTAAATAGGAGCCGGTGGCGCTCCACTTACAGGTTCTAAGGATCCGCCGAGGCCCCGATGGTAAATGGAAATAGCCAGTTTGAGGAAATAGCCATCGTTAACGATAATAATCGATACCCTCTTCCCGTCACCAAGGGCTGACGACGAGCCAGGCGGTGTCCAGAGGTTTCCGTTGGGAGGAGCGCGTCCCACTCAGAAAGACCTGTAGGAACACACGACAGTCTTCCCTGCTGTAGGCCTCCCCACTGTCACACGCACACCCCACCACGTCACACCTCGCCGTCATACCCCCCATCACACGCCCGCTGTCCCGCACTCCGTCCTGCCACCCCGAGGGCGCCTGCGGGAGTCGGCTCCGCAGGAAGGACGTTAGTCTAAGAAACGGCGCTGCCGACCCGTGTGACGGGCGCAGGCCGCAGGCTGGAGGCCCGGTAGGACAGCGCGTCGCACCGAGGCCGACTGGAGGCGGCTCCCTGCGCTTGGGCCACCGCGTCCCTGGGTTGGACGGAAAGGCACAGCCCGGTGGGGCCCAGCCGCGGAGCACCGCCCGCTTCGCTCCGATCCCTCAGAGCCGCGTGTTATTCCGACGGTACGAATGGTCTTCGCGGCCACGTCCTGACCGGTGCCGGACCAGAAGTCTGCGGCCGCGGCCTCGCCGCCACCCGGTCCGCCAGCGCCACCGCCCCTCCCGCTGGTGGCCCGGGGCAGGACCTCAATCCCTGTCCTGCACTGCCTCTCCGTGGCTCGCCTAAGAACCACAGCCACCCTGCCCTTGCGCGGCTCCGGCTCCGGGAGTGGGGAGCCGCCACCCTGCCGCAGGACGCATGTCGTGGACACCAGTGGCGGGGCCCGGCCGGGCAAGCGTCCCCCACGGGGAAGGACGCACGTCCTCGGCCCCGGCCGCCCCCCTCCACCGAGGTCGGACCGAGGGAGGAGGGGCTGCGGGCGGGCGGGCCTGGGCAGAGCTAGCGGGAGGTCCCGGGGGGCCGGGGGGCCCGGAGTCAGGCCGGGTGGGGGGCGGCCACCCTGTCCTGCCCTGGAGCTCGTCTTCTGCACAACGGCCCAGTGCTCGGACTAGGACGCTGGGCCGGCCGCAGTGAGCGCAGAGACGGCCCAGCTGTGGACCCGGCCCGCAGCGGACGGAGCATCGAATCCCTCGCGTCCTCCTCCTCAGCTCCAAGAAGGCCGCAGCCGCGCGAGGACCTCGGACTGCCCCGAGGCGGCCTCGGCTGGCAACGGGGAGGGGGCTGCTGAGCTCGCTCCTGCCCTGCACCTCCCTCCGAGGTGTCCCAGTGGACGTCACAGCGCCGGATGCTGACAACAAAGCGTGTGGGGGTCTGACCCCAAGGCTCCCACAGCTGCCACCTGCCACTCGGTCTTTTCGTGAGGCGACACGTTGGGTTGCTGTTTCAGCATTACATGAAGGGCTCCGCAGCCCCAGAGGGAAGCCCCGGCTCCAGCCAGACTGCTCCTCCCTGGAGGGGCCCCAAGGCCTCGCTTCGCTGGCACCACCGTCCCTGTCACCTTTTCCCCGTGGCCCCACCCACCAGTGAGGAGATTGGGGGTGGAGTGGGCTGCACGCCACCAGCTCCTGACAAATGAGCTGCTCGCTCTGGAATTGGGGACCTGCAGGGAGACAGCACCCTGGTCATCTCGCGGAGCGGCCGGGTTGACTCAGTGGCTGGCATGAGGTGGGGCCTGCCCGCTGCCTCTCGCCCTTTGGCACAGGCACCCAGCCACCCGCCATCCTGTGGGACTTTCTGCTGGGACTACATTGATCTCAGTCCAGTCCTCCAAGACATGTGTGATGTGATGGGACTGGTCATTCGAGAGGTGACATGTGCCCTGGGGCTGCAGGTCAGCTGGGAGCAGCGGGAGCAGGTTCGGCAGATGCAGCAACAAGTGCACCTTTCTCAAGGGCGCAGCTTCAGGCCTCACCTGGCCACACACCTGGAGGCCTCAGTCCCCTGAACCACGTGAGTGAGCTCGGGGTGGGTCTTTGTTTCAGACAGGATCCCAGCCCCTCCTCCTGGACATGCCCCCACCCTGCCCGTGTGGCCTGACTCAGCCGCCCCCAGTACCTGTTCCTCTCTGTGTCACCAGGCTGTGCCCACCAGCTCCTGCTTACAAGCACCACATACGCTCCCCTGATGTCCCTCCCAGGGGCCTGGGTCTTATTCATCCTTGCTCCCCCTACACAGGGACTGGGATTTGAATTTGGGTATTTCTGTGACCTTTGGGTAAGTTCTTATGTATCTGCCAACCTTAATTTTTTTCATATTTTAAATAAAAATCAGTGAACGGTCAGAGTAGACACATGTTGGTTTGTTGACTTCAGGTGCCTGGGCTGTGGCTCTGTGCAGGCCCTTGGGGAAAGGCAGCCACTGAGCTGTGCCTTTAGGGCGGGTGGCGTCTGCAGCTTCCCCCCAGGTCTTGGGCGGCTCCCCCGGTCTCAGGCGTGGAGGTCTTGGCATGCCAGAGCTTGGGAGGCGACAGCTGATCTCAGCACTCGGAGACAGCTCCTCAGGCCTCTGCGTCCCCCGGGAGCCCTGCCATGCGGGACGCTCAGGCTCTGCCAGGGGCCTAGCCACCGAGACCCTCCCATCACTTTGGGGACGGGAGAAGGCCCAACGGCAGCGAAGTGTGGCCCGTGAACAGAGAGGACTGCTCCATGGTCTAGTCTCCCTTGCCGCTCATGTCTTCAAACACCCGGGCTCCACTTGGGGACCCGCATGGGTTTCCGGGAGCCGCGAGCTGTAAACACCAGGAAATGCATGGAGGTGCTCCTGTGGGGCTGGGGGTGAGCACAGAGCCATCAACACCCTGCACCACCCCCCACCCCCCGCCTCCTCCCAAGGCCTGTGACCGGGGCCAGGTGGGTGAGCGCGGAGGGCACCCGTCATAGCCGTCTCTCTGGCCCCTCGCACCTGCTCCATCCTTTGAGGAGCCGGGTGTCCCTGTGTAGCTGTCCTGGGGCCACCACAACAGAGCAGCACAAACCAGGTGGTTTACAACAGACACCCATTCTCTCTGAGTGCTAGAGACCAGGAGTCTGACATCAAGGTTCCCCCGGGGTCTGGGGGAGGACCCTCCAGGCCTCTTCCAGCTTCCAGCAGTGGATGGAGGTCTTTGGTTTGTCCTGTCTGTGCCTCTGTGCATGTCTCAGGAGGACACCCACCCGGATCATCCAGAACCATCTCCTCTCAGGAACAATAATTACACCTGAAGACCTTTTTTCCAAATAAGGCAAAGGAGGATGCAGCGACTTCATGGAAATGTGTCTTCAGGGCCCAGCATTCAAACAGCACGGTCCCCTATGTGGGGGCACATGAACCACCATTTGGTTGTGCAGCACCACAGGGGTGCCCATGTGAGCCTGCTCCCACCTGTGGTGTCCCACTGCAGGTGGTGGCTGCCTCCTCTGACCTCTCAGGGTCCAGGGAGGAGCACGTCAGAAGGGACACTGCCATCCACCAGGCAAACCAGCCTGCACGGCAGCGGGAGGCCAAGTGGCTGGCACGCCTGGGGCAGAGCGTGTAGGACCCAGATGGCCTGCTGTGGGTGCCCCCAGGCAGCAGGAATAGATGGGGGCTGCAACCTGGCTTGGGAAGAGTGTGCCTGTCAGGGCCTCAGCCTCTTTGGAATGAGGGTTGGGCTCAAACCCCAAGGGAAGCAGCCCAAACCAGCAGAACAATGCAACGATGCAGGGGGAATGGGATGCAGGGGGATGGGACATAAGGGGATGGGACGCATGGGAATGGGATGCTTGGGGATGGGATGCAGGGGGATGGGATGCACGGGGATGGGGTACAGGGGGATGGGACGCAGGTGGATAGGGCTGACTCCCCCCACTGCCCCTTGGTCCTCTTCCCAGGCGCTCCCTGTCGTGGCCAAGGGCTGCTGCCTCTGCAAGCATGCTGCTCAGACCCTTCCAGGATCCGCCTCAGCTGTCAGGAGACTGGCATTGACAAGCAAGCTGGTGGCCCTGAGTCTGGCCACAGGACTTGCCAATGAGGAGGCCCGGTCTGGGGTCCAGGGGCCCACTCCTCAGCCAACCTGCACCTCCGGGCACACCTGCCTGGCCCCTCAAGGGCACGTCCACGCTCCTGCTCAGTGTGTTTCCTAGAGGATCCAGCCCACCGTGATGGACAAGCACATGGGGCTCCCTTGGTCTTAAGCCCAGAGCGTGGGAACCCCAATAAGGAGCCAGCAAGAGGGAACAGGCAGGATCAAGAAAGGTACAGGCAGGAGCCAGGACCACTCATTGGGCTGACCTCCATCCCAGAACTGGGCAGAGCAGTTAACCAGCAGCTGTAAACTGTTGTGTAACAACATCCACGAGGAGACACAATGAATGGATATTTCGGGGACACATGGATCCTGGCACAAGAGGCCACCGCCATTGCATGAAATATGAATCGAGGACATGTGGATAAAGCCAGCAAGCTAAGGATAGGGTTGATGACACATCAGCTTGGGAAGGACCAGCAGGCACATCCTGTCTTGGAAACGAGGCAAGGCTTCTCTTCCCTCTTCAGAGGAAATTAATAAAAATATTTGCAAGTTATTATGAAAAAATATGTATTAGCTCCTGGAGTGATCATTTAAAATCAGTTACTTGTGAGACTAAGCACATCAGGATGGAGGGGACAGGCCACGAGGCAGAGGAGACCAGATGTCCCAAACAGGGAAGCCGAGGGGCGACAACAGGGCATATAACCCAAGACTACATTTGTCTTATGCTGTTACCTCATATTTTAATCCTGTAAAAACTAAAGCACATCAAAACTGCTCCCCTGGAGATGGGGTGTAGGTCCAGCATTACCTTCCCAGGGGGACCCACAGCATGCTAGCGACACCCACCAGGTCTGGGCACCCCTCCGAGAGCCCCAAGAGGTCTCTCCCCTGGCTCCAGCACGGGAACCAAACACCGGCCATGGGCAACGGGGACCATCCGGTCCCTGCCAGCACCCCCGACGGCCGTTCCTCTGGGTCCTGAGACCCAGAAACAGAAAATACACGAGAAGTGGAGAGAGGCTCAAGGCAGGGCCTATGAATCTCTACCTGTACGCTGAGGAAAGCAGCGAGCACAGCCTCCAGCCCACAGGCACAGCACTGGTCCACGGGGCCCGCAGCACGGACACCTCGGTCTGACGGCACCTAAGGAAGCCACAGGCAAGGGCGCTGAAGACCAAACCACCAGAGGACCAAGAAGTCCGCACACAGGGTGAGCCCCGCACACGCACTGAGTCTCGCACCCAGACTGAGTCCCTGCACACGGGGTGAGGCCCACACATGGTGTAAGTCCTGTATTAGCCGTGGCAGAAAGAGGATGGGACCAGGTCCACATCCGGCCAGGGGCCCAGCAGCCCGAGCACCCTTCAGCACCACGGCTGCGGGTGGGCCTGTGCAGTGCTGCTCCGTCCTCTGGGGTTTGTGTTCACGCTTGTGGTGAGGTGTTGGCCTCGTCTCCTTTGCTGCACACCCTCCCCGCTTCCCGTGTCCCATCTCCCAACGTGTCCGGTGTGCACCCCAGCCTGGGGGCCACCGGGCTTGGACATGGGGGCTCTTAGCCCCCTCAGGGCACTCCCGATTTCCCCCGTGGCTGGGACACATCTCCCGCCCCTGTGGAACCTGCCTTGAGGTCTCATGTGCAGCACCTCTGGATTCAAGAGGTGATGGCTCAGAGCTCAGAGCTCAGGTCTGATTCTTAGGGCCCCACTGCAGGGTGCAGCCAAGCCTCAAGGGGCTTCGACCCTCCCAGCTCTACCCTCCCCATCCCTTTCACCTCAGGGGAGGCACAGTGCTGGAGGGATGGGGGGCACAGTGCTTCCCGGACCACAGAACCCCCACCCAGTGGGAGTGGACGGCCCTGCCCCAGTGTCCCCAGCCAAGTCCCCGTGGGCAGGACACTCAGCCCCCTCTGATGACACGGGCCCCAGACTTCAGGCCAGGAGGGAAGTGGCAGGGCGCTGTCTAGGCCGGCGCGGGCCCGCACTCCCTGCCCGTGTGAGGCAGGACAGCCTGAGGCTCCTGTCAGCAGCAGGACTCTTGGCTCCAGGCAAGCTGCTATGCAGTATTTTTCCCTCGCTGCATTTTTATTAAAACCTTAAACCCAGAATAAAGGCAGAGAAATACAAATTTATTTCTCTTCTTGAAGAGACACCTGGCAACACGTCCACAGAACAATATCCATAATCACTTAGCCAAATTTCCATACCATTTGACTCAATTTTCTGGAAAGCAGAGGTATATTTTCGGAGCGCAGAGATCCGTGTGTAATCTTCACCTCCCTGCCTCCCACCTGGAGCCCCACAGCGCGCAGGCACCTCCCTCCAGGCAGGCGGCCAGGGTGCAGCCGGAGCAGGGGAGCGCCTGTGCTGGACCTGCCCCCCGCCGCGTCTCCCTCCCGGGCTCCCATGCAGGTCACAGCCCCACTGGATGGCCCCACAGGCTGAGGGGTAGGGCTCCGGGACGGGACCATGATCAGGGAGCCAGATTAGAGGTGTGAACACCCTCAGGGCACCACACAGGGCAAGTGTGGAAACCTTCCCTCCTGCGAGGACGAGGACAGCCAGATGAGCCTCAGGGTAAGACCTCTGCATGCCAGGGATGAGGGGACAGTCTCAGGTGAGAGCCCCATGCGTGCGGATGCACCTGCCAGGTGATGCTAAGGTGCATACAGACACACACTCACCCAGCCACTGACCCAAGAGGTTCTCAGGCCCCCAGGCCAGGGTAGAGCCCTGACCCCTCAGGGATGGGGGAGAGGCTCAGAGAAGAGCCCTCAGCCTCACTGGCCGGCCACATACAGCTCACAGAACAGGTTTCCAGGACTTCAGCTAGGCTTCCCACACTCCAAGCCGACCGCGGGGTGCACAACATGAGCTCGAGAGGGCTCGAGGTGTTTTCAGCAAGTGGGGAGATGACACGCTGGAAACACACGTCCATGAAAACATCTTATCTTGTCTGTTCTTCAGCACAGCTTGCAAGGACACCCCTGAACCCAAAAGCACAACATCATTCAAGGCCCCGTTCAAAGCAGCCTCCATCGTGTCTCCTTCCCTCGATGCCGGTGCCCCGTAGCTTCTCCGACGCCACTGGTCCCGTCCCTAAGCCTTCTGAGCCTGAACACTAGTTCTACTTCTATCGAATTTAGGAACGTGATCTGTTATGTCATTAAAGAATAAAACGTTTGAGGCACAAAACAGTTCAAGAAGGAACAAGAGTCCCTACAAGAGTCCCATTCTACAACCAGAGGGCGCCTGTCACTCAGGACAGATCGTCCTTCTCTGTGCACAGAAGCTGATACACATATCCATAAGCATATTGATACACAAATGTAATTACATATGTACATAAAATGTAAACATGATTACATGCACGATAAGTACCCAATGTGCACACATGCTACCACGCTCCCCCGAGCACACCTCCTGCTCCCATCTCAAACACACCACACACAATCATCCTCTTCCATGGCTCTGACCCTCACGTCCAATCCTCCTCAGTAATTAATTATTACCTGGTCCTGCAGTAATGCACGAGGCGGCGCATCTGCTGCTGACCCTGCAAGAAGCTCCCAGTCTGCCCACTGAGACCTCTGTAGCTATCATGTCCCTGGATACTCAGCTGCGGCTGCATGGCAGGAGGCCATGATGACATGGCAGTGGCCTGGACTGGGTGAAAACCCCGTGAGGGCCCAGGGCCAGCCCCTCCAGGGAGCTTTTGGGAGCAGGGAATGACCCATGGCCACGGGCTGAGCCACATGTGCCCCATGGGGAACTTGGGTCCGGCCTCCCCAGGGCAGGCCAAGTGCCCCGAGGCATGGCTCTGCAGGTGTCACGCACACGATGACAAGAGCCGCTCCATGGCAGTGTCGCTGATAGCAAAGTTCCCAGGACTGCTAGGAGGGCAGCTGCAGACAGGTGAGGAGCCGCCAAGCTGGCAGGAGTGGGATGGCACCCACGCTGGGACAGAAGGAAATATGCAGGGACCCATGGAACCCATGTGCACAGCTCCAGTCATTGACCTCCTTGGAAGGCAACAACCTGGCCCATAGGGTAGGGCTGCAGGCTCAGATCCCTCACCCAGGAATGAAAGCTTGGGCCATACAGCAAGACACCAACATCAGCCAGAGGGACACCTGAGAATTCAGGATAGAGGGCCAGCCCTAGGCCAGAGCAGCCCCCTCACCCCCTCCCTGCGAGCGCCCCCAGAGAGGTGTGAGGAACACATCTACAGGCCATGAGTGTCTCAGATCTTCACCCCCAGGACTGTCACTGATCTGAAGTCCAGACACCACGCACCGAAATCCACCACAGCCTTCACGTGGAGGCCATGCTCTCTGCAAGCAGCCTTGCGGATACCACACACCCATCTGCGGATGTGCAGGACCCCTCCGACAACTAACTCTGGCTCAGGAACTCCTGAAGCCTTATCACACTTCTCCAGAACCGCCCTAGTCTGACATTTCACCCAGACTTCCTCCCCTCGGCCCTCCTCCATGAGGATCTGACCTGGATCTTGCTCAGCTGGCCTCACGAGCCTCCACCAAATCCTTCGCATAGTGTCCCTCTCCAGCATTTCTCCTAATAAAGCTCTCACATAAGTAATCCCCCTTGCTCTGCTTTGGGGGGACTCAGCACAGATGCAAAGAAAATCTATTAAAGCTACATGTAAGCTATTATGATGAGTGGACAATTGCTACGATTACTTAGCAAGACTCGTAGATACAAAATCAACATACAAAACTTACGTGCATTTCTGTGTATCAGTGACAGGTAAAAATTCCATCTTAAAGAAAATACAAAAAAAAAAAAAAAAGAAAGAAAGAAAAGAAAATATAATTGCATTTTTACAATGAGGCCCCTAAGAATAAATCTAATAAAAGTTGTGCAAAACATCACAAAGTTTACAGAATGTTGAAAGGCATTAAGACAAAAGTAAACGTAGAGAGGTATACAATGTTCACAGATTGAAATAATCATTGTAAATAGTTGACCTTCTCCAAACTGATTTTAGACAGTACAACCCTATTCAAAACAATATTTTTTGGGGGGGACTGGATTCTAAAAATTTATATGAAAAGAAAAAGGTCAGAAACTGCCAGGTTTTTTTTTTCTTTTCTACAAAAGATCTTATTTATTTATTTGATAGAATGAGCAAGCACACGAGTGCACAAGCAGGGGGAGGGACAATGGGAGGGGGCTCAGATTCCCTGCTGAGCGGGGAGCCCAACGCGGGACTCGATCTCAGGACCCTCAGATCACAACCTGAGCTGAAGGCAGCCACTTCACTGACAGAGGCACCCACACAACCCAGCCGGGGGATTCCTGAAGAATAAAAGTTTGAAGTACTTTCCTTGAGATATCGATGTCTATTGTAAAACTATAGAAATTAAGACAGTCTTGTTTTGATGCAAAGAGACACTACTTGACCAATGGAACAAAATAATGAATATACAGATTTTTGGCTTATGACAGCAGAATTTCAGATCAGACTTCTCAATTATTGGTGTCTTGAAATTGAACACATTTATGGAAAATAAACGAACTGGTCTCCCACCTCACACCATTTGTAAAAACTAATTCCAGGTAAATTAAAAACAAAATGAGGAAGACAAAACTATTACATGTGTATCTTTCCTGATTCCAGAGTTGGGATGTATTTCTTAAACAAATGTGGCATTTGCTAATACAGCATTTTTATAAAACAAAGACCAACAGATGGGTCTATATTGAAATTTAAAGAAAAGACAACCACCAAGAAAGCATACTAGAAGCTGAGAAAAGGTATCTGTAATATCTAGGACTGACAGAAGACTAGTTTATAGAATATGCGACCCCCAAAAATCAGTTAACAAATGGTAGGAAACTCTCAAAAGAGTACAAAGGGAAGGAACAAGCAATTCGCATGCTGGAAATCTCCATGGCCAGCATACGCATGAAAACACACCCAATCTCATTAACAGTTAAGAAATAGAAGTTAAAGCATGAAATGCCAGCAGCAGTCAGCAGCCAGATTGGTGTTAAAGTCCGTCCACGTTTGGAAAAGCTAAAAATTGCAAATAATCCAAACACTCATGAACAATAAAATGACTGAATTGTGGTGACTCCAAAAACTGGAATAATTTAGAGCAATATGTGAACTTCAGTTACAACTGGAGGTCAGTTCTCAACATGAGACTTATGTTATGGGTATCAATATGACCCTACATGTAAAATGCTGAATTACATGGGGCACCTGCATGGCTCAGTCAGGTAAGCATCCAGCTTCAGCTCAAGTGATGATCTCTGGGTCGTGAGATCGAGTGCCATTTTGGGCTCTATGCTCAGCGTGGAGTCTGATGGAGATTCTCCCTCTCCCTCTGCCTCCCACCCGGCTCACTCTCTCTCAAGTCAACCTTTAAAAAAATAATAACAAAATGCTAAATTACAGATTCCATTAACAATCTGTTATTTTTGGCAGTGCAAACACAGGTGGCAAAATTACAATGAAAAGCAGGGGGTGATTGACACAGGAGTCAGGACGACTTATCTACACAGAGAGGGCAGGAAAACAGGAAGAGTCAAAGGAGGCTCCCAGATTATTATTAGAAATGCTCATATTTTAAACTAGGAGGTAGGAACATATCTTCTGGCTTCATAATTAATCTTTAAACTTGACATGTAGAAATTAATTATAGAGAAAAAACCCTGTATCACCAAAAGCTGCTTCTCAAAAAACACAACAAAAAAACAAACAAACAAAAAACCCACCAACAAACAAAAACCTGATAAAGAGCACTCCAATGGAACAGCTCTTGTTGAAATCATCTTCCTGCCAAATGCAATGATCAATTCTCTATCAGAATCCACGACTGTCTTTCAGCAGCATTCAAAAGAGCTGAGTACTGATTTCCTACAATGCTGTTCCCCTTGGCTTCCCCAACACTCCCATGCTCCTGCTCGGCCTCTGAATGTTGGGAGTACCTCTGGCTGAGTTGTGGATCTTCGTCTCTATACCTTCCTCTTGGGTAATCTAAGTCCCATGCCTTCAAATGCTCCTTTTATGTTGATAATCTCCATATGTTTATCTCTAGCTCTGAGATAAACAGAGGTCCTCTGAATCCCAGACTCATAAATCCAGAGTTAACATCTCTGACACTCTATCCTATAAACTTTAGCTGCTTTGGCTTCCGAGGACAACCACAGGCACTGAAGTTAGAGAAATCTCCATGTTCTGCCTAGGTTCCCTCTCCCTGCATGGCAGATTGCAGACCGCAGACCTCCTCCAGGTAGTAAGTCAGAGCAACTGGAGGGCTCATCTCGGTTGTTTGCCAAATCTGAGGTATCACAATCCTCCACTGCCAGGTATACATGGTCTCCACTTGGACATACCCAGTTTCTTTGGTTGCGTTTGGTTTGGTTTGTGTCAGGCAGAATATGTCTGGTCTCTTATTATTCCATCTTAGCCAGAAATGGAGGCCCACCCTCTCTAATAACTCTGAACGTACAAATTAATAATGGTACCTCATAAATGCTTAGTTATTTGGTGAATGAAGTCCCTAACTTTAAAACTAATGAGTACAAAGCAGGGTCTTGTCTTGACAGTGAGGAAAAACAAATAGCAAAGTGGTAGACTTAAATCCGATCACATAATCATATTAAAGGCAAATAGTCTAGAAATTCCAATTTAAAAAAAAAAGACTGTTCGAGTGAATTAAAAAACAATAAACATAAGTGTCCCAACTATATGTTGTCTGCAAGATATCTACCTTAAATATACAGTCACAAATATGTTCAATATAAAAGGATGGAAAAGTTATACCATGTTAACACAAATGAAAAGAAAGCTGGAAGGACTATAATATTGATAGGGTATATTTCAAGGCAAAGATTATTACCAGAGATTGCAAAGGTCACTTTACAATGATAAAGGAGGTCCATTCATCCAGGAAATATAATGATCCTAAATACTTATGAACCTAACAACAGAGCTTCAAAATACATAAAGCAAAAACTGAAATTCAAGGAGAGAGATAAATTCAGAATTATAGTGAAAAGATTACACCCAACCTCAAAAATCAAGAAGTAGACCAAAATTAGTGAGATGCAAAAGGCTTAAACCAACCACCTTATCCTGATTTCACAGAACACAAGAACAGCAGAATAAACATTCTGCTAACGTGTACCCAGGACTTTACCACTATACACCCTATCTAAGGGCATAAAACAAATCTCAATAAATTTAAATGGAGGGGCACCTGGGTGGCTCAGTCACTTAAGTGTGTCTTCAGCTCAAGTCATGATTCCAGGGTCCTAGGATCAAGCCCCTTAGCAGGCTCCTTGTTCCGTGGAGGGCCTCTTCTCTCTCTCTCTCCCTCTGCCTGCTACTCCCCCTGCTTGTGCTCTAATAAATAAAATCTTTTAAAAATTTTAAATGGTTTAATCTCATATAAAGTATGTTCTCTCTGACCACAGTGGGATTATATTGCAAATCAGTAACAGAAAGGTATATGCAAAATCCATAAAAATTTGGAAACCACGTGACAAACTTCTAAACAACCCATAGGTCAAAGAATTTTAAAAAAGGGAAGCTGGAAAGTATTTTGAAAAGAAAAAAAAAAATGCATTAAAATTTGTAGAATGCGAGGAGCCCAGGTGGCTCAGCGGTTTAGCGCCACCTTCAGGCCAGGGCCTGATCTTGGAGACCCGGGATCCAGTCCCATGTCGGGCTTCCTGCATGGAGCCTGCTTCTCTCTCTTCCTGTGTCTCTGCCTTTCTCTGTCTCTCATGAATAAATAAACAGAATCTTAAAAAAAAAAAAAAAATTGTAGGATGCACAGGAAGATCTTAAATCAATTACCTTCTATCTCAAGGAAAAAAAAGAGTAAGTAGAAGAAAAATAATAAAGATCAGAGTAGAAATCAATAAAATAAAAAGCGTAAGACAATAGAGAAAATCAAGGACAACAAAAGCTCCATAATTGGGAAGATAAATGGAACTGATTAATCTCTAGCTAGTTATATAAGGAGACAAACCTCCCATGCAGAAGAATTTAACATAATTTATGTAGGTGCTCCCGCTCAAGGAGGTGGAACAGAACTCCTCTTCCCTAAGTGTGGGCTGCACAGTGACCTCCTCCTGAAGAGCACAGGATGAAAAACCATCTCAGCCTGGTGATCAGGGTCAGTCAGCATTCACGGTGATGAGCCGCATTCGCAGTTTGCACCCTGGATTCCGTGTGATGAGAAGGGCATGTTACTTCTGTGGTCTTTCTCCTCAAAGCTTATAACCCCACACTAATCATGAGGAAAAACATCAGACAAAACCCAGCTGGGGCATTCTATAAAATATCTGACCAGTACTCCTCAAAACTGTCCAGACCTTAGAAAAACAAGAAAAAAAGCCTGAGAAACTGTCACAGTCAGAAGGAGCCTAACGTGATATAACAACCAAATGTTATGTGGTGTCCTGAACAGAATCTGAGAACAGAAAAAGCACCATCCAACAGAAATAAACAGGAGACACATACATAATTTATAGTTTTCTAGTAACAATATTAAAAAGTAAAAAAATAAAACACACTGGTGAAATTTTAGTATTATTTAAGCTAACATATACAAAATAGCACTTCAACATGTAGCTGTATGAAAAAATATTGAGCTATCTTACATTCCTTTTTTCATACTAAATATTTGGAATTTGCAGTGTGTTTTACACTTATAGCACATCTCAATTCAGAATAGGCACATTTCAAGTGCTCAACAGCCACCTGTGATGGACAGGCCCCTCTAAACAAATAGCTATGATTTAAAGTTGACAACAATTGAAAACTACTATAGTCATAGTGATGACTCTTGGTTAATTGCAGGCTAATCCATAGATACCGCTTTTTCGGACAAGTTTCATTTTGTGGTTAAAATGACAACAACAAAAAAAAAGGAGTAGCAGCTTTGTTCTGATTCTCTATGTATAGTCATTTGTCTGGATTCTTCTCCCTGCACACTGTACCTATGGGAGACTGTTGACACCATGGGCTGAAATAAAAATTTCTCCACTCAAGCACAGAGCCTGATAGATGCTTAACGTTTTTAAAAAAGAAACTGGGAGGAAAAATGTGCAAATCACTTACATGATAAAAGACTTATATCCAGATACATAAACAATCCTCAAAACTCTGTAAGAAAACAACCCAATAAAACATCAGCAAATATTTTAACAGACACAATTTCATGGCAGATAAGCACATGAAAACACACCCAATGTCATTAGACACCAGAGAGATGGCACCACACACCACACACCACACACCTCGTGTGGAGAGGGCACTCTGGGAAGCGCGGACAAGCATGGGCAGCAACTAGAGACAGTGACACACTCTGACCACAGGGGCCTGTCTCTGAACACCTCAGCCATAAACCTACCATAGATGGTCTAGCCGTTCCCTCTCCTCGTCACCAGAGAAATAACGGCATTTACTCAGAGAAAGAAGCTTACACACCTGTTCATAGCAGCTCTCTTTGTAACACCAGAAACAATGTGAATGGCAATTGTAGGTGAATGTGTTTTCCTGTGCCACAGGAGGTAAAGCTCTTAATTTTTTTTTGCAAATGGTTTGCCCAAAGCCGTTTACCCCAAAGCATCTGTTGAGTAATCAGTTCACATTATCTCTGAAGCGAACCTTCACAGACTCTAAGGACCCATGACAAACACCAGCTTTTGGATACTTTGTTCTAGTCCACTGATGTTTCTGTTGTGTCCTACCACTTCATACATAGTAGCATTTTCTTTTTTGATATATGATTTGACAAATTTCTGCGTCTTTTTCTATTCTTTTTCAGAAACAAAAAAATGAGGGGAAAAAAAGGAAACTTCTTAGACATTCTGAACTGTACCTATATCCACAGTCAGAAGGAAATAAGAGAATCACGGACTAGTTAGGAATTAAGGACATAGAAAAGCACCCTACGAAAGCCTGTGATGTAACTCAAGTTAATGCAGAGAATGATTCCGTCAGAAGCACGAGAAAAAATTCCATTAGCATTCAATTCAGGAAAAAATAAACCAAACGAGGAAGAGGAAAAGCATTAAATACAGAACAGTAAATTACAAAAAAAGCAGAAAATGGCATTTATACATAGTAAAATGGTAATATCAAGAGATAATTCTTGAAAGACATAAGCTATAATTCCACTGGTAAAAGTGATCAGGAAGGAAAAAGAAAATACGAATATGTAATATTAGGAATGAAAGGGTTATAATTCAAATATAAGTATTTCAGGCATCAGTATAAAAATTAATGCCAACAAATTTGAAAGCCTAAATGAAAACATGATTTTCTAGGAAAAAAAAAAAAAAACGAGCTCGGAATTCAGAAATCTGAGTCTCATAAGCAAAGTAGAAAAGCAAATGGTTGTTCATAACCCACCCACCAAAGAGTGTCAGTGAGCCAGTATGGTTGAAACTGAGCAGAGTCACGGGAAGTGATCTTCCAAAATGGGGCCAGAGCGCAGGCCAGAGCGCACCTTCTAGGTGCCCTCTAGGCACCCTTCTTCCTACCACATCCAAGTCCAATAGACCTGAGCGACTCAGCCTGAGTCACCAACATAGAACTGACCAATTCTGCTTTCACATTTGAGCTGCACTCACTTATTTCCACACACCTGTAAATACCACTATTTCTGAATTCTAAATTCCTACATGCCACTCTGCACCCCTTGTCCACTTAAATGCACATAACAGGGTGGTGCATCCTCTTGCTCACCGAGGCCCAGCCAGCTATGCTCAGCTTACACAAGTCTTCCGGGACGACTGGGGTAGGAGGCTCGTCTTCACTGCTTGTGGCCATAGCGTTCATACCAGCAATTCCCAGCCACAAGGAGTCATGCTCACCACAGGTCACTAAACCAACCACCAGCTCTGCTGCACACATGACCCCCAGATGCTATACTTTCTGGTAACACTCTTCATGTAGACTTTGTGCCTTGTGACTCCCCTTGAGTATGACCATGGTTATTTGATAAAAGTGCTTTCTTCCTAGTAAGTGGGGTTTTCATGATGCCTGTACCATTGTCCTATGAAGCCATAGGACAAGGAGAATCACGATGCCATGAGTTCTGCTGGTGACATACATGTACACAAGAAGGAGAGATGACACCCTTCCCTCTTCAGTCAAGCCCATCAACCCAACAGGACTTGTGGGAGACAAGTTCTGTCTGGGGATGAACTGAGCCTGCAGCCACAGTACCTGACCTTCCTGGGCAGTTAAAGGCACCCTCACCGGCAGGAAAGCTAAGCTGGACCCAGATGAGCTGCCCAGGACAAAGGCTCCCCTCCACCAGGATCACAGAGCTCTCTTTATGAAGAAACTGCTAAGGGCCTGACCCAATGCAGTCATCTCTGATCTTTACAATCACCCTGGAAGGTTAGCGCAATCATTCTCTGGATGAAGCAGCAGCCCTCCCAGGGCCACACCAGGATATAGGTCTCCAGAGACGACTCCCCACTGCCTGCTATGAGCTCTCTCACTTCACTCACCAAGTGGGAGCCCCGACTCATCACTGATGATGATGGCTCTGGGCCAGGCCTGCCCATTCATGCGATGCCTCCAGTGGGGTCTGGAATGAGTTCTCACAGGGCCGTGTCAGTTGAGACAGTGTGCTCGGACTCTGCTGCCCCCCCACCCCCACCCCCGAGGCACCCTCTCAGACAGTGCCTCCATAACTTGCAAACCATGCCTGAGTACTTGACAAGCTCCTGGGCTCTGACAGAGTCTCAGTCCCTAAATCTGGATCAGCATTTTTCAGAGTGGGTTCTACTGAGGACTAGAGGAGAAAGGCCTTTTAAAAAAAACAAAGACTCCAAGGTCAAAAATCTTCGGGACATCTCTCTGGGAAATACAGGTGGCCCCTGTTTTCAAAAGTCTGTGTCATATCACTCGGGCGTTACAAAAGACCTCCATCAGTACCCATTCCAAGAGGATTTCGCTTTATGAAGAGGCAGGAAGCACACGGAAGGCCCAGCACTGGATCTGCAGCAGTGGAGTGGCAGGGACGGTAGTTCCCACACCCTCTGGGGACATGCTAGCACCTCGGCAGCCAGTGCCCTCTGGGGACATGCTGGCACCTTGGCGCCCAGTGCCCTCCAGGGACACGCTGGCACCTCGGCGCCCAGTGCCCTCTGGGGACACGCTGGCACCTCGGCATCCCGTGCCCTCTAGGGACACACTCGCATCTCAGTGCCCAGCTGCCAGAGCCTTTATCCAGGCCTTCTCTTGATTTTGTGCCTCTGTTGGCAGCATGTGTCCTCAGGAAAGCCTAAGGAAGGTGACTTTGGGGTCTGGGAGCGTGCAAACACTCCTCTACGGGAGCCCATGGCAATGCTCCTTCACCTACTCCATTCGGGCATGCCAAAGTTTGCCTACAAGTGTCCACTTTGGGATGGTGGGGGAACCTGTACACAACACACCATCAGTTTTGGGAAACTTCCAGTAGAGATACTGCTTCAAATTTCCAATTTTACAGATTTTTAAACTAAAATTGGTACCATAAAAAGTTCTGGCCTTCACCACAGATTTCATCTTTGCAGAGCCAGCACCTGAACTGCTCCTCTGGTTTTAAAGGGCCTCGGACGGGAACCTCAGACAGCTAAAAAAGGGGGGTGGGGGGTACCCCTCTGGCCATGCCCTGAGGGCTGCCAGGTTTCATGCCAGTCCAAATGCCAGGTTTCATGGATGGCACAGCTCATGCACTGGCGTGACAAACTCCTGACAAACTGCCAGCCTGGCCTGCGAGCCTAGAGGGTGACCTCACTGTCTTCACAGAGTAGTCAAGGAAGAGCCAATACATCTGAAAGATAATTGCTTTTAATTCTATAAGTTTCACTTATGCAACACCATAAAGGCAGATTTATGTGACTTGATATGACATTTTTACAAAAAACAGCTTCCCCCACATCTGGTCAGTAGTATATAAATATTTACAATGAAAAAATAGTCAAGGAAAAAGGAAATCTTCATTATTCAAGTCAGTTTCTTTCCAATGCTTATCAGAATTTGAAAATAAAATAGTTCATTAACTTTGTAGTCATCCGTATTTACATATCACTTCAGCCAACAGATCAAGAAATGGAGGCTTGTGGGTCTTCTGTTCATGACCCCTATGTAGGCTCTACACTAATTTTAGAAGTTATCAGAAAGAGTAAATTAAATATAAAAATGTAAACTTTGAAAGAAGATAAACTTTGAAAGAAAGATAAACGTGTAAAGGTTCTTACACAGGTTAATATTTTACACACTACAAACCAAAATAAAATGCTCTATATATTTTCTTAGAAGGGACATTCTGTTTCAATTTAATTTGATTATATAACAAAAACTGCCTCTAAGGAGAATGTTAAAAAAATAGCAATGACATTACCATCTTAACTGATGAACATCCATTCGCTCTAATTTTCTCTAAAAGCAACTGTGATTTCTTAAAAAATGACAAATATAAATTATATCATGGAGAGCTTATGAAGCCTCAACAAAGTGTGGTATCTCTTAAATATGAGGACTTTAAAAAATAAATTTGAATAGTGCAAACCAGCCTATATTTAACTTAGTGATATTACAAATATATTCAACTTTCCAATGTATAAAAACATGACTTTGATTCTATCAGACGCCATGCCATTGAAAACACTGAAGTACTTGTGGGCAGGAACAGTAGGCGTCTGTAGCATGCCAGTGGCCTTGAGGATTTAAATGTGAATGTTTATGTCTCATAATGCAAGTAGTAGCATCCATAGATCCCTGTGAGGACACAGAAAGGTTCACGTGTGGGAGCCGCGCCGCCCTCGAGAGCCCAGAGACACTCGGAGCCTTGGCTCTCTGGCTTCGTAATGCTCATTGAAGTCCAACCTGAAGCTAAGAAACCGAAGACTTTCATCAGAGCTGGTTGTCAGCAACACCAGAAACTGCTGCACGATGCCCTAAGAACAAAAAAAGAGGAGTATCAACTTTAAAGGGGAGCTATCCACAGAACATAACAGCCCCCCGCCCCGTGCCACTGCAGCCTCATTTGGGGTGGTTTTTCCTCCCAGATCAACAATCTTGCAGGAACACCCCCACCACAGCAGGCATCCCAAGGAAGGAAAGCCACTCCGGGAACCCGAGTTTCACAGCCATGTTAGGAAGAGATACCCACATCCACAAATACAAATGCACTATCAATACATTTTATTTAAAAGAATTAACCAATAGATTTTTCCTTTTGCCCTAAGTTCTATATGAATAAGCAAAACAGCAAAGCCTCTGATGTTAAAGAAGCCTATTCTTTTCATTTTAAATTTAAAACCCAGTGTTACACACTCCCTCTTTCACCTGAGTTATGAAAGAGCACCGAATCGTGGAGCCCTCAAGGGAAAACAGAGGGTGAACATGAGAGACAAGGGATCATGACTGAAGTTTACTCAAACTTTCAAATAACAAAAACTGGCTGCTTCTCTGCAGGGCTGAGTTGCTTAGGAGCACAAACCCCATCCCTGCCAGGCTCCTGAGCCACAGCCAGCAGATGTGTGTCTGTCGGATGTAGGTGATGTGGGTCTCCACGCTTGCAGACCTGGGAAAGGCCCCCTGCAGAAGTCGCCACTGAAACACCAATCCCACCAGTCTTTTCAAATCCTAACAGCATCTCTGTCCCTCCCCAGTCCCTTCCCATGCTCCTGCAGATTCAGGAATGTCACACAAGGGAACTCACACCTGGGCAAGCACACAGTCGGAGGCCATGGACACCCCTTTGTCTTTCTGGGAGACCGAAAGCTTAGGATACAGTCCCTCTCCTGAGAATGCTACTACCAAAAGTATAGGCGGTGGCTTCTTGTCAGGAGCTGTGAGGGACACTTCTGTCCTTGGGTTGAGGATTCCAGGTGAGACTGCTCCTGAGCAGTGGGGCATGGCACTGCTAACGCCCTGTTGTTTCAGGCACCAATAATTCAAAAGAGAACAGAAAAGGGCTTTTTCTGTTAAGCAAAAGAAATCCTAATAGCCATGATTTAGAAAGAAGGTTAAGATTATAATCTGAGTAAAACTGGGATTATACAGATTAAGATTACTTTTCAAAAACGTATGAAGTCTCCCAGGAAATGTGTAACCATTCCTATCTCTTTCAGAAATGAGCACAGCGACACACATTTTTAAGTTACAGATAACTGCGTTACAGATATACTACTATCTTCACCAACGGTTTGGAACTAACCATTTTATTTTTATTTTTTTTTTAAATTTTTTATTTATTTATGATAGTCACAGAGAGAGAAATAGAGAGAGGCAGAGACATAGGCAGAGGGAGAAGCAGGCTCCATGCACAGGGGGCCCGATGTGGGATTCGATCCCGGGTCTCCAGGATCGCGCCCTGGGCCAAAGGCAGGCGCCAAACCGCTGCGCCACCCAGGGATCCCGGAACTAACCATTTTAAATAGAAATGTGAATTCAAGTGGTATAGGTATTTCATTATCCAAACACCCATCCGGTGAAGGTATTTTTGCACTGAGCATAACCTCATCTTTGCCACCATTTAGGAGACATATTTTCAACAAACGTGCCCTGGTCACTAATGTGAGAGGAAGCCCATCTGCAAAGGGACAAAGTCCTCCCCAGCTCACATTATGATGAAGACAGCTACAAAAGTATGAGGACCCTGGGAAGCAAACCAGATGCCTATGGAACACAGAGGTTGCTTCATTTTAAATCATGAACCACATGGAGACATTAGCACACAGAAACAGAATTTTTAAACATTTCAACGTCAATGCTTGTCTTTCTAATTAGTTACCAGCAACCAAATGTAAAACTTCTTCATAAACCCTTTTCACCTCTATCTCCATCACTAAAATCACACTGAGAAACAGATGGACTCAAACCAAACCACAACATAGAAATAAAAAGCTGAGCACACAGACTCTGTATATCCGCTTTTCTCACAGCCTCCTGGGTCTGTGGCCCTGAGTTAAGCACCTGCTGCCTCGTGCTCCCTGCACGGCAGTTCCCCGCACACCTATGCACTTCCCGTCTCACCTCAGGCTCCCACAGGGTTCTGGGGCTGCAGAGCTCAGCCCCTACAGGGCTCCCACTCACTGCTGACAACACCAAAACCACTCCAGGCCAGCACTCTTAGCCCAGGACCTCCACAAAGATCACAGCCAAAACTGGGCCCCACTGAGGGTGATGTGTGGACCAAAAGGACTCTGTGTCAATCACCTGACCGCAGTGCTCAATTGCAGAAAAAGAACAATATGACTGGGACACTGTTCTGTCACTCCAATGCGCACCTGGTAGAAATGTGTCAAAATCCGCAGCTGTGAGCACATTTTCGGTATAGATTCTCGAAATTCTTGAATCCTCTTATTCTCCTCCTCCTCCTCTGCTGCTGTCACTCCCCACCGGCCCTGAAGAATCAGAAGGACCAGGAAAGTAAAATCTGGGTACAAGAAGCTCCCAGGGTAGGACTGGGCTGGAAGGTGAAGGTAGGGAAATGTATGTTTTCTACACCCTTTGTGTTGCTAAACACCTTCACCATAATCTGTTGATGCCCAATTGCACTCTTGCTTACTTTTTCCAATCAGTAAGATACCTTGGAAATATTTTATATCAATACATATGAGCACCCAGAGAACTTGCTCCTTGTTTTTAGTAACTATAGGACTCCATTGCATAATTGTAACACTTGCAATAATTTGTCACAAAATAACCAGTCTTTAGTTACTGAAAGCAATGTCTTGTATCTTTCCATCATTGTGGACACAATCACAGACCTGGGAACCAGATAGTTCAAAGTCCTAGAGCCCATTAACCCTTCACTTTGGTGGGAAGGCTTCTGGCTATTTCTCCTAAGCATGGTGGATCTTTTTATTTTGGAAACAGATCCACTTCTATTTTTAAAAGATTGTTCTTAATGAATGGTGAGTCTAACTAAATGCTTTTCAGCTAGTCTATATAGGAATTAGAGTACGATTCTTGTCTTTTTATCAATGGGGTTATTCCGTTGTGATGATAAAACTTTAATTTCTTTTACTATTCTCTAGGTTACCTTCTGGGAGCTTTAGCATTTTAACTTCCATGTTCAGCCCATGTCATGGTGCTTGGCATGTGTGAGGCAGGGTTGAAATATAGCCACCCAGCACCACTTATCGATGTTCCATTCCCCACTGTTCCGTTAAGAACTAATGATCTCAATGTGTAGGGCTGTTTCTGGACGTTATTCTACTCCCCTGATTGTCCTTGCTTGAGCCAACACCATTCTTCTCACTGATGAAATTTTATTAAGTCTCGAGGATGTCTCGAGTTGAGTATATGTATACTCAACTATAAATGTATTCTTGTTCAAAACTCTCTTCACTGCATGCTACACCTTTCCACATAAATTTTAGAATTGTTTTCTACAAAAAATAAAAAAAATTATACCCACCAAAAAAAAAAAAAAAAAACAAAACCAAAACCCCAAAACTGTTGGGGATTAGAACTGGGATTGCACTGAATCAATCAGTTCTCCAATTCACAAACACTTGACTTCTCAAAACTGTACACTCTTTGACTTATCGAGGGGCTCATTACTATCTCTTGTGATGCAGTGATAAGCAAGCTTTCTTTGTAAGGGCCAGAGGATCACATACGTTGGGGTTTGTGGGCCACCTGGTCTATGTTGTTACTCAGGTCTACCACTAGAGCACATGAGCAACCACAGACAACACAGAAATCACTGGCATGGCTGCTCCAATAAAACTCCAACTACAGAAACACAGAGGGGGCCAGGCCGGGCCTGCAGACCCTTGGTTGTCAAGCCCTGTTTTATCGTTTTCTGTACAAAGATCTTCCATGTATATTTTTTATTACATTATAATGCTCTTTTAAAGATATTTCTTAAATTTATTTCATTTGTGGTTGATTAGAAATATAATTGATTTTTGTATACTGACCTTGTTTCCTGTTACTTTGATAAATTCATTTATTAACCCCAGCTAACTTATCTAAAGATTATTTTGGATTTTCTATGTCCACAACCATGACACCGAACCCTCTCACAAAAAAAAAAAAAAAAAAAAAAAAAAAAAAAAAGACAGCCTGCTTACATGTTTGCACTTTGTATTCTTTTGTCTTGGTTTATAATGTTGATAGACCATCACTGTCACACTGAATGAAGAGCTGATGGTTCTGGGTCTCACTCCCAGGACTGCACCATTAAGCATGAGGTTTGGACTCAGATATTTCAAGCAAACCTTCTTTCAGATTTTCCTTAGAATCAAATGATCTCTATCTATTGAGATGATTGTGCAATTTTCTTCTTTAGATTGTAAATATGGTGAATTTCAATATTTTCATCAGAATGACACACAAACTTTGTACTTCTAGGACAAACAGAAACTTGTTTGTAGTGTCCTACCCTTTGATACATCATAACTTGGTGACACTGCCTTTGGGCTTCATGACACAGACCAGTACAGAGCAGGAAGCAAAAAGGCCAGACTTGTCTAAATGCTTTGTTTCATCAATTTGACCTTAGAACCAAATAACTATTTTACAAAATTAAATTCAATTTTGTTTTATAAGTTAAAAGCAAAAACAAAACCATTAATCTGTGTACTGAGCTGGGGGCATAACCTCATGGGAGTAATTATGTCAAGTGCATTACAACTTGGATCCTGATGTGTAAAACTAGCATGTGTCCTTCTCAGTAACTACTGTTGCTACCCTGCTGGGGTCAGTACCAGCATGTATGTGGAGACAGCTGTGTGCACATCTGTGTATGCTGGGGGGTTGGGGGGGCTATCAGATAGCAAGTAACAGTCTGCTGATGTTAGAAACCAGAATTTCCAATGTAGAAGATAAACAAAGAAAAGAAAGTCCCTTTAATCCTAAACTTGAATTGGAAATACCATTATGAACATGAGGGAACAGAGGAAAGGAAGCACAGAACCAGGGGGAGGTGGGTGGCCCACTAGGGACAGAAGCAGGAGGCAGGCTCCTCACAGAGCTCGCAGGGCACGGGGGCTGGGGGCGGAGTCCCTCTTGCACAGTCTCTTTAACACTGCAACAGTCTAAATGGTTGCTTTGACAATCATTTTGCCCACTGAATTTAAATAATTTCTTACAGTTCCAGCTTTTAACTGTCCTACAGTATCCCAAAACACATCTGAATAAAACACACTGAATAATCATGACTCATTGTGTAGATCTGTTCTACTCTGGCACTGACAGTTTATAGTCTGGAGAGAGAAACATCAACTCCCATCACTGGCCGCCCTGCTATTATGAGGGTGAAACTCCCAAGGACTGATTTTTGTAGATTTTATATAGTTTAGTAATCCTCCAGAAGGGCAGATTCTCTGGGGCTGTGTGAAGCTCTGGAAATCACAGCAGTGACTAGGTTTTACTGAATGCTTCCCAAATGATAAGTAACTAACATATCCTACACATGTCTATGGGGTTTTCCTTAGGTCCACTCCCATTTTACAAAGAAGGAAATCTGTCTTAGGATAGTCAAGCCCCCCAAAGGCATAATGCTGGTGAGCATGGTTCGGATAGGGTCTTCGGCAGGCCTGGCACCTTGGCATGCCCACACAGAGGCCAGGCAGCATTTCAGGGTCACACACATACCCACTCTTGGTGAAAAATGGAGCAAGCCCTCCTTCTGTTTCCAAAAAACCCTGAGGAGACAGTATATACTCTAAGGGGGTTGAGAGCTTTCTAAGCTGAAAAGATCCTCACACAAATTTTAAGGGAACATTTAAAAACAAAACTAACCAAATTGTGTTATCTAAAAAAATCTGACACCTCCTTGGGGCGCTTGGGTGGCGCAATCAGCTAAGTGTCCGACTCTTGATTTTGGCTAAGGTCATGATCTCACGGTTTTGAGATTGAGCCCCACATTGGGCTCTGCACTGGTGGGCAGTCCGCTTGGATTCTATCTCCCTGTAACCCCAAAATAATAAATAAATAAAACCTTTTAAAAAATTGTCACCATCCCAAGAATAAGCACCTTGGGAAAGAAAAAATTACAGAGATGACACCAAATATAAGAAAGTCTATAATGAGCAACCTTGTTCAGTAAATCTTCATAACCCAAGGTCATAAAGGACATAATAATCCTTTACTAAGGTCACTGGAGGTCGCTGCAAGTGCACAGCTCTGGTTCCCACATGTCCATGTGTGTCCACCAGCTAGAGGTGACCAGGTATACAGAGCCAAAACCACTCCAAAGAGATAGCAGCGCCCATAGGCTATCAGGATTCTTGTGCACGCAGTCCTTATGCTCACAACGGGATGACAGTGAGGATGACCACTCTGCCTGGAACAGGGTCTCCTCAGGACTCTAAATGCAGGTGTGAACACAGTCTCCAGGAGCATTTCAGCAGGAAAATTATTTGTTGTATTTGTGATTGTAGTGGCAATGAACTCATTTATATTAAAACTATAAACCCACTGGTAGAAAAGCCATACCTCAATCTCATGCTGTTTCTTTTTCTCTTCAAACTGTAATCGTCTCTGTAGCTCTTCCAGGGCAGCTCTGTATATTGCATCCTGAGTGTTCTGAAGTTCAATGATTTGATCAAACACAGCTCTAAGTTGATTTAAAAGTGCCTGAGAACAGGAGACAAGGTTTTTTTCTTTTTATGATGAGAACTCCAACATGCTAATTACTAAGTTTTTCATAAAGACATTGGTAATTAGTAAGGAGAGAGTCTGTAAAACAAGTCATCGACTCACACTCCCCAAGTGCTCTTTGCCCATCTACTCTCGTTTACTGAGTGCCCTGTGGTATGTGCTGCACTAGGTCCTGCCCAGCTCGGGGCTCCACGCATGCTTCACAGCCCCTTGCACCCTCAGAGCAGGCTCACAAACCATGGTGCAGCCCCAGATCACACAGCTGGTGTCAAGCAGGGGTCTCAGGAGTGCAGTGACTCCAAGGTCAGAAAGGAATAGGAAAGCAAGTCCATCCTATTCACTTTTTGGTGCCAAATACACCAAGGCCAGACACAGACAATATGAGAAAGGAGATTCTTAATCAAATAAAAAAAAAAAAAATTCAGCACAGTTCTTCAAAAAACAGTTCACAGCAGGAAAGGATGGTTTAACAATGGAAACACATCACTGTCACTGACTCACTGTCCACATGTGCTGCACAGTGCCATACCTGAGCATCAGTCATCGTTTAGTTTTTTCTCCCAGCATGGCATAGAAAGAGGGCAACAGAAAGAGATCTATACAAAAATCACTTATGTAAATCAAAACACATCCATTCAAAACACCAGATATATATCCGAGGAGGACTAGCAAACAAACACAAGTGCACCAACGGTAGCGGTAGGGCTAAGACAAAGCCGCAAACACAAGGGGTCTTTCATGGATGACAATAGTGCACCACAACTGAAGGGGAGGGTTACAGACTTAGAATTGAACAAGAAGGCTTTGGTCCTGAGGTAGAAACTCCCAGTCATTATTTTACTTTTTCTTTAATCCCTGCCCTAGTTTCTGTTTCTTGTCCCAGACATCTACCATTGAGGTTCTTTTTGATTCTCACATCATTTTTCTGAGAGTTCTCGGCTCTATCCTCTGCCAGCTTAGATTTAAAAAAAAAAAAAAAAAACCCATTTTAAAAGATAATTTTAAAATCACAGAAAAAAAAGTCACATGTTAAAACTTAACAGCCTCTCATGATTTATATAAACTATCTAAATACACTAGAACTACAAAGACCCTCCTTAATTTGATAAAGATCCTATGAGATCTGCAGGCAAACATCATAGTGAATGGTGAAAGAATAAAACATCTCTTTAATATCGGGGACAAGATAAAGAGTCCTACCCATGCTCCTCAGGGACCCAGCTAACACCTCAAAGCAAGGAAAAGCAGAAAGCAGACCCTCTGGAAAGAAAGAAACAAAACTGGTTTTCCTTGTAAAAATAAAATCTAAGCAGATCTAGAAACTCTTAGGATTTAAAAAAAAAAAAAATGGATAAAAGATAAAAGTAATGAAACAAATAGCAGGCCTCCAGACCAGCCAAATACCATAAATGTAGTATTAACCTACAAAAGATCTGCAAGATGTTATGGGAGAAAGATGACATGACTTTATTGAGAAGCACAAGTGAGATGGAGTAGCAGGAGGGGTGCCAAGTTCACAGACATGAAGCAGCAAGGAAGCTGAGCTGGTGCGAACGAGCACCCTGGCTCATCGCTGGTGGGCAGGTGCCAGGGCCAGTGAGGATGTGTGCAAGGCCATTCCCATTTTCCTGCCCAGGGTCAAACATGTCCCTTCAAAGGGTCGGTACCACACGTGCACAAACCCCACTCACTTGTGGCTGCTGCTGCTGAGGGTCAGATGTCCTGGGACTCCCGGTGAACACTGGGTTCCCCACAAGGCTGCTTTTTCTTTTGGAGGGGTCTTACTTGATAAGGCAAAAGTAAACCAAAGATGGAGATGGGCCAATTTTTTTTGTTTTTAATAAAGATTTATTTTCTCCAATTTGTTTCTTTATTGTAATCAAATAAATACTAGTATTCCTGGAACAGTTCATTAGTTCACAAGGTGACTGAGTGCTCTCTCTGACTTCAAGCTAAGTATGCAAAGGGCTCTGTCAGCAGTCTGCTAGACCAGAGAACCAGAAGTGTGCGTTCTGGGTGGCACCAGTGTACAGCCAAAGAAGCAACACAGGATCTTCCTCAGCAACGCACAGACGAGAATTACACATGTGCACACATCTGCACCAGCAGTGCCACAACCCCACCTTCAAAACCATGTGTCTGTTTAATAAGCTTGTGTTCTTACTAAGGGAGACACCAAAAGAGACTGAATTTCTCTGTCACTAACAGATGTTTCTAATCTGTTCTATATATTGGATTCCTTAAAAAATAAAACCTCTAGTGATTATTTTAAACCATTAAATTAAAAGTAAAACCATCAGAAGAGGCTATTTCAAAAACGATTACTAAGCCTTTAGCCTCACAACTCCTTCCCTGCAGTGACTTGGCAACTCACACGTACACATCCATGACCATAAGGAAACTGTCTTACAGGCAAGAATATTTTCTTCTTGGATTCTGTTCACATCAGTGGGAACCTCCTAGAGGCAAGAAGTGTGACTGTTTCGAACTGTCAGGGTGGACAGGGTTGAAAGCCAGCACTGCCAGCCACTGACGGCTCCTCATATCCCACAGGGTGCCTGCTGTCAGTGTGGAGCATACCTTGGAAGTTCACATGTTCCCTGAAAAGCACAGACCTGAACCACACTAAAGCTCTGTAAAATACACACCAGGGCTTTTAACCACTGAAAAACAGAAGTAACTAACTTAAGTCATGAGTCAGGCACCATGATAGAACGGTTCCTGTGAATTACCATTTACCTCTCGCAGACCTGCATGAGAAAGACAAGTGTCTCTGCCTCTTCCCGCAGGACAGCACTGTGCCCACAGAGCCCCAGGCAACAGCATCCCCTGTGTTACTACACCAACTCATCTGAACAGCACAGGAAAAGGCCTGTTGGCCAACAGACACACAGCCTACAGAGACGGTCACTACGGGCTCTGCCGACACAGAGTGGCTCACTAAGTGCAGCCAGGGCCAAAAGGCTGCAGGTGGCTATTTCTTAAATTATTCATTATAACCAAAGGGTCTTAAATTACTTTTGTGCCATTGTTTCCATATATTTGTAAAAGCTTTCTGTATAGAAGCATCTTTGGGCAATTTTTTACACAAATGAGTGGCAGTTTTAGTAATAAAATTTGGCATCCTGAGTACCTGTTTCCCAGCCATGCCTGGAAAACCCAGATCTGCTAATGGAACAGTCTCTGTGAAGTAGTGCATTCCCTTGAGGGGGCTGCTGGTAGACTCTGATGCAGCCCTCCACGAGCCAGAAATTTCTTTGAAGTCACACACTGAATGTCAAAAACGGCACATGAAATTTTGACTCTTATGTCACAGTATCTTTGTTTCAATTGAAAACATGTTCCTTGCTTCCCCAGACATCAAAATAAAATCAGAACCCCACAAGGCTTGGTCACGTGGAACAGCAACGTTCAGAACAGGGTCTACAGGGAGCAACATGAGCAACAAAGCTGGGGCCATGTGACACTTAAACCTTTTCTAGACAGGAGGAGGAGGGGCAAGATGGCCGAAGAGTAGGGTCTCCAAATCACCTGTCCCCACCAAATTACCTAGATAACCTTCAAATTAGCCTGAAAATCTACCAATTCGGCCTGAGATTTAAAGAGAGAACAGCTAGAATGCTACAGTGAGAAGAGTTCGCGCTTCTATCAAGGTAGGAAGTCGGGGGTGGGGGGTGTGGGGGTGGGGGGGTGGGGAATAAATAAACAAAAGGCATCCAAGGGGGAGGGGCCCCGCGAGTACCCCCAGGACAGGAGAGTTCCGTCCCAGAGAAGCAGGAGCTACACCAATCTTCCCAGGTGGAAAGGCCTCACAGGGAGGTGGAGCAGGACCCCAGGAGGGCGGGGATGCCCTCAGGCTCCCTGGGACAGTAACAGAGCAACTGCGCCCCAGGGAGAGTGCACCGAGCTCCCTGAAGGGCTGCAGCTAGAGGACGGCTGGACCCGGAGCAGCTCGGAGGGGCTCGGGCAGCGGCTCCGCGGAGGGGGCTGCGGGGCGGGAGCGCAAATCCAATAGTGCAGACCCAGGAGCACAGGGCGCCGGGACACAGCCCAGGATCCGGCCTTCCCCCAGGACAGGCAGAGGCCGGGAGGGCCCAGGACAGCAAGGACACTCCTGCCCCGAGCTGGGCAGATCAGCGGCCCTGCCCCGGAGCCTCCAGGCCCTGCAGGCGGAGAGCTCCGGAGTTCCTACGGGGGCTGAATCCAGGGCTCCAGAGCTGGCCACCGCCACCGTGGTTGTTCCTCCTGGGGCCTCACGGGGTAAACAACCCCCACTGAGCCCTGCACCAGGAGGGGGCAGAGCAGCTCCCCTAAGTGCTAACACCTGAAAATCAGCACAACAGGCTCCTCCCCCAGAAGACCAAATAGATGGACAAGTTACAGGGGGAAGTCAAGGGACCTAAAGTATACTGAATCAGAAGATACTCCTGTGTTTTCTTTCTTTTTTTTTTTTTTTTTGCTTTTTGATTTGTTTGCTTCCCCCACCCCTTTTTTTCCTTTCTTTCTTTTTCTTTCTCTTTTTCTTCTTTTTTTTTTTCTTTTTCTCTTTTCTTTCCTTCTTTCTCTCCTCTTTTTCTCCTTTTCCCAATACAACTTGTTTTTGGCCACTCTGCACTGAGCAAAATGACTAGAAGGAAAACCTCACCTCAAAAGAAAGAATCAGAAACAGTCCTCTCTCCCACAGAGTTACAAAATCTGGATTACAATTCAATGTCAGAAAGCCAATTCAGAAGCACTATTATACAGCTACTGGTGGCTCTAGAAAAAAGCATAAAGGACTCAAGAGACTTCATGACTGCAGAATTTAGATCCAATCAGGGAGAAATTAAAAATCAACTGAATGAGATGCAATCCAAACTAGAAGTCCTAACGACGAGGGTTAACGAGGTGGAAGAACGAGTGAGTGACATAGAAGACAAGTTGATGGCAAAGATGGAAACTGAGGGAAAAAGAGAAACAATTAAAAGACCATGAAGATAGATTAAGGGAAATAAACAACAGCCTGAGGAAGAAAAACCTACGTTTAATTGGGGTTCCCGAGGGTGCCAAAAGGGACAGAGGGCCAGAATAAGTATTTGAACAAATCCTAGCTGAAAACTTTCCTAATCTGGGAAGGGAAACAGGCATTCAGATCCAGGAAATAGAGAGATTCCTCCCCTAAAATCAATAAAAACCGTTCAACACCTCGACATTTAATAGTGAAGCTTGCAAATTCCAAAGATAAAGAGAAGATCCTTAAAGCAACAAGAGACAAGAAATCCCTGACTTTTATGGGGAGGAGTATTAGTGTAACAGCAGACCTCTCCACAGAGACCTGGCATGACAGAAAGGGCTGGCAGGATATATTCAGGGTCCTAAATGAGAAGAACATGCAACCAAGAATACCTTATCCAGCAAGGCTCTCATTCAGAATGGAAGGAGACATAAAGAGCTTCCAAGACAGGCAGAAACTGAAAGAATATGTGACCTCCAAACCAGCTCTGCAAGAAATTTTAAGGGGGACTCTTAAAATTTCCCTTTAAGAAGAACTTCAGTGGAACAATCCACAAAAACAAGGACTGAATAGATATCATGATGACACTAAACTCATATCTTTCAATAGTAACTCTGAACGTAAACGGGCTTAATGACCCCATCAAAAGGCACAGGGTTTCAGATTGGATAAAAAAGCAGGACCCATCTATTTGCTGTCTACAAGAGACTCATTTTAGACAGAAGGACACCTACAGCCTGAAAATAAAAGGTTGGAGAACCATTTACCATTCAAACGGTCCTCAAAAGAAAGTGGGGGTAGACATCCTTATATCAGATAAACTAAAATTTACCCCGAAGACTGTAGTGAGAGATGAAGAGGGACACTATATCATACTTAAAGGATCTATCCAACAAGAGGACTTAACAATCCTCAATATATATGCCCCGAATGTGGGAGCTGCCAAATATTTAAATCAATTAATAACCAAACTGAAGAAATACTTAGATAATAATACACTTATACTTGGTGACTTCAATCTAGCTCTTTCTACCCTCGATAGGTCTTCTAAGCACAACATCTCCAAAGAAACGAGAGCTTTAAATGATACACTGGACCAGATGGATTTCACAGATATCGACAGAACTTTACATCCAAACTCAACTGAATACACATTCTTCTCAAGTGCACATGGAACTTTCTCCAGAATAGACCACATACTGGGTCACAAATTGGGCCTGAACCGATACCAAAAGATTGGGATCGTCCCCTGCATATTCTCAGACCATAATGCCTTGAAATTAGAACTAAATCACAACAAGAAGTTTGGAAGGACCTCAAACACGTGGAGGTTAAGGACCATCCTGCTAAAAGATGAAAGGGTCAACCAGGAAATTAAGGAAGAATTAAAAAGATTCATGGAAACTAATGAGAAGATACAACCGTTCAAAATCTTTGGGATGCAGCAAAAGCGGTCCTAAGGGGGAAATACATCGCAATACAAGCATCCATTCAAAAACTGGAAAGAACTCAAATACAAAAGCTAACCTTACACATAAAGGAGCTAGAGAAAAAACAGCAAATAGATCCTACACCCAGGAGAAGAAGAGAGTTAATAAAGATTCGAGCAGAACTCAACGAAATCGAGACAGAAGAACTGTGGAACAGATCAACAGAACCAGGAGTTGGTTCTTTGAAAGAATTAATAAGATAGATAAACCATTAGCCAGCCTTATTAGAAAGAAGAGAGAGAAGACTCAAATTAATAAAATCATGAATGAGAAAGGAGAGATCACTACCAACACCAAGGAAATAAAAACGATTTTAAAAACATATTATGAACAGCTATACGCCAATAAATTAGGCAATCTAGAAGAAATGTACGCATTCCTGGAAAGCCACAAACTACCAAAACTGGAACAGGAAGAAATAGAAAACCTGAACAGGCCAATAACCAGGGAGGAACTTGAAGCAGTCATCAACAACCTGCCAAGATACAAAAGTCCAGGGCCAAATGGCTTCCCAGGGGAATTCTATCAAACATTTAAAGAAGAAACCATACCTATTCTACTAAAGCTGTTTGGAAAGATAGAAAGAGATGGAGTACTTCCAAATTCGTTCTATGAGGCCAGCATCACCTTAATTCCAAAACCAGACAAAGACCCCACCAAAAAGAATTACAGACCAATATCCCTGATGAACATGGATGCAAAATTCTCAACAAGATACTAGCCAATAGGATCCAACAATACATTAAGAAAATTATTCACCATGACCAAGTAGGATTTATCCCCGGGACACAAGGCTGGTTCAACACCCGTAAAACAATCAATGTGATTCATCATATCAGCAAGAGAAAAACCAAGAACCATATGATCCTCTCATTAGATGCAGAGAAAGCATTTGACAAAATACAGCATCCATTCCTGATCAAAACTCTTCAGAGTGTAGGGATAGAGGGAACATTCCTCGACATCTTAAAAGCCATCTACGAAAAGCCCACAGCCAATATCATTCTCAATGGGGAAGCACTGGGAGCCTTTCCCCTAAGATCAGGAACAAAACAGGGATGCCCACTCTCACCACTGCTATTCAATATAGTACTGGAAGTCCTAGCCTCAGCAATCAGACAACAAAAAGACATTAAAGGCATTCAAATTGACAAAGAAGAAGTCAAACTCTCCCTCTTAGCCGATGACATGATACTCTACATAGAAAACCCAAAAGCCTCCACCCCAAGATTACTAGAACTCCTACAGCAATTTGGCAGCATGGCAGGATACAAAATCAATGCCCAGAAATCAGTGGCATTTCTATACACTAACAATGAGACTGAAGAAAGAGAAATTAAGGAGTCAATCCCATTTACAATTGCACCCAAAACCATAAGATACCTAGGAATAAACCTAACCAAAGAGGTAAAGGATCTATACCCTATAAACTACAGAACACTTCTGAAAGAAATTGAGGAAGACACAAAGAGATGGAAAAATATTCCATGCTCATGGATTGGCAGAATTAATATTGTGAAAATGTCAATGTTACCCAGGCATTTTACACGTTTAATGCAATCCCTTATCAAAATACCATGGACTTTCTTCAGAGAGTTGGAACAAAGTATTTTAAGATTTGTGTGGAATCAGAAAAGACCCCGAATAGCCAGGGGAATTTTAAAAAAGAAAACCGTATCTGGGGGCCTCACAATGCCAGATTTCAGGTTGTACTACAAAGCTGTGGTCATCAAGACAGTGTGGTACTGGCACAAAAACAGACACATAGGGATCCCTGGGTGGCGCAGTGGTTTAGC
The DNA here is from genome assembly GCF_048164855.1 of Canis lupus baileyi. Classification (NCBI taxonomy): domain Eukaryota; kingdom Metazoa; phylum Chordata; class Mammalia; order Carnivora; family Canidae; genus Canis; species Canis lupus. The sequence goes on along the minus strand of NC_132854.1, from coordinate 1,256,035 downwards.
GCCTGCCTTTGGCCCAGGGCGCGATCCTGGAGTCCCGGGATCGAATCCCACGTCAGGCTCCCGGTGCATGGAGCCTGCTTCTCCCTCTGCCTGTGTCTCTGCCTCTCTCTCTCTCTCTCTGTGACTATCATAAATAAATAAAAAATTAAAAAAAAAAAAAAAAAAAAAAACAGACACATAGATCAATGGAACAGAACAGAGAACCCAGAAGTGGACCCTGAACTTTATGGTCAACTAATATTCGATATAGGAGGAAAGCCTATCCATTGGAAGAAAGACAGTCTCTTCAATAAATGGTGCTGGGAAAATTGGACATCCACATGCAGAAGAATGAAACTAGACCACTCTCTTTCACCATACACAAAGATAAACTCAAAATGGATGAAAGATCTAAATGTGGGACAAGATTCCATCAAAATCCTAGAGGAGAACACAGGCAACACCCTTTTTCAACTCAGCCACAGTAACTTCTTGCAAGATACATCCACGAAGGCAAAAGAAACAAAAGCAAAAATGAACTCTTGGGACTTCATCAAGATAAGAAGCTTTTGCACAGCAAAGGATACAGTCAACAAAACTCAAAGACAACCTACAGAATGAGAGAAGATATTTGCAAATGACGTATCAGATAAAGGGCTATTTCCAAGATCTATAAAGAACTTATTCACCTCAACAGCAAAGAAGCAAACAATCCAATCATGAAATGGGCAAAAGACATGAAGAGAACTCACAGAGGAAGACATAGACATGGCCAACATGCACATGAGAAAATGCTCTGCATCACTTGCCATCAGGGAAATACAAATCAAAACCACAATGAGATCCCACCTCACACCAGTGAGAATGGGGAAAATTAACAAGGCAGGAAACCACAAATGTTGGAGAGGATGCTGAGAAAAGGAAACCCTCTTACACTGTTGGTGGGAATGTGAACTGCTGCAGCCACTCTGGAAAACTGTGTGGAGGTTCCTCAAAGAGTTAAAAATAGAGCTGCCCTACGACCCAGCAATTGCACTGCTGGGGATTTACCCCAAAGATACAGATGCAATGAAACGCCGGGACACCTGCACCCTGATGTTTATAGCAGCAATGTCCACAATAGCCAAACTGTGGAAGGAGCCTCGGTGTCCATCGAAACATGAAATGGATAAAGAAGACGTGGTCTATGTATACATGGAATATCACTCAGCCATTAGAAACGACGAATACCCACCATTTGCTTCAACGTGGATGGAACTGGAAGGTATTATGCTGAGAGAAGTAAGTCAATCGGAGAAGGACAAACATTATATGTTCTCATTCATTTGGGGAATATAAATAATAGTGAAAGGGAATATAAGGGAAGGGAGAAGAAATGTGTGGGAAATATCAGAAAGGGAGACAGAACATAAAGACTCCTGACTCTGGGAAACGAACTAGGGGTGGTGGAAGGGGAGGAGGGTGGGGGGTGGGGGTGAATGGGTGACGGGCACTGAGGGGGCACTTGACGGGATGAGAACTGGGTGTTATTCTGTATGTTGGCAAGTTGAACACCAATAAAAAATAAATTTATTAAAAAAAAAAAAAACTTTTCTAGACAAACTATTTTCAAACACATGCAGCCAGACACTCACTTAATGATGGCAAACACAGAAAAGACCATCCCTGGATAAGAACACGAAGGGCTGGCATGGAGTGCCCTGCATATCTTCACCTCATCTTCCTGAACTTACAGACAGGTGGTTATCTGCTGTGTCCTCACACAGCCTTGCCTGGTTTACTCAGTCTACAACACAAAACCATCATGGTGGTTCATCTAGGTCTCCTGAAGCCCACAAGGGGACACTACTATTACACCGAGGAAACAGATGGGTGTGATTATATGCTTTACCGCTTTTACATCCATTTCAGAGCATGTTCTTGTTCTAATTTTGCTCAGAAATGGTCCACCTTGAACTTTAGATTATTAATAAGACAGGCCTAGTTACTACTAATGTGGGCATCAGGTGATTTCTAAGATCTGCCATGTGACAGGAGCCCAAGAGGAGAAGACTATTATTATTTGTGTTCCTGTTTGTAAATGGTATGTGGGTCTTACTCTGGAGTCGGTGTCCAGCAGACAGCGGGAGATGATGGTGTCCAGGAACACCTCATGTGCCGCGATGATATGGTCCAAGTCTTGGGCCTGTTGCACCTTGTTCCAAAGTTCATCCCAAGAACATTCAAGCACCTAGGAAACAACAATGCAACACTTAGGGTTGTGTCATCCTGGTATAGGATCTTTGACAAAAGACACCCCACAAAAGCCTAAAACATTGACTTATTTAAACTAACATCAAAGAATGCTCTGAAATGTACCTCAAATGTAATGTAATACTGCATTTGGTGAATGAAGTGGACCATCTCAGATGCCAGAATGTGACAGTGGTGCAGCACCCCAGAGAACTCTGCAAGAGAGCCGAAGAGCAGGTATTAGATGCCACAGAAACACATTTCCCCTCCTGTAGAACCACTAGCTTTTACTGATAACCCCTTAAAATAGAAAGTGGCACTTCTGTAACTAATTTCCATGCCATTAGAGCTACACAAGGGTTTAGCTGTCTAATCACATTGCATTACTTTACATAACGTAAGGACCTGAATGGCATAAAATAAAATAATTGCATCTGAAAATTAAACAGACATATTTCATCATACGGATATAAATGTATGTTCAGTTCTGTGACTTCTTTACAACACATGTGTCTGCTGCTGCTGTGCAAGACTTCACAACTCCCAGTGACCTGGAGACAAAAGTGCCATTTCCTTAAGGGCCCAATTGGGATCCTGTTACCTGAGAAAAACATGAAGCAGGAAGGAAATGGGACTCTGCTCCTGTTCTTTGCAAGACTATAAAACCATCAAAAGGCTTGGAGGTCACCACAGAGGAGCCATTCTCTGCTCATACTTTTAATTTTTCAGAGTATTAGGGGAGACCATGGCAGAGAGGGCTCAAGCAGAGGGGGCCACCAAAGGAATGGTTTCATTAGGGGTCAGACAGGACATATTGATGTTAATTAGCTCCCTAGGTAATCAACTGTTGCTGCAGGCAGTTATTCAAGAAATCATTCTTGTCCCTTCGTAAGAGTAATGAGGAAGTGAAACCCATGACAAAAAGAACAGTGGGGATATATACATAAAAAGAGGAGTAAGAAAAAAAAAAAAGAGAAGTGCCTCATTGCCCTTGACATTGAGGGGGGACTTTGCTGGCCTGGGTCAGTATGCACTGCTGGGCCCCATGAAGAAGCAGCAGGCCACCTTGGATGGGGTAAATACTCCCATGCAGAACAGGCTACTGGCTGCAAATTCATCTATGAGCCCAAAAAGAAGAATGTAGTTTCCTACTAAAACTACCAAAGGGGCAGAAGTGTCTCACCTGATATTCAGAGCCTACTTACCTAAAAATTATTTCTGGCATAAAAGAGCACCATGAAAGCTTGTGTTAAGTGGGAATCGTCCATATCACCATGTCAGGACGCTTCTAAAGGAAATGACTGCCATTGATACCTCCACTGTGGGCTTTACTCCAGAGCTGGAGTGACAGGGAGTGTGCTACCTTTCCCCCTAAGGCCAGGCAGTCTTACCTGGAGAGACTGTGTATACTTAAAGCATCCAACACGCATGAAGGTGTGCACCATCCACACTGATTCTTTACAAGCTACACATGAGGACACCCAGGTCTCGCTGTGGTATCCCATGTCTCTGAATGTCCCCTCTATTAGGAGTGCTTCTGAAGATGCGCGGCTTTGCATGGACTCAGTGGATGCCCTCGGCTCACAATCCACCCTACTGAGCCATCTGTGCAGTTTATACCTGTCCAACCTGACGTTCTTCTACCAGAGTTTAACATCACTGCCAAAATCGTAGACCTCATCGCATATCCTGATGGACGTGCATGAAGACAGTAAGCAAGCTCCTCTCAGCACTGTCCCTGAGGCCCCGTGTGTGTTACAGGAACACAGAAATCTGTGTGGCTCATCTCAGCATCTAGTTCAAAGCCAGTGTTCTGTACACAAGGGAAAAAGCTCAATCCATCCAGTAAACACTATTACTGCTCGTGTCTCTCTGGTTAGGGGGTCTTCGCCGGGGTGCTCTCACCAAGGTCCCAGTGACAATCCGGCACTATCGGGATCACATGTTGGGTTTTAGTTGTATGTTATACAAGTTTAATAACATTTTTCACATTTCATCTTTGAACTCCATACACCAGGAACTTCTGTGTGGCATACACAGTTTGATAACACAGTGGCTAAGTTACTGACTCCACTTTATGATCTTGGATTTACATCACTGCACAATTTCTCCACCGCCCATCATTAATCCACCAGAATCTCTCATGTCACCCACGTCAAGAGTTGAAAATGCAGCTCAATGACCACAAAACAGAAGCATCTAGAGAAACAACCTAGAATTCATGGCATTCGGCCTCAGCCAGTTCTCCACAGTGCCCAGAAACTCTCTCCTTTCTCTGCCTGACCTTCCAGCTGCCACTACCCTGGAGTCCTCCGTCCACCAGTTCCCTCCATCCTTCCCAAGAGACACACCCTCAGGCGAGAAGCTACTCTGGGCCCAGCTCTCTTGTCCTCTGCCCAGGGATGTCACATCGGCCCTGGCCCAGGTCGCCAAATACAAGGGACAGCTGGGGTTGGTCACCAGTCTCTACCTTAGCTGTTTTCCTGCAGTGTGGCCTTACTGGAGCGTTCTCTCCTCCCTGAAGTACTTCCTTCTATGGCTTCAGAGAGACGACTCTCTCCAGGTCCACTGCCCAGTTTTCTGGTTGTTTTTCTTCATCTCAGTTAGGAGAGCCTGTTTTGCTGCTCTTTGCTGCAAGACCTATTTTTTTCCCTTCTCACCCCATTTTGAGGCAAACTCAATTCCATGGCTTCCAGAATTATCTACATCTTTATCTCTGGTTCTGATCTGTCTTGGGCTTCATCAAATCAATCCAACCAGATGTGTCACATTATGTTCTTAAAAACACCTCAAATTAATGTATCTGAAACAGAAGGATTACTCCCAAAGTGTTCCTCCCCCAGTGCTCAGGGCTTGGTGAATGCCCTGCTGAGCCCAATCACCCAGCCCTGCCCACCAGAGCTCCTCAAGTCCGTGCACTCTCCCCAGCCCCAGGGTGCTGTGTCCACCACAGCCACCCTTCCACAGGATCACAATCAATGCTTCTGCCAACCTCCAATGTTGCCTCTGAGAACCACTTTCCTCAGAGATGCCAGAGTGGCTTTTAGAACCAAACAAATCTGAGTGTGTCCCACTCCCTGGTGCAAGTCCTCCTGTGGTTCCCTCTGCTACTGAAGTCAGACTACCCAAGACCCAGCCTGTGAAGCCCTCAAGACCTGGGTCTTGGCCCATCCTCCCCACCCCACACCCTTTCCTTCACTGACATGCTCACATCCACCCAGGTGCTGCCTTGGACACCAATGCCTCCGCGGAGCCCTTGAACACTACCCACATCCACCAGGTGTGTCCTTTTCATGTTCCTAGATCACCTGGTCTCTTCCACATCAAACAACTCATCACAGGGAATTCTAAGTTCTTGTTTAAATGTTCATCCTGGGACACCTGGGTGGTTTAGAGATTGAGTATCTCCCTCTGGCTCAGGGTATGATCCTGGGGTCCTGGGATTGAGTCCCGCATTTGGCTCCCCATAGAGAGCCTGCTTCTCTCCCTCTGCCTATGTCTCTGCCTCTCTCTGTGTCTCTCATGAAAAATAAATAAAATCTTTAAAAAAAATAAAAATAAATGTCCATCCTGCCCTCATAGCCACCGCAGGGGCCTTGTCTGTCATGTCCATCACTGGATACCAAGAATAGGCAGCACAAAGTAGGCCTTCAACAATCATTTGCTGAATGAGTGACTTCGTCCTCAAAAATTAAGGTGGATGAGTGTATTCCCCCGTGTTTTGACTATTTAAACGCACATCCTGTTCAAAGGCCTTCCCTGACCAAGGCAAATTAGCAACAATGTTAAAAGAGGTGTTCTTCCCTTTAACAGTGTAAAGTACT